>NC_064920.1:740895906-741590906 GCF_023897955.1 Schistocerca gregaria | reverse complement strand
GGCAACGAATAGAGCTCTGTACAACATTCTGAATCACTTTTGGAAACAGATAGAACCAAATACAACCTTGTAATAGGAGTAGAACAGGCAAGACGCTGCTCAATTCTCACAACATTGTCGTTTACCTGAAGAGAGATCTCTAAAATCTCGTTACAGCAGAAGATTGCACATAAAGACAATGTTGAGCGTTGTAAGTGAGGTGATATAAGTAAGGTGATTGTATGTGAGGTGAGAGTGTGAAACAGTTTCCGTCCAGTGAATGCACGTTATCTCCATTTCAAGTTTAAGATATCGCCATTTTCTATGACACTTGCGTTCTCTGTCACGATCAACAAAACGCATAAGAAGTACTCAATGTAAAGTACTGCAGAGTGTGCTTGACAAAGTGTGTGTTCTACGAGCTGCTGTCATTTTTTTAGTTGAGAGTGGATTCACTGAGGCCTGCCAGAGTGGCCGAGCGGTTCTATGCGCTACAGTCTGGAACCGCGCGACCGTTACGGTCGCAGGATCGAATTCTGCCTCGGGCATGGACGTGTGTGATGTCCTTAGGTTAGTTAGGTTTAAGTAGTTCCAAGTTCTAGGGGATTGATGACCTCAGAAGTTAAGTCCCATAGTGCCCAGAGCCATTTTGTATTCACTCAAAGGTTTCTTTTATCTATGAAGAGGAAATGAACTGTTGTTTAATAGAAGCGAATGAATAACTAAAAGTAAAGTTGGAAGGCAATACGAAAAGCGAGCGACGTAAATAGAACGGAAGAAAATATTGCTGATTTATCGAGAAAATTTAGGAAAAAGATAATGCATCCGCACTAAACACCGCTCGTGGGAACCTGATACGACCGATTTGTAGACATTTTTCATGGGTCTGAGATAACTCCCAAATCGTAATCAGTGGCACGACATTACTCCGGAATGACTATTACTGAATGTCACGAAGATGCTTTTATAAAATGGCCTGGAAATTGGTGAAAGAATGTTGACAGCTTACATTCATAGCATTCTTGTACGATTCTGTTATGTACTTTGCATAATCTTTTAAGGGTGACATTAGCAATATACCGGAAGTTAAGGTGCGTACCGAGATTTACAGTAGTTTTCCACTTGCATATTCGCAAACGGAACGGAAGAGGGTAAGTAATTATACATGTTGTTCTCCAACGTACATTGTGTTGAACGTATATAAGCAAATATAACTGTGCCCGTGTTAGAACCATTATTTGCTTATCATCTTCTGTGTCAGATAGCGGCAGCGCGTACAAGCGGGCATACGTGTAGCCATGGCTGAGGAGAGCATTGATATAAATTCTCACGTCTGGGTCATTTCTCAAAGTAACACCTTTGTGATTAGAAACCGTAGCCATATTAATGGTCTTCCGAGCTCTTTGCTTGGTACCACATGCTACTTACTACTGCAATGCGACTGATACACACAGCACCATCAACACACTAGTTAAGAGTTCCAAGCCATGTAGTCAGACTAGCGCACCTTCCTGATTGCATAATGAAGCACATTCTACCTACTAATCTACTAAGATTCCTCAGAGTTATTGAGGTACTTTATTTGATGTACATCATCTACGTTATTGAGAAAATATAATTGTCAAAAGTAGCCCAAGAAAATAAGTTTTGTTTGGTGTTTATGGCAAACATATCGAAAGCTAAAACACTGTTTTCATTTCAAGTGTTACGTTTTGAAAACTGCCAAATGGTGCGACTTATTGTAAGGAAAGAAATTCAGTTATGTTTCGCTTCTGTGCTGTTTGAGAACTTATTGATTTACTTCAGTTGGTTCGTAACGTACTTTTAGAGAAGAGCTAAAATTTATACATGGTGCACCGGAAGTCCAGCAACAAAATTTCAGAGGTAGTTCAGGGATATGTTTAGAGTAGTTTTGGTACAAGGTCACCGATGCCTACATTACGGAATAATTATGTGATTATTATTCATTTGGGTTGTTACTACAGTTATCTTTGTTACTGTGAAAATAACTTCGCAACAGTGAAGAAGTCTGTACTAGGCAGTCACCAAAACGTACAAAAGAAATGTCAAAGTAATGCAACAACCCACAGAAAGATGTAGAAGTACTGTGAAGTGGTTGCCATTGCTGCGAGAACAACTCAGACCAGTGCCGTTGCGTCGCTGTACATTTTACTCAGTGACCCAGACACCCTTCATCATTAAACTTGTCCATACAGCCGTGCATCGTCGTTAACTTACAACACTGCTGAGAAAGCAATCCTGAGTTAGAAGCAACGAGTACTAACTGCAAGATCGAGAGCGAAGGATAAAGTTGGCATTACTGTTATCAAGAGCAAGTACTAAGAGTGACTGGAACTGGTTAGCTTCCAAATAAGACACAGAGCCCTGACATTGGCACTATTAGGCAGATAGTTTTAGTGCAATACATACACAAAAACAAATTGGAGGTAAGAAGTGGAGCGAGATGCGATTGCTCTGTAGCGATCCAACGAAGACTGAGTCGCCAATAACAAAATAATCAGAAAATATTTCAGAATAACCTGCGACGTTTTGTGGTTGGGTTCAGTCTACATTTCTTACGCTTTGAAATTACAGAGTATCCACTGTGAGAGGGTAGTAAATCTCAACTGAGTAAACTATAAAATCGTCTCTAATACCACGCGTATATTGCGGCGTAATAATTTTCTGTACCTTCACTCAATTTTTCAAAAGAGGTTTTTTGATCAATTTAAATCAGTTGACTGATGATCACAACCTATCTTCGTAGTATCTACCTCCCTAGTTCCATTCTTCAAGATATAACAACGAATTCTCTCAAGTTAATCAGCATATTATGTCATTCTTCGCAGCAGAACCTACGAAGTCGTCGAGGAAACGCCCGTTATCTGTGTATCTAGACCATGCGACGTTCATAAACACTTTTTTCGTAATCGCCCAAACGGACAAAAACATATATATATTAAGATTACTCAGTCATTTGCCAAGTTTTCTCGACGAACCTGCTGAGGACGTCCCTCGACTGTGTATCGGAATCTTTCGCGGACTGATGCCATTCCACAGTACTCTGCGACAGTTACAGTTTCCTGAACACATTTTGCTTGAACGACGAGAAGATGAAAAATTTATTCTTCACGAAATTGGATGAGGCGGCTTTTTCACCTGATAGTCTCCATGTTATTACTTGTTCCTTTCGCTTTCGCTGCCAGGCTCAACATCTGCACCAGTGTGCGGTTTGGGGAGGAGGGTACTTAGTACTATTTACTCCCTCCGCGTTCCATTCGAGGATAGCACGCGGGGAGAGAGATTCTCTGTAGAGGTCATTACTTGAGATGTATGAAGCGGTATGTTTTTCTATTCATTCAGGAATGTTGGCTTTCGGTATTTTGTGAGTAAGGGCGTCCGTTATGCATATCGTCCTCATCCATCCATCTTCCCCCTCAATTTATTAAGCTTTCCTGTGACACAACCAATAATGCCGGGAAGCTTTTACAATTGAAGTGTTAACCCATAGTCGCCGGTGCCTTAGCTGGTAGTAACAGTTACAACAAATCATGCCGTCAGCACTTGTGAGAATTACAAGGGAAAATCTTTGTGCGTAGATGTGTCATTATGTGAAACTAAACAGAATACTCCGCCCTCGCTTCATCTCATCAAAGCGCTATCCAAGTACTCCAAATGAAACGCTGGTCCCGTTGGCCGTCAGGCGCAACTTCAGATGTGCAGTTTTATGGTAGCAACGAGCACCTATTTCTCCAGTAATAGCCAGTAAAACAAAAATTAAATGTTCCCAATAATTAACCAAAGACGCAACTTCTTCATTCTCTTAGAGAGAAACACCATTCGGATTTCCACGAGGTGCTTTTCGTATTTAACTAGTCGTAGAGGACTAGACTGGCATAGGAGCCGAATATTAACTTTACAGGAAAACGTTTTCTGAGTGTTTAAATTTGAGGAATTCGCGGTCTTCAATTGCTGTTTACCGAATACGTAGTTTTCCGTGATACTGAATGAAAATTCTGGAAGTTTGAAACGATGATTCCACTGATGCTGTACGGTTTTTGCCAAAATTAACAGAAAAGTGTGACACTCACTGCCGAAATGTTTCGCTTTTAATCTATTATCAGTTAATAGTTGCACACTCATGTACTCCAAAAACACTTCTGCAATGACCGCTTTTTCAATTTGGCATAAGTAGGCACCAAAGTATATGTTAACATGTTAATGAGCTTGTTGCTCAAAAGGATAATGTCTGAAATTTTGCCAACCATATGCGTTATGAACCCATTACCATATTCACTATGCACGAAGTAAACGATAATTGCTTAGAACTTAACAGAGTGGTGTAGAGGAAGTCGAGACGATCAGTTTTATATCGGAAACTTGTGGTCTATCACGTTGAGAACTCAGCTACAGCACGTCGCGGGTCTCTCAATCTCTCGCCTTGTACGCGCAAACTATTAGACAAAAATGCACTGCGCCTTCTTTGTAGGAAATTTAACATAGTGCAATTTCGTACTGGGATACGTTTCCGCTAGAAATCGAGGTTTTCGAGTTTATGCAAGAAAAACTTAGAAAATTGACCGTCAAACTCAAGCCCATCCGCACCTGTCAGTACTTTTAGTTTGCTGTTCATGGCACTCTCTTATACCACTGTACAAACATTTGTGCTTAGATGAATTATTTCCTATTTTCGACCTTTTACATCCTCCATTGATAAAGTCACCAGCTTAATAGTGCACTTACGAATAGTTAAACTAACGTTTGTGGAAATTTTATCTAATAATTCTGTGGGTTCAAACAGCATAAAATAAACACTTACATCGTTGTATTCCTAGGGCCGTCTGACTACAAAATCACTGTGCTTGTAAGGGTTTAGTTTGGTTCGAATTGTTGACGTAATTAGTTTTAGTGTAACGTTTACAAAAGTAAATTTTCTTTCAATATCCTTATGGGCACGTTTAAATAAATAATTTTAACGAAACTGCTGTCTAAACCGCCGGCTTCACATTCCACTTAATGAAGACCAAAGTAAGTTGAATATGGGAAATAATTAGTGTACTCGCAAATTTTTGTACAGTGGTAGGTTTTAAATGGCTCTGAGCACTATAGGACTTAACATCTGAGGCCATCAGTCCCCTAGAACTTAGAACTACTTATAGCTAACTAACGTAAGGACATCACCCAACACCTAGTCATCACGAGGCAGAGAAAATCCCTGACCCCGCCGGGAATCGAACCTGGGACCCCGAGCGCGGGAAGCGAGAACGCTACCGCACGACCACGAGCTGCGGACTAAGGAAATAGTTCTATACAGTACTATACAGAACTATATTCTCGTATTCCTACTCAGTGTCTGTTCTGAACGTTTCTTTTATAGTAACAGAACAGATATTTAACAGTATTCTAAAAACTGCGTACTCGTTTTGATGAGGATTACTGCATTACTGTGTAATTTGATTTGATTAGCGTGTTCTGTAGATATAGTTTCTAATACTAGAAAGCATGGCACCGATAGAGACGTTTCTAAACTTTACACATTAACAACAAATTACTCTGTAAAGATCAAGGGGACCTTATTTCAGCTCCCTTAAGAAACATCCGTGAGAGGCATGTAATTAGTTTTCATACCCACACAGTATAAAATAAATATTTTAGAATAGTGAACCATTTTGATTATAAAGTTTAGTAAAAATATGTGTCCATTGTCAATGATATAGAAGTACAGTTATTTGAATGTCAAAGGTAACAGGAAGTTACTATACCCGTTCATTAAAGCAAAGAGAGGAATGATCTAAGAAAGAATTGATTCTTGCCGCTGACTGTACATTTACATGCCCTTCACGACAGTACGTGTGCAGATAGTTTTATGGAAATACTACTATTCATAGTTAGAGGCTAAATCCTGCTTTCAGTTTAGCACCCATCCATCTGTATACGGGGATTACTTCTGCTGTCCTTCGTGTCCAATGAACATGACCAGTGCGGTGGCCTTTAGATAATTCAGGAGATTGTAGGTTGAGATGATCTAATGATAAAATCAATTGCTTAGTGTTAGACTAATGCTCAAAGAAACACATGCACTTGCAGAGGCAACTTATTTAGAGGAAAATGGAAGCTCTATTGAAAGATTCGGAATTTCAACTGACTCAATTAAGTGGTTATTGATAACAACCACCATCGTTACAAAAATTTCAGAGTAGTATGAAGTTTTTAAATCGGACTTTTATTGTCAGTTACGTGTGCTGTTAACGCATGCTGTCGGAAAGTAGCTTCGTAGGGGTCTAATATGTTTGGAAATCATCAGAAATTAAGTACTCACTGAGAAAATTTAAATCGCTAAACTTTTCACACTGTGATGGTATTCTACAATTGATGCTGTCAGACAATGGACTCCCATTCGGGTAGGGAGCGGTTAAAATTGCAGAACAATCATCCGCATTTAGGTTACCCATGGTTTCCACGAATCACTTACGGCTAGGATTCTTTGAAAAGGATAATGCAGGTTTTGTTACTCAGTCCGAGTTTGTGCTCCATCCCTAACGACACTACTCTACTTTTCTTTCTTCGTGTAAGTCTTCTGTCTGCTTTGATGCGGACCGCCACGATTCCCTTTTCTGAGCCACTCTTCAGTCTCTTCGTATCAGAGCGGCGTCTACACCCAACGCCCTCAATTGATTGTCGCATACGCTCTAATCTCTGCCTTTCCCTTAATTTTTTTGTCCTGTACATCTCCCTCCAGTACCATGGAAATTATGCCCCGGTGTCTTAACACGTCTTTTAATATTCTGACCTATTTTCTAGCGGTTTCCATATATGCCTTCCCTCACCGATTCGGCGGAGACCTAGCTTCTTACGGATTCATGTAATTTCCAGAATCGCGTAACGTCAGACCTCAAACGCTTCGATTCTTTTATTTTACGATTTTTCCGTAGTCCATGATTTGCTTTCCTCCGTCGTTAGCTTCCTCACGTTTGTTTATAGAAATTTATTTGCCAAAATAAAGGATTTCCCTTTCACATTAGCGCTTTTTCTTTTTTTGTAAGACTGCAATGCACTGACTGAAAACCGGTTTCTACTTCCTCCAAGCGCTGTTCAGGCGATTGCAACTGGTGCCATTCTCATGAACTTTGTTAAAGTGCGCCTAAGCCTTCTTGGAAACGATTGTCTTTAATTGGAGTCGGTCTGTGTAGCGCCGAGCTGCATTCTTTTAAATTCCTATACGGTGACAGTGAGTGAGCATGAAACTATTGCCAAGTTTGATTGTGATTCTAGGCTTCCGGCGGTATTTGACACAGTGAAATGTGTTTCGCAGTAGCTCGTACTGATCGAGGCGTACGAGAATAATGTGTACACTGTCTGAACCACTAAATGGTTTGATACACCACCCGCTGTGACAGTGGGTTTTAGGTCTCCCACATCCAGCAGCGCAAATGCAAACTGGTGTCCAGTGTCGGACCAAAAAACAGCTGAATGGACCCTGTTCAGTTCTACTGAAGCCACACAAACGAGAAGAACGGCGAGAAAGAGAGGACAATCTGCAGTACATCTACAAACAACCTTTGTAAGTCGCTGTACAGTACTTGATTCTATTAGCAACTATTTTCTGTCTGGTCTTACTAGCTAAATGAAATTGTCTATCTGCATATGTGTATGCATTGAAATCTCTCTTATTTTATTCTGACTACATCTATTCGACGGTGGCAGCACAGTGTTCACGTAGTGTTCTCCAATCAGATGGATGCAGTACTTCTTGACTTCTGAAGAAACATTTGACTAAGTACCATACCAACGTTTGCTAACAAAGGCAGGGTCATGTTGGGTATCAGACATAATACGTGACTGGATTTTTTGGTAGGGAGGCCACTGCATGTTATCTTGGATGGAGAATCAACGACAGACATAGATATAATTTCAAATCATACGCCAGGGAATTGTGCTGGCAGCCTTCTTCGTGTTATATATAAATCACAGGGGATGCACTATTAATAATAAGCACAGTATTTTTAAGATGATACAATTGTCGGTGGTGAAGCACTATCCGAAAAACCTACACAAATTTACATTCGGATCTTGATAATGTTTCATAGTGGTTCAAAAATTGGCAACGTGTTTTAAATGTTCCACGAAAGAAAAATTGTGCGCCTATGAAAACGAAACAAGGTAATATTCTGTTACTACAACATGAAAAATCACGATTAGATTACATGGGTGTAACAGTTCGTAGGGATATTAGTGGAACATTGACATATACTCAATCGTAGGTGAAATAAATCTTGTATATAGAGTGCTCCTCGACTTGTGCTTGTACATATTTGATAAAGGACATGTTGATGTACAGCATGAACCCAACTTCAAAAGTATCTGCATACACCCCACCAACAGTGGCGTGTTATGTGCACTTCTACGACAACTGACGTGTCTGTAAAGTATAAAATAATTTGTGCTGGTTAAGAATTATGTGAATCTCTGCATTAGACAGATCTTCGTGTATGCATGTTGTTACTGCAAAACACTGAACGGAAATGGCCCCTGGTCGTATCGGACACTACTGTGACAATAAGAAAACACGGAATTTGTTTGAGTTCCATGTTGTATTTACGTTTTTATACTTCACAGACACGTCGATTGCTGCAAGACTTGCACACTGATGATGGGCTATATGTGCGAGTAGGGTTCTGGCAAATAAATACTTCGCAAGTGCAGCTCATGTTGCACGTCAATATGTCGTTTATCAAAGTAGGTAAAGCAGGGGAAGAGTTCATACCTTCGTAAGATACGCCAAAATACAGTCGGCTTACAAACGGGACTGCTTGCAGATTATTTGTGGGTCCCATCATAAATATTTCTCAAGTATGTGGGTCTCATTGCACACAGGACTGAGGATACTGAAGGCATAGAAAGAAGGGCAGAATGAAAGGTCACTGGCTTATTTCATCTATGGGACCATTTTATGGAAATGATTAAAAAGCTGAAATGGCAGGCGCTAGAAGCCTATTTACAAAGTTTCTAGAACCTGCTTTAAGGGGCTCCGACCAGGTTGAAAAATCCTTATCTCAAACAATGTTATATTTATACATACAAAAGGTACCTTTGGCAGATATTGTTGGGAGTAGAAATTTGAAAAAATGTAGGTTACACATTAATAAACACTTTAACAGAGGGATTTCTAAAAGCATTGATTAAACTAAAGATAATAATTATTTTTGTATAAAGTGGAATAAAAGTAGAAAACACTGTCAACACTGTGTGTGTAAGGGATTAACTTCTTTGAGATTTATAAAGTAAGAATACCCCGGTGTTCTAATATGCACAATACTCCGATGAGTATACCCTGCAATTCTGAACAAATTCTAGACAGTAGGAGCTGAGAAAAAATACACTATTCATAAAAAATATAGCTTACGGGTAGTAGCCTTTAAAGTTGTCAATGCATCCCTGCACCATGTGGTGGGTTGTCTGCTGTCGGTTTCACCTCATCTTGCAACTTTTCTCGCTCATCTGCGCTGTCTTGTCCTTGTTTCAATGTCTCTAACAATTCTCTATTGTGGCCTAAGGCTTTCTTTACCTAAATTTAACATTTGCTTCGCTGCTAAAGAACCAAGAGTTTGTAGCAGTAGTTTCAAGACTTCAGAGCTTGCAAGATTTCCTTCACTGAAAGTTGCCATTGCAGCAAAGGCACCAAAATGCAGTGTACTAATTGAGATAAAGACTGTCTTGGGAATTCTGGCTCAGATCATCTTGTTGATGGACTTGCTGGAATTCTGAGTGCAGCCATCACGACAGTTCAGTAACCTTACATGTGACATATCATTGATTTTTTTTTCAAGACCTCCGCTATGGCAGAAGATATATGTGGTTTCTGAGTAAATTTCTTATCATTTTTCTGTGCTCTGCTGTATTTGCACCATGAATCACTCCCCAGGGGCATAGGGCATGGGTAGATTAATCGTCTGTTGAAGAGAGGTGAAACAAAACTGCCCATACGGTTTTCCTCGTATCTTGTACACTGCTAACATTTTGCCTGATGCCCGTGCCATAATAATTTTGAATTTTATCTATGAGAGTTTCTTTGAGTCTATTGTTACCATCTAATTCTCTGCCGTCTTCCAATTTCCTCCTCTTGTACGCAGTTTTCAGTCGCCGCAGCCTGATGTCAGTTCATTATCGTACGTGAACTGTGCACTCCAGTCTAGTGATAGTTAGGTTTTCTCTATACGGCTTTTCTTGCACAAATGTTTTTAAAGATTGAGTCCCCATCTCCTAAACAATTGACCCCAGATTCAGAAACTCATATCTCGGTCTGAGAAATGACTTCCGCACAGTGCTTTGTTTAAATGCATGAACAAACTAGAAATAATACAATAATATACATATGTAATATGTGTCCTTACAAAGAGGAAATTTCGTAGATCAAGATCAACGAAAAAACCAAAAATTGAAAACTTCAAGATTTCAGTCAGTCTGGAGCCTCTTAAGTGAACAATCTAGAGATGTCCATCACCCCTCAACGTATCGCTCGCGTAGCGACGCGGGGAAGAGATTGGAGTAATTAGGGCACACGTAGAGGCATTTCAGCAGTCTTTCATCTCGCGACTGGAACGGGAAGAAACCCTAACAAGCGATTCTATGATATTTTGTGCCGTCCACTTCACAGTGATTGGCAGAGAATGTACGTAGGTGTAGAGTAGTGCAGGTGCTCTAAATTTACCCAACGACATTTCGCTATAACTGCGTCAACATCCGCCTGGATATTCTGCAAATCTCATTTAAGTACCTGGTAGAGGGTTCATCGAACCACCTTCAGAATAATTCTCTGCTATTCCAATCCCGTACAGCGCACAGAGAAAACGAACGTCTGAATCTTTCCGTGCGAGCTCTGATTTCCCTTAATTTATTCTGATGATCGTTTCTTCCTATGTATGTCGGTGTCAACAAGACATTTTCGCATTCGGAGGAGAAAATTGGTGACTCAAATGTCGTGAGAACATTGTGCCGTAACAGAAAACGCCTTTGCTTTAATGATGACCACCCCAAATCCAAACTGTGCTGCATTCTTCTAAGGATTCCCATTTTAGTTCCACTCGTATTGGGTGGGGCTGTTAAAAGTAGCCCGTCTCCCCCTTGAATGCGGATTCAATATTTCGACTCCTGAAACAAACAGCTACAAAAATGGACAGTTTTTCACAGCACATTTAGTGTGCGTAAAACTGTGCAGTGAAAAACACAAGGAATGCTTAGTACTGCAGAACAAGTTAAAATTAAGCCAAAATTATCATTGTCTAGTGCAGAAAAAAACGATGTGCTAGCTGACGGTATTTCCCGATGCAAGCGAGAAATCAAGCGAAACTCAACACCTCTGATGATGCTTAACCTCAATAAAGCGAAACGCTTCTCGTAAAAAAAAAAAAAAAAAAAAAAAAAAAAAAAAAAAAAAAAAGTATTTTTGTAGTTACGACAGAACAAAAATACCCTCAAGAAATGTATTTCTCATTGCAAATAAATTGTAAGTCTATTTCAGTTCTCACGTTCTGTAATTGCGCTACTTTGTATTTCTTTCGTATGAAGTAATAGCGAGCTGTTACGACTCTAGCTGAAGTCTCTCTGGATTAATTCGATGTATGCAGTCATGCATACGTGATAACGACTTCCAACGCTGGAACACAATCTACATACATACTCCGCAATCGACCATACGGTGCGTGTTGGAGGGTACTTCGTACCACGACTAGCATATTCTCTCCGTGTTCCACTCCCAAACCAGAACGAGGGAAAAATGACTGCCTATATGCCTCTGTACGAGCCCTAATCTCTCTTACCTTATCTTTGTGGTCTTTTCAAGAAATGTAAGTTGGCGGCAGTAAAATTGTACTGTAGTCAGGCTCAAATGCTGGTTCACTAAATTTCCTCAGTAGCTATTCACGAAAAGAACGCCTCCTTTGCTCCAGCGACTCACACCCGAGTTCCTGAAGCATTTCCGTAACACTCTCGTGATGATCGCCGGCCGGTGTGGCCGAGCGGTTCTAGGCACTTCAGTCTGTAACCGCGCGACCGCTACGGTCGCAGGTTCGAATCCTGCCTCGGGCATGGATGTGTGTGACGTCCTCCGCTTAGTTAGGTTTAAATAGTTCTAAGTTCTAGGGGTCTGACGACCTCATATGTTAAGTCCCATAGTGCTCAGAGCCATTTGAACCATCGTGATGATCAAACCTACATGTAACAAATCTAGCAGCCCGCCTGTGAATTGCTTCAATGTCCTCCCTCAATCCGACCTGATAGGGATCCCAAACGCTCGAACAGTACTCAGGAATAGGTCGTATTAGTGTTTTATAAGCGGTCTTCTTTACAGATGAACCACATCTTCCCAAAATTCTACCAATGAACCGAAGACGACTATCCGCCTTCCCCACAACTGCCATTACATGCTTGTCCCACTTCATATTGCTCTGCAATGTTACGCCCGAATATTTAATCGACGTGACTGTGTCAAGCGCTACACTACTAATGGAGTATTCAAACATTACGGGATTCTTTTTTTCTATTCATCTGCATTAATATACATTTATCTATATTTAGAGTTAGCTGCCATTCTTTACACCAATTACAAATCCTGTCCAAGTCATCTTGTATCCTCCTACAGTCAGTTAACGACGACACCTTCCTGTACACCACAACATCAGCAAACAGCCGCACATTGCTATCCACCCTACCCAAAAGATCATTTATGTAGATAGAAAACAGCGGACTTACCACACTTCCCTGGGGCACTCCAGATGATACCCTGACCTCCGATGAACACTCACCATCGAGGACAACGTACTGGGTTCTATTACAATGCTGTACAGCTGCTCGCACTGAAGTCTCGTATGCGACGTCCTGTGCAGATGGCAGTATACTTTCGCACAACCCTGCCAAACAAATCTAATATTCGCCGGCTATAGTTCGTCAAAGTAACGGCGGCGCTGTCGCGGAGACCGGCGAGAGAGCACACTTTTGATTGCGGGTATTCCGGCGGCGCGGCTCGTCAGCGCGTGCGGCGGGTAAATGTTTTCCACGAACGGCGGCGAGGCCGGGCTGAGCCGGCAGCCCGCGCCGCGGGCGCAGCGGTCGTAATTAGCGGAGCCCGCCTGCCCGCCTACCCCCGCCTGGCCGGGGGCTGCCACCTAGCGCCCGCGGGCCCCCGCCGCCTCTCGCCGCTTCATCTGCCGCGCTGCCACTCGCTCCTATCTGTACCCGCACCTACTCGTGCCTGCTCGCCTACTATTGTTACCAAATACTGCACGTACAGAATGAGCCCTGTTACGTACACGCTGTTACCTTTTTTGTCTTCCTGATCCGCAAAAATGACAGCCCTTACATGTCTACAGCGCGATCCCGAACACAGCCGACCACTTTTTCGTATATTGTTCAGATGTGTCTTCTAAAGATTTCCGTATAAGAGCCTGTGGTCTCACGGTAGCTTTCTAGCAACTGCGTTTGTCTTTGCATTTGTATTACACTGTAAATACAGTGAAAAACCAAAGAAACTGGCACACCTGCCTAATGTTGTGTAGGGCCCCTGCGAGCACTCAGAAGTGCCACAACACGATCTGGCGTGGACTCGACTAATGTCTGAAGTAGTGCTGGAGGGAATTGACACATGAATCGTATAGTACTGTCCATAATAATAATACTGTCGTGTGACGAGGGCCTCCCGTCGGGTAGACCGTGTGCCTGGTGCAAGTCTTTCGATTTGACGCCTCGTCGGCAACTTACGAGTCGATGGGGATGAAATGATGATGATTAGGACAACACAACACCCAGTCTCTGAGCGGACAAGAATCTCCGACCCAGCCGGGAATCGAACCCGGGCCCTTTGGATTGACTGTCGCGCTGACCACTTTTTTTCTCCAATTTATTGATCATAACATTCCACAGTAGTACAAAATTTTCAACTGACATTTAAAAGTAATAAAACAAACTAAAATTAATTACAGGGTCCTCGACATTTTAGAAAAAAATCCAAGTCTAAACCAGATACTGATGTTCGTTACTTGATCGTATTTGTTTTTCAAAAATCAAATTGTCTCTCGTTTCTTCATGTTCTGAATCGCATACTCGAAAATGGAGTTCACATGACTGTTCTTCTGACGAAGTTGGCGTATGTATCATAACAATTATTCATGCGTAGTAGCTTGTGATCTGGTCGGAGATGTACGCCCAAAAATCTCCTTCGATCGTTTCTTTACCGTCCCTTCAACCAGTTGACGGCATTTTTCTTCCAGGTGGGATATAGTTCTTCTTCCGGGTATAAATGGCACGATGGCAATATGAAATACGGCTGTTTTCTCTGCATAGTTGCTAATTTTTTTCTGGTTGACAACCAAATATTATTTGCATTTACACAGACAAATTGATGTTCATCTGTGTCAATCAGGTTGCAAGTGGTACACAAAGGGGAATCAGCCAGATGAAAGGAATGTAGTCTGGAGATCGTTGGAAATTTTCTATTCACAGAATAGTACCACAATTACCGCACTTTTGTTGGTAAGTGCGGGTGGGTGTATACTCTTCCACATATCATGCCAAGAGTGACCAATTATTTTTGTTCTATGATGTTCTTGGTCTGAAAGTTCAGTAAGTTTTTGTATATTTTCTTGACTTTGATGACGTCTTTCTCGGGTGTTTCCAGTCTAATGTAGGTATATTCTACGAAGAAATGTTTTAGGCGGTAAAGTTCATTTGCGATGTGGTGAACGTCTATTGTGGCGTCCTGGCTGGCCGGCGCTATTTCATTTAACAAGAATGCGGCAACACTGTCGACTGACAGCTTCCACAATTTAAATGTTTTACAGACGTACAGTGTTTGTGCTTTATTGCACACGTCTGTGAGATTCAATCCTCCGTTGTCAGTCGGTAGAGTCAACGTTTGGTACTTCACTTTGAAGATGTGGCCGCGGTCAGCTACCGGGGGCGAACAGTACTGTCCATAAATCTGTAACGGTACGAGGGGTTTGGAGACCTCTGCTGAACAGCACGTTGCGAGGCAGAACAGGAAATCAGCGATCATAAAGCGGTTACAGAATCGGTGGTTTCAGCCGTAAATAGAAATATTAAAAAAGGTAGGAAGATTTTTCTGGTTAGCAAAAGTGACAAAAAGCAGATTTCAGAGTACTTGACGGCTCAACACAAAAGTTTTATCTCAAGTACAGACAGTTGAGGACCAGTGGACAAAGTTCAAAACCATCGTACAACATGCATTAAATGAGTGTGTGGCAAGCAAGATCGTAAGAGATCGAAAAGAGCCACCTTGGTACAACAACCGAATTATAAAACTGCTACGGAAGCAAAGGGAAAGTCACAGCAAACATAAACATAGCCAAAGCCTTGCAGAAAAACAAAAATTACTCGAAGCGAAATGTAGTGTGAGGAGGGCTATGCTAGAGACGTTCAACGAATTCTAAAGTCCTGTGTACTGACTTGGCAGAAAATCCTAAGAAATTTTGGTCTTACTTCAAAGCGGTAGGTGGATCAAAGCAAAATGTCCAGACACTCTGCGACCAAAATGGTACTGAAACAGAGGATGACAGACTAAAGGCCGAAATACTAAATGTCTTTTTCCAAAGCTGTTTCATAGAGGAAGACTGCACTGTAGTTCCTTCTATACATTGGTGCACACATGACAAAATGGTAGACATGGAAATAGATGACAGAGGAATAGAAAAACAATTACAATAGAAAAACAATCACTCAAAAGAGGAAAGGCCGCTGGACCTGATGGGATACCAGTTCGCTTTTACACAGAGTACGCGAAGGAACTTACCCCCTTCTTGCACCGGTGTACCGTAGGTCTCTAGAAGAGCGTAGCGTTCCAAAGGATTGGAAAAGGGCACAGGTCATCCCCGTTTTCAAGAAGGGACGTCGAACAGATGTGCAGAACTATAGACCTATATCTCTAACGTCGACCAGTTGTACAATTTATGTTCGAGTATAATGACTTTTCTGGAGACTACAAATCTACTTTGTAGGAATCAGCATGGGTTTCGGAAAAGACGATCGTGTGAAACCCAGCTCGCGCTATTCGTACACGAGACTCAGAGGACCATAGACACGGGTTCCCAGGTAGATGCAGTGTTTCTTGACTTTGGCAAGGCGTTTGTTACAGTTCTCCACAGTCGTTTAATGAACAAAGAGCATACGGACTGTCAGACCAACTGAGTGATTGAAGAGTTCCTAGATAACAGAACGGAGCATGTCATTCTCAATGGAGATAAGTCTTCCGAAGTAAGAGTGATTTCAGGTGTGCCGCAGGGGAGTGTCGTAGGAACTTTGCTATTCCATGAGGACAAAATCAGAGAGATTAGAGCCCACACAGAGGCATACCGACAATGTTTCTTTCCACGAACAATACGAGACTGGACTAGAAGGGTGAACTGATAGAGGTACTCAAGGTAACCTCCGCCACGCACCGTCAGGTGGCTTGCGGAGTATGGATGTAGATATGTTCAGTAATGTTCATGTCTGGGAAGTTTGGTAGACAGCGGAAGTGCTTAAACTCAGAAGTGTATTCTTCAAGCCACTCTGTAACAATTCTAGACGTGTGGGTTGTCTCATTGTCCTGATGGAATTGCAGAAGTGTGTCGGAATGTACAATGGACATGAATGGATGCAGGTGATCAGACAGGATGCTTGCGTACGTGTCACTTGTCACAGTCTTATCTGGACGTACCAGGGGTCCTATATAAGTCCAATTGCACACTCCCCACATCATTACAGAGCCTTCACCACCTTGAACAGCCTCATGCTGACATACAGTGTCCATCGATTGATGAGTTTGTCTCCATACCCGTACACGTCCACCCGCTAGATACAATTTGAAACGAGACTCGGCCGCTCAGGCAACATGTTTCCAGTCATGAACAGTCCAATATCGATGTTAACGGGCCCAGGCGAGGCGTAATGCTTCGTGTCGTGCAGTCATCGAGGGTACACGAGTTGGACGTTTCGTTGAATGGTTCGGACGCTGACACTTTTTGATGCCCCAGCATTGACATCTGCAGTAATTTTCGGAAGGGTTGCATTTCCGTCGCGTTGAACGATTCCCTTCAGTCGTCCCTTTCTTGTAAGATCTTTTTCCGCCCACATTAATGTCGGAGATTCCATGTTTTACTGTATTCCTGACATTCACGGTACTCTCGTGAAATGGTCCTACGGGAAAATCCTCACTTCATCGCTACCTCGGAGATGCTATGTCCCATCGCTTATGCGCCGACTATAACACAACGTTTAAACTCATTTCAGTGTTGAAAACTTGCTATTGTAGCAGCAGTAACCGATCTAACAATTGCGCCAGGCACTTGTTCTCTTATATAGACGTTGCTGACCGTAGCGTCGTATTCTGCCTATTTACACATCTGTTTTTTTTTTTTTTTTTTTTCAATGCACATGCATATACCAGTTTCTTTGGTGCTTCCGTGTATCTCCAAAAAGGCCCTTTTACAGGATACACTTTCCTGTCTCAATTGACTTCTGAGACAAATGGGTGTACGGCAGTGCCCCCGGCGTTCTGTTCCTGTACTGAGCCTCGTCTGTTTCGAGTGGTAATTTTCGTTGACACACGAAAACTATGTGTGTTGTCAGAGCTGTCTGCTATCATCTTGACATCTTAACAGTGAAAGTGAGGTTATGAGGTAATAGTCTTTTTACGAAAAACTAGAAATACAGTAGCAAAATATTAGAACAAGCAATGATAATAGAGTTTATCAATATCCACAGCAGAATTCACATTGGAAATTCTTGTCAAAGGTCGTGTGGTTAATTCTGGTACTCTCCTCAGAATTTAAATAATAGAAAAACTGTCATCCAGAAATTTCAGAACATCCCAGTACACATTCATTTTCTCGAGAAAATATGTACTTGCGAATTGCAAAAACATCTAATAATATCAATAACGCAGTAAATAGAGTTTGTTCTTGACTCTTCGTATCGTATATTGTTGCCAAGTGTCAAAAACTATCGTAAATTATTTTTCTCGTCAAATAACTCTGTTTCAAGGTTGAAATAATTTTCATTAAGACACTTTACCTATTTGCGTTCTTATTTCTGCTTTTTCTCTGTAATACGTCAATGCCTAAAAGGTTTCAGATATTTCTTCTATCTTGTAAGAAGACAGTAGTAGGAAAAATATCAGGACCTTGCCTAACTTGTCGATGTGTCACAAAAACAAATCAAACACACTATAAAAATTAAGGAGACATGAAAACACAAATTCCATTTCTACAATAGCACGGAGCTTGGCCAGAACGGATTCCATTGTCGATTTTATCAGACGCCCCCAGAGTCACTTGTCTCTAGGAATCTGCAGTGTGCAACATACTCGGAAATTCAGAACTCCATATTCGGCACAATCTATAGATCATTGATGTCATACACACACTCGCGTCGTGGTTGGCTGCTGATTTACGCGCAGGCAGAAAAGTTGTAGTCACTTTGAGCGGTCGATTGCGACCAGAAAGTCGCTCGTATAAAATGGGCTTCAAAGTGCAAATAACCATGGTAAGTGTTGTGTGTCCTGCTTCTAAACGAACTTGTTCCAGTCGGCCACGGTTCTTGCTATTGACTACGGTGTTGCCCTCCTCAGGGTATCATTTCTTAGGGCCTACTTCTTGATTGTGTCTCGGGGTTGGTTTTTAGGCAGTGTTATTTCTACTTTCACAGTTATGCAGATCAGTATGGATAGGTTTGCTCATAAAGAGTGAGCCGATATGCACCTCGTGTAAGGGTTCACTAACTGCAATGCAACAGCTGCACAATGATACTAGAGAAGGTGGTTATAGCCGAAACAATCTGTTTCCGCTTTTCGTCTCCAGTTTAACTTTAAAGCCGTTCAAATCAACCGGTTTCTGAAATAAACGAATTTCGATTTATTTGTTGGTATTGTTTCTATCGATAAAGTTAGAACAAAAATATATAAAAATCGCAATGAAGATGAAGGAGTTGGAAATCTCGATCTACATAAGGTCGACGATGTGGCAGAAATCGGTCTCTGTGGCTCTAGTAACGAAGAGTGCGGATATGACCAGAGCGAAAGGTCACAAGTTGTTGATTTTCCTGCATCGTCTCCTTTCTGTGGTTTATATTGTTCACTCTGGAGCATCCTCGAAATTTAGGGTCCAGTTTTTATCCCATATTTACAGCACATCAATAAAATTGTAGGTACGTCAATGGAATTTACCTTCTCGTCCCGGCTGCCCCCGTCGGAGGTTCGAGTCCTCCCTCGGGCATGGGTGTACGTGTTGTCCTTAGCGTAAGTTAGTGTAAGTTAGATTAAGTAGTGTGTCAGCTTAGGGACCAATGAGCTCAGTAGTTTGGTCCCGTAACACTTCACCACAAATTTCCAAATTTTCCTTCTCGTCCATGGGGTACTGTGTGTCCTTGTGTGACGTCGCAAGTTTGTTGTGCCACCTTCCGTTTTTTGGTAAAGCAAATGGAGCACTGTACTTCGTTACTACTACACTTCGCAAAATACTTCCAACCTAAGGATGGTGCCACCCTGTAATACAGCTTACGGCAGAGGACGGCAGCGAGAAACTTCGATACAAACGAGGTTGAGGCAGCTCTTCCGGATTGTACGTACGCGCGTCCCGTTTGATAGGAACGCCACAAGAAACAGGTGCATTATTGTCTGAGCAAAGCTGTATAGATTCTTATGTCATGTGTTTGATTCTAGTTACAACTCCCGTTACTGTTATTAAAATAGCTCTGATTGATTTTCCCTTTCTCTACAGTTGACCAATATTTCAAAGCAATGGAAATTTTGCGAATAAATGTTACTCGTACCTAGAAAACAGTTTGATATAAAAACCAAATTAAATTAACACTACTTCTCTGGCTACTTGATATGTCATTTTATTTTATACCGGTGGTTGTAAAGGAATGAAAAAAACCTTTTACAACCTAGACCAAACAAGCATCGAAAAGTAACGGGTACCCAGAACTAAAATACTTGTATCGGTTTTAATCAGCCCGTTTTTCCCGTCCCTACATGACGCTATACTGTGTTAGTTCTGCACCGACAGCAACCACATCGCATTAATTTTTCATATGTACATAGGCAGAATTCTTCCTTCTTATGATGACTGCACACTACAGGCTTCACAGAAAGAAAGATAATCGGTGCAACAAAACGGATACATCGTAGTAATATTAAATGTGTGTGAAATA
Organism: Schistocerca gregaria; assembly: GCF_023897955.1. NCBI lineage: Eukaryota > Metazoa > Arthropoda > Insecta > Orthoptera > Acrididae > Schistocerca > Schistocerca gregaria. The sequence goes on along the minus strand of NC_064920.1, from coordinate 741,570,728 downwards.
TTATGGGACTTAACTGCTAAGGTCATCAGTCGCTAAGCTTACACACTACTTAACTTAAAGTATCCTAAGGACAAACACACACACCCAAGCCCGAGGGAGGACTCGAACCTCCGCCGGGATCAGCCGCACAGTCCATGACTGCAGCGCCTGAGACCGCTCGGCTAATCCCGCGCGGCCGTAATAATATTAGTTGTCTGCAATGAACCACTGAAGACCACATACCTCTTGTAGAAAAATGAACAGCGAATACCCCAGACAAACCCCCCAAACTTTTCTGCTGCATTTCAGGTTTACGGTGTAAGCAAGTTGCTTGCCGAAAATATGATGTGGTATTGTGGTGTTAAATTCTTGATGCTGCTGTGGCAAGGAATGAGAACATTGAACGCTGTTAATAGTGATATCTCAGGCAAGTCAGTGGTCTCCTGAGTGATGTGACAAATGCAAGTATAATATGGAAGGGAGGCAGGTGCAGCTCTCCCGTATTGCCACTTGCCTTCATCAATAATTGAAACTCGACACCACACACGCACTAAAAACTTTTACTTACTACACACGCAGTGCAAACTGCACAGAGTAGACGCCAGTGTGAAAGAAGAAAGAAAACTTTTCAGTAGAAGCGTTTGAAAGTACCGCTTGCGATCTCCGAGCCAGTAATGCCACACGATTTAACGCATTTTAGACTTGATGCTGCATGCAACATTGAGTTGCATCTTTAATCGAATCCAGTATTGAGAAATGTACTTCTTCTCTAAACATCTAAAAAAAAATCAAATGCAATGGCTCAATACAACTTTTCTGTTGGTTGAAGAACAACGCTAGGGAGTAGTAAACTTGCAGCTAAAAACATTTTCGTACATATTCTGTGCGAGAAAAAAATTTTCTTCCATAATGTCACTAAAATTAATGCCCTACTATTGATTGTCCATTACGCAGTTCCGTGTCTGTACTTAATGCGGCGATACCTGGTCGACTTCTAAATCCAGCTCCAAGCGAATGAGGCTACTGTGCGTATGAAACGTGATCTCGTTGTGTGAAATGTCTGTCACGGCTGTCAGAGTTTCACAGCTGCGGCTATTTCTCGCAAACCACTGAATAGTAAGTTGCTTAGGGCACTTTTTATTGTTACCTATTGAAATTTTTCTTGCCCTTTGCCGTGAAAAAATGGTTACATTCGGGTACGCAAGTGTTACATTATTTTAATTTTAAACTTATGTTTTTCGTGGAAGCGATATGTACAACATTCGTAATCTTCTCCGAAGACAGCTGCTTGGAATATTTCTCTAGGCTTTAGAGGCCTCTACTACGCGCCAAAAGTCTGTAGTGTTTCAGTCGCACGTTGTCAAGTGTGAAAGAAGCCTATGACTAACGTACGGCAATCTTGGAGGCCAGACACCTGGGTTATTTTGACGTATTCTTTCACTAAATTTTTGGTCGCTCGTTATGAAATATTTACTGTGAAATTCAAGCACGTTACAATCTATCAGGCGAGCGTGAAACACAGAAATTTGAATAACAAGTATTTTTATGCAGGACAGAAAAGGACGATCCTCGAGATCGATTCGAATTCGAAACGTTGCCAGATGCAAATATTTACTGTACGCTGCCTTCGAACTCCAACTACCACGTAAAATCAAACGCTAACTTGAAAAGTAACATGATTCAGACACTATGTCATTTGTTCTTGGCTATGGTAGAGGGTAAAGACGTATTAATGCAGTGCACTTGGATGTGCTGGATGCTTGTAGCGGTGGCGGGTTCTAGAAGCGTGCTGAGATGTTGTGGGCGCAGCAGGCACGCACGGACCAGCCAGTCTCGTGGGGTGAGGTCAGCTGACAGGCACCACGTGCGGGCGCCACCAACCGGGTTACGCTGCGCCAGCCACGTGTGTAGCGGGCCAACCTACCGCTCAGCGTTCGTCCCTCCCCTCGGAACAACATGAGCACAGCACTACAATAGCCGGCTAGGCTCCTCCCAACTTCACGAACACTCATCTCTCTTCACACTAATGTGGATGCAACTGCCCAGAAGAGGCGGGCAGTGCCGACAACCGATCTTCGTAATGGCTTAACTGTATATCATCCTTTTCGGATTGACTAGTACTAGTCAATCAGACAATTCATTTTTCGCTTTTTTTCCTCCCAGACTACCCGTGGTCGGCACTTGGCCTTAGTAGCTTTACTTAAGACAGACACTGGAAGTAGGAAAAGCTCATAACAACATCGGATACCTCGAACAACTTTGGATAAAAAGTTAATGGATCTCACTCTTTACATAAGCGCCTATAATAATCACTGGATGTCTTCACGAGAAGCAGGGTTGTAACACTGTAGCACGAAGGATTGGAAAAATAAAAATATAGTCCGACTTTAATACGGTTCCAACGAACAACACATAATTTCAGATTGCTGTATTGCTTCTTTGCGGCAAATGAAGCAACAGTGAAGTACAAAAATACGTTACTGGAAGCAACTCGATAAATGGAACAGTTTTCTGCTCATCGTTTAGTAATAACGTGCTGATTGATACTAGTAACATATCATTTTGCTACAGTCCGAGCGCGTGAACTGAAGTCTATAACACTCCAAATAAAATAGAAAAACGAGATTATATTTTTTAATTTATGTAATGAGATAGCTAGTAGGAAACTGTGGCTTACTGTGTGATGTTTAGGAAATGAGTACGTGGAACAACACCAATCAGCATTCACATCTGTGCAAAAGCCGAGCACCACCGTATTTCGTGAAGCACAGAAGACCGCAGGACTTACCTTTTGGGGCACGTGGACTCCAGGGTGACGGATCCTCTGTTCTCCACGGCGACGGAAGGGATGCGTATCAGATCGTGGGGAAAAATTTTGGCGGTTTTTCACGGGTCAGCGCTGCGCGAGAGTGTCTCCGTCGCCTCGGCGTCGTCGTAGCTCCGAACAACAGGCGTCGTGGCGCGCCGACGACCGGCGTCTGCGTCTCTATGGCAACGGAGTGGCTGCCGCTAGCTACCCCGCGGGTGGCGTCTGGACACAGCGAAGAACGCCGGGCAGTTGTGGACGGCGGGCACGGTACACGCGCTACCGGTTGCGAGCGGCTCTGCGGCTGGGCCGGTACTGAAGCGTCGTGTTGCGTCGCGCCCGCCTGGCCTGGGGAGGCCGTGCCGCGGGGGAGGGGCGACGGAGGGGGGAGGGGGGCGGTGACGCCGGCGGCGCCCGGGGCCCACCCGCTTCGGACCCGCCCGCCGCTCTTCGGGGACCTATTTTCCAGCCTCGGGCGCGGCGCGGCGCGGGGTTGGTTTGCCGCTATCTCCGTCCCTTTCCGCCGCCGGCGCCGCTCACCCCTCCCCCTCCCCTCTCGCTCCGTCTCTCTCTGTTTCTCCCTCCCCTCCACCTCCACTGTGCCCCCACTCACTGCCGAACGCCTGCGGCGCGGTGTATCTCCTCCTCTCGTTTATACGGAGCTCGCGGGCGCCGGCGAGAGGGATATATTCCTAGCAGATACGCACTGCCTTGTTATGATCGGACATTCACTGCCAGATGGTGCAGCGCGCTGCTCTTCTCTGACTTTATTGCGCCTAGAAGTACTTTTCTACAAGCTACCAGTGTACTTCAGAAGTAAATTCGCAGACAGCGCATATAACATGTTAAGGTAATGTTATAATTACACCGTTCCTTTAACGGTTGAGAAGTCTGATGTAAAATCATCTCAGGACATATTCTTTACGTAAGGTGTATAACTTTTCTCAATATGTTCTTCCATGATACATAAGGAACTTTTGGATGTGTGAGAAAATTACGCCAACTTTTCTCCATCCGTCATACTTTTTTTTTCTTCTTTTTATGCTATTGTGGGCTGCGATGAACAACTTCTTGATTCTTTTCTTCCTCCTTTCTTCTCGTCCGATGTTCTGGGCCTCTGCACTTTATTCTGTAAAATCATTTGATGTTACTGAAAGACATTAATTTTTTAAATTTCAAATTTCATTCAGATCAAATTTAGTCTAGCAGCGAAGCGTCAGGCAGGCCCGTTACGTTGTGTACAGTGATACGAACCATGATATTGTGCCGAAGAATCTCCGTGGTCTGTATGTAGAAAGACAAAATCTGAAACAGGTTTTCAAGTCTCAGCTGACGAGCTGAATTAATTATTTCCATCCAGCACCACACACCAATGGCGCCCATGACCGGGAGCAGTGTGGAACCACAGCCTTATGCCTTCCCCTCCCCTTTTCACCCTTTCACTGAGGCAAAGGAAAAATATTGATTAGTCAGGTGTATTTCTTTCAAGAAAATTATTTAAAAATAGGTATTACTTGGGTTTCTGGCGGGATCATAGCTGCAACATATTTATGGCCACTTACAAGTTGCCATTCGTCTTCGAAAATATCAAAAATACTCCCCACCTCCAGGTCAAGGCCGCGACTACAAACTATGAGCTCCCTTGCCACATACTGCAGAGAACTATCGCTTGCCAGAACGCCCAGGGTCCGTATGTAGCCCTGACGCTCTGTATAATAAACACAATGAGGAAAGCAACCATGAGAATCTCTTATGATGTGATAAGCAATGCTGCTATTTGCATTAACATGCTGAAGAATGTTGCGAATAGCTTAGTACCCGTCTTGACAGATTTTTCTTTAGCTCACTAAGGGGACATATCTTGTTCAAAATGAGCATAATCAGATTTGCTTCTAAGAACGAAAACCTACAGTCACCTTGTGATTACTGGCCAATTAGCATCTTACCCGCTGATCCTAAGTACTGGAATATAGATGATGATGATGATAATGATGATGATGTTTGGTTTGTGAGGCGCTCAACTGCTCGGTCATCGGCGCCCGAAAAATGTCCCAGTTTTTATACAGTCCAATTTTTTGATGCAGTCCAATCTATCCAATGGCGGGAACGATGATTATTATGATGATGATGATGAAATGATGACAACACAAACATCCAGTCCCCGGGAGGAAAAATTCCCAACCCGACCGGGAATCAAACCCGGGACGTCGTGATGCAGAGGTAGCAACGCTAGCCACGTTCTTTTTTTCTTTTTGATCGATGTAGTTCGTTTCGTTTGGTCTGGGCAGACGTCACAAGACATCCGTTGAAGTTGATCGTTGCTTCCTTGACTCAGTTTCTTTTATTACAGAGAGCACGCAACCCTCTGACCGAACACGCTGAGCTACCGTGCCGGCGTCAGCCTCTTGGCCACGAGCACCGGACTGGAATATAGAGGATGCGCCATGAGAAATAGTCAATATTCAGGGATATAATAGAAATTACCATTCGAAGCAAAAGTCTAGTAAATATGGGCTCTAAAATGCTACCCTAAGAGCTATGGGCACCTCTTTCATCTTCGATACTGCGAAGCAGATCTCTTATACTGCAGGCTCTTTGCTTTCCATATTCGGAGAGGCGGTAATATGTACCAAAACAAGAAAAAAACGTCCAGTAAACATCGGCTCTAAAGTGCGTACCTTAAGAGCTACGACCACTTGTTGATCTTCGCTAATGTGGATCATGTCTCTTCTGCTGGACAAGTGTTCATAGCTCTTAAGGTATGCGTTTGAGATCCAATATTTACCAGAGTTTTTTGCTTCGGATGATCGTTCCTGCCATATTCCTGAACACTGCCCATTCGTCCTGGGACTCTGTATTATTCATGACCAAATTATCGAATACTTAAGCGAATTCATCTTAAATGAGAAATATCGGTACTGGTTTCGTAATCAATGTACCACAAATACTGCTCTACTTACGTTAACTGATGAACTGAAATATGCCGTATACCAACCGCGAGGCCACAATATTTCCACCATAACACTTGTATAAAACCTCTGAAGCAGTCAACGTCGACATACTGCTCAGAAAAATCTAAGAGCTGAAATTTTCTGATAGTGCACTGCAGTGGTTTGAAAGCTACTAGAAAAGCAGACAGCAGCGCGTTGTCTGTAGGAATGGTAATTCGTTCTGGAAGCAATCTCTTCCAACAGCTCCACATGACTCAGTCTTGGATACCTTATCTTTATATTGACAGTATCCAACATTACTTAACTTGTCGCTTTCTTAAAGATACCAGTACCGGTATAGACCAGATTAATTAGGACCTCTCTTCAGTGGTCTGCTGGGCTCAAAATCTACGACTTAAACTAGGTTCTAAGTAGTTGCATGCAATTTTAGTATCAAGCGAAAAATTAATTAGTTACCATTTTCAAGGAAAATGTTCCCTATTCTTGTCAACGATATTCAAATACGGTATCAGCAAAGGTGAAGATCGCGGCTGTATCTTCCAGTGAGTACTGTCACGTAGCGCAGCTTACCTCTGTGCCCTCCAAATGTTTCGTACCTACCTTTACGGAATGTTAAATGTGCACTTGTACAATTAGTCATTGCGCCGAACCCCCACTATTGCGATGAAAACTCTGGACACTTTCATTTGCAACATCCGTTTATTTGGCCATGTCAGTGCCTCTTATGTCCAGTTGGGATGCTTAATGTCAGACATGCCACGTAACTACAACGCGGTATGTGTATTTCATCGGTTTCTGAGTCTACACGCACCCCAGTACGTAGCAGCAGTATCAGCTATCTGTCATTCATCTGCTATTCTATTGTCATCTGGCTGTGGAATAAGGTACGCTGCACTCCATGCACATTCCAATAGCTTATTGTATTTAACAAAAAACTGCAGCACAACTTTTCTAAAAAGAAAAACATAATCAATGGCCAGTTTCCTTCTGACAAACAGTAAAGGACATGCTATCTACTCCCAGTTTTGTTTCTTTCTATTAGGTTGGTGCATAAGGGTGCGTAGCGTTTTTGTTTTGCTCGTTGGTATTCCGGTTCCTATGTGTTTATTTATCTACTATCATTTGGTATTTGTAGTTGACTGTCGCTCATTCGCTTTGCATGTGACGAGTGTTGGTGTCTTAGTGATAACATAAGGAAAAGAAAGGAATGATTGAGCCCAAACAAAAACTCCCCGCACAGAGAACCATGCTCGTACACAAAGAATAATTTATACTTCTGGTGAAAAAGCGACGGTTTGTTGTGCTATGAATTGATTTCCTGAAATGGAACCATCACTGCTGATATTTATTGTTAGCAAATGAGACGTCTTGCAGGCGCAGTCCAAGAACAACAACCAGGAACACCACGCGAAGTGATGCTACTCTACGATGGCTGGACTGACAAAAAGCAGTATACAGGAGTTGGATTTGGAAGTCACTCCGCACGCACATTATTCACCTGATCTTGCCCATTCAGATTTTCACCCTCTCCTCTCTTTATCGAACAGGCTTCAAGGAACTTCCTTTCCGGATGAAACGCGCACGACGTATTCTTCTCCTCAAAACCACGTAATTTCTACAGTAGCGCAATCCAAAATTTTCCCCAGCGTTGGCAGGCTGTTGCAAACAGTGGAGGAGAATATATCTTTCATGACACCGTCATTTATATCTGTTGAGTTTATTGAACTTACGGAAGAGCTCTAAGAACTTATGCACCAACCTAATACACTACTGGCCATTAAAATTGCTACACCACGAAGATGACATGCTACAGACGCGAAATTTAACCGGCAGGAAGAAGATGCTGTGATATACAAATGATTAGCTTTTCAGAGCATTCACACAAGGTTGGCGCCGGTGGCGACACCTACAACGTGCTGACATGAGGAAAGTTTCCAACCGATTTCTCATACACAAACAACAGTTGACCGGCGTTGCCTGGTGAAACGTTGTTGTGATGCCTCATGTAACGAGGAGAAATGCGTACCATCACGTTTCCGACTTTGATAAAGGTCTGATTGTAACCTATTGCGATTGCGGTTTATTGTATGGCGACATTGCTGCTCGCGTTGGTCGAGATCCAATGACTGTTAGCAGAATATGGAATCGGTGGGTTCAGGAGGGTAATACGGAACGCCGTGCTGGATCCCAAAGGCCTCGTATCACTAGCAGTCGAGATGACAGGCATCTTATCCGCACGGCTGTAATGGATTGTGCAGCCACGTCTCGATCCCTGACTCAACAGATGGAAACGTTTGCAAAACAACCATCTCCACGAACAATTCGACGACATTTGCAGCAGCATGGACTATCAGCTCGGAAATCGTGGTTGCAGTTACCCTTGACCCTGTATTACAGACAGGAACGCCTGCGATGGTGTACTCAACGACGAACCTCTGTGCACGAATGTCAAAACGTCATTTTTTCGGATGAATCCACGTTCTGTTTACAGCATCATGATGGTCGCATCCGTGTTTGGCGACATCGCGGATAATGCACATTCTAAGCGTGTATTCGTCATCGCCATACTGGCATATCATCCGGCGTGATGGTATGGGGTGCCATTGGTTACACGTCCTGCCCACATCTTGTTCACATTGAAGGCACTTTGGACAGTGGACGTTAGATTTCAGATGTGTTACGACCCGTAGCTCTACCCTTCATTCTATCCCTGCCAAACCCTAAATTTCAGCAGGATAATGCACGACCGCATGTTGCAGGTCTTGTACGGGCCTTTCTGGATACAGAAAACGTTCGACTGCTGCTCTGGCCAGGACATTCTCCAGATCTCTCACCAATTGAAAACGTCTGGTCAATGGTGGCCAAGCAACTGGCTCGTCACAATACGCCAGTCACTACTCTTGATGAACTGTGGTATCGTGTTGAAGCTGCATGGGCAGCCGTACCTGTACACGCCATCCAAGCTTTGTTTAACTCAATGCACAGGAGCATGAAGACTGTTATTGCGGTCAGAGGTGGTTGTTCTGGGTACTGATTTCTCAGGATCTATGCACCGAAATTGCGTGAAAATGTAATCACATGTCAGTTCTAGTATAATACATTTGTCCAGTGAATACCCGTTTATCACCTGTATTTCTTCTTGGTGTAGTAATTTTAATGGCCAGTAGTGTATTTTCGTATCTCAATGTCAAGTCACTTTCTTTTCCCTCTCTTCCTCAGTTGTATTTCTTTCATGTTCCTCTTTCTATACTTCTCCTTTACTATCCAGCTATTCTCCAAACTGAATCCAATGAGCTGGATCGATCTCAAAGAGAAATTGTAACATTTGCATTACGTAGCGGCGCCATTCATGTGTAGCCAAAGTTCTCATTATTGATCTGCGGTTAAATCTAATTTCTTGTCCGCCCTCGGTAGCTGTGTGGTCAGCGGGACAGAATGCCAATCCTCAGGGCCCGGCTGGGTCGGAGATTTTCTCCGCTCAGGGACTGGGTGTTGTGTTACCTAATCATCATCATTTCATCCCATCGACGCGCAAGTCGCCAAAGTGGAGTCAGATCGAAACACTTGCACCCGGTGAACGGCCTACTCGACGGGAGGCCCTAGTCACACAACGGTTACATTGTATTCACATAGTTTCCTGCGAAAATGGTGAGTATTTAGTTCGGGGCTGTTACTGAACCACTCCAGAATTGCAGCTGATGTTGCTTCAAGCACAGCCGTTTTCGATTGTCCAGCTTTTGGTTTGCTTGCGACGGAATCAGTTTCACGGAATTTTGCGACAAGTTTCACCACAGCGCTGTGAGTAATGGGCGATCTGTTGGGGCGGCATTGTTGCTGACTTCTGTGATGACGCTGATGTTCTTCTCTTCAGGTATCAGGACGGTCTCAGTACGTTCGACTTGTGTTCACGCATCAGCCTTCACTTCAGTTGCAATGGAGACACATCCGTCATATGTCGAGAAAGTATAAAGAAAGACACCTTTGTTTTTCTGTGTCTGATATGTCACATGACTCCTTCCCCACCCACTTCCAGCCAGCTGTTGTGGCCGAGCGGTTCTAGGCGCTTCAGTCCGGAACTGCGCGACTGCTACGGTCGCAGGTTCGAATCCTGCCTCGGGCATAGATGTGTTAGTTTAGTTAGGTTTAAGTAGTACTAAGTCTAGGGGACTCTGAGCCATTTGAACCCACCCACTTCCCTTTGAGAATTACGAGTTGCAACTAAGATGACGCCTTCAAATACTATCGCCGTATTGGAAACATAGCATCATAGGTTTCCACGTCACGCATCTCATGTTATTTGACTAATTTTCTGTTTTTCTATCTGTGTTTGTTTCAGGAGAGTGCTTCGCCACCTAAAGGCGAGCCAGTAGAATGCTTAGAGTAAGTACATATCTTGTTTCATCCACCCATTTTGTGATTAGTTTTTAATTGGCGGTGTGACTGAAACTAGTCTTCATTATCTGTTCTTTCCTCATTCTTGTCACATACCCACAGAATTTTAGTATCGTCTTCCATCTCGTGTCTACAGTCTTTTTCATCTGTCTACACAGAGCCAGCCTACGGCAATCTCATGTCCACTTTATTGTGCATTAAGACTTTTCTCTCTTTCTTCTAAAGTTTCTTCATCTCCCGTTTTGTGTTGAATGTAACGTCTCCTGAATTTCTGCAATGTATTGCATTATCTTTACTTTACAACAACTCACTTTTGGACTGTAGCTGTTCTGTGTTTACCTGTATGCACTTTCATCTTCATACGTTTTGTCAAGGCCATTTGCCTATATACATTGTAAAATGTGCACTGACGGAATTATGGAAAGTGTCACACCATCAAGCATTAGACATATGTAGGGTGTAGGGGCTTAAGTGCAATTATTTCTATGATGACTGAGACCAGTGTACTGATCAACATTACGTCAGTATTTACTTCTTTTGCAGATTAATAGTTTTAGCTAACGCAAGTAGTACTTTTTGGATTGCTTTGTACCTCCAAGTAAGCATGGCACATGCAAGTCATTAAAGTCTATTTTCCCCTGGGAAACAGTTCAGCTATTTAAGTGTGGACACGAGGAAGGGAAACGGATAGTCTATACTGACATAGTCAACAGAGAAGTTACGGCCGTGCAAGAAACATCACGTAGTAAATTATTTAAAGTGTTTTCCTGAAAGCGTCAAATGCAATGAGAAAGTAACAAACATAAAGAAGAGGGCACATACAAAGATGCCAATGATCACAGTATCTGCACCTGTACCGCTGAGACCCTGAATTTTCAGATTTCGGATTATTACACTTTTATTTCGTTTCGTCATCGTCAGTATGAGGTGAGCACCCTCAGGCACAGATAAATTCTACAATTTGTTGTCGCATGGAAGCAAACAGCCAATGTATATCATTTGGAAGAATTGCTTGCTATGCTGGAAACGCATGTCATGTCAGTTCACAAAGAATGCTGAGGGAGAGCTGGTGTTAAACTGTACGTCTTCACACCACATCTCATACATGATCCATGGATAACAAATCAGGGGATCGAACAGATTAATCAACGATCCGTGCATTACTCAAAGCGTTTGTGGTATGAAATGCAGTGTAAGCATTGCGTTATTCTGCTGGAATACGCTATGTGGTATCGTAGATATGAAGGGCGTTGTTGTTGTGGCCTTCTGTCCTATAACTGGTTTGGCTACCCTACGCTGCAAAGCGTCTTCATCTCTGTATAATTACTGCAACCTACATCCATTTGAGAATGATTACTGCTGCAGTGAAGCTTTGGTCCCCCTGCACGCTTTGTACACGCGACAATACACCTGCATCTACCTCCTTACTCTGAAAACAACCGTGGAGCGCATGGCAGAGGGCAGTTCCCACTGAATCAGTTATTAGGATTTCTTTCCGTTCCGTTCACTTATGAAGCGCGAGTTGAATGACTTTTGAAATTCCTCTGTGTGCTCTGTAATTAACTTGTACTGACGATCTCTACGGGAGCGAAACGTAGGGAGTTGTAGCGTATTCCCAGACTCATAATTTAAAGTCATTCACAGAGTCATCATTTAAAAGTTTGCAAGTAGGTTTTCTAGGCATAATTTGCGTCTATCTTCAAGTGTCTACCTAATCAGTTCTTTCAGCATCTCTGTGATACTCTCCCACGGGCCACATAAACCTGTGACCATTCATGCTCTACTTTCTGTTTGCTTTGAATATCTCCCGTTAGTCCTATTTGGTACGAATTCGTCACACTCGAGCAATAAATACACTTCCTTCCAATACCCTCGAGGCCTTATATGTCCTAACACCCAATCCCTTCTTTCAGTCCTGCCTTAATTTTTCCCCTCCATGCGTTTCTGTTATCCGATCTATCCGTCTAATCTTCATCATTCTTCTGCATTAGCACATCACGAAAGCATGTATTCTCTTTCTATCTGACCTGCTTACTTCCCATGTTTAACTTACAAGGCTGCACTTCAGACAAATCCTTTCAGAAAAGGAATCTTAACAATTGAAATTGTATTCGATATTAACATATTTCTCTTCCGTGACTGTTGATGGAGAACGCAGCCAGCAACGCAGCCAGCCACGAACACTTTTAAGAAAGCTTCATTTTATTGCTATTACCGGTTCCATGCTATCACTCCTATCTTGAGATGGTTGCACTGGTTTCACAACAGTAGTATATTCGTCAGCATCACATCGTTAGCTCCTGCACTCCATAAGAATATCTGAGTAACTAGCTCCGCTTAATGCGCTGTGAGGATGATTTTATAGACGCATAAAATCTGCTAATGTGGTGCTATTGGTAACACTTTTACTACTCTTGCCCTCAGTATTTTTCTTTATTTTTGGCATCAGTCTTCTGACTGATTTGATGCGGCCCACCACGAATTCCTCTAATGTGCCAACCTCTTCATCACACAGTAGCACTTGCAACCTATGTCCTCAATTATCTGCTGGATGTATTCCAATCTGTCTTCTTTTACAGTCTTTGCCCTCTACAGCTCCCTCTAGTACGGTGGAAATTCCCTCATGTCGTAAAAGATGTCCTATCATCCACTCCCTTCTCCTTACCAGTCTTTTCCACATACTCCATTCCTCTCCGTTTCTGCACATAACCTCCTCATTCCTTACTTATCAGTCCACCTAATTTTCAGCATTCGTCGGTAGCACCACATCTCAAATGCTTCGATTTTCTTCTGTTCCGGTTCTCCCATAGTCCATGTTCCACTGCCATACGTACATTCCCAGAAATTCCTTCCTTAAATTAATTCCGATATTTGATATTAGTAGAATTTTCTTGGCCAGGAAAGGCCTTTTTGCCATTGCTAGTCTCCTTTGATGTCCACCTTGCTCCGTCCGTCATTTACTGCCTAGGCAGCAGAGTTCCTTAACTTCATCTACTTGGTGACCATCAATCCTGATGTTAAGTTTCTCGTGGTTCTCATTTCTCCTACTTCTCATTACCTTCGTCTTGCTTCGATTTACTCTCAGTCCATACTCTGTACTCATTAGATTGTTCATTCCGTTCGCCAGATCATGTAATTGTTCTTCACTTTCACTCAGGATAGCAATGTCATCAGCGAATAGTATCATTGATACCTTTCACCTTGAGTGTTAATTCACTCCTGAACCTTTCTTTTATTTCCATAATTACTTCCTCGATGTACAGATTGAACAGTAGGGGCGAAAGGCTACATCCTTGTCTTACACCCTTTTTAATACGAGCAAATCGTTCTTAGTTGCCCACTCTTATTATTCCCTCTTGGCTGTTGTACATAGTATATATGACCCGTCTCTCCCTATAGCTTACCCCTACGTTTCTCGGAATTTCGAACACCTTGCACCGTTTTACACTGTCGAACGCTTTTTCCAGGTCGACAAATCCTATGAACGTGTCTTGATTTTTCTTTAGCCTTGCTTCCATTAATAACCGCAATGTCAGAATTGCCTCTCTCGTGCCTTTACGTTTTCTAAAGCCAAACTGATCGTCATCCAGCGCAACCTCAGTCTTCTTTTCCATTCTTCTGTATATTATTCTTGTGAGCAACTTGGATGCATGAGCTGTTAAGCTGATTGTGCGATAATTCTCACACTTGTCATCTCTTACCGACTTCGGAATTGTGTGGATGATGCTTTTCCGTAAGTCAGATGATGTGTCGCCAGACTCATACATTCTACACACCAAGCGCCGGAACCGAGTGACTGCTACGGTCGCAGGTTCGAATCCTGCCTCAGGCATGGATCTGTGTGACGTCCTTAGGTTAGTTAGGTTCAAGAGGACTGATGACCTCAGAAGTCCCATAGTGCTCATAGCCATTTGAACTACTTTTTCTCCTATGACTATTAAACTTTCACCTCCCTTTATATACCGCAACATTTTTTCATTATCCTCATACACTTTCCCTATCGATTCCGTCAGTATACACAGGGAAAAATGTAGGGACTTCAATACGAGATACTCGGAGCACCTCCGATACATAAAAAATTGAAGTTCCCGTAGCACATTGGCTCGCCACCTAATAATCTACAACCCAACTAAAATAGAAACACAAAAATATTAAAATCCATCCACAGCGTTTACCATAAAATTACAATACAAAATATTTCCACTTATTTGGAGTTGTTATAATCGATTACACGACGCTATGTAGGAGTGGCACACTATTTACCACATTAAAGGAACTTAACAGAAAAGACGACACAAACAGCAAAACAGATACACACACACACACACGCACACACACACACACACACACACACAGAGAGAGAGAGAGAGAGAGAGAGAGAGAGAGAGAGAGTGAGAGAGAGAGAGAGAGAGAGAGGGGGGGGGGAGGGGGAGGGGGAGGGAGAGAGAGAGAGAGAGAGAGAGAGAGAGAGAGTTTTAAAACACACAAATTTCGCGTCAAACTTACTTGAGAACAAGCTGACACAAGTGGTACTGAGCACACGACAGCAAAGTTTACAATATGTTTTGCTAATGTTGGAAAGTGTTATTTACGAACGAAGTTCCGCAAAATATTTCTAGTGTTTACGTGTGCTTTTCCACAACTTACAGCAATTCCGATAAACGAGGGTTTTCGTAATCTAAGTGTAAGTTATCGCAAGTACAGTTCCGAAATATTTTCGCACAGAAAAATTACGTTCAGATTTAAATACATGTGCTGACTCGCCAACTAAACGCACTTCAGCATCATTTAACTGCAGATGACAATCTACCAGTATCCGTCAACGTAGAGAGAGTCCGTACAATCCAAAGAACTAAAGTAATGGCAACAACAAACAAAAACCGTTTTAAGCCTAATTTTTGTGGAATAATTAGCTCTTAGAACATGTGCACATTTTACAAACTTGAATAAAGAAAACTGGCTGAGGATGGCACAAATGTGCTGAAATATGTTTGGGACTATACGGAAAAACAGTGTTTGCATAACAGGCATTCTTTGTCTCCACTAATTGTATAAACATAAGTTTATTCTAGTGACCGTCGTTTCGTCCTGTTTTCCTCCTTCTGCTTATCTGGGGGGATACATACAGACACAACTGTGGGACATAAGTAGTTCATAAAATTCTCCATGTTAATTGTTTTAAGCAAGTACTTTAAATGGAAATGTTATTTTTAAAATGCTAAGGATATTGACGAAGCAAAAATATCATTCATTTTCTAACAAGTAAGGATCTCAAATACTTGATGTAAGCAAAGTGTATGCGTAGAAGTTGCGGCTAGCTAATAGCAGAAGACATATTTTACCTATAAGGTTGCACATATTATCGAGGGACTACAAGAAACGTCTTTTTTCGTAGAGAAAATTACAGAGGAATTTTGACAAGAAGGTGCTAGGATCACCAGAGTGCATACTATAAATTAGACATATAAATACGGTACAGATAAATGGATCATCTCTACAGATAAGCAAATTGTTCAAGACGTTACACTACCAGATAGGGGAGAGAGACATATTTGAGAGTTAGGAATTAATTAACTTGAAGACTGACGTCATAAATAGGTTACTTTCTATATAAATTTATGAGCGTATAATTATAATTCGTCATAGATCACTTGAAAGTGAAAATGATATGTCATTAGGCTATTCGAAGAGTGTTGGTTTTGTTCTCTGTGCATATTCAGCTTTGTTGCATCTTAATATTATACCTAGTGCAGGAGCTATAGAGAAGCAATCATACTATAAAAGTATGGAGAATATTGTTCGTAGCCTGGCGTGTGTTAATGTTGCGCCTAGCTTGTGTAAATTGATCAAAGAAAATTTGCAAGACTGCTTGCTAGCTAACTCCGCCTGTTCTTTGAAGATGTATTGATAAAAGGTTTCTATGTTGTAAGTAAAAGGTTCCAATATTAAATAGAGAAACAGGGTGATCGCAGCTGTTACCGCTAGTTCGCGTATTTCGTGTGAATTTGCTTGCTTAAAGATTGCGGCTGCAACCTGAATTGTCTTGGCTCTGGTTTAGTAGTTGAAGAGCGTGCATTTAAGAACGTCGAATCCAACCTCTATACTTTGGGTAGGTACACAGGTTTATTCATCTTCATGGAAAAACAATGGCATATATCCAATTATGGCGCATGGAAATGCTGTAGCATGCACCCTGGATCAAAGGTGGATGGAGCATAGGATGAATTCGAGCTATTGAAAACCTATCTACAATTACGGTTAAGATTAATATTTATTGACGTCGATAGATTAATTAAAATATTTCTCGGTATAACAAAATTTGACGATTGCTGGTGCCTGTTATATTTGACGTTCCGTACTTGATAAATCTTAAACCTTGCTTCTGAATTCGCTACCAAGTTTGTAGCTTACGGGACGGGAATATTCAAAGGATGAGTTAATCATACACGCACTTAACACCCACATGCCGTTGCTGAAACAATAACTTTACATTGTGATTGCTCCTTGTTTGCATAGAAAAACAATAATATCGGAAATGAGTGCCCCTTGATGCAAAACAGTTTGTTATTTTTTTACTTATTTATGTCCCAACCTAGTTTCGGTGGCAAATATCACCATCATCAGTTTTTTTAAAAAAAATCTAAAACATGCAGAAAATAGCATACATTTTCACTGTTAGTTTTTTTTAATGTAGTTTTCTATGGATACTTCCATACTACCTTATTTATTATATGCTATGTCATGTTCTTAAGAATTATTGACTTTGTTTGAGGCATATTTTCTGTGCTTCTTCGTGAAGTAAATGAAAAGTGACATATCCTAATAAAATTATAATCCTCCTTGTAACTCTTACAACTTCGTCCCTCACATAAAATAAATTGAAACATTTTTCTCTCCAGTTAAACCAAATAACACCATCTAAAGTGGAAAAATGAGAAATGAAAGAAAATGTAAAATTAACATCCTCTGGTCGAGCGAGTTTTACATCTCAACTTTGTTAGAAATTGATTAAAACATTTTAAAAATTGAAACTGTAAATGAAAACTGAGCCTTCTAGCACAAGATAACCGCAGTTAGCACTTTTTGTAATTTTTGGTTCTTGTTCTAAACTGCCTTTTGCGTTAAAGTGAGCTTTATGAATCTGTTTAAAGGTGCAAGTGTCACTTTTTAGAGATTAATGGAAATCTACCATTCATATTGCTCTTTTTCTTGATTCTGTATGATTGCGTATATGTACGGTGTGTTTGTTATTAGGATTTTTCAGTATGTTTCATCTTTCTTTTCTCACCTTATCGAGGAAATTTTGACTTGTTGCTTCGTTATGTTTAGCGCTTCATTCTGCTACACGGGTGTCTACATCTGTTATATCAATTTGCGCCAGATTAGCATCATTTCCTATTGCGTAGTCTAAGCTAGGCCTAATTCAGTTGCTTCTGCGGTTCATCTGCCTACGACACATTGATCTGCTTATCAGCCTTTCCTTGCAGCTCGTGAAATTCTTTGACGTGCAACACAGACAGTAGCGCAGTTTCATTGTCCTTTTCTCTTTTCTGTTATTTGACATTTGAAACTGGAGTATGGATTTCTCTTTTCAGCTCCTTCGCTGTTTTCCGTATTTATTTTGAGCAAGGCACTGTTTTTGGTTACTATTTGGGTAGTGAAGATTTTGAATAATGTGCAACGCAGAATAGGTTTTTTCATCGCGTCCATTTTCCGCGGCTATTTCCAGTACTGTGCTTTTATCGGTTATAGATTTGTCGTCGCATTTGTTTTCAGCGTTTGCAAAACAGCTGTTTTCACAGTTTTTGTGATGTTGTTTGCTTTCACTGACGCTTGTTTTGTTTGCTTTCATTAGCACTTGCTGCTATCTGTACATTCTCGTCCACTTCTGCAGGCGCATACTGATGTTCCTCACTCTGTACGTTTTAGTAGCTATGATAGCAGCTGCTCTGATTGAGTTATTTTGATCGTTTGCTGTGTCGCTCTCCTTTGCTTTCCGCTGCTCTGTGGCGGTAGTTTCACTCACGCTTGCTGCCATCTCCCCAGTCTCCACACGCGGATTCTAGTATTCCTGATCACGTGCTACGTGCTTCCGTGTCGGTTGATTTACTTTGATTATTTCAGGTTAGTTACTCACCATTCGTTTCTCTTGTTGTTCGGAGGCAGATTCTGTAACTTCTTCATTCACTTCCTCCCACTTCTAGGCTCTGATGTATCCATGTGTTCCTTGACAGAACATATGCATATGTTATCGATCCTGGCCGATTTTTGTTTTCCATTAAAGAGTTGCAAGGCCACAATTTTCAGTCAAGTGTTCGGTTATATTACGTATGGAGCATTTCAGGATTGGCCTTTTTACACAACATACGACCTTCGACCGCATACAGTCACGGAAGAGGATATATGCTTTTTTAATTCTACTTTAACTACTCGATTGCCATTGAAAATATATTGCCACAACTTTTCTGACCACACTTCTTCCCGTATAAACCAACCACTTCTATGATTTTTTTTCCACCGACTACCGTTCGGGAGAACGTCCGGCCATCCAGATTTAGGTTTTCTGTGACTTCACTAAAATCGCTCCAGAAGAATGCCGTTATCGTTCCTATGAAAGGGCACGGCCGATTTCCTTCCCCGTCCATCCCTAATACGAGTCATTGCTCCGTATTTAATAACTTCGTTGCTGACGGGACGTTAAACTCTAACCTTCCTTCCTTCCTTCCTTCCTTCTGATCTTTTCGAGCGGCGGTTCGAATGGTGAATGACATTATTCAGATCGCAGCCAATACCTGCAAATGTTACTGATACTATGCTGACAGAACCACTATTATGTTTAAATTTTACGCTGCCGTTGGTGTTCATGACTATTCACTCAAAAATCCATTTTGCATACACACTATTGACAGCATTGTTAATGTTGATGATGATGATGTTTAGTTTGTAAGGCGCTCAACTGCAAGAGCATCAGCACCCGAATAAAGTCCCAATTTTTATGCAGTCCATCTTGTTTACGCAGTCCAATGGAGCCACTGTCACGAATGATGATGATGGTGATGAAATGATGAGGACATCACAAACACCCAGTCCCCCGGGATTGTTAATGTGAAGACAGGTTACAGTTCATTTGATACTTCCCTGCAGCACAGACTACACCCAGCAATAAACAAGCGCTCCGCTGCACACAGGTGTAGTCTACTTGGACGCCACGCCGTTCAAACACGGACTACCGCACCATTCACCCTTGCGTTTCCTAAAGCCAGATTGATCGTCATCTAAAAGATATTCAGTTTCCTTTTCCACTCTGCAAATTATTCTTGTTAGCAACTTCGACTCAAACGCTGTTATGGAAACCGCGCGGTAGTTCTGGTATTTATAAGCTGAGATAAAAAAAAAGACGACGCACCTAGAAGGAATTATCCGAGAGACGGGTGAAATAGCACCCCAGACCATCACCCCAGGTTATCGGATTGTATGGTGGGCGACAGTTTGGCATCCCACCGTTGTCCGGGTCTTTTATAGAAACGTCGTCTCTGGTTGTCGAGGGTAAGTTTGTAGCGGGACTCATCACTGAAAACAATTCTACTTCAAACTTCCTGGCAGATTAAAACCGTATGCCGGACCGAGACTCTAACTCGGAACCTTTCCCTTTCGCTGGCAACTGCTCTACCATCTGAGCTACCCAAGAACGACTCACGACCCGTCCTCACAGCTTCAGTTCTGCCCGCGAAAGGCAAAGGTCCCGAATTCGAGTCTCAGTCCGGCACACAGTTTTAATCTGCCAGGAATTTCCATATCAGCTCACACTCCGCTGCAGAGTGAAAATCTCATTCTGGAATTCTACTTCATTCAATAAAAGTCCAGGCCGAAGACGTGTCTGGAGAAACGACAGTCAGCAATTGGATACCAAAAATAACTGTTTCCCGCCATACGGCCCGACAACCGGGGTGGCATTTATTTTCATAGCGTTTATGGAAGTTGGGTATTAACAGCCGTCAAGTAATGTATAAAATGCATGTTGGACCATCAGCTGCTTTTTTATTTAAAATCCAAATTTAAAAAATCAAAGATCCATTTTACAAATTTTCACAGCAGGACTCCTTTGATCGCCACCCGCGACACACTTACATCAGAGCGTTACGTCAACGACATTCTACGACCCGTTTTGTCGCCCTTCATGACAAGCCATCCAAGTACATTTGAGCTAGATAATGCTCCCGCACATAGCGAGAGTTCCTGCTGTTTGCCTTCCTGTTTCCTGACCCCTACCTTGGCCAGCAAGGTCGCCGCATCTCTCTACAACTGAGAACGTTTGGGACTTTATGGGCACTCCAACCTGCTTGGGATGATTATGATCTAAGGGAGGAATTGGTATGTTATCCTTCAGTAGGACATCCAACAACTCAATTGCTCATTGTCAAGATCAATAACAAAATTGCGTAAGGGCCAGGGGTGGACCACCGTGTTATTAACTTCCTCAGTTTGTGAAACTTTTTCTGTTCAATAAACCATCCAATCCTCCTGAAATTGTAATCATTTGTGTGTCTGTACATGTACATCAAATCTACCGATTTCTGTCCCATTCCTATAATTCCTTCGTTGTGCGTCTTTATATAATGTATCTGTCTTTGTTATCTTTGCGATTGTGTGAATGATATTTACCAAAAGTCTGATGGAATCTTTTCAGACTCATAGAGTCTGCAAACAGACTTTGAATAGTCGTCTGGTTGCTACTTTCCCTAGTGATTTTAGCCATCCCAAAAGTTCGATATCTATTCCTTCCGCCTTTTTTGATCGCAAATCTTCCAAAACCACTTGCTCGAGGCACCGCCATATCGTAACACTGTCCATGCGGGCGGGAGAATTTGGGAGTTCTGAAGCAGCTGACAGCTATATTGGCGGTAGCTAGCTACTGCAGGTCTAACCAAGCCGGAAGATCTCATCCGAGGAGACGGACAAAGTGCTATAATCACCCTTCTTCTATAATAACTCTGTTGCCTACCTGCTCCTCCCTATTCCTTATTTTTTGCCCCCTCGGCGACAGCAACAGTGGAGACTATCGTCGGTATGGCGGTGCTTGCGTGGAGCCGAGTTAGCATTGAAGGGCTAAGGAGCAAATCCCTACAGAGAATCGGAACTTGGCGGGCTCTGTAGGAGTGCACAAACCGGTCTACAGCAGAAAAGCCAGAACACAAATTCCGCCGGCTCAGGGGTAATGAAGTGGCAACCCCACTACTGGTCTAAGCCTGTGCAAAGCTAGTATCCTGAACAGGGGAGACAATCAAACACTTGCAAAGTCGACAAGACCAAAGTATACAAAAATAAGAATTTGGGAATAAAAGAATGTCTTAAGTTAGCACCTAGGAACGAAGAAGCAGAACTGTTCAAAGAGTTTAGTGGTAAGGAAGTGGACGTAGGCATCTTAACTGAAATTAAGAAGTTAAAGAGTACAGAAGAGGTTGAAGCATACACAATGAGAAACAGCGATGTTGACATGAAAATACGAGCTTTTGGACAGTTGGAAAGGGCAGGCAACAGACAGAAAGCGGAGCGCAAGATTGGAAAGTTATGTAAATAAAAGAATGGTTACGGGCAGATTTACTACAGACTGAGTTAATCTAACAGTTGTAGGAGGACAGAATAAACGCTGAGCTTGTAAAATATGGTGGTAACATTACTAGAATCAAGACTGATCCATCTGTTTATAATATGCTGGAAGACTGAGCATCGGAGAGTCCAGTTGTCGTGCCTCTTTAAAAAAAAATGTAAACAGAATAACTGTGATAATTGTAGATGGATAAGTTTGGTAGGAAGATACTATAAAATATGTGCTAGACTGACTGACAGGACGTACTGAGTATACGTGAAACACTCTTTTTACACAACGTTAAGATTTCGTCGCGCACAGGTTGTGATTCAGCATAAAGTAGTTAATAGAGAATAGTCGCGAATGTAATACAGAAACGCATGTAGCCTTTATAGATTACGTAATAACCTTCGATCATATACGTAGGCAAATTCTATGAAGCATACTAGAGAGAAGAGGTTATCCCAAAATATCATGATTCTATGGAGCATACTAAAGAGAAGAGGTTATCAAAAAATATCATGATTATTTTGGAAGATGTGTACACAGGCACATACAGATTAAAACAGGTGCAAGAACTTCAGAAATGGCACTTCTGAATGAGAGCGTCAGATAATGCCGCGATTTATCACCGACATTATTTAACTTATATACTGATGGCATCTTAAGAAGATAGAAACAAGAGATATATCCTGGGTTTCAGATATCACAGTCCAGAACCATAAACACCATTTCCCAGGCGATCAGTTTATTATATTTACGGATCAAAAGGAATTACAGCGTGCTATACATACGACCACTGCTAGGCAAATAAGATATGGAAATCTCAAGTAATTGCATTTAAAGGTGTTGAGCTGATCAGATAAAAAATTGTTCTCAAAAACAGAATAATTGAGGAAATTAATAGCTTTAAGTGTTTTGGAAATCAGATAAGTTATCAGCATAAGCGAGATGTGGAAAACAATCTTCATCAGTTTCAATCTCTGCTGTACGGAAGAGAGAGTTCCGTTGTCACAAACACGGGTAAGAGCAAAATACATGCAGCTGAAATAAGATATCTAAGAAACAGTGCAAGGCTGCACGCACCAGTATCGGTCTACGAAAGAACAAAATAAGCATAATAACAGAATATTCACGAGATAAGCAACACAATATAGATATATAGAAACATGTGGAAATAACATATGAGCAGAACATCAAAAGAAAGACTGCCGAAACAACGTGGAGATACACTGGAAGAGGAAGAAGACACCATGTAAGCCTAAAATGAGATGGGCTCACCAATAAGACAACAGGAAAAGGAAAACAGCCTAAACACTGGAAGTGAAGAGGATGATGGTGTCTTCCAAAGCCTGTTGAACTCTACTACTGTATCCCCTACGTCTTCCATATTGACTCCCACTCCTTCCTTAGCTGTCAGCCAGTTCCTCGCCCTCGTAGTGGCATTGAGTGTCTAATTTCAACTCACCCGCTCTCTCTGCCTCTAACAGTGGATTTCCCACTGGACTCTCATTGATGATTTTTTAAATTTTTTTACCTGATGTTGTTTGACTTTTCTCTGTTGGATCACGCAAAGCTTTTTGATTCATCTTCCTTTTTTCCACGCTGCTCTCATATTTTCTGCATGGGCTCGTCCTTTCCTCTGCCCATTTTGTTCCTGCGTTCTTCGAAGCTTCGTTCTCTGACCGAACTTCCCATCTGACAACTTCCTGCTTAAAAACCTTTCTGCCCAAACGATCTGAATAATTTGATACTTTTGTAGGCTCTTTTTGACCACTTGTATCCAGGGTATAGTTTTAAATCCCTCAATGTATTCAAGAAAATTGTGCGTCTTGTTTTGGAAAGTCTAAAAACATGCCCATAAAAATTTTAATCGCTTTTTTCTAATGTCTGCTGCAAGGTTGGACCATTTCTCAATTGTCTGACGAGATTTTAATCTATAGCCCTCTTCTGTTTTCTTTGGACCTAGTATCTTTATGATGATTTTAGGTTCTTCCTTTAATACATTTTTCTAGGTCACCTTTTATGTGGACTGTCAGTGTTCCACAGGACTTCAGTTATTAATACAATATTATAGTTCGTGATTTTAGTGTTTTTGGTCAAGCATTATTTATTGTGCTACTTGTACGTTCTTCCATAGGATGTCTTTAGTTTTTGGAGGAGAATGTTTTGTGCTATTTTCTCTCGCCCCTTTAGGTTCAAGAACTTCACTTCAGTATTTAAAATATGACCCTATTTAGCAGACAAGTTTTGGGTGTCAGTTTTTGTGACGATGAACTCAGAATTTAGGAAAGATATTTGCAGGCCAACTTTCTCTGCACATTCTGTAAGGGTTTCAATCTTCGATTGCTGTTACCTCATCATCCGTCAGTAATATACATATATTAAAATTCCTTACTGGAATATGTTGCTATATTTCTATCTTTCCCTGACAATTTTTTTTATTTCCGTCTTCCATCGATCAGTTAAAACGTTTCTTCTGTTACCCAAGGCTTCAACACAGCTAATTTCCTTGTACCTATGAGGGGCAGTCAAACGAAAACCGAACATCGACTACAAAGGGCCAATTGAAAAATAATCACCACATGCGTTAAGACGTTTATCCTACTGGCAGACGAGATGATCAATTTCTGTTTCGTAGAAAGCGGTCATCCGCTGACAGATCTACAACTACAATCACTCTTGCAATCTGTCATCCGACTGAAATCGACGTCAACGCGTATTTTTCTTCAAGTTGCCAAAGATGTGAAAATGACACGGTCAAAGGTCCGGGCTGTATGGAGTATGTTGCAGTGTTTTCCAGCAGACTCGCTGAAGAAGCGTCCCCTCCGTCCTTGGGGAGGGGGGAGGGGGGGGGGCGTCATCGTGCAACAGGATGATTCCATACTACAGCATTCATGGGCGTTTTCACTATATGCCGCGTCGCAGTTTCTGCAAAGTGTGTTCATAGCGCTGCACAGTTATAATGATTCCACGCTTGAGAAATTTGACAAGCCGAGGGCCCCTGCATTAGAAGAACGAGGTCATCATGACCTTACTGGAATCTGTGTGAACTACACTCCTGGAAATTGAAATAAGAACACCGTGAATTCATTGTCCCAGGAAGGGGAAACTTTATTGACACATTCCTGGGGTCAGATGCATCACATGATCACACTGACAGAACCACAGGCACATAGACACAGGCAACAGAGCATGAACAATGTCGGCACTAGTACAGTGTATATCCACCTTTCGCAGCAATGCAGGTTGCTATTCTCCCATGGAGACGATCGTAGAGATGCTGGATGTAGTCCTGTGGAACGGCTTGCCATGCCATTTCCACCTGGCACCTCAGTTGCACCAGCGTTCGTGCTGGACGTGCAGACCGCGTGAGACGACGCTTCATCCAGTCCCGAACATGCTCAATGGGGGACAGATCCGGAGATCTTGCTGGCCAGGGTAGTTGACTTACACCTTCTAGAGCACGTTGGGTGGCACGGGATACATGCGGACGTGCATTGTCCTGTTGGAACAGCAAGTTCCCTTGCCGGTCTAGGAATGGTAGAACGATGGGTTCGTTGACGGTTTGGATGTACCGTGCACTATTCAGTGTCCCCTCGACGATCACCAGAGGTGTACGGCCAGTGTAGGAGATCGCTCCCCACACCATGATGCCGGGTGTTGGCCCTGTGTGCCTCGGTCGTATGCAGTCCTGATTGTGGCGCTCACCTGCACGGCGCCAAACACGCATACGACCATCATTGGCACCAAGGCAGAAGCGACTCTCATCGCTGAAGACGATACGTCTCCATTCGTCCCTCCATTCTCGCCTGTCGCGACACCACTGGAGGCGGGCTGCACGATGTTGGGGCGTGAGCGGAAGACGGCCTAACGGTGTGCGGGACCGTAGCCCAGCTTGATGGAGACGGTTGCGAATGGTCCTCGCCGATACCCCAGGAGCAACAGTGTCCCTAATTTGCTGGGAAGTGGCGGTGCGGTCCCCTACGGCACTGCGTACGATCCTACGGTGTTGGCGTGCATCCGTGCGTCGCTGCGGTCCGGTCCCAGGTCGACGGGCACGTGTACCTTCCGCCGACCACTGGCGACAACATCGATGTACTGTGGAGACCTCACGCCCCACGTGTTGAGCAATTCGGCGATACGTCCACCCGGCCTCCCGCATGCCCACTATACGCCCTCGCTCAAAGTCCGTCAACTGCACATACGGTTCACGTCCACGCTGTCGCAGCATGCTACCAGTGTTAAAGACTGCGATGGAGCTCCGTATGCCACGGCAAACTGGCTGACACTGACGGCGGCGGTGCACAAATGCTGCGCAGCTAGCGCCATTCGACGGCCAACACCGCGGTTCCTGGTGTGTCCGCTGTGCCGTGCGTGTGATCATTGCTCGTACAGCTCTCTCGCAGTGTCCGGAGCAAGTATGGTGAGTCTGACACCCCGGTGTCAATGTGTTCTTTTTTCCATTTCCAGGAGTGTACTTTGGATATTATTGGCGCGGAAGATATGGACTGTCTACTTTGTTAGCTTTGCCGTTTGCGCTCGGGCTCGAACTAGTGGCACCACGTTTCGTCCCCTGCCACAATACGGACCAGAAACGCAAGCCCTTCCTCATAGTACGGCTACACATGAGTCAGACATGACGCTATTCTGTCCATCTTTTGTTCGTCCGTTGTATGATACGGACCCATTGCGTACAAATTTTGCGGTATTGCAAGTGGTCTTTGGTGATGGCACGCTCAAAGCCATGGCTAATGACGACCTGAACACGAATCTCATCCTCCATTCTACGTATGTCTCCTCGCATAAGGCCACCAATCCGACCCGTAACAACAGAGGCAATATCTCGACTGCCTGTCTTGGGCGCCGACCTCCTTGCAGTGATGTGCGCTCTTCCCGGAATCTCCTCTGGCACTCGTTCACACACATCAGGGACATGTAGTGTTCACAGTACACAGCGGACATGCGAAGGTGAATTTCGTGTACACCAGCACCCTCAGCGACCAGAAAACTAACCACACCTCTCTGTTCTTCTTTACTTGCCACCATGTCAACACACTAGACCAGTCCGCCAGCAACCAAGGTCATAATTAAACAACTGCTTGTTCCTTTGCTGTAGCATTTTGCCTTTCCCCTAATACAGCGGTGATAGTATCGAAAAGGAACACGCTCGAACTGTTATTATTTGACTGCCCCTTATAGGTTTGTGTGTCTAGGTTTTGTGACTGGTCTTTTCCAATCCTCTTGAATCGAACTGCCTTTTATAGTATTCATCAATGCAGCGCTAATCATTGCTTCCTAAAAAATTTTGTTTCTTTGAATGGACACAATTTCTGCCGTGATACAAGTTAAAATCCCCGCGACACAATACCGCAGCACGCCGCTTGGGGAGTCAAAACGGAGTGGCGTAGTCCGTTGATACAGGGGAGTATTCGCTTTCGGCAACAGCAGAAATGTTCCAGCTGTGTCACGCCAGCGACGTCTTCAGCCGTCGCTGCGCTTCTTTGGCTTCTTCCACTATTCAATTAATATTTATCTTAGGCAGGCCCCCTTAAACCACAAGAGTCATAGAGGCAAATAATTGAAGTGTCCTGTTTCGCACCATTTCGGCTTCTGTATTTGAAGCAACATTGTACAATATCGAACCACGAGACTTGTATATGTGTCATTCCTTAACGTCAGTTTCCTATGGAAAACATGGACTAGACGAACTCTTATAGGTACGCTTCATTGCTAGTGTGCAAGGAATCAAGCTGTGAAGTCCGAGTGCGCGACTTTGTCGTCTTCCCGTAAAGACAGCGAACCTCAGAGTGTTACGCATAGCGGCAAATGAACTAGTTCTCGATCGCCCTCGCCTTCCCGTGATGCGATGTCATCGTTTCTATGCGAGTTAACTGTAAGTTACTGTCGTAGGTAATTGGAATATTTATTCGCTTATGGTAATCAGTTTTTTAAGTCTCATGTTTCTTTGCGTTATTGGCCCCCCATAACGCTGTACTGCTGTGATGTATGGAAAATACTGTCACTCTTATTCCCTGTGTCAACGATTCACATAACATTTCACTCATAACTCACTAAGTCTGTCTATAACATTTAGGATCATACATAGACAGACAGCCATAAGGGGGAGACGGCCAACGGCTGTGGTTCTCCAACTACCAGCTTTACAGCGCTGGTGCTCATTTGATTCGGAATCATTGTCGCGAGTAACACATTGATTCTTCCCCTTATTATTTATTTCAGCAAAAGTAAGCACTTTCATGATTTTAGTTTTTAATACTCTTTAATATTATATGACATTTCAATATTTTCCCCTTTTCCTATAAGTATGAGTAGTTACGGAAACTTAACTTTCAGGTCTTTATAGGTCTAGCTGCAGACCTTCATGTGGTTTATCTTTGCGTTCTCGTCCACCACGTTTGGTGACGCACTATGGCTATCTCTCCCTGCCGATTGGCAGAGATGTCCATTCCATCTTTGAGATTATTAACCAATACGTAACGCTTTTTTAATTATTTAGTTTTGACGGGAAATCATTTTTTCACACATGCCTACTATGGACGTTCCAAGATTGGTTCTAGTGAAAGTAGAAAAAGAGAAGATAGTTTATAATAGTTACTCTGTCAGAAAATGTCAAACAGAGTTTAATTTTGAAAGGAAAACCCTAGAATAAAATATAAAAACCGGTTGTGATTCAAAAATTACAGAGGGTCCAGGTTTCTGTTTGTGTTTAGCCTGTGAGGAACGACTTGCACGATCTCATACATTTTTCTGTACAAAACGTACCCGTAACATGTAGTTTAACGAAAACGTGTTAAGATTATTGAATGTTCTTTTAATACGACTTCAAGTTTTGCCAAAAAAAAAAAATCCTATCCGTCCTTTGCGTGTCTGGCCATGTGCACTGATAGACGGCTGAGATGGCAAAGTATTATAAAATTTAAAAAATCGTAGTTAGTTTGAAATTTGGTCTAACTTCGTGAACTAATTCTCATTTTTTTGTTTTTAAATCTATATATACGTGTACATTTCTTAGTGTTCTTTGTGTATTAGGATTTGATATCGGCATTTGAAACAGTTCATTGTCACGGATCCTTTTTTATCCTTAAGTTGGAGCTGTAGCGAAAGACGTAAGTGGAGTGGGGTTAGAACAGAGGGTTGTACTGACGTGGGCCTCAATTTAACACTTGTTTTACTTAACATCAAAATACTGCTGATAACAGAATAGAACACACCTTAGATAAAACAAAATATTTCTGTAGCTCTTAAGGATCCTGAAAACAGGCTCCACACAACCAATACAACAAAATGTCTTCCATTAAATTAAAGAATTAAAATCCAACATTTTCCCTAACATACACAACCGGCCAGCAACACTAACAATTATAATGCTTGGCCCACGGTCATAACCAGTAATAATATCTGAGACGACGTCAACAGTAAAACATAAGATGGAACAACTTTTAGACTTATCTGGGATGAAAACACAACTACCAGGTGGTCTACTACACAACCGTCACAGCTACCACAACAACCTACACGCCATGCCTTAACAAACTACCTATGCATATACGTTAATGTGACGCTGGAGGCTGGGAAAACATCCATGCCATTCGACGCGACAAACAACATATATTTACTGTCAGAAAACAGCTAGAGAGTGATAAAGTGACGTTGACTTAGATTGGATTAACATTGGATAAAACACACTGTTCATTCAGTATGCCACGCATAGGCAACCGGACTCTGATTGTTTTCAACGCGGCCACCGAAAGAAATTCATTGAGAGAGAGAGAGAGAGAGAGAGAGAGAGAGAGAGAGAGAGAGAGAGAGAGAGAGAGAGAGAGAGGGGGGGGGGGGTAGAGGTGCACGCATTTATATTTCTGCCGACGCTCGGCTCTCCTTGAGCTCGAACCTCAAAACGGGTACTACTGAGTGTTTTGTTGAAACTACGCATGCGCGATGCCATTTCGTCGCAGCCGCAGGACCTGAACATCACTCGAACGACCCGCCTGTGTCGAAAAATTGCAGAGCTGCTCGTAACTGCTTGTCGGCTGGGAATATCTGTCTCTTTTCTGGATTTTTTTTTTTCTGTTCTTTCTCGTATTAAAACTGAAGAAGAATTCTTGTCCGTTTTGGGCGTGTTAGAATACTGCAACTGTTGAAACTGAAGGCAGTTTATAATGAATTGTCTGCAACCAGTTTGTAATGAGGGAATCGTGAAGGGATTTCTAACAAAAAATAATAAATCATCTTGGTAAGAAATTTAACAAGTAGAGCCCGGAAACCTAGGTGCGGGGCATGCAGTGCCTGCCAGCAAAGGCAGTACACTAAGAAAGACTTGCATTCTCATCTTTACTTACCTCTAGAATGCGGATGGTTAGTCTATCATGGCTTATTTATACCTGTGACTGAGTGTCACCTACAGTGTGATGTGTGGCGGAACCGTAGTGTGTATCATATTCATGATTCCAGTCAAGTAGAAAGGCCAGGCAAGCTATTTGTTCTACAAATCTGAGTCTCTAGTAAGCCTCTCTAAACTCACTGAAATTATTGCCCAGTATCTGTTCTCTTCGACATGTTCATGTAAACTCGGCAAAAATCAATAAAATCAGGCCAAGGTACCCATAACCGTTTCTCCATTTCGACATCCCTATCCTGATACCCGAGCCTTTCTATACTGTCTCCAAACACTGAGACCTGATAACCTCAGCTAGCCTATGTCATCCCGTTGTACGAAGTCGCTCGCGTGCCAAAGAGTCGATAGACCTGTAAAATCCCACATCGCTTCCTATTCGAGTGAGGGAGTCACGTAGGTACGTTGCGACCCCCGTCGAGGTACAAGAAGTTGCTTTTATAGGCGTCTAATTTTCCATTTAGACATTTCGTGATGTCTGGAATCTTATCTTGATGATGATGATGATGGTTGGTTTGTGGGGCGCTCAGCCGCGCGGTCATCAGCGTCCATACAATGGTTCAAAAATGGTTCAAATGGCTCTGAGCACTATGGGACTTAACATCTGAGGTCATCAGTCCCCTAGAACTTAGAACTACTTAAACCTAACTAATCTAAGGACATCTCACACATTCATGCCCGAGGCAGGATTCGAACCTGCGACGGTAGCGGTCGCGCGGTTCCAGACTTTAGCGCCTAGAACCGCTCGGCCACCCCGGCCGGCCCCATACAATGTCCCATTTTTTACTCAGTCTAATTCTTTACCAGTCCAATCGAGCCACTGCCGCGAATGATGATGATGATGATGATGATCATGATGATCATGATGATTAAATGACGAGGACAATACAAACACAGTCCCTGGGCAGAGAATATCCACAACTCGGCCGGAAATCGAACCCAGGACCCCCTTATCCAGAGGCAGCAATGCTAGCCACTAGACCACGAGCTGCGGACTCGCATCCCATCTTCAGATGTTTTCATTCATTTATGTGTCGTGAACACTGCCTGTACATGTGTCTTTACTAACGGCGTTGCAACGTCCAATTTTAAAACAGCTTTTATGAAACGTCATAAGTAAAGAAACACGACGTGTAAATAAATAAAAACATCTGAAGATGGGGCGAACATAAATAGATGTACTTTCACAAACGCATGTTCTGAGGCAAAATTTTGTGCCTTACTCCATAAATATTAACGCCACGGACGCTATGGTTTAGACTTTATGTGCCAGGAGCGCTGCTGTAGGTTTACGTAACGAGGAGGCCTGCAAGCTTGTCAATCAGGCCCCTGTGTTACCAAAGGCTGCACACGCATGCCGTAGATCAGTAGCGATAGATGATCGTTATATGGTAAAGTTCCTTTAACATATGCAGAAACTTTAAACTTACCACAATCATTTCAATATATACAGATAGTGTGCTTCAGATAATTCTAAGGGTATAGTATTTCAACCCCCCCCCCCCCCCTCAGCGATACAGATAGCCGTACCGTAGGTGCAACCACAACGGAGGGGTATCTGTTGAGGGGCCAGACAAACGTGTGGTTCCTGAAGAGAGGCAGCAGCCTTTTCAGTAGTTGCAAGGGCAACTGTCTGGATAATTGACTGATCTGGCCTTGTAACAATAACCAAAACGGCCTTGCTGTGCTGGCACTGCGAACGGCTGAAAGCAAGGGAAAGTACGGCCGTAATTTTTCCCGAGGGCATGCAGCTTTACTGTATGATTAAATGACGATGGCGTCCTCTTGGGTAAAATATTCCCCAGGTAAAATAGTCCCCCATTCGGATCTCCGGGCGGGGAATACTCAAGAAAATGTAAGTCCGGCGTTACCGACTCTCTGAGTTATGTAGGTTTCAGTTTAAAAGAACTGTCAGTTCAACATTAACATAATTTTCAGCCTGGTGAAATCTGAAATTAGATATGTTACACAAGCTAATAAATAAATAATAATTTATGTTAAACGGTGTTGGGACGGGATGTTTAGTCAGTGGATGCTAAAAGAGACGGAGTCAAGATCTGGATACTTCCTATGACACTCTTTTTAATTGCTTTCTATTTAGTCTTCTGGATTAAAAATTTGACCGACATAAAAACCCTAATTTTATTTTTCTTGTGCCCAACGAAATGAGTGGAAAACTGAGAAAACGTTTTTATGTCTACCGCTGTACTCCGTCATTCAGGCCATGGATTTGTGGGACCTGCTTTAGAAATCACCGTGATCCGGTCACAATTCGCATTTTGTATTGCAGCATGTTGACAGTTTCGTGTTTGATCTTCCAGTGAACTGTCAATGTCGTCGCATTTGAAGGCTGTCTAACCTACCAGGTATTTCAGTACGGTGCTGTTCTATGAAAGTGAAACGGAAATCATTCAATTAAATGAAGAAACAATGTGTTTCAGTTTGTATATAACTGATTTAATTCCAAAAACATGAGAAGGTATTCTGATGCTACAAAACTATGTTGCCCATCGAATCGCCGCAAAAAATAAGCAGACAAATTACATAATAAGTACTTTATTACGAACGCTATAACTGGCATCGCAGGAAAATGACTGCTGGTAAGTGCACTCAAGGAAGTTTGTACAAGTTGAGCCTTGAAAAGAAGAAAACAACAATAATAAGTATTATTTTGCTACACAAATAGCGTCGTTAATGGTTTCGAACAGGCAGTTGTTCACGTTAAAATACGAATGTTATAGCTTACATTGGTTTTCGAAAAAAAAAGCAGCCACCAGCACATGTGAACAATAACTACTATATAAAGATTAGTCGCTGTTTAACGACGTTAGCAAAAATCTCGAAACATTCATGACCGATGTTCTTCAGATTTTCACAAGATACTCTAATGAACGTGCTACACCTTTCGTTAGGTTGTTAACGTAAAAAGTCAAAAAGTTCTTGATCGATTTACTTCAGATGTTTACACGATACTCTAGTAAACGACCAGACGGACATTGGCTACATATTTTAAAAATATATATGGTGTATGAATAGATGTATAAAATCTATATACACCTAAAAGCCAAGACGTTTGACGCTGTTACCAAAACTCTCGAAAAGCTCTAGAACGGAATTTCTTCAGATTTTTACATGAACCGCTAATAAACGTTTAAACGTTCAGACAAACGTTGGCTACACATTTATTTATTAATATATGCATCTGCACAAACAGCCGAGTAACTGTTCCTCCTCGACCAGTCCATCTGGCAGCATACCTTCGGTTCAGAACACGACGTGCGCGCAAGGTATTGTGTGCAGGACATTCATCGTGTGATACTACATGAGCGTTCTGGTTCTTAGCGGCACTCCAGCCGTAAGAGGAGGAAGAATTCGTCTGAGGAAGTTGGTATACGCTGCGCTGTTTAGACTACTATTGATGAAATAAGGGCCAATAATTGAAGTACCAAGCATCCCACACCAGACGTAAACTCTCCATTGACGCTGATGTTCCACCTGTGTAAGACATCGTGGGTTGTCGCTGGACGAATAATGCTTGTTCCTTGTATTTACCTGTCCTTTGTTTGAGAAGAACCTCCATCGGTAAACAGAACATTGGAGAAGTAGTTCGGGTTGACAAGGATTTGCTGCTGTGCTCACCGACAGAGCTATACAAGATTCTGGAAATCTTTCCCAATGCAGTTCTTGATGTAGGTGTACATGGTAAGTATGGAACCGTTGATGTGTAAGAATACGACGTACACTGGTTTTAGGAATGCCAATCTCGTGTTCAAGCTGTCGTTTGCTCACATGTGGATTTATAGCAACGGGTGCCCGAACAGTAACTTCAGCAGCTTCGTCTGTGCGACTGTGTTGTCGTGGGATGAAACTGAAGCGTCGCAAGACGAGTAAACTCTGTCGTTAAGTTGGGTTCTTGTCAGGATATCGCTCTCTACAGTTCCGCTGCCTGCGTAGCATTTCGCCTACCTTCAACAACAATAATAATAATAATAATAAATGAAACATTATGTCGATCCAGTTTGTAGTAAGGACAGTCTTTACTGTATGCCTACTCTACACAACAGTCTGAATGTACCCGTTCATAAGAAAACAGTATTGCAATTACTGTTCTGCTAACTTACGTTCCCAATATATGAGTAGCATTTCTGCCTTCTCTTCGTTGGTGTATATTCTACTTACACAACTCTTCAGCTGACGATGGTTGACGGAATGATGGGTGTGCATTCTACTTATGTTTACATTTGTTCTCTGTCAACGTCAGCACGTGGATGTATTCCATTACCCCCGAATACCTGCACTAAGCTCTGGGAGCGTCAACGTCAATGTTGTGTTATGTAATTAATAACGTTGCGTTGATACACTGTGATACATTTTTGAATATGTCTTTAGGAGAGGTAATGAATTACCGAATAAAAAATAGGGGGTGCCATTTAAAAAAGTCATACCGCTGTTCATATCTTTGTAGAAAACCAATCTACAACGAAGGTATATATGACCTCATTCTGCACATGCTTGCATCGATACGCAAGTTGTTTGAATCCAACAGGAGTTAACAATATCATTAAAGGCATTCGATGTCAATCTTGTGAAACTGAATTTCGGGGAAATAGCATTGGTTTGACAACTGGACCCTTTTCTAAAAGTAGGCAATGGTTCACAAAATAGTATATCGCAAATTTTATTGGCATTTTAAGAAGCCCAGAGTAGTTTTGTATAAAAGAAGAACGTTTTTTGAATACAGTAAAGCCAAATAAGTCAAGTGTCCTTTTTTGCATGAGATATGAAGGCATACAGATGTTACCAATTTGCGGCTGGCATCTCTAAAACGGCAGCTTACAGCTGACGTTACTACAGCATCAAAAACCTTTATCTACAACAAATATTAACTCTGCTGTTGCTGCTAGAAATGAAAAAGGTGCAACTGGTGTGAATACATATGACTGGCTAAATGTCTTGAAGAATAGTAAAGCTAACAAGTTACCTTACATAACTAAATACATCCACTTTGAGTTCGTCGTTATCTACAAAGGTAGTGTATATTTCAAAGGAGCACTGATGGAAATGAGTTTATTAACTGCAGCTTTCCTGAAGAAAACGGACCCGTTGGGTGCCCCATAATTCCAGCACGGATGATAAGTCAACGAAAAGATTTTCTTTTTGAAAACATTAGGGCCTATTCCAACGAAGAAGAAAAAGACATTCTGTGTCCTGAAGTGGAACAGAACCAGAACCAGAAACAGAACCTCTAGTCAGTAACAATGAGGATGCTTTAGGAAGAACCTTGTCAATCAGATATTCCGAAAGCAAGAATGATGAGGAGAAAAAGATATTTTGAGCAATCTGGAACCCATTCAGGCACAAGTATTTTAGGAGCAGAAAATCAAATCATTTGGGCATTATAAGGTATGACACCTCAGTAACCTACTTTTGGGGTTTTGTGAATTCCATATTTTTGGTAGTTTTGTGCGAATTAATGCCTTCAAAAATCAAAATTTGGTCTAAAATATGCCGTATTATAGAATAAAAATAGCAATCTTTTAGCAAAAAGAAAGCTGTCCAGAGTAAACCAATATAAAAAATTTGAGGCCAATTTATTTGCTATTGAATTTTTTTACACTGCAGTGAGCTATTAACTACTTAATGTGAAACGTTAACTTAATTAACTCTGCACTATTGAATAAACATAATTTTCAGGGTAATACACATGGTGTTTCTCAAATACGGCAAATTGGACAATGTTAATGAAATGTGACTGTAAAACACTTATCTAAAAACACCCACCTACAGGTATTGTATCAAAATCGACAGTGAGAAAGAAATTGTTATGCTATTCTGTGCTATGAAAATGTGCGGTTTCATTTTCTATCCTGCAGTCAGTTTTAACTACAATAATAGGGCATACAAACATTAAATAAACTATTACTTCCATACATATTCGTCCTCTTTACACATAATTTTAAGCAAAAAGTATATACACAAGTATGTGCTTTTTTGTTTCCTTCCTCGCAGTCGGATTTAACAGAAAATGTGGAGGTTGATTTATTTTGGATCGCCAAAAACTTTATAATTCTATTGGTAGAACATTAAAATTATGCGAAATACTCTCATTAAAGCAACTATCCTCACAGATGCAGCAGCGAGGGAGCTATGTCGTAAGCTGTGTATTATTGACCTGTTCATTTTAAGCGAGTTCAATTCCGAATCAAGGATTCGTTTGCAGCAAAAATAAACAAAACTCATGGTCAGCGAGGAGAGGAGATGGGGAGAGGGGACTGGGGAAAGGGAACGGATATAGAGAGGGAGAAGGAAGAGATGGACAGAGAGGAGGAGGAAGAGGTGGAGGGAGGTGGGGAGGAGGGGAGTTTGATTGAGAAGGGGGCAGTAGGGGACGGACATAGGTGGGGGAGAAGGAGACGAGGAGACATATTCAATTACCACGGATATTTAGCAGTTGCGAAGCACTGCCGGGTCGCTACTCTCTACGTAAACACCTGTCTGAAGATGAACCTGTCGGTTAGAAACCAATAAAAGCGCTATTTGTGTAAGTAAATAGCATTATTAACGGCGGCTGGTCGCTGTTTTTGGCTTTTCAGGAATTCACTAGTTATTTGTATACACCTACGATCTGAAAGATGTCAGTTTTCGACCAAATAGCGCGAAGAAAGTTTTTATTCCAAGAGGGTTTAATACTGAGAAACTAAATTTCATTTTTTTTAAATGCAAGTACAGAAATACAGCATCAGTTTTGAAACTAGTATAACTGAGTCACCACAAGCCAATTCTAATATTTTTGAAGTTTTGGCACACCAGAGGGAAACACAGCGTGACACGAAGACCATGTGCCACCTACTGAAGCGTGTTTTACTTTCTCCATGACTTCGCACCAGGAAAAGTGTAGAAAACAAGCAACAGAGAACCGAGGACACTACAAAATTGAAAATACACTTTATGAAAAATGGGTACGCAGCACGTTTTTTATTTCCGCTCGTCACATCTTCACGGGATATGCTGAACTGTTGGCGTGAGTGTTCAGAAGCAAGTTCTCTTCCTTCATGAAATTCATTCTAATGCTTCCTCGGTGAAGTAGGTTCAGCGTTCTACGTTTTCAGTAACCTTTTGAAATAAGTGTGTCGGAATTATATTACAAAAATGACAAAATAAACAAGAATGTTTAAAACTGAATAGAATAAACATGCGCAGAATAAGTTTTTGGAAATTTTGAATGACTATTGACAAGAAAGAAAATCCGTCCAAACGAAATTGCCTGGAATGAAAAAGAGTAAGTTGACCTAGAACAGGGGTAGTTAACCTTCTTTCCCTACTCCCACTTTTGTGTCTCTGTTGGTAGTAAAATTTTCAAACCGTCCGCCAGTTGCACAGTAATAGCGATTTAAAAAATAGAGAAGTAAGTTTACTTTATAAAATTCATAAAGCAGAGTCACAGCAAGTAAAAGTATATAACTCTTCAATGTTATCTGTTCCATATTATTAGCAAGAAATTAGAGAAGATAGAATTAAATTAATGATGAGAATGAATATTCTTTGGATCAGCACAATCACTGCTGGTCCGATGCTAATGAAGTAATGCCCGACCGTGGAATGAAATGTAAATATTTCAACGATAGTATTAGTGTAGAAGTGAGATATTTCTTTAAGCGAATCGGACTTCTAAGACTAATTTCTGGAAAAGACACGGTTGGTTTAATGATCGTGCAGTACGTATTTAAGGCTGCAGCAGTGGCTGCCGACCAATACCAGCACTGTATTGGTAGCACCAACGTCATTTTCACCTCCAATTACAGTTCTGAAAATACATCCAAAAACAAGATTAGGACGGGAAATATTAATAACTAAATGTAGTGTGACTAGCCCCCCGCCCCCACCGTCGGGTAGACCGTTCGCTGGATGCAAGTCTTTCGATTTTACGCAACTTCGGCGACTTGCTCGTCGATGGGGATGAAATGACGATTATTAGAACAACACAACACCCAGTCCCTGAGCAGAGAAAATCTCCGACCCAGCCGCGAATTGAACCCGGGCATTTAGGACTGACACTCTGTCGCGCGGACCACTTTTTTTCTTTTTGGTTGATCTCATTTTGTTCGATATTGTTTGTTGTATTTCTTCGGGGCGGACGTCCCATGACGTTTGTTCAAGTTGATCGTTGATCCATTAACTCAGTTTTTTATTACAGAGGGCAGCTAACCCTCTGACCGAACAACCAATCAGCTACCGGAGGCGTACATTAATAGCTTACACGTCGTTATATCATGTCTAAATCAAATGTAATTAATGTAAATAGCACAGCAGCACCACCTTCTGCTGTCCGTGCAGACAGATAAGGTACCGAGAGGCGAGTGAAGGAAGATGAAGTAAGGAGTGTCAGATGTTTTCAAACAAAAATACAACAAAAATTATAGAGAATATAATGACTGATTGCATTTGATATTTTGGAAGGCTGTGGATTTATGTTTCTCAATTTTTTAATGTCCTATTATACTACCACTGATCTAGACTGTTATATGAAGAGGTCATGATTGTTGTTAACAGCAGAGTTGTTACTTTTGGACTAATAATGTTTTACTAATTACTAATAATATTTTATCTTTCCGTGTCACTGAGAATAATTCGCAGCTACTACTCGACTTTGACGACAACGATTTTGTTTTCGGAAAGCTGATTAGGTTTATCACGTAACAGTAATGACCGAGAGTTGTTACTTTTATGTGAATAGCCTGTGTGACTGTTCCCTGTTTTCCCGACTTCAAAGATCACATAATTTGTCATTTTATAATTATGAGGCCCCTGGCAGATCAGTATAACTGGGAAACCCTTCAGTATTGCAGTAATTGATTACGAAATTTTTAGGGCGTAATATGCAGCTTAAAATTTATTAATAGAAAATAGCTTTGGAACATCTGTGATGATAAAGGGGTTTGAAAAAGATTTCACAAAACTATCTTATGTAAAAATTAATACAGAAAGTTGGGGTTGATTTACCGTGATCAGCCAGAACATTATGAACACCGTCCTACTATAGATATAAGCCAGTCCAGGTGGTAGCAGCGTCACCTGACGAGAAATGACTGCTAGTCAGACACACAGCTGGTGTATGTAGTATCGGTTAGCGTGTTGTCCGTGTGTAGAATGGCCGAGGACGCATTGTGATGTCCCAGCACGAGCATTTCGGAAACTGTACGACTTTTCGGGTGTTCGAGGAGTGCTATGGTGAGTGTCTTCAACACGTGGCGAGACCTAGGTGAAACCACCTCTAGGCGTCATGGGGTTAGGCTTCCACCCCTCATTGCAAATGCAGATGCCTGACGTTGTAGGCTGGACAGTCTGATAAAATAGGACAGTTGTCGAACTTTGGCGGAACTAACATCCGACTTTAATGCTGGGCACAGTACAAGTGTGACTGAACAAACAGCGCACCGAATACTCCTAACAGTGGGGCTCCACAGCCCACGAGCCATGCATGTGCCCATGTTATCACCACGAAATCGACAAGTGATATGGCTACATGACCATCTGCACTGGACGTTAGCGCAATGGCAGACCTTACATGATATGATGAAACCTTCTTCATCAAGCCTGTGGGAGGGCACGAATCATCGCCTTCCCAGGGAACAGCTCCTTGACACCTGTACTTCGGGACGGAGACAAGCTGGCTGTGGATCCATTATGCATTCACGTTGGCATCTATGGGCCCAGTGTAACTCGTGAAAGGCACCCTGAAGGCCAAGTGGTTGCAGACCACTTAAAGCTCCACAACTCGTCAGATCTAACCCGACCAAACACATCCGGGATGCGGTTGAACGTGGCGTCAGAACTCATCTTCCACCCTCCCCGGAATTTATGGGAATTAGGTGACTTGTGTGTGCAGATGTGGTGCCAAAACCCTACAGGGATTTAGCAAGGCCTCATTACATTCATGGCACGACGCGTCGACGCTGTCATCCGTGTCAAAGGTGGACATACCGACTATTAGCTAGATGGTCATAATGTTCTGGCTGATCAGCATATAACTTACAGGTAGGACAACTAAGTTTGTATTTTCAAAGCAATCATGTGCTTTTACAAGGGTACATTATTTCCCTTCCGCACACGAAAAACCTTGTGATAATTGTTACAGTTATGTTTTGGTTCAAAGTTTCTTTTATCTATCAAAAATGATGCATACATGCAAAGTGAAATTTGTACCAAGAATGGGATGCGAATCCAGGTCGTCTGCTCACTAGCCAGATGCCCTAACCACTACGTGACCCTGCACAGATTACCGTAGCATGCGTCCCTCCGCAATTCAAATTCCTATTCACATCTCAGCGGACTTGGCGTGTAAGATGTCAGGCAAATTCAACACCTTCCATGAAAACCCTGACATGATAGCAAATCCGGCAGTATGTCACATAGTTCCGAATAAATCCTGACATTAAATTAACCAAAGTAATACGGTCAACGGGTGAGCAAATGGAATACTACAGACTAACACAAGAACGCCTAAATGCATGTCATACCTTCCCACTGTGAAACAGACGCAGTTCCGAGGGGAGAAACGAGAACAGAAGCCGAGAGCAGTGTAGCCAAGGAGCCCCTACGATAAGGGACGGACACCCACGCTGCCAGCCGACCGCCAAGACCACCCCCAGCCCACGTTGAAAGATAGAGCCCCCAAGAAGAACAGTATAGATCTTACGATAACACTAAAAGGGCCACACCAGCTGCAAGTTTCAGTGTGAGACTATACATGTCTCTGTTACCTTGCAAACGTTAAAAACATTGCCCCACCACGAAAAGTATAATGTTTCTCATTGGATAGACAGATGTTTTGTAGGCGGAGGTTAAGGTTAACGTTGAGACCCTGATTGGAAAGTTGAAACACAGCCAGATAATTTTTCTAAAAGCAACTTCGGTAAATTGTAGTAAGGAGAAGTTAGGGAGAGTTGTTTCCTAGACGGCGAGGTGTGTGGAGCGGCGCCGCCCGCCGCCCCCCTGACGCTGCCTAACCAACGACAAGGTAATGAACGCACGTGATGCCGCATGAGAGGTCATAAGGCTTCACTCAGAACTGCAGAGGTCTCATCTGTTACACCCCGTTTTTACGTAATACTAGTGTCGATCGTCAATTAAACTTCATGGAATTCACATTTGCTACTAGAATTTAAAATCTGAAATGCGATGGTTTTTCTGTTACATAATTATTAAGAAGCCACATCAGCAACTGTAATTTACGACAAGTTAAATAAGTAATTAAAGATAATTGAGAGTCTCTGTAGACCATTTTTGATAGTTTTCTCTTTTATGAAACTTAATTTAAACCTAGATTTAGATGTGATGTGGCATAGGTCATTCTTCGATCCGTTGTAGAGCTTGGAAACCCATTCAGGGAATATTCGTTCACATTTTTGTTGAACGCAGTTGGTTTTTATCATCCTGTATTAAAATATTTCCTTTTATCAATAGTGCAATTTATAAACAATCTGTTATGAGTAGAATAAAATTTTTAATGGTAAACTTAGCTGCTAACAGCTAACTAAAAATAGGAAAGCCTTGAACTCCTTCTACTAAATTTAGTTAGTATTAAGATTCTTTTACAGGGAGTGCAGTGGAGCTGACGCTGAAATCATTAAGTATTTGATTGTATCATCGCTAGTCTCACTGAACTCCTCTGAACTCTACATGTCATGTGTGGTCTGGCGTCTCCTTACCAGCAACAGCTCCCAGGTTCAAAATAGTCAATTCCCAAAAAAACACGCTCAGAGCGTCGTTGCACGAAAGTGGTAGGGAGACACGATATAGAACAAACAGACACCAAGCAGAATGTTAGAGGCGTTCTCCCTAAACTCGAACACCATTGCAGAGGCTCTCCAACAGTAACCCAACGTTCAATGTGGTTTGTAACTTAGGCACGACAAATATCTGCAGGATATGAAACTTCGTGGCAGATTACAACTGTGTGCCGGACCGAGACTCGATCTTGGGACCTTTGCCTTTCACGGGCAAGTGCTCTACCATCTGAGCTATCCAATCATGACTCACGCTGTGTCCTCACAGCTTTACTTCTGCCAGTACCTCGTCTCCTGCTTTCCAAACTTTACAGAAACTCTCTTGCGAAACTGTACTGGCAGAAGTAAAGCTGTGAGGATGGGGCGTGGGTAGTTCAGATGGTAGAGTCTCAGGGCCGGCAGGCAGTTTTAATTTGCCAGGAAGTTTCATATCAGTTCACACTCCGCTGCAGAGTGAAAATCTCAATCTGCAGGATAGTCAGACTCGTCCCTTTGCTCTTGCTAGCATGGCTGGAGTTACAGCAGTTAATACTGTTGCTAAGTGTCGAAGCAGTTCAGCCAAGTTGTTGGAAGGGCAGGCACACAGACAGTCTTTCACAGAACCCCATAAGAAAGGATCACATGCCGTAGTTCAGGCAGACTTGGAGGCCAGTGGCGCACTGTGATACTTGTACGTCCCTTAAGCCGATTCATTTCGCCGAAAATCGCGCTGCACGGTAGTAGCTGAATTACAGCTGTTGAAATAGTGTACTAAAGCACCTAGTGTTTTGTTATCTCTACTTGTCTCACATTGACTGACGAACGAGTAAATGAGCGATCTTCCTGTATTAGGGAGGCCTCTGTTGCTAACCTCTGAAACCAGTAATTCAAAAAAATGGTTCAAATGGCTCTGAGCACTATGGGACTTAACATCTATAGTCATCAGTTCCCTAGAACTTAGAACTACTTAAACCTAACTAACCTAAGGACAGCACACAACACCCAGCCATCACGAGGCAGAGAATCGGGAATCGAACCCGGGAACCCGGGCGTGGGAAGCGAGAATGCTACCGCACGACCACGAGATGCGGACAACCAGTAATTTACTCGTGCATCTGGAGCCAACATAAACTTTTAATTTCGATTTGTATGAATTCGGATGAATCTCTTTGAAACATTCTGTATTTTCTCAAGTGCCTTTTATAAGTCACTTGTTTCATGTGTGCGTAACAGAAGGATGCAAAAGTAGCTGAACTGTGCAATACGAATAAATATCGACGTGCTTAAATGCTCTCTTACCGCAAAATTGTGTATTCTAAGAGAGCTGTTCACTGTGCCATGTCAGTCTTATCACAAAAACGAGCAACGTGCTACAACAAGAGCGACTTCGCCCCAGATGACCTCCTGACTACACGACAGGCAGCGTTAAATTCAGACGCAGCGTTGTCGCAGACCGATTTCGCCGGCTGTGACGTAAGAAACGGGACTGGCAGGCCTTAACAGGACACGGCAGCGCGACGCGGCGCCTGGGTGCGCTACGGTACGATACGATACGACACGGCGTGTCCTTGTAGGCCGTCCCGTCCCGTCCCCAGATAGAACAAGGCTCGCCTCCCGACAGGTTTACGGCCAAACGGACCCGTGTTGGCCGCCTGTTGCTCGTGTCTGCATTTCGTTTTATCCCCGGCAATAACTTTCTCTTTTTATTCACTCTGTTGGACCATTAGGACTCCTTCACCTACTTCTTTCTCCCACTTCGAAATGCCACGGATACCTCTTTCGTCGCACGTCGTGCTGCTAAACTATTTTACAACGTTACTAGCAGTATTTCTATCAGCGTAATTTCAGTCTAAAGGGTATCACCCTTCCTGCGTGCTCACCGCTAACACCGCTTATCCAGTTATACACTCAGTCTGACCTGCTGCTGCTTGAATCGCTCGTGATTTCGTAGCGCGATTAATTTTTCCCTTCAGTTGTTTTTTTTTAATATCGTATTTTGTACCTTTTCCATTCGGAGTCGTTGACTTTGTCCAAAACCTATACATATTTACTATATGGTGACGGAAACCCATCTAAATAAAATTTTGTAAATGTATTACTGAAATAGTTTGCTAACATAGGTAAACAAATAGGCAAATGAAATTCCAGTGCACTTGCATATAATAGTATTAGAAAATAATCCAATATATCCCTGTGCACGGCTGTAAATTCATGAAACCAGTTACTACTCGCAAGAAGATTCTGGAAAAAGCATTTTTTCAAGACTGCAGCTATGTGACCACCATTATGAAACATCGAAGTCGAAGTGAATTTAGTTCTGTGTTCGGATCGCGACTGTGAAAAACATAAGATCCACTGTAACGTTTTCATATATTAACGTGTGTAACTTACAAGTTTCTCCAATTCTTTGCCGCTCGGAGTGGCCGCGCGGTTTGAGGCGTCACGACACGGACTGCGCC
This sequence comes from Schistocerca gregaria, assembly GCF_023897955.1. Classification (NCBI taxonomy): domain Eukaryota; kingdom Metazoa; phylum Arthropoda; class Insecta; order Orthoptera; family Acrididae; genus Schistocerca; species Schistocerca gregaria. Next base: position 741,526,373 of record NC_064920.1, on the reverse strand, counting down.
GCTCCTCCAGTCTGAGGTTCGAGTCCTCCCTCGGGCATGGGTGTGTGTGTTCTTAGCATAAGTTAGTTTAAGTAGTGTGTAAGTCTAGTGACCGATGACCTAAGTAGTTTGGTCCTTCAGGAATTCACACACATTTTTTCAATCCCTTAACCAGTGGCCACCATTTCGCTGTAATGCAATTTCCTTCGGTCATATGAGAGTCTTTTAAATTGTTCTTCATGAATAAAACAAGTATATTTTGTCTCATTGAAAAGCGATAAGTTGGACAAGCAAAAAAATTAAAGAGACGTAACCTTTTTAACATCTGAATTATCGACCTGTCTTGTCTCTGTGAATATTTGTTGTACTCCACTACAACGGTAGATCTCAGTACGTTTCTTCACGAGATACTGTTACAAGAAGCCGGAAATGCTCCAGTAATGAGTTGCTTGTAAATTTTTTTTACCCTATTTTCTTCCTTGTTGGACACGATTTTGTATAAAATATTCGATTCACGCGCTTTTGGTGTTAGTTCTGGGTTCGAGCACGTCTGAACAAAAATCCATACAAGAACGCTGGAGATAAAGCTTTACTTAGAAGGTATATAGTCTAAGGTCCACTCAGATATTACTTTACGCTACTTGCCATGATCATCTCAGCAATGTCTCCAGACTGACTGAACTAACGACCGGTGATTTATTCTTACCTGGGACTTCTTTCCGTCAACGTCTATGCCTAAGTTCGGATTCAGATCTCAAGCATGCTCTAAAGACTTTCCCAGAATTCATTGCACCAGTCAAGTAAATTTAAATATGAGTATACATACATGTTCTATGTCTAACAACGAGCCGGCCGCTGTGGTCGAGCGGTTCTAGGCACTTCAGTCTGAAACTGTGCTGCTGCTACGGTCGCAGGATCGAATCCTGCCTTGGGCATGGATGTGTGTGATGTCCTTAGGTTAGTTAGTTTTAACTAGTTCTAAGATGTTAAGTTCAAAATGGTTCAAATGGCTCTGAGCACTATGGGACTTAACATCTGTGGTCATCAGTCTCCTAGAACTTAGAACTAGTTAAGCCTAAGGACATCACACACATCCATGCCCGAGGCAGGATTCGAACCTGCGACCGTAGCAGTCACGCGGTTCCGGACTGAGCGTCTTAACCGCGAGACCACCGCGGCCGGCTAAGATGTTAAGTCTCATAGTGCTTAGAGCCATTTGAACCATTTTCTAATAACGGGAATCATACAATGTGTTTTCCCCTTTTTATTCATATGTAATAGAATTCATATTTAAAGTGTGTCGAACGCGGTCCAAAAACGTTATATTCTTCTGATAAGTTAAGAAAGGTACCTGCTGTCGATTTTAACTGGTGCTCCAACTAACTGTAAGATAGTACGCGCTGTGCGGAGAAGTTCTCTACATACATTTCCCAGTTGGTAACCAGTTAACTCCTAGTGACTTCCAGGCCAAAACTAAAAAAGGAATTATAACCAGTCGCTCTGAGTCGGTTTTCGCTTAATTTTCCTAAATTGCTGAAGACGAGACTGGAATGTACAGTTGAAGGATGTAATTGATTCCTTTGCACAGTGTTTCCCAGCTCAACATTTATATGTCGCCTTGTCTACCATTAATTCAATAACATTGTCATTCCACTGTGTTAGAATCGTTCCTTTAGTAACACGTAGATGTGAGGACCTCGGTTCAAGTCATTGCTTCAAGAGTGACAGTTTAGGTCATTACGAACGAAAAGTCATGTAAGTGTATGTTCACTTCTCAGTTATTTTCATGACACTCTGAACAGTCACTCTTTAAACTCATGCTAATTCTGCTTGTAACTTCAATGTATACTGTTGTCCAAAATTAAAGTAACAGAAGGAAATTTTGCACCGTTGCGTTCATTTTGGCACAAAACAGCATAAACAGGTTGTAACGCGTCCTCTTATATTTTTATGTTTTGCTATTGTTGTTGTTAGAAAAATCTTTATTCAGTCGGTCGTCGAAATTTTGAAATAAAAATTATTGTGGATGTCGCGTAATAAATATTTTGCGTGAAGCGTTCTAGCGACACAAGCAAACATCAATCGTGGAAACTAAGCCACTGAATATTACAAATAATGTTATTAAAGAATACGGCCGACTGATTACATCAAATAAGAAGGCACGTAATTTCGCGAATGAGTGGTAAAAAAAAGCGTTAATACTGTGTTACTGTATAGGAGATGAGTCTTATATATAAAAAATGGTTCAAATGTGTCTGAGCACTATGGGACTTAACTGCTTTGGTCATCAGTCCACTAGAACTTAGAACTACTTAAACCTAACTAACCTACGGACATGACACACATCCATGCCATAGGCAGGATTCGATCCTGCGACCGTAGCGGTCGCACGGATCCAGACTGTAGCGCCTAGAATCTTAAATATAGTTACGCTTGTACGCACTCAAATATATGCGAACATACGGACAGGATAGAGGCACGCACATTTTAAGTGCAATCATCCCCCGTTCAAATGGTTCAAATGGCTCTGAGCACTATGGGACTCAACTGCTGTGGTCACTAGTCCCCTAGAACTTAGAACTACTTAAACCTAACTAACCTAAGGACATCACACACATCCATGCCCGAGGCAGGATTCGAACCTGCGACCGTAGCAGTCGCACGGCTCCGGACTGCGCGCCTAGAACCGCGAGACCACCGCGGCCGGCAATCATCCCCCGTGGCCTGGATAAAAAGAATTCAGTTAAAAGCGTAGTAAATGCGTGGACCTCGAAAGTAAATGAAAAGAAAGACTGAAGGTTCTGAATGTTGCGGCAAATATACTGAAATTGACGGTAACGGCCACGAAAGGAAAAAGATGAACACATTCACGTACCTCTATTGTTGAGCAGCGTCGCCGTAAAATCGTCGCCTCCATCTAAATTATCTGCATAAAATTAAAATAATAGTAATAATTTTCCAAAATTTCAGGAGCTGGGACCCATGGTATCGCAAAAGACGAAATCGCTGTGCTTCAAAATCACTTTCATTATTTAACCCAATTTTATCAGTAGGAAATGGCACAACACGTTTGAACACTAGGACAGGATAACGGCGAAAGGTAACTTACTCTAAAACTAATAAACGAAGAGCGTAAAGCTTCTTTTGTTCAGCAAATGCTTTACGCAATAATCTCCGGTAGTTGAACTAGTGTCTTTATATTCATAAATTTTTTTAAATATAATTCCTTTACAAGAAAATAATAAATAGAAACAATGTAAAGAATACAGAAGGTCAACAACTACAACATGATGACGGCAAACAAAAATGTTTTTCCCCCACTTAATACACATTCTGATGACTGGATAACGTGCTCAGCATCGGGTGTGACCGCCTCTGGCACCAATACAGCCTGGCAACGTCGGGGCATGCTGTGAATGATGTAATCAGTTTCATGTTGAGGCAATAACGCTCATTCTCCCTGCAGAGCTGCTCGCAATCTTCGAGAGTGGTTGGTGGATGCTGACGTGATGCAAGCGGTTTCATCTCAGACATCCTCTGAGACTTTCAAATCGGGAGAGCGAGCAGGCCACGCCTTTGATGCAATGTCTTTCATTTCCAAGAAAACATCAACCACCCGTGCTGTATGAGGTCGAGCGTTAACGTACATCGATATGAAGTCCGGGCCCGCAGCATGTCGCAACAACTGCAAATGAGGTCCCAAGATATCGTCACGATACCTGACAACAGCTAAACCTTGCCGATTTATCCGTACAATCGAGTGGCAAACATAACCCATGCCACACACCACTAGGGATCCTCCTCGATATCAGTCCCTTTCCTCAATGTCTAGGACCAGAAATAGTGTTCCACGTTTCCTCCAGATGCGAATCCATCGAGAATCACTCTCCAGACTAAATCCAGACTCATCTGATAGAACAAAATTGGCCCACTGTTCGGCCGTCCATATGACATGTTTATGACTCCACTCTAGACGCTCCCTTCTGTGAACGCGTCGGAGATACACATACAGCATGTCTCCGACAGTGAAGGCCGCTCTGCCGAAGCCTTCTGCACACCGTTTGGTTCGTTATAACGCGTCCAGGGGATGCTACGTGCTCACGCGCCAGTAACCGTGCAATACTGAGGCGGCACTGTCATGCCCTTTCAGCCCAATAATTGTCTTCTCTTCTGAAGTCGGTTCTGCCCTGGACTTCGGAATACAGTTTCGGTATCTATAAAGTGTCACCGCATCCAAGGAACAACAAACCAACAGAACGATTCAAATTAAGCCATGGGGCGAAATCAGTTTGCGACTGTCCTGCTTCCTTTCTTTCTATGGCCCTCCACCGCAGAGAGTTTGGTAGGCACCTTCTCTGTGCCATACTGCACCGTATGTGATTGTGTACACAGTGATTGCGGATGTTGGGCTATCCAGCAAACACTGCCCCGTTTCATAGGTGCCCTGACGCATGGTTGTCCATTCACCGGAATGCCATCTTCCGTGTGGAATATTATCGTGCGGACATCTGGTTGACAGTTTGTATGAGTATATGGTTCAAATGGCTCTGAGCACTATGGCACTTAACATCTGAGGTCAACAGTCACCTAGAACTACTTAAACCTAACTAACCTAAGGACATCACAAACATCCATGCCCGAGGTAGGATTCGAACCGTTCGACCCTAGCAGTCGCACGGTTCCGGACTGAAGCGCCTAGAACCGCTCGACCACACTGGCCGTCATGAGTATATCGTGAATTAGACACAGGACAGGGAAATAGCGGTTTGTTGCCCCTGTATTTTGCAGCTCATACAGACAAATGCAAGGATGCTGATTGGAAATGCTGCCTATAGTATTGTTTTTAGCGGTGACATTTTTTTGAGAAGATTTATAAAGAAAAACGGACAATAAAAGAAGCATAAAATATTTCTAGTAACGGAGTGTTAATTTACTATCACCTATACCTTTCCGCTCTTGGCAGATACAGATATCGGTATCTCGGAAATAGGCCTTTCCCCTTCTGAACAGTGTATACTACATTTTAAGGTTTTTATACCTGATACCGTATGATTAGTGTTTCAGAGATTGTCAGTTATGAAATGTATCCACTTTTATTTTATAGTCACAATAAGTTTGTCTCCGCTTCACGAACATTGCACCTTGACTTTGTGGGTTGCGTGCGGTGTCTTGCGTGCCAGAGTGACACAGATAGCCGTACCTTAGGTGCCCTCGTATTGAAAGGACATCTATGAAGGTGTCGGACTGAGATACAGTTCCTAAAGAGGAGCAGCGGCCTATTCAGTTACAGGGTAACAGTTTCAATAACTGGCTGATCTGCCCTTGTAACATTAGCCAACGTGGCCTTGCTATGTGGTACTCCGAACTGCTGAGAAGAGGTGAAACTACAACCGTTATACTGTATTTCTGGGGGCATGGAACTCGCTGTATGTATTAACAAGACGCAAGGACATGAAGTGGGGACTCCTCCGCCTCTTATACGCCTATCCTAGTAGGACAAGTTCATTACGTTAAGAATAAAACATTACAAAGCTAATAAATTAAAAAGTAAATAACGATACAAGATAAAATAATTTCCTGTACTGCACTCCAAGACAAATCACGACCAGTAGATAATTTCAAAAACGTACATAAACTTGCTTATCCACGTAAAATGTAAATGTTAATGAAGTGAATTTCTTTATTGTCCTATATTCTTCTTTTTTTTTCAAACTGAATAGCCATAACTTGGACGTAAGTATTTTTTAAAAAGCTTATAACTGGGAAAAAGAACTCTCAGATTTTACAACAGCCTTGAGTTCTGTTAGATACACCAGGACTACTTTCAATAAAGTTCTCATCAGCAGTAACTGTATGGAAACAAAAGAGACATATAACGAGAAACTTTCATTTAATAACTGAAGTGCTTCATTCTTAAGATACAGGCTGTAGATATGGTAAAAGTATTGTTATTGCGACTATAGCACGTTTCGTTCCTTAAGGGTTTTCGGGTCTCAGAGCCTTATTTTATGCTCAGCTTCAACAGGTTTCTTCTGCAAAAATTTATTCAAAAATGGCTCTGAGCACTATGGGACTTAACATCTGTGGTCATCAGTCCCCTAGAACTACTTAAATCTAACTAACCTAAGGACATCACACACATCCATGCCCGAGGCAGGATTCGAACCTGCGACCGTAGTAGTCGCGCGGTTCCGGACTGAGCGCCTAGAACCACCGCGGCCGGCAAAAATTTATTTCTTCCTACAAATATTTATTAACAAACAAAAGTACATATCTTAAAGATTATGTAAATACGTTTTTGGCTGGTAAACGGAGGAGCCTATGCAGCACACTATGGGGGCAAAAATACATCTATGCGGATTGCGCAGTTAAACGGTTCGCAGTATGGAGGGTGAACTACAGGTCTGCAATCAAAATTAGACTTGTGTACAGTATCAGAATTAAATTCACTATGGCGTGAACCTCTAAAATCGAATCTGAAGTGCATTTCAAAATGTCGGCCACTTTTAATAGTAGATGCTAAAAATCAAACAACCTTGTAGTCTTTAAGTGGGATTAAATACGTAATGAAAAATGCGTTATTCTTTGAGTTTCACGCCAGTATCACAAGAATCTACATTATTAAATCCAAAAGACATCCAATTTTACCGGGTAATGTCTTTCTAATCACGTGAACTAATTTAACAAACTTGGTTTCGAGACAAACTCATTTAAATTTTCGAGTTAGATTTTTGTGTATAGAACATTAAAATTTTTCAACTTACCATTACACTTTATTCCCAGACAACAAACCTTTCTCTTCTTCGAAGATTTCATTTTCTAAGGTACGACTTCCTCTACCCGCAATTCTATCCTACACGCTGCTCTCGAATGAGCGCCAGTCCGAACGCTTGAGGCGTTTCTTTTCCCTTTTCTAGACTTATGGGCAAGCCGTTGTGCCGATAAGGTCTTCCATGACTTTTATGTTATGTGAGACACTCCTTAACCGATCGTTAAATGTGACCCACGGCAGACGTTTGCAGTTATGGACGACTGCTACACTAGAAAACGTGTTTTGCAGCGTAAGTCCAAGTTAATGAATTCAGAGCTACATTGTTGTCTGGATATAGGCTCCATGATATCCTTCAATCACACTGTCGTCAGTCAGATGTTTGTGCACATCAACAATAGCTTCAGTAACTTCATTTTTCAGTTATGGCTTATGATCAGAAAACATCCAGTGTCCCGTTTATCTCAGCTTGCTTGCATTTACACCAACTTTCAGAACAGCAACCGTACTGCGGATTGTCATTCGTTGAACACCTGTGTTAAAATGTATCCATAACTACTTTTTTTCATTTCGCTTTTGTCAAAAGCATTGAAAGGTCTCTGTTGGATTCCTTTCATGTTAATTTCTTAAATCTTTTCTTTACACCACGTGGGGTGTACGTTGTGAGACCAGTACCAAGTACTTCTACAATTGTTTGACCCATCAGGTTAATAGTAAGACGATAGTAACCAGTTCGAGGTTTTTCTTTTGTAAATTGCATTTCGATGTAATTTATTTTAATTATCAAAATTATTGTGGAGCTACACTCTTTGTGTAAACAAAGTTGACCACGTGAAGCACGTGGTGTAAGGCCTCAACTAGCCCTCAACTATTCTTTTCGCGAAGATTTCACAGAGCGTTAGTATGAATTTAGTATACCAGTGTGTGCTAATTTCATAACGGACAGGATTGCGCTACGAACGTAACTTCTTTGGGTGAAAATTGAATCGGTTGGTTGTGGTTAATTTCTTCTTGCATATGTTTCAACGTTCTTCGTGTGTTATTTTATGAATGCAGTGTTCTGTGTAGTCTCCCAGTGTTGGCTCCCTATTTGATGTGTTCCGTAAGATTACAAACTCACATTTACACAATCCTAAATAAAGCACCAGTTTAGTTATGAATCAAGTTTGATATGCTGAAATTTTAACCGCACAATGATCAACGTTAAAATAAATGTCCAAATATAAACTGATTTACTTCTTTTTATTTAAATTGTCTCTTTATATATATAACGCCGGTTATCGTAAGATGAGTACTAAAAGATTATGATTAATGTTAATATGGTTGGGAATTTGGGAAGCTAGACTGGATACCTGGTGAAACAGTTGCTCAGTAATACAAGGTTAACTTCCCCAGATAGCTCACAACTTTTAACCCGCTTTTATTGTCTTGAACATCAGCACCGCTTTCACAACAAATTAACGCAACAACGTTACAGCATATTTTCTTCGGCGTGTAATGCTATAATAACGTTACAGAGAAAGAGATTTCGATCGGAATCGCAAATAGACCAAGGGCCGAGTGCGTCTGGGGCAGGTGTATGCGCGCTTCCATTGAAACGTGCCTTCAGGCACAAAGAATAATTTTCCGACAAAATACTTTAGATCACATGTTCCTAAGACTAAAAAAAGTCAAAATATGAAAAAAGAAGACCTTTTGAAACCTCGAGACAGGAAAACCCTCTTAGAACAACATATTTAGTTGCGAGGAAATATTGTCAAATTTATTTTTACGTGTTACTTTAAGCCCATTCACGGGGTCTGTCAGCCTCTCGTCCTCGGAAAGCTCGTCGAAGTGCTTCTCCGTTGCTTTAATTCGCTTTTTAAGCAATTTACACTCAATAGTCCGTCTTTCAACCATGTTGAAAGTTTCGTGAGGTAGTTTGCCCCACGAACTTTGATTACGGACATCAGCCGAGAGACATGTCACAGTGGCAAGACACTGGACTAGCATTCGGGGAGACAGTGATTCAAATCCTTGTTAGCCCATGAGGATTGAGCTTCACCACGATTTCCTCCAATGTCGTTTGAAGCAAATGTTGGGAAGATTCCTTTGAAAAGGATACAGTCTGTTTCCGGAACCATTCTTCCCATACTTGCATTTGGACGTCGTCTCTAATGATCTCGTCGCCGCGGGATGTTACTATCTAGTCTTTCATCTTCGTTTCTGACAAAGAAGTGAAATGCAGCTGCAACGGACTCACTCTGAGATTGCAAAGCAAGTTGTGGCGTATTCAGTGTTTACGGACGCTTGTATCGAATCTGGAAAGGGTAAGATATGTTTTTTAGACTTATTGCTATAATTATTTAGTTGCGTTTCTTGGAATTGTGATGTTCAGAGCCTCAACATCGTCAACGAATCTGTGTGTAGATCCTTTATTACCTGCGAGCTCAAAGCGTTATATTTTGGGTCTTTAGCTGAAGTACTCACGAAATAAGTTTTTAAATATTACGACCGTAGCATGATGTGAACAAAATAATTTTAAATGTTCTCTACATTTTCGAAATGCAGGCCTGCTTCTTGATTAGCCTCTTAGACTACACAGCGACTTTAAGGACTAAATCTTAGTCTTTTTGCGGATGCTTTATCATAGCCTTGTGCAAATACTTGCCCACATCTAGTACCTTTCGTTCAATATACATTCTGAGACAAGAAAAATACGCTCCACGAAGCAATTATGCGAATGGGACGAAAGTAGGTAGATGTGATGTAATGAACAGACAAACAAATGATAATTTCAGAAAAAATGGATGACTTAAGTAAGAGAAAGATCGTCATAAACTGAGTAAGTTAATAACGCATTGTTCCACAACTGAGTTGGATGTCCTTCTCAGGGATATCATGCCATATTCTGTCCAACTTGCGCGTTATACCATCAAAATCCCGTGCTTGCTGGAGGGCCCTGTCCTTAACGTTCAGCTGGGGAGAGATCCGGCGACCTTGATGGCCAAGGTAGGGTTTGGCAAGCATGAAGACAAGCAGTAGAAAGTCTCACCGTGAGCGGACGGATATTATCTACCTGAAATGTAAGCCTAGAATGGCTTGTCATGAAACATAACGGGCCGTAAAATATCGTTGACATCCCGGTGTGCTATAAGGGTGGCGCGGATGACGACCAAAGGTGTCCTGCCATGAAATGAGATGGCGCCCCAAACCATCACCCCTGATTGTCGGGCCGTATTGCGCGCGACAATCAGGTTCGTATGCCATAACCGGTCTGGGTGTGAGGGGGGGGGGGGGGGGGGTGAAGTGTTTCCAGCCACGTCTACAGCCTGGAATCTGATTGACTGGAACAGAATTGTCTTCGAACTGAGCCCCAATGACCAGCGAAGACGTGTCTAGAGAATTCCCAGACAGGGGTAGAATACCAGTCTGACTGTACCCCTCCATACAGCCTGACAACCAGGAGTGATGGTCTGAGGTGGCATTTTTTTTATCATAGCAGGACCAATTTGGTTGCCATTCGCGGCACTCAATTGTGATGCGTGACATCGACGGTATTCTACACCCCATTTTGTTGCCCTTCATGGCAAGCCGCCCTGGGCTTACATTTTAGCAAAGCCCGCTACAGTTTCTACCGCCTATCTTTGAGCTTGGCAAACCATTCCTCGCCATTAGAGTCGCCGGATCTCTCCCCAGTTGAGAATTTTTGGGGTATGATGTGCAGGGCCGTCCAACTTGCTCGGAATTTTCGTGATCTAATGGCCCTATTGGACAGTATTTGGCATAGTATCCCTCAGCAGGACGTACAACAACGCTTATCAATCCATGGCAAGCCGAATAGCCTCTTGCGCGGAGGCTAGAAGTGGAGCAACGCGTTACAGAGATGCTCAGCACTTTCTCTTGGAAAAATTCATTTGTTTATCTGTACATATACATCACATCTACCAATACCCTTCCCATTCGGATAATTCCTTCGTTGTGCGTCAGTTCGCTTCATTTTTTAAATAACGAGTAACTGAAACCCTCAGCTGCCGACAGGTGTTGTTGATATACCTCGATGTGGACAGCTGAAAATATGTGCCCCGACCGGGAATCGAACACGGGATCTGATGCTTGCATGGCAGATGCTCTGTCGATCTCACGGGAAGCGTGCAAGGGATAAGTCCCTGCAGTCGCGCTATTCATCTGTGTCCTCGGTGGCTCATTTGGCCAGAGCGTCTGCCATGAAAGCAGGAGATCCCGGGTTCGAGTCTCGGTCGGGGCACATATTTCCAGATGTCCACATCGAGGTATATCAACACCACCTGTCGGCAGCTAAGGGTTTCAGTTAGTCATCATTTATTCCAGTGAAAAGCTGCACGGTCATCAACAGTATCTGTTCCTTCGAGAACAGTTACTGTCTTCATATATACTCTTCATTTTTTATTTTGTTTTTGTCTGAGAAAGTATTCATACACTAAAGCAAATTGATCTTTGATCTGGTAAATGAAGTTGAACATTTGGACTTTCCCTGGTAGCAAAAACAATATTACTCAGTAATAAAATGCTTCATATGTAGTAAGTAAGGGCTACTGAAACGTCCGGTGCGAAAGTCGCAGTCTTTGGTAAAATATTCGCCTCCTTCATCGCTTGTTGTATCAGGTTATGGACGCACGAGTGGGTAACTCCGTGTCTGCTGACTCTGCTGAAATGAGCACCACTTTCCTTTCCTCCGGTCAGTCTAGTACTTACTCATGTGGCGGCGGAGTGAGCAGAGTAGTGTGCGTCTGTCGAGCTCATCCCTTGATCAACTCCGTCGCGAAGCGTAACGACCTAAACAGTGACAGTGGTGTGCGCGATGCGCGCCCGCGGCTGCAGAGCCCTGCGTGCGGCGCCAGCGGCGGCGGCCGGGCGCCGCAGCCAGGGGCGGCGCCGGCTCGGCCGCCCGCGGCGCAGCTCGGGGCGCGCCACGCCCCAGGCCGGCGGCCGCTTTTTGTGCCGGCTCGGGCCCCCCAGCGCCACATACCTCGCGTCCGTTGCTCCGTCCCACCGCGTCCGGACACGCCGTTCTCCGTCTCCTCCGAAGCCGTCCTCTCACCGGGTCACGGGAAACCGGGCCCCACGAGCAGTACGGGCCCTTCAACGAACTTGTGACGCCACGCTAGTCAAATTCTCCGCTACACTTCGTGAAACCTCGGCTCCGTGCGGGGCCCACGGCAAACCAATACGTAATTGAAAAAGTAGCTACTAAGGGTCTTAGCTTTGCCTTGTATGCATTTAAACACGTAGTCAAGAAGTCATATGAAATACACTACTCGCCGTTAAAATTGCTACACCACGACGATGAAGTGCTATAGACGCGAAAGAAGATACTGTGATATGCAAATCATTAGCTTTTCAGAGCATTCACACAAAATTGGCGCCGGTGGTGACACCTACAACATGAGGAAAGTTTCCAACCGATTTCGCATACACAAACAGCAGTGACCGGCGTTGCCTGGTGAAACGTTGTTGTGATGCCTTGCGTAAGGAAGAGAAATGCGTACAATCACGTTTCAGACTTCGACAAAGGTCGGATTGCAGCCTATCGCGACGAAGATTTATCGTATCGCGACATTTCTGCTCTCGATGGTCGAGATCCAATGACTGTTAGTAGAGTATAGAATCGGTGGGTTCAGGAGGGTAATACGGAACGCCGTGCTGGATCCAAACGGCCTCTTATCAGTAGCAGTCTAGATTACAGGCATCTTATCCGCATGGCTGTAACGGATCGTGCAGCCACGTCTCGATCCATGAGTCAACAGATGCGGACGTTTGCAAGACAACAACCATGTGCACGAACAGTTCGAAGACTTTTGCAGCAGCATGGACTATTAGCTCCGAGATCGTGGCTGCGGTTACCCTTGACCCTGCATCACAGACAGGAGCGCATGCGATGGCGTGCTCAACGACGAACCTGGGTGCACGAATGGCAAAACGTCATTTTTGCGGATGGGTCCAGGTTCTGTTTACAGCATTATGATGGTCGCATCCGTGTTTGGCGACATCGCGTTAAACGCACGTTGGGAGCGTGTATTCGTCATCGCCATGCTGGTGTATCACCCGGCGTGATGGTATGCGGTACCATTGGTTACACGTCTCTGTCACCTCTTGCTCACATTGACGGCACTTTGAACAGTGGACGTTACATTTCAGATGTGTTACGACCCGTAGCTCTACCCTTCATTCGATCCCAGCCAAACCCTACATTTCAGCAGGATAATGCACGACTACATGTTGCAAATCCTGTACGGGCCTTTCTCGATACAGAAAATGTTCTACTGCTGCCCTGGCCAGCACATTCTACAGATCTCTCACGAACTGAAAACGTCTGGCCAATGGAGGCCGAGCAACTGGCTCGTCACAATACGCCAGTCACTACTCTTGATGAACTGTGGTATCGTGTTGAAGCTGCTTAGGCAGCTGTACCTGTACACGCCATGCAAGCATTGTTTGACTCAATGCGCAGGCGTATCAAGGCCGTTATTACGGCCAGAGGTGGTTGTTCTGGGTACTGATTTCTCAGGATCCACGCACCCAAACTTCGTGAAAATGTAATCAAATGTCAGTTCTAGTATAATATACTTGTCCAATGAATACCCGTTATCGTCTGCATTTCATCTTGGTGTAGCAGTTTTAATGGCCAATAGTGTAGTTACCCTCTTCCCGCCAGAGACGGCTGCTGGTAGTCGTAAGACTGCAGTGTCAAGTGCCGCAATGTATGCACCACAATCACTCTTTCTCGTGGGCGTTCACGAGCAGCCCCGATGACGTCTCTTTCGGAAGACGGATGGCCGGTTCACAAGAGCACAAACACTATTTAATCAAACGTATCCGGACACACTATATGATACGGAATTGACCACGAGGAGTGACTATATATATAAATGATACACTATATATGAAAGGAGACGGGAGAAATAATAACAACAGAATGGGTCGGTCAGGTGGGTTCAGTGACATCGCACGTGGACTAGTCACTGGAGGTTACCTGAGTAACAACATCAGGAACATTTCAACGCTTCTAAAGCTGTACAGGTCGACTTTTGGTGGTGTGGTTGTGGAGAGGAAATGCGAAGAAACTACTACAGCTATACTAAAACCAGCACAGACCTCGTGTACTGACGAACAGGGACCGCAGAGCATTGCAGAGTGCTGAAAAAAATGACGTGAAATTGTCAAAGGGAATCATTCGTCAGTTTCAAAAAGCTGCTGACAGTTCAGCTAGCACAATGACTAGTAGTATATATATTTCTGCAGTCAACGCTAAGCGAAACTTGATGTTTCGTTAAGAGAGACAGCAATGGACAGTGGATGACAGGAAACGAGTGATTTGGATTGGCACTTCAATGGCTGGATTGGCGAATACTTGGAGATTACCTGCCATGCGGTGTAGTGCCAATAGTGAAATGTACAAGAGGTAGTGTTAGGGTGTGGGCTTTTCCATGTTTAGATTGCAGCTCTCTTACAGCGATTAAGAGAACGATAAACACAGTAGAATTTGGACAAATTTTGGAGCATTCTGTACTGTGTACAATGAAAACAGTAAACGAACAGTTTGGAGACGATCATTACTTGTATCAACATTACAATGCATCCTGCCGTAAAGCAGCATGGAGGAGCTAACGGTTGGTGAACTATAACATTCCTGAAACGGAGTGGTCTGTTCTGAGTTACAACCTGAACCCGATGGAACATCTTTGGGATCAACAGAACGTCGATTTCGCTCCAGACCCCAGCGTCCAACATCATTACCTTCCTTCTTTCGACTGCTGGGGAAAATGGGCTGCCACTGCTCCAGAGCCTTCAGACACCTGATTGAGAGTTTCCCCAGCACAATTCAAGCAGCCTTAAGACGATTGGAGGTCAGACGCCTCATTAAAATCCACTAATAGATGTCCACATTTTTTCATCAGATAGTGTGTGAGTCGTAAGACAGCCGAGCACGTAAAACCAGCGTTAGGTACAATTTAGTATTGTTAGCATACTCACAAAGCTGTCAGATTACGGCTTAAGATTACCAGCGTGGCACTGCTGACTGTAATTCACCACTGCATGTTGTATGGTCACGTCATAAAGCTATCTTCAACGCTGTTCTGGGCTTCACTGCCAGCGTTAGGGCACATTGGCTTTGACTGCAGTGCTACACAAAAATACTGCGACCAATGCAGCGGAGCTTATTACTGAGGCTCACTGTTGCCTTTCGCTCTATACTTCTCGAGATTTTACTAGCGATTATCGGGATAGATCCCCATTCCAGTTTCTTCTCGCAAAGGAAAAAGCCCCGTCACACGTATTTAACGAAATAAAAACTTTTTGGGAGGTGTGATGAGCAGTGTTCAAGTGGTATTAAGAGTTAGAAGTCGACAGAACGAGATTTCATGATGAGAACTGGGCGCGCCTCAGTCATGGCAGGTGTGATGGTAAAACTGATCGAAGGAATAATTCATGGTGACCGTCGATTGAGTTTCGTCGAGACGACCATAATGTTTTCAGAAACCTGGGATCTCTTTCCCATGACACCATTACTGACACACTTGGTTTTTGAAATTTGTGTGCGAGGGGAGTACCAAAACAACTCACAGATCAACATAAAATCAATAAAATCTCATTTTCACAGGAATTTCTCGAGCGTTTCGAACCGGAAAGCCAACAATTCCTTTATTGTGACAGGCTATGAAGCATGTGTGACTCTCTACACCCCCGAGACGAAGAGACAATCAATGAAGTTGCGGCATGCCTCGTCGGTACAAAGAATCTGGCCTCCGTCTTTCGGAACTTTAAAGGGATGCTCCTCAATGAATTTCTGCCACAGGAAGAAACAATGCTATGTAGTACTGTGAAACATTAAAAAAGTGCTGAGAGCAATAGAGAACAAAAGAAGGGGAATATTAAGGACGACGTTGCTCTTATCTCATGAGAATGCTCGTGTCCGCAGCCAACGCCCCAAAGCAGTCTTAGATTCACTCGGTTAAGATGTCAGCAACCATACCGCTCACAGCTCTGAGCAGACAGCTTCAGAGTTTGATCTTTTCATCTCACAGAAGTTTTTTACGGTAGGAAAAAGGTTTTCTACAGACGATGAGGTCCAAAGTGCTGTCAGACAATGGGCCAAGGAGGCGAAGGAGGACGTATTTGGCTACGGTATCAGGAAGCTCACAAAGTGCACTGAAACGAAGGCGACAACGACACGAAATATTTGATGTACATCTCTGAATTGATGAATTTTTCATATATACGTTGTGTTCCCGACCTTAAAGCAATAGAGCATTCTTAACACATAATTGTGGTTATTCTGAAAACCTGGAGTTCTTGCGAGGCAACCAGGAACAACTGTTGTAGTTTAAACTGAAAATTATTCACTTAACACTAGTTATATATCTTTTACTTTTTGTTGTTTTCTTTAGTTATATTTTCAACATAATATAATTCTATATTATATATTATGGACAGCCGCTGTTAACGTACTTTGTCGCTATACAGGGCGTTCCAGGAGGAATGAATATTCACGTTTACGACAGGATCAATCATTCGAAGCAAGAGAGTCTAGTAAACCTGAGCTCGAAAATGCAATCTTAAAAACTATGAGCACTTCTTCACTTTTACTGAGGGCTCTTTGTTTTCCACATTTTGGGAGAATGGTGTATGGATTGTAAGAAGAAAATATTTTCTGATCAACATGGCCTCTAAAATGCTTACCATAAGAGTTATAAAGAGTTGTTCAGGAGACGGGTTTCACAGTAGCAAAGATGGACAAGTGCTCATAATTATTAGGGTATTTATTTTAGAATACGTGTTTACCAGACAATGTTTTCTCAATTAGGTCCACATTACCTCCTACCAAAGTAAGGAAAGCAAAGAGCTTGCGGTTAACTAATTTGTATCACAATATCGAGGATGAATAAGTGCTCGTAGCTCTTAAGGTATACATTTTTTGCCTCGAATGATAGCTCCTGTCATATCTCTGGATAATGATATTTCCTCCTGGGACACCCAGGATACAGGGTGATTCACCTGCCCCTACCAGTGGATTTAATGTAACCTGCAACGCCTTCAAATACCAAGTTCGAGATGTTCAAATTCTCTCACTTGCTACCCACAAACTACTAGTGCTACAGAAAATATGGACAGGAGCTTTTTGTAGGAAATTTAATGCAGTTAAATTTTATACTAGGATACTTTTTCACTAGAGGCCGTAGCTTTCGAATGATTCAAGAAACGTACAAAAGTGACCGTCGAACGCGTTCTACTTGAATAACTCGAAAATTGTGGCGTCTACCGGAAACTTATCCCGCTACAGTATTTAACTATATTAAATTTCCTACAAAAAGGTACTGTTCGTTTGTTTCTGTGTGACTAATGGTTTGCATATAGCAAGCGAAAAAACATAAAATTCATGCACATCATTTTTTTGAAGGCATTGCGTGTTGCATAAAACCCACTGCCAGGGGCGGCTGAAAGGGACTGTATACACTGAGTTGTCCATTAAGAGCCGTCCAGTGCATTTTAAATGGTGTGTCAGCAGAAGTTTGCAATGTTGTTTTTGCAATGTGTAGCTAGATTCAGCCCAAACAAATTCTGATAGTCACTTCTTTCACGTGACGCCCGATGTTGAAGAATGCGTCGGTTTGTTTCATGTCGCAACTAAATGATTTCTAAAGCGAAATTTTTTCGTGATCTTTCCGTAGAATTGTCCTTCATCAGTCTAGTGCGATCCGTGTTTCATCGATTGTGTTAACAGGGGCAGTAAAACATGAAGAATAATCCATACTCCAGCAACGACAGCACCGTCCTGGCCCGAGCTGCTACTTACATGCAGCAGCGCTGCTTCTTGGTATTTTACTAGTCTTGCTGAAACAAGTATCACACTGCACGTTGCAAAAACGAAATTGCAGGTATCTGTCCAAACATTACAGGAAATGCGCCAATCGACTCATAGGAGGTGCTCCTGGCGTATGATATTAAGAACTGCGTGTTATCATGTTTATTAAATATGCATGACTTGTTTAGTGTTTACAGTTAACGGGTTCAAAAGTTATGGCACTAAGCAATTGAACTGGTGAAAAGGTTTGGGGAAAGGACAGTGCATCTCCAAACGAAATGGCTCTTAGAGCGCTAGTGCGACGAGTCGTACTGTCAGTATCAAGTAGGTATGACAGAAGAAATCGAGCGGCTTCAGAGACGCTGTTCTACGATCGCGTAGAATCGGTAAAGCTCATACAGGAGTGGAACAGATGTGTTACAGGCACCCAAATGGAATCCTTTGAAAAAGATGTAGTTCTAGAGGGTTTCTGTCGCTGGGAAAATTTAGACAGCCGGTATTCGAGGAAGACTGTGTGACCATTATGCTGCCTCTGTCACATACCTCGTCTAGGAATGGTAACAAGTTCAGAGTGATTGGAGTCCGTACAGAGGATTATAGATAGTAGTTTTTTCCTCGCTCAATACGCAAACTGAATAGGACAGAGACCGAGTAGTCTCGCATTCAGGAGGACTACGGTTCAAACCAGCGTCCGGCCATCCTGAATTAGGGGTTCCGTGATTTCCCTAAATCGCTTCATGCAAATGGCGGGATGGTTCTTCTGAAAGGGCACTGCCTACTTCCTTCCCTATCCTTCTCTAATACGATGGTACTTATGACATCTCAAATAAACCAGCCAACCAACATGATAGAAGTTGCTAACATTTGTGAGAACTATCCCCGCCATGGACTGTACATTGGCTGGCGAAGTATGTATATAACTACAGGTGTAGGTACTGCATCGGTTTACAGGCGCGTTGCATGCGGAGATTTCTCTGGTACTAGGGCGACGAGCCGTGGCTCGTTTTTCTGGATGACATGTAAGCTGTCTGTTGTGCAGTTCACACGCGTGTTTCTTGATTACAGCACGGTCGCCATAGTGACTTTAAGCGATTTAATGTTAATGTTTGAAAATGTACTTTAGATTTGTGGAACGTTTCTTCTGAGAAGATACCTACCTGTTACGTCTTTAACTACAGTTTATTATGTTCCTCTTCTTCTTGTTGTTTCGATTGGACCTACTATGGACCATTCTTGTTCAACTGTTGGGCTTTGATATTTGCCCAGCACTGTCGCATCCTCTGCCAATGTAACTCCCTCCTTTCTTCTGCTCAGGGGGGTGCCTTTCCTTCGGGGCTTTACCCGAAATCCTCGGACTTCCTTCAGGGTACGTCTCACAGACTGTCTGTTCTGCAGATCAGTTATTCCCAGTTCTTTAATGTCCTCTTCAGCTTCTGTCAGCCAAGTGGTGCGAACCTTCTTGTTTTTGCCAGGACTTGAACAGACTGTTGGTCGATGATTTTGGAAGCAATCTTGCAACGTGGCTATAGAAAGCTACCCTTCTTTTTCCTGCACAGTCAGAGAGCCTCTCGATGTGTTCGTAGAGCCTCGAGTTATTCACCTTTTGAATTTCCCATCTTCTGCTACCGGAACTAGGGTTTTCCTGAGGATTCTCCTCTCTGACTTCCAGTTTCTGCGTCAGACCATTCCGGTTTCTTGGAAAGACATTCCATGGCACAGGGCTTCTAGTCGTGACAGGTACTTTTTTGTATGTATTTATAGTCAGTCGTTAGGATAGTTCCACTTGCTGACTCGCATGGATAATGACTTTCTGATAAGTTGGGTTCAATCCATTCGCCGAGACATTTAAACTCCTCAGTCCTTTTGCTGTCTCCCTGGTCAAGTAACATCTCTCTGTTAGCTTCCTTGATTTGGTGGAGAACTGTTTACTCCAGCGACACTTGAAGATCCACTTTGGCTACCTGTTTTCTGAGGCAGTTTACCTGCATTGTTGCCATTTCAAAAGAATCAGCAATCAGTGCCATGTCATCTGCAAAAACCAGGCAATCTACTACCAGTCCTTCGTTCTTACGGCTTAGGTATAAACCACTCAGAACACCCAAATTGGTCAATTTCTTGCGCCATTTTCTCACAACCTTTTCAAGCACACAGTTGAAGAGAAGTGGGAAGAGTCCAACCCCTTGTTTCACTCCACTTTTTATCTCGAAGCTCTCTGAGAACTCACCTCTAAATTTGACCTTGGAATGGGGTTTCTAGAATGAGTCTGCGGCTTTCGTTGTCTAGTCCCAGTTCCTGGAGTATTTTGTTAAGAATTTCTCCATCAGCGGAGTCGTAGGCCTTCCTGAAATCAACAAAGGTGACGACCACCTTGCGGTTTCTCATCTTGGATTATGCCAGTACCGTTTTAAGGCTGTGGATCTGTTCAGCATAGGATCGGGTCTTCCCGAAGCCTCCCTGGTCTTCCCCCAGTTGACTATCCAGCTGATCCTCTGCCCTTGCTAATGGCGCCATGGAGAGAATCTTGTATGTTACCGGAACTAGAGATATCGCACAGTACTTTTTTTGAAGTGGATGTATCAGAGCCCTGTTCCAATCAGGCAGTAATTTCTCTGTTTCCCCGATGTCCTGAATGATCTCGGTGAGCTTGCCCACGCCATTGCATCCAGCACAATTTCAGAATTCAGCAACGATAGAGTCCTTTCCAGCTGCCTTATTATTGTTTAGAAGTTGAATAATTTGTCCAACTTCTTCCAGTTAAGTAGGCAGTGAGTCCAGCTTTGGTGTGGTTTGTCTGTAGTCGAAGTCTTCGCTGTGTGAATCACAGTTGAATAAGTTTTTATAGTACTGAGCTAAGAGATGGCAATTGTTCTTGTCGTTAAAAATCATTTTGCCCTGAGAGTCTCTGCAGTGGAGGCTTGACGGATTGTGTTTTCAGACTGTCTGCTTGGAGGTTCTGTAGAAATCTCTGGAGTTATTCTTAGAGAAACTCTCTTTGATTTGGTATAGTTGGTTTTGTGTGAAGTGATATCAGGTGTTCCCCAGGGAAGCGTCCTGGGACCTCTACTGTTCCTGATCTATATAAATGACCTGGGTGACAATCTGAGCAGTTCTCTTAGGTTGTTCGCAGATGATGCTGTAATTTACCGTCTAGTAAGGTCATCCGAAGACCAGTATCAGCTGCAAAGCGATTTAGAAAAGATTGCTGTATGGTGTGTCAGGTGGCAGTTGACGCTAAATAACGAAAAGTGTGAGATGATCCACATGAGTTTGAAAAGAAATCCGTTGGAATTTGATTACTCGATAAATAGTACAATTCTCAAGGCTGTCAATTCAACTAAGTACCTGGGTGTTAAAATTACGAACAACTTCAGTTGGAAGGACCACATAGATAATATTGTCGGGAAGGCGAGCCAAAGGTTGCGTTTCATTGGCAGGACACTTAGAAGATGCAACAAGTCCACTAAAGAGACAGCTTACACTACACTCGTTCGTCCTCTGTTAGAATATTGCTGCGCGGTGTGGGATCCTTACCAGGTGGGATTGACGGAGGACATCGAGAGGGTGCAAAGAAGGGCAGCTCGTTTTGTATTATCGCGTTATAGGGGAGAGAGTGTGGCAGATATGATACACGAGTTGGGATGGAAATCATTACAGCATAGACGTTTTTCGTCGCGGCGAGAGCTTTTTACGAAATTTCAGTCACCAACTTTCTCTTCCGAATGCGAAAATATTTTGTTGAGCCCAACCTACATATGTAGGAATGATCATCAAAATAAAATAAGAGAAATCAGAGCTCGAACAGAAAGGTTTAGGTGTTCGTTTTTCCCGCTCGCTGTTCGGGAGTGGAATAGTAGAGAGATAGTATGATTGTGGTTCGATGAACCCTCTGCCAAGCACTTAAATGTGAATTGCAGAGTTGTCATGTAGATGTAGAATTTCCGTTTGGTTCCTTGAATTGTCTTAGCTGTAAGCCTTCTTTGTTCCAAGAAGTTCTCCCATTTTTTCTTGCTTTTCTTACAATTCCACTTCCCCCCAGAATGTTGTCTTTGGGCTATTCCATTGTCACAGTCTTCATTCCATCACGGATTCTTCCTTCTTCTCGTAAAGGGGGGGGGGGCAGTTCATTGGTCGTCTTTACAAGAGTCTCTATCAGTTGGTCCCAGCTGTTGAAACCTGTACTATTCAGCCTTTGGCTTACTTTTTGTCTGCTCTTAAGTCATTCCACGTCAAATCTT
Source organism: Schistocerca gregaria (assembly GCF_023897955.1). NCBI lineage: Eukaryota > Metazoa > Arthropoda > Insecta > Orthoptera > Acrididae > Schistocerca > Schistocerca gregaria. The sequence goes on along the minus strand of NC_064920.1, from coordinate 741,504,568 downwards.
GCCATCTTGGAGGTTCTGTGTATTGTAGTGTTTCTAGGCTGGAGTCTCATTTTGACCCTTGAGAGGCTGTAGTCTCAGTCCAGTCTGGCACTTCTTAGTTCCTTAACGTTTTGTATTTCCTTTAGAGATTTTCTTGAAATGGCCTCATGATCTATCTGGAATTCACCCAAGTTGATGTTAAGTGAAATCGAAGTCTTCTGCTTCCTTGGTAGTTGTTAGAAGTCTGTTGGCTTCATGACCAACCCAAACGACTTAGACAGATCCACCAATTGTTCCCCATTGTGGTTGGTTTTCTTATGTGCCAGATAGTTGCCCACTATATTTCCGTACTTTTTCTCTCTTCCCATATGAGTATTAAAGACATCAAGCAGTATAACGGTGCGTGTCTCTGGAGCTTTAGAGAGACTGTCTTCTAAAGCTTCCTTGAATTTGTCAGATCTGTCTGGATGTGGCTGTTGTCCTGGTTGGTTGGGGTATGTACGTTGACTACATTGTAGCCCTTGTCAGCACATTTGAATGAGAAGATGGATACACGACTGCTTGAGGAGGTGAAATCAGTCACTGTTTATAACTCCTGTACTTAGATGGGGAACGTTCTTCATTACCCTCTGACCCACTTTTCTTTTGAGGACTCTGTACCCTTGGGGCTCGAAGGCACGATCATCTGTGAATCCGATTTCCTGTATTGTTGTCAGTACTATGTTGTGTTGCGTTAGTGAATCGGTCAGATGTTTCAATTTACCCGCTTTGAGCAGTGAATTAGCATTAAACATTTCGGAGAAGCTTTTCCGCCTTGGTCTGAGTTTATGTTCAGTAATTTCAAGATACTCCAACTCATCCTCAAAGCATGTTGGTGCGGACTCCCCAGAATCTGAAGGTCCGCTAACGTCATCTTGGGTGACGGTGAATTGGTTACCACCTGGGGAAGTGCTTCAGCGAAATTTCCTCCATACTCAGTTGAAGATTATTCTTCGTGAGACAGAAGCAATCCACTGTCCAAGATACTACATCAGTTGTTAGCTTGAGGGGCTTATTATTCGGTGTTGTCACCCCTAGGAAGGTCGCCTTCACTATGGCTAAGGAGCCCTGTCCACCCCACTCTTTACTTATGACAAGGAATGGTAGGAAAAAGGACAAGGCAGAGATAGGATGAGGATAGGAAAATGGGGACAGATACGCCGTTGTGGGACACACTTTGTTTGGCTCCTCCTCTTCGCCCTGTACAGCTCGGGTGACTCTTCTGGAAGCTAAACTAACGCTAGCATAGCCCTCCTGATTCACAGCACGCAAACTTCCTCGCCTGGATGGACAGTGCTTAGTTAAGGTGGTGTTCTCTGAGGAGGTTATTATGTTATTTATTATTTAGAACTAAAATCAGCCACCTTCTCCCGATCAAAAGAATACAGTTCACTGAGAAAATTTTAGTAACAAATTACAGCCGTCCACAACCCGAAATTTTGTTCGTACACCGGAGTGCTTTATTTGGATTGGTAGCACGGATGTCTTCAGAAATTTATAGAAGAGGCAGAGAGATTCTAAAAATTAGTATTTTTTATATAACCAACTCGCTCAAGTTAAATACTGTCATGTCCCAAGAGCTAAATTTGACATGTAAACGACATTTATTGTACCCTTAACAAGTGATAGTTATTCACTCAACATAATATGGAAGTTAAATAACCTGGATTTATAAAAGATAAGCATTTTTCATTGGTACATGCGAAGACAGCTATTTATATTATTGACTTGGTTATGGGTCCCATCCTCTTTGAGTTTATGATGTGGAAGTACGTCCTCATACGCCTAAATCAAATATATTGAAAGAATTGGGAAAGCAAGAAAATATTCACAAAGTTACTTATACTAACACTTTGTTTCTTTATAAAACTTAACGTCATATCATGCGATTTGTTGGATTATTTTTTAATGTTAAGTGGTATAAGTTTAACAAAATGCGTTATGAAATCTAATTACTGTTTTTTTTTTGCGTGGACTGTAACTCAGAATTTATGTATGTTTGCAGGTGAGGAATTCAGCCATCAAATAATTCTTAAAATTCACGGTGAGCCTTCAGCTGTCCTTTATTTTGCGGAGTTCGCTTCGCTACTATTTTCGGTGAAATGACCATTACGAAGTATAAGCCTAAAACGAATAAAACAAACCGATAGAGATTACACAGTATGCAGGTAACTATGAAGTTAAATAGTGTATCACTTTATAGCACAAACGGCTGGATAGTTATACCATACTAAGAGTAATTTGTTCTTTTGAGTCCACTATAGTAGTAACTCAGAACCAGCATTCAACCATATGAAAATAGGAAACCTCACAAAACCTTCCTAAAACTGGCCGATACAGCTGACCTATTACAAAGCAGAAATGTATTACAGGCAAATGTAAATTGTCTCAAGCTCCTCTCCAGCTAGCAAGAAGCCAAGTGACACCCGACCAACACCCCACATCGCAGTCAAAACGGAAACACATAGAAGCTGACATTGTAGGAAGCAGTAGCAACCCAGGAGATAATGTTTCACCTCGTACAAGTGGGAGCTCAGCAACATGATCTCAGTGAGGAAAAGACACCACGTCATTCTAACAGCACCACGGACCACGACATATACGGGGCCCCTTAATGAACTTGTGACGTAACACTAATCGGCTTGCCTGCCTTACTTCGCAAACGGCTCTGTCCAGGAACCTTGGGACATCAATGTGCCAATGTAAAGGTATTCACTATAGGTCTTAACTCTGTCTTGTGCTATAGAGAACTTGCACGCATTTAAACGCACAGTTAAGAATTATTAAACTCAAATAGTTACTCGCTCCCAGCCGGTGACGGCTGCTGGCACTCGTCAGACCTGTAGACTCACGTGCCGTGACGTACGCACCACGACCTGTCTTTCTCGTGGGCCTCGAACAGCACATCTTCATCTCGCAAGAGTGAGTAAACATTCCACAAGAACACTTATCAGCCTGCTGATATGGCGGAAAGGCAACAACCTTAAGCCCTGAAAGCCATTCTTGTGAGATAGAGGGCTGCTGAAGACCGCGCTGATGAGCCTGAACAAGTAGGCCACATTCGGTCATCGCCGGTCAGGCATGATATTGCCTCAGAGAAGCGGTAATAGGCTTCCAAGCCTTGAACGATCTTTCCATTGCAGTTTAACAGTTACAAGGCTGAGCCTGTGATGTGCTGCTGCTTTTCACCAAAATGACGTCTACCTACGAAACTGCTACCTGTTTGGCCTATGTACTCAGTCGCTGTGAGCTGCCAACCTTGTAACCACTGACGAGCAGGTTTGCTTACTTCTGCCTCCGACCTGTTGAGGCGAAGCGATAGTTTTTGGTGCATTCTCCACCTGTTTTAGGTAGGCTCGATAACCGCTGCTGCTCCCAACTAGTAAACAGTCATCGTTATCCCGGGCCTTCCTTGGTAGAAGGGCTATACTGTTACTCATTTTCACGTCGTGCAAAGCTGCGGAGAGAGTACCCGAGCATATCCCTTCGATGTCTGTGAGACTGCTCTGGTAAAAATGCAGTCTTATCTCTGGGCAGGAAGGCCTGGTGTACGGTTTACGCCGATAGCCAAAACAGCCTGCCACCCGCCCGACTCTGTGGTTACGTGAGCGACACGTCGCAGCGCGACAGCCTTATAGAGGTCTCTGAGACAGCGTCAGCAGGTCCCGAGACCGTACGCTGCACTGCCAGTGGCCTGGGCGCCGACACGGAGAAGAATATACGACTGTAAACATTAATGTCAATAAATTCTCCTTCCGTTAATGTTGAGTCATAGTACCCAACACACCGACCGAACTGCTCCGCCACACTCCAAACTGCATCATCCTGACGTAGTAGAGGTCTCAACCCACACCGCCACAGACTTAACAACGTAAGGCTAAACCAAGACGGTTCTTGACCCCCCAAATTTGGAACGTTATTTTGTAACCATGCCAAAATAAGTCGTAACTTTGTCTGTACGTTCCGCAGTTTTGCACTCCAAAGAACTCGAGAAGATAGTAACTCCTGGATGGAAATATTTCTAGACATCAAAATTTTAAAATTTTGCTTCTGTTTTATAGAGCAGAAAATGTTTTTCTCTCCTGCCTGTTTCCTGCTTTTGATTCTTTCATTTGTGTCCATACATGAAGCAAAGATAGGCACTTATGCGGTATGAGCAGATGAATATCTTTCGAATTATCAAGGGGCTCTGCGTGCCAGGGTGTTAAATTGGTTTTTCCCTGCAGCTCGATAATGATAAGGAGAAACGGCACTTATCTGTGAAGGCTGGCCTTGGCCTTGATTACACACAACATGGAACTGAAACTGCCCCTGTGGCAAGGAAATTCTCTTGAACGGCTGGACAGACTGACAAACCTAAGTTATGTTGTGATCGTTAAAGCCACGCCATTTGCTGTCGCTTTCTGGAAGACTAAATCTACCTTCCAGTAGACTCGCTGCTTTTGATTTCGAGGCGTGAAATGCTTTATCCCAGGAGGGAGCAAATGCTCCCTCTTTCCCCTCAAAGCGGACATTTATGATTGGTAATAATGGGGTTGATATGCCCCTGCCTTGCTCTGACCTTATAACTGGATTACCGAGTCAACTATAGCGGGCCTCACAGGTCATTGAGGATTCAGAAAGACGGTGTAACTTTGTATTTTTTACAACAAACCATTCCCATCATCATTTTCTACAAATGTAACGATATGTGCTATAAGGTCGTCTAAAGAGAAATTAAGGTAGCATATATGAGGTGCAGTCGATTTGTAGAGATGACATATCGATTTCTTGCATTACAACTACGATATGAAATTAATTTCGTGGTAACGCAATGAAGTTTTGAAGTGCGCATGTGAGCAGTAGTCATTTCCTGAGGTAACTCTTTTAAGACGACTTCTCTTCAGATTCTAAAATAGCAGATGTTCCATGCAGTAATGTAGCATAGCGTTAACTGAAAAACTATCTCTTAAATAAAGTAAACAAGAGATCGTTTTAGACCAATACGCAGCATCGAGCTCTTGAACCTACTGCCGAAACGTCCGGCGTACTAACTCTCTTTCTATAGATTCTCTTTGTGCAAAAAAAGCGCGTAGCCGATGCGTATAGTTCGTTGGTGCCTAGAAGGCGGTTACACACCCATTACGCTCCAGGATAGAATCCCCAGCGGACACTAAAAATTCGTCAAATTTCTACCTTGGCAGCTCCCGGAAACCGAACCACTCGTGTCAAAGACAGTAGACTGTCGGCTACGGAGAAATGCTGAGCTAGTTGCAGCACACATGGAAGCTATAGCAGCAGAGGGAACAACCGAGTGCCCTGGACTGCAACCGAAACATAATGACATCATGGAAGCAGAGCGACGTCATACTAGGGACAAAGCAGGGTGTCGTAAGAGCGGCTAGGTAAAACACAACAACAAACAGCATTCAGGTGCCAAGGCAGCAGAAAGGAGTCTGTGGAAGGTGAAGCTGACAGCGAGGTAAAACCAGCACACACAGAGCGAGGTGGCGCAGTGTTTAGCACACTGGACTCGCATTCGGCAGGAGACGGTTCAATCCCGTCTCAAGGCATCCTGATTTAGGTTTTCCGTGATTTCCCTAAATCGTTTCAGGCAAATGCCGGGATGGTTCCTTTGAAAGGGCACGGCCGATTTCCTTCCCAATCCTTCCCTAACCCGAACTTGCGCTCCGTCTCTAATGACCTCGTTGTCGACGGGCTGTTAAACACTAACCACCACCACCAGCAGCAGCGCACATGATGTCTGGTAGCTGAGTCCAAATCTTCAACGTGAACGAGTAAACTTTGGAGGTCGATTCGTAGAGATAGAGGCTGCCAGAGTCTCCTGGTCGACGGCCGCCCCGTGACGTAACAGCCGCCCACTACTCTGTGCTAGCGGTGCTGCGAGTCGAGCACACTCCGGCATTCCTTTGCCGACGAGGCGCTGCTCCACCGCCTGGATGTGACGCAGAGCTTTGGAAGCCAATACTGTTTTATTACCCAAGAAATGTGTTACTGTCAAAGATGTTTCCTTGGCTCTCTCGAGCGTATCAACACTCCAGGAAATGGAAAAAAGAACACATTGACACCGGTGAGTCAGACCCACCATATTGCTCCGGACACTGCGAGAGGGCTGTACAAGCAATGATCACACGCACGGCACAGCGGACACACCAAGAACCGCGGTGTAGGCCATCGAATGGCGCTAGCTGCGCAGCATTTGTGTACCGCCGCCGTCAGTGTCAGCCAGTTTGCCGTGGCATACGGAGCTCCATCGCAGTCTTTAACACTGGTAGCATGCCGCGACAGCGTGGACGTGAACCGTATGTGCAGTTGACGGACTTTGAGCGAGGGCGTATAGTGGGCATGCGGGAGGCCGGGTGGACGTACCGCCGAATTGCTCAACACGTGGGGCGTGAGGTCTCCACAGTACATCGATGTTGTCGCCAGTGGTCGGCGGAAGGTGCACGTGCCCGTCGACCTGGGACCGGACCGCAGCGACGCACGGATGCACGCCAAGACCGTAGGATCCTACGCAGTGCCGTAGGGGACCGCACCGCCACTTCCCAGCAAATTAGGGACACTGTTGCTCCTGGGGTATCGGCGAGGACCATTCGCAACCGTCTCCATGAAGCTGGGCTACGGTCCCGCACACCGTCAGGCCGTCTTCCGCTCACGCCCCAACATCGTGCAGCCCGCCTCCAGTGGTGTCGCGACAGGCGTGAATGGAGGGACGAATGGAGACGTGTCGTCTTCAGCGATGAGAGTCGTTTCTGCCTTGGTGCCAATGATGGTCGTATGCGTGTTTGGCGCCATGCAGGTGAGCGCCACAATCAGGACTGCATACGACCGAGGCACACAGAGCCAACACCCGGCATCATGCTGTGGGGAGCGATCTCCTACACTGGCCGTACACCTCTGGTGATCGTCGAGGGAACACTGAATAGTGCACGGTACATCCAAACCGTCATCAAACCCTTCGTTCTACCATTCCTAGACCGGCAAGGGAACTTGCTGTTCCAACAGGACAATGCACGTCCGCATGTATCCCGTGCCACCCAACGTGCTCTAGAAGGTGTAAGTCAACTACCCTGGCCAGCAAGATCTCCGGATCTGTCCCCCATTGAGCATGTTTGGGACTGGATGAAGCGTCGTCTCACGCGGTCTGCACGTCCAGCACGAACGCTGATCCAACTGAGGCGCCAGGTGGTAATGGCATGGCAAGCCGTTCCACAGGACTACGTCCAGCATCTCTACGATCGTCTCCATGGGAGAATAGCAGCCTGCATTGCTGCGAAAGGTGGATATACACTGTACTAGTGCCGACATTGTGCATGCTCTGTTGCCTGTGTCTATGTGCCTGTGGTTCTGTCAGTGTGATCATGTGATGTATCTGACCCCAGGAATGTGTCAATAAAGTTTCCCCTTCCTGGGACAATGGATTAACTGTTTTCTTATTTCAATTTCCAGGAGTCTAGGTCCTCACCACCACATCGCACCGAGCTCTCTCCGAACAACTGTAGACCACTGGGATTGGACCTCTTTGTCTGGTGTCAGCAAGTATTTGCGAATGGCACAGGAGCCACCCGTATAGGACCACAACAGAGCTCTGACCTGAAGTCAGCAGCTATGAGCGGAAGTTCGTAACAATGCAGTGTGGTGGGTGATGGATATTTGTTTGTTTTCTTGTACTGCATTTTATTATGGCCATAGGGACCTCCACAGTACGTTAAAAGTGTCGTTTGTTACACCACAGAAACCTACAGACTTGTGTCTGTTGTGTGGGAAGTTTATTTGCAACTAGTGAGCTGTAAGTGCTGTAATTTATGTGGACATAACATGCTATGTGTGCAGTCCGTGTCGACTATCTGTAGTATCTGTGCTGGCCGCAGTGGTCTCGCGGTTCTAGGCGCGCAGTCAGGAACCGTGGGACTGCTACGGTCGCAGGTTCGAATCCTGCCTTTGGAATGGATGTGTGTGATGTCCTTAGGTTTGTTAGGTTTAAGTAGTTCTATGTTCTAGGGGACTAATGACCACAGCAGTTGTGTCCCATAGTGCTCAGAGCCATTTAAACCATTTGTAGTATCTGTTGAGGGATTGGTCATAAAGCATGCCAGTGGACAGAGTTTCCCTGGACTTTGATACGCGGTCAAGATTAAGTACAGTTTAATTCCTTTAGTTTGCACCTTGTGCGTGTAGTTTCCTTCTTTTCTGGTGTAGCGGCAAATGGAGTTTACACAAATACCACACACACGCGCAGCGACTCTGAACGAAACAGTGGAAGCTCTGAAGTGGCAGAAACCTCGTTGTTAGAAACCACAACGCAACAGGGGAAAGACAGTGAAGAACAGTGAAGGAGAAGAGAGCAATAGAAAGTCGTTGGGAGCAAAGGACTTTTTGATTCAGGAGAAAATAAAGGCAATTTGGGCGTATCCGCCTATCCCATCGATCGCGCAGCATTTAACCGTATAGCGCCATTTTTGGGGAAAGCAACCGAACCTATATCTGTTTCTATTAGTGTCGTAAAGCCTGCCGCCAGACTGGGAAAATGATTGGAAGGTACGGCCTCGAATGTTGTTAGACGAAGGTCAGTGGGTGACGCGAAAACGTATGTTGTGTACCATGATACCCTCAGTAGTGCCAAACTACCTAAAGGTCTAATACAGCGTAGTCGGAAGCAGGACGGTGCGAGGTTCTTCAGGGAAGAACTCAATGGACTGTCGCAGAAGTACTGCGAATCATTCTCTGACAGAACTGGGAAACTGAACTCACAAACATATAAACTAACGCAGAATGCGGACGCGAATGGAGTGATTCTGCATCAGGCAGAGAATAGGGCTCTGGATGTGATTCCAAATGGTATTTCTGCTGATATGTCAAAGAGGGTCAGAATGGAGAACCCAAGTAACTTATCTTCTGCCATTAGTATCTCTATGCAACTAGAGGAGATCGACATTGCTACATGAAGACAGAGTAGTCGCAATGTTTTTCCTTCCAAAGTGAAATATTCTTCGCCGGCCGGTGTGGTATGGAACACAAATCTGTGGTAGGCAGAGGGACTCGCATGCCAGCAGTCATTCAGGACCGTATGGACAGAAAGAAGTTGCGGTCGCCGGGGTATAGGTTAGTCAGAATAGGCGATAATGACCTGGTCATTGCGGACAATGTTGTTCACTTTTAACGTGCAAAATAATTGTTTTCGAGGGCCCGTAAAAGTATTGCTACTGAGACCTGGTGGTCAAGGAAGGCAGGATTCGGTTACGATTGTGGACAGGGCCGTAATCAGTTACTATTGATAGGCTTTCCTTTTAATCACACAATTTATTTAAATCAACAACTTTAAAAAAGCAATAATTTAAGAATTGTTTCACGGCTGAAGGCCTTAATGGCAATAAATTAAGAATTGATTAAACTTGCTGCAACTTACAATTACAGTCATTAATAATATAAAAAAGACAAGTGACCACGGTCTTAAAACTAACTGCAAAAATACAGTTGCCAAATTGAAATTTTAAGACAAGTAGCTACACTCACGGCTGAAGGCCTTTAACGCCTAGAATGGCAATTATTTAAAAAAACTTTTAACATACATACTGTCAAACAGCAAGGCCATAGCAAAAGTGAATTTAAAAGACAGGCAACTAATCACCAAACAGGTGAGACAAACTTGGTAACTTGGTAATACTGTAATAAAACACAATAATAAAACACAAGGGATAGTCACAGGCGTTGCTCCAGGAATCGACCTCTGAGTATGTCAGGCCAAAAACACTTTCTTCTGGTTCATGTTTTCTGCTAATTGTCAGTGTTTCGGTTGTTTAGAGGGCTGTTGGATTTATGACAGTGTCGCAGCGCCGAATTTGTGTCTGTCTCGACATGGATTTTTCATTGTAGAGGTTCTGGGCTACTCCTAACGCTTTTTTGACTTTTTGGGGGCGAGTTTTCTGTGAGAATATTTTTTTTTTTTTTTTTTTGAGGTCTGTCCGTTTGATGAATTCTCCTAAGAATTCAAAGCACGGGACTCGGTTGACTTTACCCTACTTTGTTTTCAGGCTCCCGGGTCGAGCTTTATACCTTTGAACATAAGAATTCGAATTTTTCGAAAGATGTTTGTAACCGTACTTTCTCTGCGCATTCTTTAAGTACCTTCAACTGATTGATGGCGGTCTCTTCATCCTCTGTATGTATAGGCAGGTCGTCCACAAACGCAAGGTACGGTATATAGGTATTGATTTTTCGAAAGCCAGTAGGACTAGCTTCGAAAACCCACGTTTTTTCAGTTCTTTCTCCCGTTCTTCCATATGGTTCAAATGGCTCTGAGCACTATGGGACTTAACATGTGAGGTCATCAGTCCCCTAGAACTTAGAACTACTTAAACCTAACTAACCTAAGGACATCACATACATCCATGCCCGAGGAAGGATTCGAACCTGCGACCGTAGCGGTCGCGCGGTTCCAGACTGAACCGCCTAGACCGCTCGGCCACACCGACCGGCCGTTCTTCCATAACCTTGTTTAGGACGATGTTGAACAGAATAAGAGAGAGTCCATCTCCATGTCTCAACTATACGAATGTCAAAGAGTCTGAGTTTTCCTCCATTAGCACTATTTTATATCACCTATTTTAAGCCTAAGGAAAGGCGTGCTTGTTAATATGCCATTTCCGGGACGAGGAGGTACGCCGGGCCTGTATTGAATTCGCCCGGTGGATTAGCGGCGAGGGTCAGTGTGCCGGCCAGTATGGATGTGATTTTTAGGCGCTTTTCCACGTCCCACTAGGCGAAAACCTTACTGCTGCTGGATGTGATTTTTAGGCGCTTTTCCACGTCCCACTAGGCGAAAACCTTACTGCTGCTGGATGTGATTTTTAGGCGCTTTTCCACGTCCCACTAGGCGAAAACCTTACTGCTGCTGGATGTGATTTTTAGGCGCTTTTCCACGTCCCACTAGGCGAAAACCTTACTGCTGCTGGATGTGATTTTTAGGCGCTTTTCCACGTCCCACTAGGCGAAAACCTTACTGCTGCTGGATGTGATTTTTAGGCGCTTTTCCACGTCCCACTAGGCGAAAACCTTACTGCTGCTGGATGTGATTTTTAGGCGCTTTTCCACGTCCCACTAGGCGAAAACCTTACTGCTGCTGGATGTGATTTTTAGGCGCTTTTCCACGTCCCACTAGGCGAAAACCTTACTGCTGCTGGATGTGATTTTTAGGCGCTTTTCCACGTCCCACTAGGCGAAAACCTTACTGCTGCTGGATGTGATTTTTAGGCGCTTTTCCACGTCCCACTAGGCGAAAACCTTACTGCTGCTGGATGTGATTTTTAGGCGCTTTTCCACGTCCCACTAGGCGAAAACCTTACTGCTGCTGGATGTGATTTTTAGGCGCTTTTCCACGTCCCACTAGGCGAAAACCTTACTGCTGCTGGATGTGATTTTTAGGCGCTTTTCCACGTCCCACTAGGCGAAAACCTTACTGCTGCTGGATGTGATTTTTAGGCGCTTTTCCACGTCCCACTAGGCGAAAACCTTACTGCTGCTGGATGTGATTTTTAGGCGCTTTTCCACGTCCCACTAGGCGAAAACCTTACTGCTGCTGGATGTGATTTTTAGGCGCTTTTCCACGTCCCACTAGGCGAAAACCTTACTGCTGCTGGATGTGATTTTTAGGCGCTTTTCCACGTCCCACTAGGCGAAAACCTTACTGCTGCTGGATGTGATTTTTAGGCGCTTTTCCACGTCCCACTAGGCGAAAACCTTACTGCTGCTGGATGTGATTTTTAGGCGCTTTTCCACGTCCCACTAGGCGAAAACCTTACTGCTGCTGGATGTGATTTTTAGGCGCTTTTCCACGTCCCACTAGGCGAAAACCTTACTGCTGCTGGATGTGATTTTTAGGCGCTTTTCCACGTCCCACTAGGCGAAAACCTTACTGCTGCTGGATGTGATTTTTAGGCGCTTTTCCATGTCCCACTAGGCGAAAACCTTACTGCTACCCACCTCAGTTACGCGATTCAGAAAAATTTTGAAAACTTTCGCTCACTTTTACACGAATAAAGCAGACAGTTGGGGCTGCACATATTTCGTCCCATGAGGTAACGTGGTACAATTCGAACAGCATCCGGTCGTCCCTTAAACTAACCATGACAGATCCGTTAATAACTATATGAACTCCACGCCGATGCGGGACAAGGGCACAAGAAAAAAACAAGAAAAGAAAAGAAGAAAGGAGAAACCCAAGGACAATTATACTTCTACAGATGACTGATGCTATTATCTAATAACGTCGCTAAACTTATTGTTTACAGTTGGTTTACATCAACTGTATTGTTTTAATAGAATTAGAAGCTGTTTTCGGCTAGCGTCGTTCTACCGCTATCAGTTGACACTTTGTTCGTTAACACTCATTTCTTCCATCGTCAGACTCTAAAGCAGATCTGCAGACAGGGTGTTCAGACATGCTTCCATTCATTACTTCTGTCATTCATGTCGTTCCTTTTTTTTTTTTTTTTGTTGTATCTTTATTGGCATGGATTTTTACGTACGTGGTGGCCTTGAACTTTCGACATGGTGGACCTACAAAGGCCATTCTCGTGGGGATCAGGCCACCTGCCGCACATATGACTGCGAGCTTACTTCGTGGTCTGTACATTTCGCCATCGCCAGAGCCTCAGGTGTCGTTCGTACTCAAACTGTGTACTGTTCCTGGTTTTGCAGCCATCATATTCAGGTACAAGAATCTTCTTAGAGCAGTTAAGCAGGTAACAGTTGCAAATGACGTAATGTGGTGTGAGGTACCTATGAAAGATGGTTTGTTAGGTGCTTGTATCATGAGAAAGACCGCCTAAATTGTGGTCCTTCTCCGCGATTGGCTGCTGCATTCGAAAGTTGCGCGTCAAAATGTCTATCTTCTATTATTAATAAGACAAACTAAACAGCGTATTTACTTGCATTTCAATTTAAAGCATCTCTCAATAGCGTGTTATCATTCCATTATCCCACATGCATTAATAACCAGCAGAATAATAAACAACTGCTGAACGAAAAGTTTAACTTGGATGGCGGGTGAAATAGTTCGGCTGTAAGCTCAGAGCTGGTTCGGCAGTGTCGCAGAATAGACTTGTTGTCTGTAGCGATCAGTGTTAAGACTTTATTAGCAATGCATCGTTATTTGGACATATAGTTGAGAACACTGTGATATTAATTACAGAAAAATGAAGTTCATTAATTTTATTTGTTGAAGATTAAAATTATTTGTGACTCTAAAGTGAATGTAGTTGTGCAGTTTCTCGTGTTCTGCCAATAAAAAGCGAGTGGCATCCTGTACAAACAAAGTGATTGGAAATTTAATCATTTCTAAAATAAACAGTTCCTCGCTAAAAGTTTCTTACAGCGCCAAGATTACGGATTCACGACCTAGGTGCTGTTTTCTGCGTGGGGGACGACAACTATAGAAGACTGCAGGTTGGTGAACATTCATTAGAACTTATGCATTCCACTCAGGGCAGTGGAAGCAAATACGCACCTCGCATGTCTGCAGTCTCAGTACAAATGAGGTCAGTGACATGTCATCTGTGGTAACACACAGGAGGTAAGTAGTAGGCAAAGAGAGCACCACCCCATGTAGTACTGTTGCAAATATAATCAAGGTGGTGGATCCAAGATGGCGATGATCGATGTGGCAATGTCACAATGATGTCATGGTGGGAAGTTCAAATTTTGGCGGGAAAACAGGTCAACAGGTCAACTGGGTTACTTCTACTAACCTAACTCCCTCCCCTCCCCCTCCCCTCGCCCCTCCCCACTCCTGTCCTCTCCTTGCCAAAAAATTGTGGGAAGTCCAAATTTTTGTGGGAAAAAAGGTCACTTGGGCTACCTCAATTAACATAAGAAAGTGACAGGAAATTTGGGGCAGGAAAATAGGTCAATTGGACTACCGCCACTAACCTAAGTCATTTGACCACAACCTCATCCTTGGAATTGGTGGCAAAACGACTCAGCCTGTGCTGGGATGCTCGATAGCATGGACGTATGTCTTTATTTGGCATATATATATATATATATATATATACAGGGTGTTTAAAAAATGACCGGTATATTTGAAACGGCAATACAAACTAAACGAGCAGCGAGAGAAATACACCGTTTGTTGCAATATGCTTGGGACAACAGTACATTTTCAGGCAGACAAACTTTCGAAATTACAGTAGTTACAATTGTCAACAATAGTACGATATTTTCCACATATCCACCATGTGTAGCAATAATATGGCGTAGTCTCTGAATGAAATTACCCGAAACCTTTGACAACGTGTCTGGCGGAATGGCTTCACATGCAGATGAGATGTACTGCTTCAGCTGTTCAATTGTTTCTGGATTCTGGCGGTACACCTGGTCTTTCAAGTGTCCCCACAGAAAGAAGTCACAGGGGTTCATGTCTGGCGAATAGGGAGGCCAATCCACGCCGCCTCCTGTATGTTTCGGATAGCCCAAAGCAATCACACGATCATCGAAATATTCATTCAGGAAATTAAAGACGTCGGCCGTGCGATGTGGCCGGGCACCATCTTGCATAAACCACGAGGTGTTCGCAGTGTCGTTTAAGGCAGTTTGTACCGCCACAAATTCACGAAGACTGTCCAGATAGCGTGATGCAGTAATCGTTTCGGATCTGAAAACTGGGCCAATGATTCCTTTGGAAGAAATGGCGGCCCAGACCAGTACATTTTGAGGATGCAGGGACGATGGGACTACAACATGGGGCTTTTCGGTTCCCCATATGCGCCTGTTCTGTTTATTGACGAAGCCGTCCAGGTAAAAATAAGCTTCGTCAGTAAACCAAATGCTGCCCACATGCATATCGCCGTCATCAATCCTGTGCACTATATCGTTAGCGAATGTCTCTCGTGCAGCAATGGTAGTGGCGCTGAGGGGTTGCCGCGTTTGAATTTTGTATGGATAGATGACGAAATATACAAAGAAATAAGTTATGCGATAAGAAATGTTAAGGGAGATGAAAACCTGATTGCCATGGGGGACTGGAACGCGGTTGTGGGTGAAGACCCGGAGGAAGGAATTGTTGGCAAATATGGACTTGGAAGAAGAAATGAAAGAGGTGATCGACTGATCGAGTTCTGCTCAAAGCACCAATTAGTTGTTGCAAACACACTTTTCCAACACCACAAACGAAGAAGATATACATGGAAGGCCCCTGGAGACCTGAGGAGACAACAGATTGACTACATTCTAGTGAAAGCACGTTTTAGGAACCAGATAAAAGATTGCAGGAGCTATCCATCTGCAGACATAGGCAGTGATCATAACCTGGTCATGATGAAAAGTTCACTGAGATTCAAACGTTTGAAGAAGAAGCCAGTAAAACTTAAATGGGAACTAGAAAAACTGAAAACTGAGGGACTGGCAAAGCACTATGCTCATGAAACAGACAACCTAATTAAAAATTTTCAACATGGTGGAGTAAATGAAGACTGGAATCAGATTAAATCTGGTATATACAAAGCAGCAGAAAAGATAGTTGGAAGAACTGAACCCAAAAACAAGAGGAAATGGATTACAGCAGATATTATTGAGCTTATAGAAAACAGAAGATTATACAAAAATGCAACTGAGGAACAAGGAAAAGCTGAATACAGAAGACTAAGGAATTTAGTTAATAGAGAAGCTAGGAAAGCAAAAGAAAATTTTCTTGGAGAAATGTGCAGGAAAGTAGAAGAAAATATGCAAAACGGAAGAACTGATTTAGCCTACAGAACAGCAAATCAATTTTTTTTAACAAACGTAAAACAGTACTCTCAGGCACAATAGAAAATAAAGAGGGGAAAATGCTGTTTGGTGAAGACATGCTGAAGAGATGGAAAGAATACATAGAGGAGTTGTATGCTGGAACACCTCTTTCGGAGGAAGTAATAGGAAGAGAAGAGGAAGTAGACGAAGATGACAAGGGAGATGACATTCTGCAAGAAGAATTTGACAGAGCTCTAAAAGAACTACAGGACAACAAAGCAACGGGTATTGATGACATCCCTGCAGAACTAATAAAGAATGCTGGTGATGGCATGAAAATGATGCTGCTTAAACTTATTAGGTCCATCTATAACACAGGAGAGATACCGGCAGACTTCCAGAAATGTATCATTGTTCCTATACCAAAGAAGGCAGCAGCTACAAAATGTGAACAGCACCGAACTCTTAGCCTAATATCACATACATCAAAAATTCTCATAAAAATAGTTCTGAAGAGAATTGAAGAGAAGGTGGAGGATATGCTGAGTGAAGATCAGTTTGGTTTCAGAAGGGGATTGGGAACAAGAGAGGCGATTCTGGCACTAAGACTCATTATCGAAAAGCAATTACAGAAAAATAAACCAACTTATATTGCCTTTATAGACATGGAAAAGGCATTTGATAACGTTATCTGGCAAGAGATGTTCAGAGTGCTGAGGAAAATTGGAATAAGTACAAAGACATCCACGTGATACTCAGTTTCTATAAGAATGAGGTGGCAGTGATTAGGAACTGTCACCAGGAACAACAAGCAAATATTAGAAAAGGGGTAAGACAAGGATGTGCTCTCTCTCCTCTTATATTCAATGCTTACATCCAGGAAGCTATAGACCAAGTTCGAGAAACTACTGAGGTGGGGATCAAAATTAACGGGCAGAAGATAGACATGGTACGTTATGCAGATGATATTGCTATAGTCACGGAGACAGAAGAAGATTTAGAGGAAGTCCTCAGAACAACGGAAAAAATTCTATACAATCAGTATGGAATGAGAATAAACAAGAAAAAGACTAAAGTGATGGTATGCAGTACAGGAGAGGAATATGAACCTCCGAGAATTAGAATTGGAAGAGAGGAGCTGGAAGTGATACAGGAATTTACTTACCTGGGAAGCAAAATCACAAGGGATGGTAGAAGCCGGAAAGAAATTGCGACCAGAATACAAAAGGCCAAAATTGCATTTAATCGGAGAAGGAACTTACTCACCAGCAACAACATCAGTCTGAAAATAAGGAAACGCATCATGAAAGGTTTCGTTTGGAGTGTGGCCCTATATGGATGTGAAACTTGGACAGTTGGAAGAGCAGAGAGAAGACGGCTAGAGGCCCTGGAGATGTGGTGCTATAGAAGGATGATGAAGATCAGCTGGACAGACAAAGTAACAAATGAAGATGTGCTTAGAAGAGTACAGGAAACCAGATCTCTGTGGAGGCACATCCAAACAAGAAGAGACAAACTTGTAGGGCACATCCTACGACACAACAATATCATTGGAACAATAGCAGAAGGAGTTATTGAGGGAAGGAATCGGAGGGGGCGACCAAGGATATCGTACATGCAACAGATCATGAATGACGTTGGATGTAACACATATGTGGAAATGAAGAGGAAAGCAGACAGAAGAGAGGAATGGCGCTCTGCTGCAAACCAACCTCAGGGTTGAACACTAAAAGAAGAAAAAAGAAGAGGTGTAAACTCTTGGTGCATGAGACGATACATGGACGTTGGCGTCATTTGGACCGCAGCTGCAACACGGCGAACGGAAACCCGAGGCCGCTGTTGGATCACCTGCTGCACTAGCTGCACGTTGCCCTCTGTGGTTGCCATACGCAGTCACCCTACCTTTCCAGCACATTCATCCGTCACGTTCCCAGTCCGTTGAAATTTTTCAAACAGATCCTTTATTGTATCGCTTTTCGGTTACATTAAACCTCCGCTGAAAACTTCGTCTTGTTGCAACAACACTGTGTTCTAGGCGGTGGAATTCCAACACCAGAAAAATCCTCTGTTCTAAGGAATAAACGATGTTGTGCACAGCACACTTGCACGTTGTGAACAGCACACGCTTACAGCAGAAAAACGACGTACAGAATGGCGCACCCACAGACTGCATTGTTTTCTATATCATTCACATCACTTGCAGCGCCATCTGTTGTTGAAAATTGTAACTACTGTAATTTCGAAAGATTGTCCGCTTGAAAATGTACTGTTGTCCCAAGCAAATTGCAACAAATGGTGTATTTATAGTGCGGTCACTTTTGAAACACCATATATATATATATATATATATATATATATATATATATATATATATATATATATATATACACACATGCTGCCCAGAGGCGTCTTGCATATGGGACCAGTATGAGTGTGCTTTGGAGTTCTATGATGTCAGTATAACACTCAAACAATTCTAACTGTATACTCTGGCATTGTAGTTGGACGTCGAGTGGCTGGATGTGTTTTTTATTTGCGATCTTTTCTTTAAACTACATTCTATGGATTTCACAGACCAATAGGGTGCACTGAATTTAAAAAAACTACCCCATACACGTGAAGAACATCGATTTAATTAATTTACAATTTTTTTATATCAGTGTAGAGTTAGCGCTACAATAGTTACGGGGAGGATTTGTATGAGTGGGTGACAGGGAGTAGAACAGCAGGTTAAGTGCAGAACACTATGTTAATTTGCATATTTTTTATGTAAAATGCAGAACAATAGGTAAGGGGGTTGGTGACAAAGAAGAATGCGCCAGAAATGGCGTTCAAAAGGTACCAGAAAATGGTGGGATGACATAACTGTGTACTTGATTTGGTATGAAAGGTGGTACAATAAGCCGAGTGGTCTAGGGTGCTGCAGTCATGGACTGTGCAGCTGGTCCTGGCAGAGTTTCGAGTCCTCCCTCAGGCATGGGTGTGTGTGTTTGTCCTTAGGATAATTTAGGTTAATAGTGTGTAAGCTTAGGGACTGATGACCTTAGCAGTTAAGTCCCATAAGATTTCACACACATTTGAACTTTTTTTTGCGGTACAATAGCTTAAGGAAATGGAGGTGACATGGAAACAAGTTAACCGAACAATAGATTAAGTGCCAACTAAGGCTCATACATTTTGTTAAGACACCCAGAGTACAGTGCCGAACATTAGGTTATGCAACATGTTTGCCCCATGTAATTGCTTCTTGCAGGACCTACATGTATCCAAACAGCAGAGAATGATGAGCAAGAGAAATCCACCCCACAAATGGAATTTTTTAAATAAACGATATACTCTTGCATTTCCTGTTATGAGATCCTTCCTCTCCATCAATTTCCAATATTCCATACACTGCCTTGAATCCCCTAAAACAATATGACATACACAGCAATTGATTTCCCTCCAAGTGACCAATCAACTGAGTCTTTCTTCCGCCAATTTCCTGCAGGACAGGTGGAAGGGAAGGGGAGTTTACCAGAAGGGGAGAGGGTAATTAATTGATCAATTTACTTCAGTAGTCAATCAAATTGATAGGAGTGAGAGGGATCTATTCCAATAAATCAGACCCGAAAGTGTACCTGTAGCAGTGAGGGGGTAGGGGGAGGGGGAGGGCAAAGGGGTGGGGAACAATAGGTTAAGAGCCTGTCAATCAAAAGGGAGGATCCTTTTAGCAGAACAAAAGGTTAAGTACCTGTAAATCAAAGGAGAACAAGAGGTTAAGTACCTGTCAATCTAAGGAGAACAATAGGTTTGCCCTAGAGTGCATACCTGCCCCTGATGTAGGCAGCCTGCACAAACAAAATGAGCTGGCGTCCTTGTTGCCTTACTACTCACGATACTGTACACTACTGATGTTTTGCCAGAGCAGTTTTGACGTTCGAAATGCTGCGACCCAGAAGGCGTGTGAAACTTTGCAGCATGTCACAGATATTTGCTTATAAAATGATTTGCAGATGTGATACTCCGAGAATGAAGTGCGACAGCAGTAGAAAATTCGAATGCTCAAATGCTCGCCATTGTAAGCCAGTGCGGATCTAGTCAGAGTAGAGCCTAAAACCTGAAGTGAAATTTGAGTAATCTCAGTCACAGACTCGTGATAGTCATGGAGACGAGTCCATGAAGCCTAAGCAAATGGAGACCATGAGACCATAGCCACACAGGAAGGTAGTTTGGCCTGCTGTTGTGGCTGAGCGGTTCTAGGCGCTTCAGTCCTGGCACCAAACTGCTGCTACGGTCGCAGGTTCGAATCCTGCCTTCGGTTTGGATGTGTGTGATGTCCGTAGGTTAGTTAGGTATAAGTAGTTCTAAGTCCTAGAGGACTGATGACATCAGATGTTAAGTCCAATAGTGCTTAGAGCTATTTGAACCATTCTTTATTGTAACGAGTATGGGGAATAAACAAAGTTTTTTTTCATCGTTACTAAAATATACATTATTTAAAAATAATCATACGGACTGCGCTCTAGGAACTATTGTAAAATGTATGTGTAAGAAATACTTCATTTCAGTAAACTGAAGTCACAATTGATGGAGGTCGTCTGTAATGTAACGTTAAACTCTGCCTTGAATTATTTTCCTCTTCTAGTCACCTTTGTAAAACACATACGCAACAGTTTAGCTGTCGATACAATTTGCCTCTTATTCAACACATTAATAACACGTAACATTTTTTGTATGGTTTAGGTGCTTGAGATTACTTCGGATATTAGCGTTACACCGTGGCCGATTGCACGTTAAGCAAGAATGGCTGCCATAAGCCATTCTTCGTGCAATAAAAACTTCAACAATATTAAAAAGGTTTGCAGTGCGTCTCAGCAGAAAAAATTTGGCAGTGCATTTTTATTCGTTGGATTCTTCCTGTTTTGAGATGTCAGATTGGAGCATTCCTTTGTGAGGCCATGCTAGGGGCTGAAACTGAGTGAGAAGTGCAGTACCATCTGAATATCCTTCCACGCCCCTTGCGCGAGGCAGGGATCGTCATATAAACATCCTAGTGTGATATAATAATAATAAAACGAATAGTAAATATTTTTTCTAATATCATAAACATGTATAACTGAGGACGGACAATTTAATTATACTAACTTAGATTTAAGGTATGTTGTATTTCTGACTAAGTTATAATATACTCTGTAACATATTACCATAAGAAACTACGTTATAATTACTAACACATAGTTGGATAGTATCCTTAATTTGTTAACCAGAATACATGTGCGACCAGCTAAACATTTATAATAACAGATGTAACACGACATGCTATAGTATCTAGGCAGCAAGCCAAAACTCAATGATAGCAAGTAAATGAATAAAAAATATCCTGGAGTGACTCAAGTAGTCACTGGATCGTTGTTTCCTGACTCATCGTGGTTCCAGTTCGTAGACCTTCGACAACATCAAACTATCTGTGAGACATTAGTACCGTTATCCTAATGCACTGCATAATGTTTACAAGTATGGCAGGCCAAAATCTTTCCTAGGGTTAAAGAGAAATCACGTCTGATTTCTTTGCCTCGCAAACACTTACATACATCATTGGAACTAATGTACCCGTTATTTCGCCCGTTCAGCGCTGGCATTAGCGAAGCACATTAAGTACTGCGCCTTAATGTCTAAACCACTCTCATTTATCTTGCGAGAAGTGCTTGATAGACAGTAATTACACAGTAGCTTTCATCACCTCTTTTATTTAATGTCATCTGAGACTTGTTGCTTATTTTTCTTTCGTTGCTTCTTAACGAACACTGCTAGCAGCTGACGTGGTCACCATACGTGATGCTGCCTCGAGATTAGGTGGGCGGAACGTAAGGCACCAGCCATTTATTCTCGTTAAACCTCTTTCCTCGCCCAACCGCAGTAAAAGTGACGTGTATTACGACCCAGTTGATTCCTGAGCCATATGTTCTCATTCTTCGTCACGATACCAATCACACAGTGTATCGCCATGTTTAATGAATGCTCTTACCGTTTTTTGAGAGAAGTGGGAACAATGCAGACTCAGCAGTTTAACTACTACAATAGTTCAAGGTCTCAGTTTTCCGTTCTCATCCTAAATGAATGTGTTGGATCTCCTTTGGGTACCTAGCTCAAACGGGCGGATTGGTTACAGCTGAACTGTCTTCTGCCTAGTCTTACATGCATGTGGAATAAATGTGGAGTTGATATCATTTTTCGCAAATCATTCTTGTTGGTTTATCGGCAGATTAATTATTCTAAGTAGTTACCCCAGTTCTTAGTGTTTGCAAACATTTGCCGAAAGTATAAAAAAAATTCACCCGCTTACATGGCTGAGCCATCACACCATCTGAGAGTCCTACGGTGGATGGGCGAGGACTGGGCTTTGGTAGGGTAACGGGAGTGTGTGGTGTTCAACCTGGTGAGAACAATTATTGTAAGCTTGATGGTGACCGATGTTTTGCACACTAGGAGAATGTTAGTGTTTTTTGTGTAGTGGTGCTGAGAAGGAAATGCTAAAAAGTTAAATTATATGCTGTTTAAGACTTTTAAAAGGAGCTGAAAGAAAAATACCGACGTCAACCTAATGAAGGCATTGAAACAATTCAGTGTTGTGAAAATCTGTGCCGAACCGGGACACAAACCCTGATTTAAAGCTTTAGGTGTGTAGCTGACTTAACAACTTCTTCTATTCGAGCACGCTTCACGTCCGGCCCGAATTTTCAACTTGTCGCACACTACACCTTTAGTGACCTCCCACCCCCCCCCCCTCTACTCCACCCCCTCCCCTTCCTGCCCACCATCCTCATTTATCACAACATTCAGCATGATTCCCACAACAAGTCTGACCTAGGGTGCGTCCACACTGAAGATATAACATGAAATTTCATAATGGCGTATATATATTACTATTACATGTGTGATGTGTCCGAAAGGACAGACACCACACATGTAATGGTAATATGTATATGCTTGGTACGGCACGAAGTTTCAAAGGTCGTCATTGAATTATTTCAGTGCCTTCATTAGTCTGACGTCAGTATTTCTTTACCATCATGCATATATACGGCCACGGATTCATTAATATGTGGTGTCTGTTTTTTCGGACATTTCGAAAACAGCTACCATCACACACATAAAAGATTGAAAGGTGATGATCTAACGTATTCTGCCGAGTTTTGAGACATCTGCGAAGAGAACTGAGGCATTGGGAAGCCGTAGCGCGGTCACAAGATGGGGCATAACGAAAAGCAGAGAGAAAAGTTAAAAGAACATTTTGAACAGGTAAAGTGAAACTGTTTAGCGGAGAACGAAAATGGATGTAGAAACAATGATGGAGAATATGACAGAGGTAGCTGTACTCTTTTCAAAAACGCAAATATTTTTTTTTGTATAATGTATGTGGCAAAGTGCAAAACAAAACCACGTGTCATGTCTTGATGATAAGAGGTGTAAAAAGGCGAAAACCTCCTAATGAATGAAAGAAAATGTATTTTAAGGGTAATGGCTTGGCACTCCATGTGACGGCTTAATTAAGACCACGGAGCCACATAAATACATCTAGCAAATGAAAATGTTTCAGAAATCTTCATTACGCGTGTGGTTTGTTTAACACTTAATCTATCTTGGAAGTACTGTTCTAAACATTTTGCTCATTTGAGGAATGCCTCGTCTGTGAGTGGCAGGGACTACCAAATTAATTTCCGCTAGTTAATCTACAATTACTATATCCGCACCGCAATGTTGATGTAGCAGCGTAGTTTCCTTCTCGACTGAACCAGAGATAGCACTGCTGAGCTGGAGCACCATACATCTTTGAAGGGGAACCGAGCCTCGTTTCATTTCACCGCACAGTGTATTGTCCGCTGCACTTAAGATGAAAAGAAGACGAATAACACATTACTTCTAACTAATTGTCATTAAATGCCAAATAGAACTAGCTATGATGAAGGTAATAGGTGTCTACGGAAACGTGAACCAAAATCTTTGGATATACAAGAGCCCCAAGTTTTGATGTCGATAAAGTCTAAAGAAGTACTAAAAGCACGTAAGATGTCGGTGGAACAAAATACTGAAAACGTGGCCAGGGCTACTAGCGCGTAGAACGAAGCGGAACAACGACAACCTTTCGAAAAGAAACAAGCACCAGGTTGGCAGATGATGCATATGAGCTAAGGTACAATTATCGATGGACTGCAAAGCAGAAGTGGATTCTAAGACAGAGGCGAGTACAGAACCAAAACTGATGGAAACGTTTCGTATGTTAAATGAAATGAAAGTCAGCCAAGTACAAACAAAGAGTCGTTAGAGCGAAACGAGAACTGAAGAGATTAAAAGAAACTAAATAAAGGTTAAAAAGGGTTTAGGTGTGTTCCAAGATGGAACCTTTCAAAAAGCTTATTACACAACACAGTAACTTACGATATTTGTGTTAATTCTGTAATTTTAAAGTAATATTGAATATTTTAAAATGGTAATATGCTTATCAAAGTAAATTTGACAAATAGTATAATGAAAACTTTTGTAATAGGAACCGTAAGAAAGTCAGGGAAGTTCGTGTTGTATAGAATTCAGATGTTTTCAAGTTGACAGTAGAACGCGCGATCTGTGTAACAGAGAGTCGGAGGAGACAGTTGCTTGTCTTGTGTGCTGAAGTACTGCCTTAAGGTAGTGCTGCTGTTATGCGTGGTGGAGATTGCCCTAAATGGTGTTGCAAGCACGGCTAGGTATTGTGGAAATGTGTGCGAGCGTATATCAAGGCACAGTAAAAGGCACATGAGAAGAAGTGTTAACTGATGAAGATAATTTTGCGGACCAAAATTATTAGAAGATGCTCATTGTTAAAGAAGAGCATGTTGCCAATAATGGTCATCGCAACATTCATTACGTCGCACCACCAGCATCTCGCCACGCGTTAAGATCAACCACGTTAGCTTTTTAGTTATGCGCACGGCTTGCCAGTACAGGTTCAGTGCTTGACCACAACTGTTTATTTAATTGTCCCACAAACGTTGCGAGTGCTGCTGGTTATCCTTGGTCATTAATCATCAGAAGGAACCTATCATTCCACCATAATTACTGAGAAAGTCGTGAGTGAAAGAACTAACTCAGTGCAGATAAAAGCAATTACATTTGCAGTTGTAATTAAATCAAGTAATTAATGGAACCAGATGTAGTAGTAATTGAAGTACTTCCAGCATTGTAGCGGTTGTACTGCAAACAATGTGTAAATCAGAAAAAACTGCTAATGCTATTTCAACATAAAGTGAGTTTTATAACTTAATGTTGTGTTTTTGACTAATGTAAGATTGGCATCGCTAAAGAGTTTGTTGTTAGCGAAGTCATTATGGACTTTTCTGAGATATATTTATTATGAAACAATGATGAGCCATGGCATTTGCTTTACAAAACCTGACGAGAGATAGCCTTACAGTGAGACATTGAGCGATGCCATTCAGTGCATCTCACGTGAGGTGTTCTAGTAAGTAACCATTTTTAGTAACTACAAGTAATTTCAGTGCGTTACCACTCAACTTAATACTGTTTCCATTAGACGTGGCTTTACACTCGAAATCGCGCCTGTGCAGTCTTGTCACGCTAATGTCTTCCTTTTCACTTATGATTATTATATAATTTCAGTGTTAGTTCAGTCATTAACAAGTTTTGTCTCTTGTTTGTTTTTGGGCTGGTGACCATGATGAATTATCTACAACCTAATTTCCGTATTGTTTCACTTACCTATTCAAAAACATTTCGAGCTGCAGTATTTCAATTAACCTATCGCACTTATTATGTTAGCATTGTTCTTCGGAATCAATACTTTTTGCCTATTAAATAAGGAGTATTAAGTACATGGGTCATTCAAATCATTTATATGCGTTAGTTATAAGTTGTTGCAAAGATACAAGAACATACGAAGTATTTCTGTGGGAACTGGTAGACGAGATTAGTTTGGTTATAACAGATATTGAAGAACCAATGAATACTGGTACAAACTGTATGATGTTCCTGATCGCATAAAAATACAGTAGCAAAACAGGTAATGAGGTACGACTAACAGCTGGTTCTAATGTAGGAAAGACAAGCAAATGCACAGTTTAAACATAGGTCTCCGCAGCAAAGAACCACTACAGAGGAGGAAAAGAAGAATTAAATGTGGAAGCTTTAATCCAATGCTGGAGTAGTATTCATATATACAGGTGCTCCCAATACCAATGAAACGTATTGCGACAAGTTTCATAGACTAGAACTAAAGAAGGGAGACCATCTCGTCGATTTCATTGTGATTTTATTTAGGAACAATTCCTATTACTGGACATCGGAATTGAACAGTGCCAGCAATTTGATAAAGAAAGCTTAGGGCATATGAGAGGTCAGATCAATGCATTGATTTTGAAAACTTTGGATAGACTTCAGTTTAAAACTGAGAAACAGTTTAAGACTATAATGGTAGTGAGACCTTCCTAGACTTTCTCAGCTACTTAGCACGCTTCCTTCTCCTTCAGTATCACATCCGGTTCAAGACCTCTAATATCTTTTCTGTCATTGATTATTTACCTGTTAACACAGTGCGCATGGAAGAGCTTGGCTGATTACACTATTTATTTCTCGATAAAACATTGTATTCCTCATAGCAAATTCAATACTAAGTTTAGAACATGACTAAAGGTGGTCAAACAGTTTGCCGAAATTTTGAAACAAAACGCAGTGAACAATAAATCTCTTCCTCATGTTTTAGTTTCCCCAGGAGTCAGGGAATAAAAAGCCGATAACACTAACCTATACCGACTTTTGGCATCAGCTTTCTCACTGCATTCTTTTATAGATGTTGTGGTTCATGGAACACCTGAAGGAAACGAATTTTGATGGACTGCAATCTCTACTGTGTGGGCCTCACTTTGTTGTTTCTTTATTCAATGTAAGTACGTCAACGTGACCCATGGTCTTTGGGAAGACGACCGCACCAGGCCAGGGATTTGCATGATCTAACCTTAGCCACTACCAAAGATTGAGAAGAATGTCCACACTCTACCGTATGTACCTTCGTTTTCTCTTACATCGTAGTTCTTTAATTGGATTTTGTTCATGATTGACTTCCAGCTATGATTTGAATGCAGTCAGAGTCAGTACAATGTCACGTGGCTCATTATTGATAGATCTAAAGGCTGAATCCCAAGAGTTGCCAGCAATCTTTGTACTACACTGGCACCTATCAAGAGCACATTAACGTACGAAATGTAGCTATAACCTGGACTCGGCGTGTGTAGCTGCGTATTGAAATAAAGACCATATTATAGTAGGCCCTACCCACTAACAATAGTAACTAATTATTTGACAGAGTCTCCAAATCCAATCTCCTATATACTTCAAATGCATGAGGAGTCTAGAACGGAAGACTACTAAATCATTCCTAGGCGACAAGCTAATGTTGAGGGCCTTGTAGAAACGTGCTCGGGCAAATTCTGAGAGTAGTAGGCAGAGGTTCTTGGGTCACAGTAGACTTTTTATAAAGAAAACTTAATGGAGTGTGACCAAACTGGTCAGTAGCCAATTCATCTCACGCAAAAAGGAATTAGTAATTTTAAACTGAACGACAGCGACAGAGGAAATGAAAGTTATTAAGAGAAGGAAGGGGCAGGAGAAGCCTACTTGCAACTAATGTAAAACGAGAGAATTTCAAGAGAATTCTTAATAGTTGAAACGGACATCTTTAGTAACTGTGTCCTAGCCCACTTGGGAATTTTATGGTATATGAGAGACATTAGCTATTCCAGTGCCACTGGGGGTTCAAGATGCAACTTGGCACAGTTTGGACCATAAGCTGGATCTATTGGGAGAATTTTCCTCGCTTGCTGTAGCTGAGATCGACTCCAATACTGAGCCAGGAATTCTTCACTTAATTGTAGGAGGCTGTTACAGTACCTAACTGTCGCATCCTACCATAGGCCATCCTCTGACATGAGGAGACAACCAACCAGAATAATTTGTTGTGAGACAGCACCCGACGTTGGATACTAACCTACCCGATGAGTGCTAGAATTTAGTCCTTTGAACATTTCCGAAAAAAGAATTGGTAGGCTAGGAGACATTTGCCACGGAGGCTTTGCTTGAGCCACAGAAAACATTGACGTTTCTTCTTACGATCTGTCTGAAACATTACGTATAGAGGAGGTCTACATCTACATCTACATCTACATTTATACTCCGCAAGCCACCCAACGGTGTGTGGCGGAGAGCACTTTACGTGCCACTGTCATTACCTCCCTTTTCTGTTCTAGTCGCGTGTGATTCGCGGGAAGAATGACTGTCTGAAAGCCTCCGTGCGCGCTCGAATCTCTCTAATTTTACGTTCGTGATCTCCGCGGGAGGTATAAGTAGCGGGAATCAATGTATTCGATAGCTCATCCAGAAACGCAAGCTACACCGCGATGCAGAGCGCCTCTCTTGCAGAGTCTGCCGCTTGAATTTGCTAAATATCTCCGTAACGCTATCACGGATACCAAATAAACCTGTGACGAAACGCGCCGCTCTTCTTTGGATCTTCTCTATACCCTCAGTGAACCCGATCTGGCACGGATCCCACACTGATGAGCAATACTCAAGTATAGGTCGAACGAGTGTTTTGTAAGCCACCTCCTTTGTTGATGGAGTACATTTTCTAAGGACTCTCCCAAAGAATCTCAACCTGGTACCCGCCTTACCAACAATTAATTTTATATGATCATTCCACTTCAAATCGTTCCGCACGCATACTCCCAGATATTTTACAGAAGTAATAATTACATTTGTCTATGTTAAGGGTCAGTTGCCACTCCCTGCACCATGTGCCTATCCGCTGCAGATCTTCCTACATTTCGCTACAATTTTCTAATGCTGCAACTTCTCTGTATACTACAGCATCATCCGCGAAAACCCGCATGGAACTTCCGACACTATCTACTAGGTCATTTACATATGTTGTGAAAAGCAATGGTCCCATAACACTCCCCTGTGGCACGCCAGAGGTTACTTTAACGTCTGTAGACGTCTCTCCTTTGATAACAACATGCCTTGTTCTGTTTGCTAAAAACTCTTCAATCCAGCCTCACAGCTGGTCTGATATTCCGTAGGCTCTTACTTTGTTTATCAGGCGACAGTGCGGAACTGTATCGAACGCCTTCCGGAAGTCAAGGAAAATAGCACCTACCTGGGAGCCTGTGACTGGTGGTGAGTCCTCGACCACCGAGATTACAACATGTTGGCTGGGGGCGCGGCATGTAGCCCACTGGCGAGAGGAGGCAGTTCGTCGAACCTCTCCTCCAGTGACAATTACTCCGTAGGGTATATAGTCCAAAGGGGCCGCGCTGCTCGATTGTGATGAACAGCTACGACTACGGGAATTCTCAGATTCATGTTAGCATTTCATTTTCGTACTTCTGCATATAAGCTCTCAAGTCGTTTATTATTTTAATCTTGGTACTGTTTACTGACTTCTTTTGTTGTTTGTCCAACAGCTTTGATACGTGGTACCTACTGGAATTAAGGAAAACGTGGAAGGGAGGACCCACCAACATAATTTTCTTTCACAACCCGTTTATTTAACAATATATATAAACTGTGATTTACAGACAATCGATGCACTTAACGATAAAAGTTTCTTTAATAACAACTTTGCAAAATTCTTTTGACCTTGAACCTTAACTTAAACAGGCTTTTAATTTTTCCAAAAGAAAGCTGAAGGGCTGTATTGCAAAACAGAAAATAATATGTCAATGATTACCGGACGGACGGACCTGCAACCTGCCTGTTATCGGGTGAAACAGCGGTGTCCATCTTATTAAATGCCCTTCTGCAACGCACGAAACTATATAAGCACCATTGATAACGAGAGTAATTCAATTACTGAAAACAGATGACTTAATTTGAAAGCTGTATGTCGAAAGGTTAGGGGTTTAAATGCGCGCCTGTGATAAAGGTGAAACAGATTATCAAACAATATGATAATGACAAGGCTTATTTCAAAGCAACCAATCTCTTAATTTCATTCGGCGACCGTATCCTAACCAGTCCCTTCTGCAAATTTTTTTTTACCGAAGTCTTGGTAACACATGGCTGCTAATATTTTCAAAACTAAACTGTCTGTCAGTTATTACGACCGCTCTGAAGGAACGTCTTAAAACATTACTTGTTGGCACTTATTATAAGGGAACTCACTTGGCAGAACCACAAGACCCAGCTAAAATACACCAACAATGACCCGGTCCTTCAAACGCAGAAACGAACAGCTTAGTACAACAGATTGTTCACATTATAACTACTAACAGAAAAATGCAATTACAATCAAAGAATTGAACCGAGCTAAACCTAACCATAAGGTCCCTCTTTTGTTTAACGGCAACCTGTCTCTTAGTACAATTGTTCCGGCTGTATTTACGACCAAGAGCTGCTTAGTTATAACATTAATGATCGGGTACAAACCAGAAAGGAGAGGCAATATAATAGCGGGACCAATTTTCAAACGGCAACTAGTGACTTACTACAATACTACTGCCTATATTTACGACCAAACAACCGACCACAAAATAATGAGGAGGACGTAGGCAATGGAAGAAATCAGTACGAGAATTACGGAACGTTACTCCCCTTCATCAACAAGCATTTCAATGGATCCACGGTGCGTCGCGGCAGTTACTGAGTGGTGACAGGTAGAAGAGGGCAGCCAGGCCACGAGCCGTCGTCCGACACGAATGTTGCCAACCAACAGACGGGATGTCTGCCTGCTGCTTGTAGTCGGCGCTGACCCCGGTGAAGTACTCCAGTATCTTCACTCTGCGCTGGCCCTCCTTGCGTAGCTCGTGACTCGGCCGCTCGGACCTCGTGACCTCCTCTTGTCGCGACGCTACCGCCAATCCCCAAACTTCGTGCCTCCCTCTCTCGGGCCAGCGAGCCGCATATATACAGGGTGTTACAAAAAGATACGGCCAAACTTTCAGGAAACATTACTCACACACAAATAAAGAAAAGATGTTATGTGGACATGTGTCCGGAAACGCTTAATTTCCATGTTAGAGCTCATTTTAGTTTAGTCAGTATGTACTGTACTTCCTCGATCAACTTGTAAATTTTCACAATCAACACGTGTAGGCTGACGAGAATCCGCACGCTCTTGTGCAATCACGTCATCAACACAGATTTTCTGTGAACGTTTGGGCAGGCATTGTTGGTGATGTCTTCATTGGGCCCCATGTTCTTCCACCTACGCTCAATGGAGCACGTTATCATGATGTCATACGGGATACTCTACCTGTGCTGCTAGAACAAGTGCCTTTACAAGTACGACACAACATGTGGTTTATGCACGATGGAGCTCCTGCACATTTCAGTCGAAGTGTTCGTACGCTTCTCAACAACAGATTCGGTGACCGATGGATTGGTAGAGGCGGACCAATTCCGTGGCCTCCACGCTCTCCTGACCTCAACCCTCTTGACTTTCATTTATGGGGGCATTTGAAAGCTCTTGTCTACGCAACCCCGGTACCAAATGTAGAAACTCTTCGTGCTCGTATTGTGGACGGCTGTGATACAATACGCCATTCTCCAGGGCTGCTTCAGCGCATCAGAGATTCCATGCGACGGACGGTGGATGCATGTATCCTCGCTAACGGAGGACATTTTGAACATTTCCTGTAACAAAGTGTTTGAAGTAACGCTGGTACGTTATGTTGCTGTGTGTTTCAATTCCATGATTAATGTGATTTGAAGAGAAGTAATAAAATGACCTCTAACATGGAAAGTAAGCGTTTCCGGATACATGTCCACATAACATATTTTCTTTCTTTGTACGTGAGAAACGTTTCCTGAAAGTTTGGCAGTTCCTTTTTGTAATACCCTGTATATCGGCAAGCAAAGACTTTCGTAGGACACAAACCATAGATACCAACTCTTCCTTATAGATACTGGCAATGGGGCCGGAAGAGGGGTAGTCGATACCTCACCTGAGTCAGTGACGCCAGACAGAACAGTCTACTAATTCAATGGCGCAATGGCTCATATTGTCAAAGAAAGAAGAACTTGTGAATAAATTCATGGCATTGATTTTTGACTTTCTTGCACACTTCTACAGAACGTAGGGTCGTTTACAGCTTCTCTGATTCCATAGTCGTCAGTTGTAAAGTTTGACATGAGAGTTCTTCCTGAACTTCACCTGCGTTACCGTTTAGCGATTTCTTCGGACGTGGCGCTGGTGTTTGGCCACGTTGGCGAGCGATGGCACGCTTCCACACCTCACACCTTGATAACTGGCCACGTGAGCACCACCACAGAGTGCACATGTCGGCTTCTCGGTGGGCGGACGGGGGCACGCACGTCCTGCGTGGGCGCCGGCGCATTTAACATATCTGTCCGGCATAGAACGTGATTGATCCCCTGGCAGCGAAAGTACTGCACAGGGCCTCTACGGGAGCAAAGATATTTGTCTGAACCGGAACGTCGGCGACCCGGGTCAATTGGTAGAGTTTGCGGTTCTACACGGTGTCGGAGCAAACGACCAGGAAGAGCGGCATATCATCGCGTGATTTTGGCGACTTCATCTTTACGACTGCCCGGATGTAGAAGCCCAGGTCAGCGAGTTCACGATGCAGGTGATCGGCTTCCATGTAGAACGGGAGGTCGCGGATTACAATCTTCAAGACCTTGTCAGGTGCGGAAGCGTGAGTATAGAATGGGATACCACGCTCAGACGCCTCCTGAGTGACCCGGCGATAGTCGTCAACAGTGCGGAGTGTGACCCTGTACAGGTCTCGTCCGGCAGGCTTCACGGTGTACACGGCCGTTGTCCAGCTGCGCAACAACTTCTGCAGTTCCCCATAGGGCGGCCGAAACTGGAGGACCACCGGCGGAAGATGGGAGTCTTTCTTCGGCGCAGGATCGCGCGGCAACTGGTCCGGCGCGTCAGCGAGAGCGTCGAATGAGTTGGCGGCGGCTGTTGGGAGCGTCGTCGATGACTGCATGCGTCTTGCAGTTCGCCGGGCTGGGACAAAACCATCGGTGTCAGGGGCGAAATCTTGCTTGGCTCTCTTCTCGATCGGCGAGCTGCGAGCAGCGAACGTCGCGGCTGTTGCCCTCCTCTTCTGTTTCCCGCTACGGATGCGTGGCTGAGAGGCGGTGGACCTCTCATCTTCAGAATCTGGGAGCGGAGCAGACAGCGCTGTCTTCAAGGTTTCCGGAGCTGTGTCCATCAAATCCATAGCCATAGCACTGGTCGTCGTAAGTGGGGGGCCAGATGGGGCCGCCGACGGCGCAAGCGCGGCCGGACGGCGATCTGCCACACCCTTCGCGTCGCTAGCAAGCGCAGGTACGTCCTTCTCGCGGCTGCACATCTCAGCGACTGGTGCGTGGGGAATGGCAGTGCTTCAGAGGATCGCAGCGAGCGGGCAAGGACCGCAGAGGGAGCGCCTGGTGAAGGGAAAGGCCAGACGCATAAATACTGGACCAGGTCCACTCGAGTAGCAGACTCAGCTCGCACCTGATAAAGGTAACGAGTTACGCCACCGAAATATCGTGCAAGTACGACGCTGATATCTGGCAGAACACCCGATAACCCAAGATGTCATTAGATCGCTGGGAAAGCGTGAAGAATTACATCAAGAGACCCTACAGGAAAGATATGTACCAGAATATCAAGAAGTTGGACAAGCTTCGACAGAGGAAAGGGAGCATGCTGAGTACTCTAAGTTTTTTGCTGAAATGTCGAGATGAAGAAGTGGTACCAGTATTTGCCAGGATAAAACATCACATCGACTCCAGTGTGGCGAACAAGATAAAATGCAGAGCAAGCATGGCACTGGTGAGAGAAAGGATTCGAGATTTTCGCCAAAGATTAAATGTGGTAGCCAGGGTGCTGTTACACCTTCATCTTTATATGGTAGCCTCCTTAACAGAGGATTGGGACTGGGAAGACCATGCCTCCTGCTCTTTGTCAGTGTGTGCCAGAAGGACTGCCAAAGCTTGCCAATCTGCAGAGTTTGACCACATGAGTAAGAAAGTGCAGCAGATCCTCCATCTCGTACTGTGATGAATCTAAGTGGCACACAGTTTGATGATATAACCATGAAGGTACTCAGCAAGGGTCTCAACTTCACAACGACCCCCAGAAATGTGCCCATTTGAGGTTTCGTCAGTGCAGTAGAGCAAGCTGCAACCACACTTCCACCCAATGTGGCAGAGGAAGCCACCCGAGAGACTTGCAGGGCACTCACCAACGCCACGCCCCCAAAATCGAACATCACATCTGAGGAGGGGCTTGCACTGAAGAAGCTCCGGGAAGACAATGGTACTGTTGTACTGCCAGCAGACAAAGGGAACTCTACAACCATTTTACAGTGGATTGATTGTGATGAGAAAGTATGTAAACTCCTGGAGGCCACAGCATATAGGAGTGAGACCCCACTGACAAGGTGGTCAAGAAAACCAGGGCTCTCCTGAAGGAGACAGGGATACCTGAGAAGATCATCAGACAACTTCGGCAAAAACACCAGTGCCTAAAATATACACGGAGGGCGTGCCTCTACGCCCTATTGTCAGCAATATTGGGGCACCTACGCATGCAACAGCCAAGTATTTGAAAAATCTGCTGTCTCCGTATGCGGGGAAATGTGTTCACCACATCCGAAACTCAGAACACTTCCTGCAATGCCTCAAGCAACTACACATAACAGATTCGAACATTAATGTTAGTTTTGATGTGATATCACTGATCACCAGGGTCCACTGAGAGACTCACTAGAACTGATTGTAGAAAAATTTGATGGTGCTCTGCTGGACTTGTTCAGGCATACACTGATATCCACGTATTTCCTGGACAGGAACCAGTATTACGAGCAAACTGAAGGTGTAGCTACACGTATCCCACTATCTCCTGTGGCCAGCTAACGTTTCTGGATGTACTAGTAAAAAGGAAACCAGATGGATCAATTGGCCAAAGTGTGTATCGAAAACCTACACGCACTGATTTCTTTCTGCAGGCCACCAGCTGTCAGCACACTGCACAGAAGAATGGTGTTCTTAAGACATTGCTCCACAGAGCGAGTGCCTTGTCAGACCAAGAAAGATTACCAACAGAAATAGAGCATTTCAAAACGGTGTTCTGCAAAAATGGATATATACCGAAACAAATTGAGATGGCACTCCAACTAGCCACTACACCACACGTTCCAGAATCAAAGCAAGATGAAGCAAAGATGGTGGTGTGTTTGCCCTATGCTGGCTCTATTACTGCCAGAATTGGTAGGATTCTCAGTAAACACAATATAAAGTGTGTTTCCTGTCCATCCAGCAAGATCACTGGTGAGAAATGTCAAGGACGACCTGGGTTTACGGAAACCAGGGATTTATAATATACCTTGCCAATGTGGCATGTCCTACATTGGCCAGACGACAAGAACAGTAGATGTCAGGTGCATGGAACATCGGAGGCACATCCAATTAAGACAGGCAACAAAATCAGCCATTGCTGAACACTGCATAGAACTAGGTCATGCCATGAATTACGGAAAAACCAAATTTATAGCACAGACGGTCAGGTTTCGGAACAGTGTTATAAGGGATTCAATAGAGATAAAAGTGACCGATAATCTCATGAACCATGACACGAGGTACAAGCTAAGTAGAGCCTGGGATCCTGCTCTGGAATAGCTGAAGAAGCAATGGGGAAAGCTGCAACACTGCACAAATACACTCCTAGAAATGGAAAAAAGAACACATTGACACCGGTGTGTCAGACCCACAATACTTGCAATGATCACACGCACGGCACAGCGGACACACCAGGAACCGCGGTGTTGGCCGTCGAATGGCGCTAGCTGCGCAGCATTTGTGCACCGCCGCCGTCAGTGTCAGCCAGTTTGCCGTGGCATACGGAGCTCCATCGCAATCTTTAACACTGGTAGCATGCCGCGACAGCGTGGACGTGAACCGTATGTGCAGTTGACGGACTTCGAGCGAAGGCGTATAGTGGGCATGCGGGAGGCCGGGTGGACGTACCGCCGAATTGCTCAACACGTGGGGCGTGAGGTATCCACAGTACATCGATGTTGTCGCCAGTGGTCGACGGAAGGTGCACGTGCCCGTCGACCTGGGACCGGACCGCAGCGACGCACGGATGCACGCCAAGACCGTAGGATTCTACGCAGTGCCGCAGGGGACCGCACCGCCACTTCCCAGCAAATTAGGGACACTGTTGCTCCTGGGGTATAGGCGAGGAACATTCGCAACCGTCTCCATGAAGCTGGGCTACGGTCCCGCATACCGTTAGGCCGTCTTCCGCTCACGCCCCAACATCGTGCAGCCCGCCTCCAGTGGTGTCGCGACAGGCGTGAATGGAGGGACGAATGGAGACGTGTCGTTTTCAGCGATGAGAGTCGCTTCTGCCTTGGTGCCAATGATGGTCGTATGCGTGTTTGGCGCCGTGCAGGTGAGCGCCACAATCAGGACTGCATACGACCGAGGCACACAGGGCCAACACCCGGCATCATGGTGTGGGAAGCGATCTCCTACACTGGCCGTACACCTCTGGTGATCGTCGAGGGGACACTGAATAGTGCACGGTACATCCAAACCGTCATCGAACCCATCGTTCTACCATTCCTAGACCGGCAAGGGAACTTGCTGTTCCAACAGGACAATGCACGTCCGCATGTATCCCGTGCCACCCAACGTGCTCTAGAAGGTGTAAGTCAACTACCCTGGCCAGCAAGATCTCCGGATATGTCCCCCATTGAGCATGTTTGGGACTGGATGAAGCGTCGTCTCACGCGGTCTGCACGTCCAGCACGAACGCTGGTCCAACTGAGGCGCCAGGTGGAAATGGCATGGCAAACCGTTCCACAGGACTACATCCAGCATCTCTACGATCGTCTCTATGGGAGAATAGCAGCCTGCATTGCTGCGAAAGGTGGATATACACTGTACTAGTGCCGACATTGTGCATGCTCTGTTGCCTGTGTCTATGTGCCTGTGGTTCTGTCAGTGTGATCATGTGATGTATCTGACCCCAGGAATGTGTCAATAAAGTTTCCCCTTCCTGGGACTATGAATTCACGGTGTTCTTATTTCAGTTTCCAGGAGTGTAGAAGAACTGAAGGCGTGGACATGGAGAACGATCCTCATACTGAGTTCCAGGCTCACCAGACAGAAGATCGAACGCCCAGGCTCGGGACTGAAGGGCGGGGACCGTAGAGGGAACGCCTGGTGAAGGGGGAAGGCCACAGGCATATATACTGGACCAGTCCACTCGAGGAGTAGTGCCATGTCGC
The DNA here is from genome assembly GCF_023897955.1 of Schistocerca gregaria. NCBI lineage: Eukaryota > Metazoa > Arthropoda > Insecta > Orthoptera > Acrididae > Schistocerca > Schistocerca gregaria. The sequence continues at coordinate 741,467,540 of NC_064920.1, read as the reverse complement.
ACCTGATGAAGGTAACGAGTTACAGTACCGAAATATCGTGCAAGTACAACACTGATATCCGATAGAACATCCGACAGCCCAAGATGTCAAACTTCAGTCTGTTTGCCTAATGCTTATGTGATGCACCCAGCATCTCCTGGCAGTACAATGTTATAATGTGTTAACCCCCAACTCCTCCGACTAAATTTCAGTCATTTTTCGGAATGACTATTTTCTTTTATGCTACGGTCTCTAGTTACTGAGTACTAACGCGACTGTTTTTCGGTTTGTTATCCAAATACCTTTGTTTCTGTAAATGTATGTTCACAACAGGGCAAAAGTCTGTAATTTGCAATTACCAAAGTGTATTGCTGAAAACAGAGTAATGTAACAACCCTCAGAAAAAACACTTACACTTTATCCCCGTGCCCCGCGGTATTAGTCGAGCGTTCTAAGGCGCTGCAGTTATGGACTGTGCGGCTGGTCCCGGCGGAGGTACGAGTCCTCCTTCGGGCATGGGTGTGTTTCTTTGTCATTAGGATAATTTAGGTTAAGTAGTGTGTAAGCTTAGGGACTGATAACCTTAGCAGTTAAGCCCCATAAGATTATTTTTTATCCCTGTGTGTTCAGTCTGTTCTATCAAAGAACAACACAGAACCTACAAGGAGCAGAACTGTTCTCTTGCAGATGGTGTTCAAAATGTCGACCGCTATGAGTGAACAACAAAGCACACTAGCTGTCTTTCAACCATAACTGCCCAAGAAGTTTTGAGTACTGTTCCCAAAGATACGACAATCATAACAACCAGGTCCATGTGAGTATCGACGGAAGTCTTGTAAAACAGTCTCTTAACACTCCCCCTTAAGAAGAAACCCATTGCTGTCATAGCTGGTGACCGAGCTGACCATGGAGAAATCCATTGGCGACCAAACGAAGTGTTATTGCTCTGTAACAAGCCTCAGGGGACCACGAGTCTCTTATACCAAATTACTAACAGATCAATCTCGGGAATTTTTTTGATGGAGTTAGAGTCGACGCCTGCAGGTGTGAAATTTATTTAGTTGATTAACTGCAGTTATTGCTAATTGTTGTACAACCGATTACGAGAATACAGTATTTTTGAGTAGTCAGTCTTCTGACTGGTTTGATGCAGTAGGTCACGAATTCCTTTCTTGTCTGAACCTCCTCATCTCACGGTTGCACTTGCACTTCACGTCTCCAACTGTTTTCTTTGAACTATTTCAATCTCTGTCATCCCCTACAATTTAGGCCCCTTACAACTACAGCTAGTATCATAGAAGTTATTCCCCTTACAACTACAGCTAGTATCATAAAGTTATTCCATGAAGTCTTAACAAATATCCCATTATCCTGAATGAGATTTTCACTCTGCAACGGAGTGTGCGCTGATATGAAACTTCCTGGCAGATTAAAACTGCGTGCCCGACCGAGACTCGAACTCGGGACCTTTACCCTTCGAGGCAGAAGAAGAGCTTCTGTAAAGTTTGGAAGGTAGGAGACGAGGTACTGGAAGAATAGAAGCTGTGAGGACGGATCGTGAATCGTGCTTGGGTAGCTCAGATGGCTGCCACAACGGTAGCCCAGCATGTTTGGCAAGAGGGTTAGCTCCCCTCTGTAATAAAAAACTAAGTTAATCGATCAACAGTGAACTTAAACGGATGTCTTACGACGTCCGCCCCAACAAGATTCAAAGAACAAAATGAGTTTAAAAAATGGTAGAGCACTTGCCAGCGCAGTGTGAAGGTCCCTAGTTCGTCTCGGTCGGGCACACAGTTTTAATCTGCCAGGAAGTTTCATCCCATTATCCTGTCCCTTCATCTTGTTATTTTTTCCACAAATATTCCTTCCTGCGCCAAATCTGCGAAAAAACTTATTCTTCATATTACCATTCTACCTAATTTTCAACATTTTTCTAAAGCACTTTATCACAAACGCTTCGATTCTCATCTTTTCCGGTTTCCCCAATGACCTACGCTACACATGTAGCCTACACGATTTTAAGAATACCGGTCTAAGACAGTTTTAGAATGAGCAGTATGTTCTCAATACAACAATTTATAAACAAAGTCATAGCTGCGTATAAATCGATGCAGTTCCTCAGGATGTCATTAGGAAGTCGATGCGATCGCCTTCTATCAGTGCATATCTCGCCATCTCTCAGTCAACTGAAAAAGCGGGCAGCCAGTGTTCATTTTATCACAGCTACTTTCACTCCAGTCTCCCTTCAGTGCTCTTTGTTCTCATTACAGAGAGTAGGTGGAGGCAGCTTTCTCCTGCTTTGCATTTGTCTAAACTTTATGTTCGTCGTTAATACCGGTAGCCCCTTTGGCTGCCACTAACGCGGTGTTTATGAGGCTGAACGTTTATTTTCGCATTCTTTGTGTCACGGATTGGCAACTATTCATCTCAGTAAGCCCTGTTTCAGGCAGAAGTCATTGAATAGCTTTCAGTTACATCGGCCCGGAACTGCATGTTGTATCAACCTACCACTATTGTAGTTTCTGTTCCAAAACCCTTCCACTTTATGGTTTCGTTTGTGCGACGTAGTGGATAATAGGGCCGTCCATCATGTTCTAAAGGCGACCATGTACAAGATGTCTTTGTATTCCACCTTTGTGCAAGACGATGGTTGCGACGTCGGCTGGTTAGTTTAACGTAAACAGCAGTACACCTTCAGCCGTAGATTTTGGACTCTTTATTAAGCTACTGCTTTCAATGTTACATTACTTCGTCCTCAGGCACTTGTAGAAACAGCAATACAATCAAGTGTAATAGTGAAAACTAATGAAGGGGAGAATTATCTGATGAACTAACAATAGTTCGAGACAAGTAAATATTGCCAATCGGTCTTGCAATAAGTATACGAATCATTGAGTGTAATGGGGAGGTTTCCATGAAATAAATACGAAATTCAACTTAAGCGATGTGGATGTAATAATTAGTAATATTACAGTGGTTTAGCTAAAATCATTAGGGGAAGTGGCAACAAAACGACTATTCACGTTGGTGTGTAGAATATATGAGTCTGGCGACAAACCATCTGACTTTCGGAAAAGCATCATCCACACAATTCCGAAGACGGCAAGAGCTGACAAGTGCGAGAATTATCGCACAATCAGCTTAACAGCTCATGCATCGAAGCTGCTTATAAGAATAATATACAGAAGAATGGAAAAGAAAATTGAGAATGCGCTAGGTGACGATCAGTTTGGCTTTAGGAAAAGTAAAGGCACGAGAGAGGCAATTCTGACCTTACGGCTAATAATGGAAGCAAGGCTAAATCAAGACACGTTCATAGGATTTGTCGACCTGGAAAAAGCGTTCGACAATATAAAATGGTGCAAGCTGTTCAAGATTCTGAAAAAAGTAGGGGTAAGCTATAGGGAGAGACGGGTCATATACAATATGTACAACAACCAAGAGGGAATAATAAGAGTGGACGATCAAGAACGAAGTGCTCGTATTAAGAAGGGTGTAAGACAAGGCTGTAGCCTTTCGCCCCTACTCTTCAATCTGTACATGAGGAAGTAATTATGGAAATGAAAGAAAGGTTCAGGAGTGGAATTAAAATACAATGTGAAAGGATATCAATGATACGATTCGCTGATGACATTTCTATCCTGAGTGAAAGTGAAGAAGAATTAAATGATCTGCTGAACGGAATGAACAGTCTAATGAGTACACAGTGTGGTTTGAGAGTAAATCGGAGAAATACGAAGGTAATGAGAAGTAGTAGAAATGAGAACAGCGAGAAACTTAACATCAGGATTGATGGTCACGAAGTGAATGAAGGTAAGGAATTCTGCTACCTAGGCAGTAAAATAACCAATGACGGACGGAGCAAGGAGGACATCAAAAGCAGACTCTCTATGGAAAAAAAGGCATTTCTGGCCAAGAGATGTCTACTAATATCAAATACCGGCCTTAATTTGAGCAAGAAATTTCTGAGGATGTACGTCTAGAGTGCAGCATTCTATGGTAGTGAAACATGGACTGTGGGAAAACCGGAACATAAGAGAATCGAAGCATTTGAGATGTGGTGCTATAGACGAATGTTGAAAATTAAGTGGACTGATAAGATAAGGAATGAGGAGGTTCTATGCAGAAGCGGAGAGGAAAGGAATATGTGGAAAACACTGATAAGGAGAAGGAACAGGATGATAGGACATCTGCTAAGACATGAGGGAATGACTTCCATGGTACTAGAGGGAGCTGTAGAGGGCAAAAACTGTAGAGGAAGACAGAGATTGGAATACCTCAAGCAAATAATTGAGGACGTAGGTTGCTAGTGCTACTCTGAGATGAAGAGGTTAGCACAGGAAAGGAATTCGTGGCGGGCCGCATCAAACCAGTCAGTTGACTGATGACCAAAAAAAAAAAGCTAACATATACACATTGTTCAAATGGCTGTGATCACTATGGGTCTTAACATTTGAGGTCATCAGTCCCCTAGAACTTAGGAACTACTTAAACAAATCTAACCTAAGGACATCACATACATCCATGCCCGAGAGAGGATTCGAACCTGCGTCGTAGCGGTAGCGCGGTTCCAGACTGAAGCGCCTCGAACCGCTCGGCCACAGCGGCCGGCTATACACATTGTACCCAAGACATATATAAGATACTGAATAACAAGCATCAGCAGGTATCAGTTGAATGTTAATAGACGATAAATGACAAATCTCAAAAAATGTATTATGTTTCATTCTGTGAAAATAAAATTATTTGTAATGGTCTAGCAGAGGAACTGCAACGAACTTCCGCTACTTGATACCTAAGAAATATGTCAAATATAAATAGGTAAAAATCACGAATAAAATCATAAATATGTAAAAAAATATATTCATAAAGTGAATAAGCCATATGCTGGAAGATAGGTACAACATCAAGATAAAGTCTGTTAACATCAAACTAATAGCTGTTGATTCTTGCTATTCTGTACTTTTGACTTGGGTACAACGTATATTTGTTCCCTATTACTTTTAACTATTGTATATGGATTCCACTTTATAATATTCCTGATTATTAAGTTAATTGGTGAGATACCATACTGGTATTGAATTGCACAGTTATTTTCTGTTAACCTCACTATTACATTAATAGATTCTTATGGATGTGATACGACCTGCTAGCAGCTGGAACATAAGTAGCACGTTTATAGGTTATGGGAAAAAAGGGGCAGGTATATTTGATGAATACCGAAAAAGTGAAAACCTCGACTGAGATTATGAAAACAAGAATCTTTGGCGAAACCGACCGAGACTCTAACTCGGGACCTTTGCCTTTCGCGGGCAAGTGCTCTACCTTGTGAGCTACCGAAGCACGACTCACGACCGGTCTCATAGCTTTACTTCTGCCAGTATCTCGTCTCCTACCTTCCAAACTTTACAAAAGCTGGAAGAAGTAAAGCTGTGAGACCGTGCGTGAGTCGTGCTTCGGTACCTCAGATGGTAGAGCACTTGCCCGCGAAAGGCAAAGGTCGGGCACACAGTTTTAATCTGCCAGGAAGTTTCATATCAGCGCACCCTCCGCTGCAGAGTGAAAATCTCATTCTGGAATCTTTGGCGAATATGAGATTGGGCAGTGTTCGTACTTTTATATAGAAATCGAAAGCATTAGGCCGAATTTGGTGTTGGCATGGCTGAGAACCACATATCTACATGTAGGGTGAAACATACACTGATGAGCCAAAACATAATGACCAACTGGTTAATAGCTTGTTTGTCCGTTCAAATGTTCAAATGTGTGTGAATTCCTAAGGGGCCAAACTGCTGAGGTCATCGGTCCCCGACACTTACACTCTACTTAAACTAAGAACAACACACACACACACACACACACACACACACACACACACACGCAGACACACACACATGCCCGAGGGAGGACTCAAACCTCCGGCGGGAGGGGCCGCGCAATCCGTGACATGGCGCCTCAAACCGGGCGGCCACTCAGCGCGGCTGTTTGTCCGTCTTTGGAACTAAATATATCAGTTATTCTGCGTATCAGGGATCCGACAGTTTGTTGGTAGGTTTGTAGAGGTATAATGCATTACACGTGTACGCACAGGTCATGTAATTCGTGTAAATAAACCGCCACTGATTTGTGTACGTGGTGATGGCGCACGATAGCGACCTAGATGAGTTCCATAGCATTTACATCAGGCGAAAGTGGTTGCCGCGACGTCAACGTGAGTTCACTATAGTGGTCCTCAAAGCACTCTAGCACGGTTCAGGTTTCGAGAAGAGGACATTTATACTGCTGAAAGATGACATCGCCGTTGGGGGTGCACGAAGGCACGCAGGCCGTTCGCAGCTGTCGACGAGTCTTCGATTATTACCACTGGTCAAATGCAATAGCAGGAATATGTCTTTCACGGCATAATACTGCTCACACCAGCTTGCGTTCTTGGCTGTTCACCTCAATGACGGATTTTGTAAGGACGGCCATCGACATAGTGTAGCAAAAATGTGATTAATCCGAACAGACACGTTTCCATTGATTGACGGTCGAATCCCGATGGTCCCGTGCCCACTGCCATCGTAACTGATGATGTCGTTCCATCAACATGTGAACACGTAGGATCGTCTATTGCGAAGCTCCATGTTTAGCACTGTATGGTGAGCAGTATTCTTCGAAACACTTGTTCGTGCACTAGCATTGTGGTATTTCGGCAGAGATGTCGCAGATCACCATCAACCCTACTTTACAGAGTACAGAAGTCTCTGAACCCCATGTTCTGTGAAGAGCCGTGGACGTCTAGCCATTTAGTGCCTACTAGACGTTTCACGGTCTTTCTACCTCTTGCTTTAGAAGCTACATGATAATGGACGATACAGTTCTCCTTATTTTCCCTAGTCCTCATCTTGTCCTGTATGGGGTCCAATTTTTCAGAATTGGCAATTGTTATTGTACTATTAAACCTGGTGACGGATGCTCTTGTTGACGCCACAGTATGGAGACATGCATGCGCCATCTATCTCTGAATCGTGTTAACTAGGTTCTGCTTGATATCGTATTTTAACTGTTTTCGTATCGTGTCCACTGGTCTGAATTTGGACATTAGTCCAGCATCTGCCAAAATGAGCATGGAAACCCGCTAGAAAACACAATCAGCTCGACAATTTTACCAGTCCACAGTCGTTAATCTAAACGCTGATTCGATCCGGAGCTGGGTTCCCATTCTGTGCAGGAGAGCTAGCGCGCTGTGCGGTAAAGAGTAGTGAAACTGAGTACCATAAAATCGACAAATGTTACTGGGGGCTTTTACAAGAGTACAAAAAGTATTCAATGCGGCCCAAATCATTTATTGTTGTGAAGCGTGGTTCTCAGCCGTATTTTATAATAATATGCATTTGGAAACTAATTCATTAACCTCAACTAATCGTTACAAAGACAGTAATATTTTAAGACGTGCTTAATATTAATAAAAATTGGTGAATTCGGGCTTGAGCTTAGCGAAGTTGGCCGGCTACTTCAGGGGCAAAGGGGTACGTAGGTAGCACGGCCATGGCAATGTTAGACTATGTGAGAGGGGGAACGTTCTGTTGTTTGTCTTCCAGTACTGACAGTTAACGGGCGTGCCTGCCTCGTACCGATAAGCTGCTATGGTACAAATTTCAAACGGAAGTAACACAAGCTCGTGAAACCACATTATACAGAACAACCATCTTTAAATATGGTACATATTTGTAGCATATGAAACTAAACTAAGGCTGGTGTAGTATCCGCAGTGAGTAGAGGAAAAATGACACTAAAAACATTTAGCAAACATTTAACATCGTCTTTCATATTGCATGATGCACTTAAATATAAGTTCAGCTACTGTTATCAATCAATTAATAAGACCACGATTAAGATGGAGAGACAAGTGTAAGGATGATGTGAACTGAAGACGACTGCAGTGGGAGAAATTGCTTGAAGGACAGAGTGTGGAAGAAAAGAGAAGATTGGAAGAGGCTCTGCGAACGACCTGCATAAGCAGGAACGTTTGGGGAAGAATAAAAATCAGTTCATCATCCAGTCACACAACACACAAACAACACAACAACAGTTCGTCAGGTAGTTGCAATGTGACCATATTAGGGTCGCTGATGGTAACAGTAATCTGAAACAAAGTGTAGTCAGCATACAATGCTCCGAGTGGTGCCGGCTTCTAACGATCGGTACTGGTGGTAGAGATGGGGGAGAGAGAGAGAGAGAGAGAGAGAGAGAGAGAGAGGGGGGGGGGGGGGGGGGAGTGCAGACACGTTATCACCTCGTTACTATCGCTAGTCTATTGAGGACTCATAACATACTAATTTATGCATTTTACCAATTATATATCGGAATACAGGCGCCGGGAGGTGGCCTCTCAAGACGACAGTATTGGCTCTTGAGTAAAAAAAGTTTGATGACTTCTGGTATAGCGGTATACTTTTTTAAAAGTTAATTCTATGGCACCTGAAAAGAAGTCAATACAGAATCTGAAGCGTCAGTCCTGCGAAAAGTACCTCAGCAAATCATTTTTATTGAAAGAGAAGTAACAAAATACATTCACAATAAAATAATGCTAACAAAACATAAAATTTCATATAAAAGCTGCTGCATAAAGTATTCGTCGACATGATTTTCGACGTCTAGAGCCTGAAAACATGCTCTGAATTACAAAAAATTAATATTTAGTAGTGTTTCCCTTTGTAGTTACTACTACTGCTTGCATACTCTTGGTATAGAGTTCACCAAGTTTGCTGTCATAGAGGATGGACTCTAGTCCCAGTCTTCTTGAAGAACTTGTTTTCAGTCTTTCTTGTTTGAAATCTGTCTTTTTCTGATGTTCTCTTGTAGCACTTTCCAAAGTTGTTCAGTGAGATCAATGTATGACCCTGAGGAGAGATGTTGGGTTGTTACGGCGTATTATATAAGAACCACATCCTCGTAGTTTTAGCTGTATGCTTCGTGTCTTTGGCATCTTGAAATATATAATTTCCTTGGAGATCTAATTTTTCTGGTTTCTTTAGATTTTCCTTTAAGATGTTCATATGTACATAGTGATCCATTGTACCGTCTATGGAATGTAGTTTCCCAACATCTGCAGCACTCAAACACCGCCACATCGTGTTTCACAGAGGGCACAAGGTTCTACGGCAGCATCTCCGTGTTTTTCTTACGCCACAATATTTGACTCCCGTTCGAACCGAATGTGTTATATTTACATTCATCAGATATTATATTTCTATTCCAGAAGGCTTCCTTCTGGAATCTATGTGCCTGGGCAAAATCAAGACGTATCTTACGCTTCTGTTCACTGACCCAAAATTTCGCCGGCCAGAGTGGCCGAGCGGCTCTAGGCGCTACAGTCTGGAACGCGCGACCGCTACGGTCGCAGGTTCGAATCCTGCGTCGGGCGTGGATGTGTGTGATGTCCTTAGGTTAGTTAGGTTTAAGTAGTTGTAAGTTCTAGGGGACTGATGACCTCAGCAGTTAAGTCCCATAGTGCTCAGAGCCACTTGAACCCAAAATTTCTTGCGGGCTATCCTGCCAGTATACCCATACTTCTTGCAGGTATTTTCAAGTGAGTTGGTACACAGCTTTTCGTCTCTCGACTCACTCTCCAGCCAAATTCGGAGAATTTAGGATTTTCTTTTTTTCTTCTCACGATAAACCTTACGTGTGCATAGGTCAGTGAGCGAGGGTGTAGGGTCCATGGCAGGCATCTCAATGTTTTATTATCGACTGAACTGTCGATTTTGGATTACGAATACTTTAGCAATCTTGTAGAATGATTTTCACTGATTATGAAGGCGTGGAATAAGTTTCTTATCAGTTAGGGTCCTATCACCTCCCTTACGGCCCACGTTGCAAACAGCAGTGTCCCTGCGATGCCCAAAACAACAGCAGCTGGCAGACTCTGGTGATGGACGGTTGGCGGTAGTTTACTCCATTGGAGCGAATTTTAGACATATTCAGATGATGGTAGAATACTCTGTTTTGTTAACACTGCTACCGCTTTGACTGCATTTGGTTACTCGTTTTTCAGTAAAATTAATTTTGTATGCGCTTCTTTTCTAGACTGAACTGTTTAAAAAATATACAGCTAGACGGATACTTTATAGACTCACTGTAATCCAGAGAAAAGAGCGGCAAAGCCTATTTAGCTTGCCCAAGCTGTAGTTAACTGTCTCCCTTGAGCCATCGCCCGCTCTTTCCGCTTACAGCTCAACTTCACGTGACGCAGCTGGACACTCCGCCACTGTCATCAAAGGGTGTTTCACAAGTACTCGTACTCGTTTCTCTACGAAAGCACTTTGTCTCCTATCTCCCCATTGGTGACTAATACAAGTCAGCCGTGTCGTCTGACACATCTGTGGGATAATAATAGCAGATCCACATACTGATGTTCGTCATTGTCTTATTAAAAGGTAAACGTTTATCTTTATTTCGTGAACAGTAAGTCCATGATGGAAAATAAACTACAAAAGTTCTTGACTTGTGCGTAGCAATATGCAGTCCTAGGAATATTTTTCCTCGTTTATGATTGACCGTATCCGTCAAGCAGTATGCTTCTTTAATCACAAGACCACGAGTTGGTTGCTTCCAGTACTGAAAGCTAAAGGAATAACTGCCATCGCTTTATTCCTGCAGCATCATGCTCCGCCAGCGGCGTCCGCGAACAGTTGAAGAAACTCTTACGAAGCGCTGAATAAATCGTGGGTTGCAAAACCTATCTGAACCGTTATGAGGTACTGTACAAGGCCTGGACCTCAACATACTTCGTTCTGTGTTTCTGTTAACAAGATGTGCTGCAGGAGTAACGAATCGGAGCTTTTTGACAGATGAGACCTATCACCAGCGTTAAACTGCAGCCGTCGCCCTGCCAGTTAAGTCCTGAGTCGAAACCTTCACTTCGGAACAAACACATAGGCATTGCTGGTTCCCAAGAAATGTTAATCCGTTTACCTATATAGTATTAAACTTATGTTTAAAATGTCTACATGACAGATTCTGCTGCGACGTGGAGTAAAGTGTCTTTAAGCCTCACTGCAGTTCACTCAGAAGCCACACCGGAAGTCCTCGCGAAAAAGATAAGGTAGACTGCTGAAACGTGAACAGCGAATACAAATGCCTGTGAGCTCCGCTGAATAATTAGAAACTAAATGCTTCAGCGTGCTCATTAAAACTCTGGACTTCGCAGCTCGTCGTCTAGTGGCTAGCGTTGCTGCCTTTGGATCACAACGTCCCGGGTTCGATTCCCGGTCGGGCTGGAGATTCTCTCTGCCCTGAGACCGGGTGCTTGTGTTTTCATCATCATTTCATCATCATCATCATCATCGTCATCATTCGTGACAGTGACTCAATTGGACTGTGTGAAAATTTGGGACTTTGTAGGGGAGCTGATGATCGCGCAGTTGAGCGCCCCACAAACCAAACATCGTCATCATAAACCTCTGGAGTAGTCATGGAGGTCAGTTTCATCACGTTTTTATTAGGCTTCTTCCTTGTTTGTTCATCTGCTCCATAAAATCTAACATCAATCAAGCCATAAAGTAGTGTTCCATGAAGTTGTACTCCAATGAACTTAATGACCTCAGTGGTCTGGAGGAATGATTCGAGGAGATACGCAAACGCCTGCCCCTGTGGCCGAGCGCTTCTAGGCGCTTCAGTCCGGAACCGCGCTGCTGCTACGGTCGCAGGTTCGAATCCTGCCTCGGGCATGGATGTGTGTGATGTCCTTAGATTAGCTAGGTTCAAATGGCTCTGGGCACTATGGGACTTAACTGCTGAGGCCATCAGTCCCCTAGAACTTAGAACTACTTAAACCTAACTAACCTAAGGACATCACACACAGCCATGCCCGAGGCAGGATTGGAGCCTGCGACCGTAGCCGTCGCGTGGCTCCAGACTGTAGCGCCTAGAACCGCTCGGCCACTCCAGCCGCCGATTAGCTAGGTTTAAGTAGTTCTAAGTCAAGTGGACTGATGACCTCAGATGTTAAGTCCCATAGTGCTTAGAGCACTTGCTAGATACGCAAACTGAGTGCGACTACAGAGGCACATAATACAAAAACCGTGATTTCCTTTTCTACGGAAAATATTGCAAAGTGTCATCAAATGTCTCTGCAGAATATAGCATGAGCACCTACTAGTTTGCCCGTAAAATTTGAAAGACGCCTAGCCCTCTTGGCTTGTCCACTTTCCTTCTCTCATTGCCCACGTGAACTGTTTTCGTTGAGACCAATCAGTTAAGGAGGTGACATAACGAGTGATCGGGAACTGAAAGCTTTAACTTCTTATTGTAATCAATGGTTCAAATGGCTCTGAGCACTATGGGACTTAACATCTGAGGCAGGATTCGAACCTGCGACCGCTGCAGCAGCGCAGTTCCGGACTGAAGCGCCTAGAACTGCTCGGTCACAGCGGCCGGCTTGTACTCAATGGAGCAATCACACAGCCAGCCGGTTGCAAATAATTTTTAATACATTGACCTAGATTTCGACGCCTCTAAGGATGTATTTATCCGAATGAAATTTTTAACGACCTTGAAGTTACATGGCGAGCAGGCAATATTAAAATTACGGGGAGACATGCTGTAGTAAAAAAATAAAAATTGAAAATGTTCCAGCGTTTGGTACGGAAATCTTGCACTGTAAATAGACTGATGTCTGGCGCCACGTTAATCGCTTTACGACAAGGCGAGTGCCTTCTCGCAACCTTTTGGCGTTTTCCTTGCAGAGTGCGACGGCGCCCGTGTCCGACTATGTGGGCGTTGTCAGATAGGCCTCTGGCACATCGGAACGTGTAACCCAGTGGGGCCCCGTAGACAGGTGAGCGACGCAGTGGGGCCCATGTAGACACACCGGTTATCTAATTCCGTTGCATGTCCAGATGCTTGTGGATTCCCCGCTGGCAAAAAGCTATAACAAAATTGAAGGACAATCTGTGATGCTAGGTGACGTAGCTAGGCGCCGCAACATTTTGGTGGCAATCTTGTCGATTGGGGGAAGATTTTGTGGTAAGGTTTGAAGGGGCTGTTGCGGGTCGATTTGGAGCCCTATGATTGGCATTAAGATCTTCGTCTGCCCATTTATTTGTGGGACGTTCCCGGCAGAGCGGAACTTGTTTGGGAACTCTCATCCGGGACACCAGAGATGTATGACGTGCGGTAAGCACTGGTGTTCCGGTCGAGTTAAGAGTGTATTACTTTCTCGGCAACACGGGTATAGTTCTGTTGATTCTGATCCAGAGCAGAGTTTCGTGGATTCTGGTCTAGACGTCCGGTCGCAATAATTTAGATTTCCGAGACGTGATTTGTACAGGTTCGTCAGCCGAGATTCGCTGCTCGAGACAGGTTTCAACAGCCCTGATGACAGCCTGCGGGCCAACTCGGTGCTGACAGCTGCCTGCACTCGCATCGAGATCGCTGTCTACTGCATTTGCAGAGTATGTGCATTTCCACAGACGGAAAATGTTAATATAATAATAATAGGAAGAAAAGGAAAGAAATAATTTCACAGTAAATGCGCTGTAAGGTTATTTAACTAAGATAAAACATGTAAGACATTAACTACTACTAATCCGTCCGAACAGGCCTCGTAAGGACCAACGGTACCGACCGACTGCCGTATCATTCTCAGTCCTTCTCAGTCCATAGACGTCACTGGAAGCGGATATCGCTTCATGATCGCAGCTCCTCGATTTGCCTCACAAGGGCTGAGTGCACTCTGCTTGCGCTCGACAAACCCGGAGGGTCAGCCATCGAGTACCACCCAAGCCCAACAGCCCTTAATTTCGGTGGTGTGACGGGAACCGATGTTACCACTGCGCCAAGGCCGTTGGCAACAAATTAGTTACTGAACTAAAAACAAATTACAACAGTTGTTCACAGAAGAAATTAACTAAACAATAAACTTTGGTGACGTGTTTAGAGGGTGTGACTGAACAAGATGATCTTGTCTTTAATAGGGCCTACATTACAAAAAGATAACAAATACTAGTGAAGTTAAGCAGGTGGGCGAAGCAGCTGTGATTATACAACTTTTTTTCCATAGAAATTGGTAACATAGGAAAGGAAACTAATCTTTTGTTTCGGAAGTGACCAGTAAGGGGTTGACTAGTAGGTGACGCTAAGCTAGTAGTGTGTAGGAGCCTGGTAATCTGGATCGGACACGAAGCGTGCTCGAATGACCGAGGCGGTCAAGGCGCCCCCTCGCGTTGACTGGAAGATCCGGATACGTATCCTAGTCCGGCACAAAATTTCACCTCTCACCATTGATTCATTTCAGTGGCCAAAGGCGGCTAACGTTATTGAAAACCTTTATATATTTCTTCAAAATTTTTGCGATTGTTGTAGAAACGCTTCTCAAGTATGGACGAAAAACACTCGCACAAACTGTATCTTTCTATTTCATTTTATAAGTCTCCAGCAGGCTGCCATTACACAAAGTGTTAAGTAGCTTAATAGAGAGACTTCATTGAAAGGAACGAAAATACCGAAGTGCAGTGGTCAGAAATATTCTGTAACTTAAACTATTTTCTAAACAAGCGAGCACTCACTTACCAAATCACCCACACGCTCAACAGCTCTCTCTCTCTCTCTCTCTCTCTCTCTCTCTCTCTCTCTCTCTGTCTCGCACACACACACACACACACACACACACACACACACACACAGACGCACGCCCGCGCAAACCGAAACTGATCGTTTACACTGAGCATGGGATAGCGATACGCACATATGCAGATAGCGGTAGTATCGATACGCAAGAGACAAAAGGGCATTAAATCGGGGAAGCTGTCATTTGCACTCAGGTAATTTATTTGAAAAGGTTTCCCACGTGGTTGTGACAGAGCGACGGGAATTAACAGAATGGGAACGCGGAATGGCAGTTAGAGCTAGACGCATGGAATATTCGATTTCGGAAATTGTTCGTGGATTCGATATTCCGAGATACACAGCGTCAAGGGTGAGCGGAGGAAAACACCAGATTTCAGCCATTACTTCTCATCCCGCACAACGCAGTAGCCGCCCCATTTAACGAACGAGCCCAGCGGCATTTGCGTAGACTTGTCAGTGTTAACAGACAAGGAACATTGCGGTAAATAACCTCAGAAATCAATGTGGGAGGTACGACGAACATATTCGTTAGGACAGTGCGACGAAATTTGGCGTTTATGGCATATGGCAGCGGACGACCGACGCGAGTGCCTTTGCTGAGAGTACGTCATCACCTGCAACGCAGCCCCATGTCTGTTGCACCCTAGACGACTGCAAAAGCACGACACGGTCGGATGGGTCCCAGTTTCAATTGGTAAGAGCTGATTGTATGGTTCAAGTGTGTCGGAGATCCCATGAAGTCACGGGCCTAAGTTGTTAACAATTCACTGTGCAAGCTGGTGGTAGCTCCTAATCGTCTGGGTTGTGTTTATGTGGAATGATCTGTGTCCTGTGGTCCAGCTGAACCGATCATTGACTGCAGATTAATATTTTAGGATACTTGGAGACCATTTGCACCCATTTGTGGACTCCAGTTCCCCAAATATCGATGGAATTTTTATAGACGAATATGCGTCATGTGTAAGTAGGCTGTTTAGGTTTTTATGTTGGTCACGCCATATAGCGCTCTGTATAAAAATCACTGGCTGTGCTGTGTGCAGTCTGTGGCTGGTTGGCATTGTTGGAATATTCGCTATTGTAGTGTTGGGCAGTTGGAGGTGAGCCGCCGGCAGTAGTGGATGTGGGGAGAGAGATGGCAGAATTTTCAGAGCGGACGATCTGGACGTGTGTCCATCACAAAGAGTAAATTTGTAATACTGCATATCATGAACATACACTCCTGGAAATTGAAATAAGAACACCGTGAATTCATTGTCCCAGAAAGGGGAAACTTTATTGACACATTCCTGGGGTCAGATACATCACATGATCACACTGACAGAACCATAGGCACATAGACACAGGCAACAGAGCATGCACAATGTCGGCACTTGTACAGTGTATATCCACCTTTCGCAGCAATGCAGGCTGCTATTCTCCCATGGAGACGATCGTAGAGATGCTGGATGTAGTCCTGTGGAACGGCTTGCCATGCCATTTCCACCTGGCGCCTCAGTTGGACCAGCGTTCGTGCTGGACGTGCAGACCGCGTGAGACGACGCTTCATCCAGTCCCAAACATGCTCAATGGGGGACAGATCCGGAGATCTTGCTGGCCAGGGTAGTTGACTTACACCTTCTAGAGCACGTTGGGTGGCACGGGATACATGCGGACGTGCATTGTCCTGTTGGAACAGCAAGTTCCCTTGCCGGTCTAGGAATGGTAGAACGATGGGTTCGATGACGGTTTGGATGTATCGTGCACTATTCAGTGTCTCCTCGACGATCACCAGAGGTGTACGGCCAGTGTAGGAGATCGCTCCCCACACCATGATGCCAGGTGTTGGCCCTGTGTGCCTCGGTCGTATGCAGTCCTGATTGTGGCGCTCACCTGCACGGCGCCAAAACGCATACGACCATCATTGGCACCAAGGGAGAAGCGACTCTCATCGCTGAAGACGACTCGTCTCCATTCGTCCCTCCATTCACGCCTGTCGCGACACCACTGGAGGCGGGCTGCACGATGTTGGGGCGTGAGCGGAAGACGGCCTAACGGTGTGCGGGACCGTAGCCCAGCTTCATGGAGACGGTTGCGAATGGTCCTCGCCGATACCCCAGGAGCAACAGTGTCCCTAATTTGCTGGGAAGTGGCGGTGCGGTCCCCTACGGCACTGCGTAGGATCCTACGGTCTTGGCGTGCATCCGTGCGTCGCTGCGGTCCGGTCCCAGGTCGACGAGCACGTGCACCTTCCGCCGACCACTGGCGACAACATCGATGTACTGTGGAGACCTCACGCCCCACGTGTTGAGCAATTCGGCGGTACGTCCACCCGGCCTCCCGCATGCCCACTATACGCCCTCGCTCAAAGTCCGTCAACTGCACATACGGTTCACGTCCACACTGTCGCTGCATGCTACCAGTGTTAAAGACTGTGATGGAGCTCCGTATGCCACGGCAAACTGGCTGACACTGACGGCGGCGGTGCACAAATGCTGCGCAGCTAGTACCATTCGACGGCCAACACCGCGGTTCCTGGTGTGTCCGCGGTGCCGTGCGTGTGATCATTGCTTGTACAGCCCTTTCGCAGTGCCCGGAGCAAGTATGGTGGGTCTGACACACCGGTGTCAATCGAACCGATTCTACAGACCGAACGTGAGGAGAGGGGCTAGTGTAATGGTTTAACACAAACCATACAAAAATGCACGGAAGTATGTTTTTTAACACAATCCTACGTTTTTTAAATGGAACCACGTTAGTTTGCTAGCACATCTGAGCATATAAACAAATACGTAATCAGTGCCGTTTGTTGCATTGTAGAATGTTAATTACATCCAGAGATATTGTAACCTAAAGTTGACGATTGAAACCTCCGACGTTCTGTTGCGTGTTGTAACAAACACGGACCACGGTCGGCGAGCAGCATCTGCAGGGACATGTTTACGATGACGACCGTGTTTACGAGTGTGGCTGTAGTGCACTGTCGTGGTTTGGTCTAGCTGTCGCAGTGTCCGCATGTGGCGCTTGCTGCTATTGTTATTCTGCATTCGTCTCCGCACGCAGACCATCTGTAGTACACCGTGTTACCAGACGTCTGCGATAATGTAGTGTTGTAGGAACTGTGACCATGGTGTATTTGAACTCTGAAGATGATACTCATCAATGGCGAGTGTCGACGAAATGTAGATGAAGCCGGGAGGGTGAATGCAGAATGGTACCCGGACAGAGAGCATCCGACGTGCCGCACATTGCAAAACATCTACCGCCAACTGTATGCAACAGGTAAGGTCGTAGCACGCAAATGTGTCCGTCACAGGCCCGTCGCAGGAGAATCGGGTGCAGTTGGTGTGTTAGCTGATGTTCCCATGAACCCACACATGAGTACACGGGACATTTCGAGAGCCGGTGGACTGAGTCAAAGTAGTGTCATGCGCATACTGCATCGTCACCGTTTTCACCCGTTCCATGTGTCGCTACATCAGCAATTACATGGTGATGACTTTAATCATCGAGTGCATTTCTTTCAATGGGCATTAACAGAGAATGCATTGCAGTTCTACCTATTTACCGATGAAGCGGGTTTCACAAACCACGGGGCAGTGAATCTACGGAACATGCATTACTGGTCCGTGGACAATCCTCGCTGGCTCAGACAGGTAGAGAGACAGCGACCGTGGACTGTAAATGTATGGTGCGGGATCATTGGCGACCACCTCATTGGTCCTCACTTCATTGCAGGGGCCCAAACAGCTGCAATATACATCGCGTTTGTACAGAATGATCTGCCAACGTTGCTCGAAAATGTCCCAGTGGAAACGCGTCGACGTATGTGGTATCAGCATGATGATGCACCTGCACATTCCGCAATTAACACTAGGCTGACCCTTGACAGGATATTCGGCGGGCGTTTCATAGGACGTGGAGGACGCATAAATTGGCCAGCCTGTTCTCCTGATCTTACACCTCTGGACTTCTTTGTGGGGCACGTTAAAGGAGAATGTGTACCCTGATGTGTCTACAACTCCAGAGCATATGAAACAAAGTATTGTGGCAGCCTGCGGCGACATTACACCAGATGTACTGCGGCGTGTACGACATTCATCACGCCATAGATTGCAATTGTGTGCTGCAAATGATGGCCATCACATTGAACATCTATTGGCCTGACATGTTGGAACACACTCTATTCCACTCCGTAATTGAAAACAGAAACCACGTGTGTACGTGTACCTCACCGCTCATGATAATGTACATGTGCGTCAGTGAAAAAGATCAATAAAAAGGTGTTAGCATGTGGACGTAATGTGCTGTTCCAGTCTCTTCTGTACCTAAGATCCATCACCGTTCCCTTTGGACCCCTACGTAATTCGGTGCTCTCCGATACACACGATCGAACAGCGGAGGAGTGGTATACTTCCGTGAATTTTTTTATGGTTTGTATTACGCAATTGCACTAGCCCCTCTCCTCGCGTTCGGTCTGTGGAATCGATTCGTTAGCATTTGATGTGGTTTACAAAATATATCCAGCGGTAATGTTAGACTTATTAATATTATTAAGGTAAATACTTTGTTCTCTATCAAAATCTTTCATTTGCTTACTATGGCTATCAGTAGTTAGTGCCTTCAATAGTTAGAATCTCATATTTAGCTGGCAGTATTGGCGCTCGCTGTATTGCAGTAGTTCGAGCAACGAAGATTTTTGTGAGGTAAGTGATTCATGAAAGGTATAGGTTATTGTTAGTCAGGGCCATTCTTTTGTAGGGATTATTGAAAGTCAAATTGTGTTGCGCTAAAACTATTGTGTGTCAGTTTAGTGTTGATCAGAATAAGTAAAGAGAAAACTGTCTGAGTACGTTCAGTTCTTCTCAGCTGTTTGAAAATCAAATAACGTAAGAGGTTTATCAGCACAGTAATTCATAAATTTTCCAAAGGGGACGTTTCATATGACCGTGGCAGGGTCGCCATTTCCGCTCTCAAAATTCTGCCATCTCTCTCCTCACATCCACCACTGCTGGCGGCTCACCTCCAACTGCCCAACACTACAATAGCGAATATTCCAACAATGCCAACCAGCCACAGACTGCACAGAGCACAGCCAGTGAGTTTCATACAGAGCACTGTGTGGCGTTACCAACATAAAAACCTAAACAGCCTACTTACACACGTTACTGGGCTACAATTGTTCACTATTGTCTTGAAGAATATACTGGGCATTTCGAGCGTCCGACATGAATTCCAATGAAGTTTTGTGGGACACAATCGAGAGGTCGGTCTTTGCAGAAAAACTTTTGCAATTATGGATGGCTACAGAGGCACTATGGGGACTTCCAATTACTTAATGAGTCCATGACATGTCGAGTTCCTGCCCTACGCTCCGCAAGAGGAGGTCCGACAGGAAAGTGGAAGGTATTCCATGACTTTTCTCATCTCATCTACATGGTTACTCTGCAATTCACATTTAAGTGCTTGGCAGAGGGTTCATCGAACCACAATCATACTATCTCCCTACCACTCCACTCCCAAACAGCGCGCGGGAAAAACGAGCACCTAAACCTTTCTGTTCGAGCACTGATTTCTCTTATTTTATTTTGATGATCATTCCTACCTATGTAGGTTGGGCTCAACAAAATATTTTCGCATTCGGAAGAGAAAGTTGGTGACTGAAATTTCGTAAATAGATCTCGCCGCGACGAAAAACGTCTTTGCTGTAATGACTTCCATCCCAACTCGCGTATCATATCTGCCACACTCTCTCCCCTATTACGTGATAATACAAAACGAGCTGCCCTTTTTTTGCACCCTTTCGATGTCCCCCGTCAATCCCACCTGGTAAGGATCCCTCACCGCGAAGCCATATTCTAACAGAGGACGAACGAGTGTAGTGTAAGCTGTCTCTTTACAGGACTTGTTGCATCTTCTAAGTGTCCTGCCAATGAAACGCAACCTTTGGCTCGCCTTCCCCACACTGTTATCTATGCGGTCTTTCCAACTGAAGTTGTTCGTAATTTTAACACCCAGGTATTTAGCTGAATTGACAGCCTTGAGAATTGTACTATTTATCGAGTAATCGAATTCCAACGGATTTCTTTTGGAACTCATGTGGATCACCTCACAATTTTCGTTATTTAGCGTCAACTGCCACCTGCCACACCATACAGCAATCTTTTCTAAATCGCTTTGCAGCTGATACTGGTCTTCGAATGACCTTACTAGACGGTAAATTACAGCATCATCTATATCTAAATCCATACTCCGCAAGCCACCTGACGGTGTGTGGCGGAGGGTACCCTGAGTACCTCTTTCGGTTCTCCCTTCTATTTCAGTCTCGTATTGTACGTGGAAAGAAGGATTGTCGGTATGCTTCTGTGTGGGCTCTAATCTCTCTGATTTTATCCTCATGGTCTCTTCGCGAGATATACGTAGGAGGGAGCAATATACTGCTTGCCTCTTCGGTGAAGGTATGTACTCGAAACTTTAACAAAAGCCCGTACCGAGCTACTGAGCGTCTCTCCTGCAGAGTCTTCTACTGGAGTTTATCTATCATCTCCGTAAAGCTTTCGCGATTACTAAATGATCCAGTAACGAAGCGCGCTACTCTCCGTTGGATCTTCTCTATCTCTCCTATCAACCCTATCTGGTACGGATCCTAGACTGCTGAGCGGTATTCAAGCAGTGGGCGAACAAGCGTACTGTAACCTACTTCCTTTGTTGTCGGATTGCATTTCCTTAGGATTCTTCCAATGAATCTCAATCTGGCATCTGCTTTACCGACGATCAACTGTATATGACCATTCCATTTTAAATCACTCCTAATGCGTACTCCCAGATAATTTATGGAATTAACTGCTTCCAGTTGCTGACCTGCTATTTTGTAGCTAAATGATAAGGGATCTATCTTTCTATGTATTCGCAGCACATTACACTTGTCTACATTGAGATTCAATTGCCGTTCCCTGCACCATGCGTCAATTCGCTGCAGATCCTCCTGCATTTCAGTATAATTTTCCATTGTTACAACCTCTCGATACACCACAGCATCATCTGCAAAAAGCCTCAGTGAACTTCCGATGTCATCCACCAGGTCATTTATGTATATTGTGAATAGCAACGGTCCTACGACACTGCGAACAACCTAAGAGAACTGCTCATATTGTCAACCAGGTCATTTATATAGATCAGGAACAGCAGAGGTCCCAGGACGATTCCCTGGGGAACACCTGATATCTCTTCAGTTTTACTTGATGATTGTGCTACAGGTGCATTTCGAAGAATTGGACTACTTCGAAGCAACGAGACACGTCCGTTCTGATTGCCCGTTAGACCGCTGGCCCCGAAGCCCCAATCAGATGAGTGTTGTCGATACAGGTGTACACGGTCGTCGGCGGCAGGAAGAAACAGTTGGCCGCTAGGGAGAGGAGGGAGGCTGTCGTGTTGTAGCGGCGGCGGTGGCGGCGGCGCGGCGTGCGGGAGAAACGCAAGAGAGCGGCGGCGTGGGCAGGCGTGCCGGCGGCTGCGCCCGCGGCGGCCATCAGGGCGCGCTGGTCGTTTTGGAGGCGAGGCGGGCGGCTGGCCGGTGCCGGCGAGTGTTTATGACGGGCGGCGGTGATGTCCGGCCGATAGCGGCAGGCGCGGCGAGGCCGGCTGGCGTGGCGTGGCGCCGCGGGGCCCCCGCGCCGAGCCGCGCATAAATCGCCGGACGCGAGGCGCTGGCGCTGGCGCTGGCTGCGGCCCCGGGCGGGCCGCATACCGGCCGGCAACAGGCGCTCGCTGCACCTGCGGCCCCTGCCTGCTCTGCCTGCGCCGGCCAGCCCCTCACATGCGGCCAAGTCACGACGTGTCTACAAGACCGACTGTACGAGGTGCGAAAATAAATGAGACTGATGTGGAAAAAATGTTGCTTACCATTTTAGTCACGTTCAGTGTTGTCTCCTTCAAAGTAGTTCCCTTCTGATTGCTTTTTCCAGGGCTTCTGCCATTGATAGGGCAACGGCCTTGCCACAGTGGATACACCGGTTCTCGTGAGATCACCGAAATAAAGCGTTGTCGGGCGTGGTCGGCACTTGCATGGGTGACCACCTAGGCCGCCATGCACTGTTGCCATTTTTCGGGGTGCACTCAGCCTCGTGATGTCAATTGAGGAGCTACTCGACCGGATAGCAGTGGCTTCGGTCAAGAATGCCATCAAAACGACCGACAGAGCAGTGTGCTGACCCCACGCCCCTCTTATCCGCATCCCCCCCCCCCCTCCCCGAGGTTGACACGGCGGTCGGATGGTCCCGGTAGGCCACTCGTGGCCTGAAGACGGAGTGCTATTTTTTTCTGCCATTGATGGTAACATTTCTGGAACTCATCTTCCGTAATATCCTCCAAGACCCTCGTCACAGGTTTTTGGACATCTTGTATTGTTTGAAAATGCTGTCCCTTGACAGCCGTTTTGACTCTTGGAAATAGGAAAAAGTCGCACGCGAAAAAATGTGGCTGTGCTAGTACGTAAATTTGTTTTCAGGTTAAAAGTTTCTGGACTGACAGAGCAGTATGGGATGGCGCATTATCGTGATGCAGAATCAGCAAATGTTGGCATGGACACGAAGAGCTCTTTGACAAAGTCTTTCTAAAATTTCTCTGTAATGTTCAAATGTGTGTGAAATCTTATGGGACTTAACTACTAAGGTCATCAGTCCCTAAGCTTACACACTACTTAACCTAAATTATCCTAAGGACAATGTAGTGTGCATACTGTAAGACCTTCAGTACACACACCATCAGAATATTGACTTGTCGCTCTAACGAAATAGGCGAGTGTCAGCAATATGCCTCGTGCTCTTATCGTCACGTGTTTATCTTAGGCCATTAGTTCACACGATAGAAATGCCACTTGTACGCTTAGAGTAGCAGATTGACAGGGACCAAAATTGACGATCTGAAATTTCTTTGGTATTGGTATCTTAATCTTATTCTCACATATGTCTCTGATACATGACAAAAGTGTCTATACATTTATCTTCGTGGCTATGTACAGGAATATGGTAATCTTATTAGACGCAGACTGAAACTTGACTATAGACTGGTACAGACGAATGTAGAACTCGTACAAACTGTTGCACATAAATGCAGACTCACTAATCGGAGGTCTGTACACTCGTTATAATACCTCGCGCATTCATGTATCACTGCGTGAGTGTGATCCGCAAGGACAAAAGGTTCTATATTAGCAGAAATCTCATTGGCTGCGTTACATATTAATATGCGGATCGGCGGAAGTAGAATTTGGTCCGTCTCTATGGCAGCGCCATCTTGTAGGGTGGAGACGGGCGAGCGCTGCACCTGCGCTGTTGTGCTTAGCTGGGTGCACTCTAGTGGGAAAGTTGTGTATGCGCTGACTACGCGGAACTATGTACACAGCAGACAAACACACACACCCATGCCCGAGGGAGCAGTCGAACCTCTCCTGGGACCAGCCGCACAGTCAATGACTGCAGCACCCCTGACCGCTCGGCTAATCCCGCGCGGCTTTGCTGTAATAATATTGGTTAACTAGAAAGCTTTTGACAATGTTGAATGGAACGCTCTCTTTAAAATTCTGAAAGTGGCAGGAGTAAAATACAGGGAGTGAAAGCCTGTTTACAATTTGTACAGAAACCAGATGGCAGTTATAAGAGTCGAGGGACGTGAAAGGGAAGCAGTGGTTGGGAAGGGTGTGAGACAGGGTTGTAGCCTCTCTCCAATGTTATTGAATCTGTATATTGAGCAAGCACAAAAGGAAACAAAAGAAAAATTCGGAGTAGCTATTAAAATCCATGGAGAAGAAATAAAAACTTTGAGGTTCGCCGATGACATTGTAATTTTGTCAGAGACAGCAAGGGACTTGGAAGAGTAGTTGAACGGAATGGACAGTGTCTTGAAAGGAGGATATAGGATGAACATCAACAAAAGCAAAATGAGGATAATGGAATGTAGTCGAATTAAATCGGATGATGCTGAGGGAATTAGATTAGGAAATGAGACACTTAAAGTGGTAAAGGAGTTTTGCTATTTGGGGAGCAAAATAACTGATGATGGTCGAAGTAGAGAGGATATAAAATGTAGACTGGCAATGGCAAGGAAAGCGTTTCTGAAGAAGAGAAATTTGTTAACATCGAGTATAGATTGAAGTGTCAAGAAGTCGTTTCTGAAAGTATTTGTATGGAGTGTAGCCTGCAGCAGGTACTGGGAGATGAAGCAGCTTGCACAGGATAGAGTAGCATGGAGAGCTGCATCAAACCAATCTCAGGACTGAAGACCACAACAACAACAACAATAACAACAACAACTGTTTGTCCAGGAGGCACCTACTCTTTATGAACAATTCCCTTGGAATCAAAGAAGCACACAAGCATGCATTTCACTTTTGACTTTGACATGCGAGCTCCTTTTGGTCTGAGTGACCCCTTTGAGCACCGTTCCGAACTTTGACGTTTTGTCTCCGGATCGTACTGAAAAAAAAAAAACTTTCATCACCAGTGATAACACGGATCAACAATTTTGGATTGATTTCCGTTTGCTCTAACAGATCGGCTGCCACATTTTCCCCTGTTTCTCGCTGTTGTGGTGTGAGATTTTTGGGGACCATTTTTGCACAAATCTTTCTCATGCCGACTTCAGTTATTATTAGACAAACCGTTTCTCGGAAACTGTGGAGAGTAAAAACTGTAGAGGAAGACAGAGAATGGAATACATCCAGCAAATCATTGAGCACGTAGGTAGCAAGTACTCATCTGAGATGAAGATGTTGGCACAGGAGAGGAATTCTTGACAGGCCTCATCAAACCAGACGGAAGATTGATGACTAAAAAAAAAGTTCGCAAATACGCTATACAAAGAGAGGGGGAGGTGGAGATGGAAGCAGGGAGAGAAGTAGATGGACGGAGGGGTGAGGAACAGATTGACAGAGAGAGAGGGGCGAGGAGATGGACAGAAAGATGGG
Source organism: Schistocerca gregaria (assembly GCF_023897955.1). Classification (NCBI taxonomy): domain Eukaryota; kingdom Metazoa; phylum Arthropoda; class Insecta; order Orthoptera; family Acrididae; genus Schistocerca; species Schistocerca gregaria. The sequence goes on along the minus strand of NC_064920.1, from coordinate 741,442,009 downwards.
CATTAGAAGATGGATAGAGGACTGGAGTGAGGGAGGGGAGGTGCAGGCAGCATCTGAATTAACTGCTCTCAGAGTCAATCTTCCAGTTCGGAAGCGTGGGTCAACGAGATTTCTCTGGTCGACACCATTATGTTGCACTGACCTTACGGAATGAATCTGTCACAGTGAAACGGATACATGCAAATGGTTGCACACTACGAACTTGCATCATGGTTCGGAGTAAATATTTACTTGTATACCTCCTTATAACTGACTGGCAATGTCGGTCGTAGGTCAGAGGAAGGTAAATAGAACCATGCCTACTAATTCACTGCAGTGTCCAAACCAACAAACAGCTTGACTTTACCTTTCCTGTCATGAAACATCCTTGTCACGAGGGTAGTGAAGTTTTCTTCATTTTTCTGCGTATTTTATCTACTAGTTTATCTTTCAAGATATCGTACTTCTCTTCTCGGAGACAACGGCGATGTTTATCTGGCCCATAAAGTAACAGTAATGTAGGTTCCAATATACCACTCAACGAATTCGTTGGTGTTAACAAACAGCTGCGTGAGCTGCGTCCCCACCGGTACTTGCTGCTGCTGCGAGCGGCTATACGTGGCTCCTTACCGGCTTGCCTCTTTCCTTCACGCAGCCGACCTACTTCACTGGGCGGTGTACTCTGTCTGGTCTACGCTAGCTACGCCTCGATTACACGATTCAAGTACCTTATTTAGTCGTGATAATTAATCCACAATTATCTTTTGTTACTCGCCAATACGGTGACGTACTGGAACATCCCTTCCAGGTCTGATTGACATTATGTTCCGAATCTAGAATGACGTCGTGTTCTGGTTAAGTGTTTCTTTTTCTGCACGCATCCAATGTTGATATGAAAACGCAAAGTCCTTTCCCTTGGTTGCAACAGCAGCACACAGATGTTTCTCTTCTCTTTCCTTTTCTATCGTGTTTTTCTGCAGCGCAAAAGCGCTTTGACGCGTTTCATTGTTTGTCTTTTCCTATATTTTCTGTCTTGTTTGTCGTTCACTAACAAAAGAATTACAAAATTCATTTTAAATGTTCCACAAGCCTATCCTTTGTATGGAATAGATTTTCCAGACCTTTCCTCTTCCTTTTTGCATATCACTTCCTCATTTCATATTTTGTCTTTTCTACTTCTTACAAAACGTTTGTAGTTTTTCTTACAGTTTACTTAACCTGCAAGAGTCACAAGAAAACAATAGAGATTTCTTACCTATAAACGTGAAAGTACTCGCAATTGCTTTTATTTGTATATTATTATTTTTCACGAGATACTAATACACTCCTGGAAATGGAAAAAAGAACACATTGACACCGGTGTGTCAGACCCACCATACTTGCTCCGGACACTGCGAGAGGGCTGTACAAGCAATGATCACACGCACGTCACAGCGGACACACCAGGAACCGCGGTTTTGGCCGTCGAATGGCGCTAACTGCGCAGCATTTGTGCACCGCCGCCGTCAGTGTCTGCCAGTTTGTCGTGGCATACGGAGCTCCATCGTAGTCTTTAACACTGGTAGCATGCCGCGACAGCGTGGACGTGAACCGTATGTGCAGTTGACGGACTTTGAGCGAGGGCGTATAGTGGGCATGCGGGAGGCCGGGTGGACGTACCGCCGAATTGCTCAACACGTGGGGCGTGAGGTCTCCACAGTACATCGATGTTGTCGCCAGTGGTCGGCGGAAGGTGCACGTGCTCGTCGACCTGGGACCGGACCGCAGCGACGCACGGATGCACGCCAAGACCGTAGGATCCTACGCAGTGCCGTAGGGGACCGCACCGCCACTTCCCAGCAAATTAGGGACACTGTTGCTCCTGGGGTATCAGTGAGGACCATTCGCAACCGTCTCCATGAAGCTGGGCTACGGTCCCGCACACCGTTAGGCCGTCTTCCGCTCACGCCCCAACATCGTGCAGCCCGCCTCCATTGGTGTCGCGACAGGCGTGAATGGAGGGACGAATGGAGACGTGTCGTCTTCAGCGATGAGAGTCGCTTCTGCCTTGGTGTTTCTGTTCCAACAGGACAATGCACGTCCGCATGTATCCCGTGCCACCCAACGTGCTCTAGAAGATGTAAGTCAACTACCCTGGACAGCAAGATCTCCGGATCTGTCCCCCATTGAGCATGTTTGGGACTGGATGAAGCGTCGTCTCACGCGGTCTGCACGTCCAGCACGAACGCTGGTCCGACTGAGGCGCCAGGTGGAAATGGCATGGCAAGCCGTTCCACAGGACTACATCCAGCATCTCTACGATCGTCTCCATGGGAGAATAGCAGCCTGCATTGCTGCGAAAGGTGGATATACACTGTACTAGTGCCGACATTGTGCATGCTCTGTTGCCTGTGTCTATGTGCCTGTGGTTCTGTCAGTGTGATCATGTGATGTATCTGACCCCAGGAATGTGTCAATAAAGTTTCCCCTTCGTGGGACAATGAATTCACGGTGTTATTATTTCAATTTCCAGGAATGTAGCAATAATAAAACTAAAACTGGCTATTAGTAAACTTTATAAACGTAAGCGACCATATGCTTGTACAAGGTGCAGAAAAACCAAACACTGGCTCCACGAAGCCATTTTTTTACAAGAAATCCTTCAGATACAATAAGAGCATCATCGTAATTGCGAGTGCGACACATACTGGTTTGAACAGAGACAAAATGTGACTAGTTTGTGGGTTTAGACCGCAAAATTCGTGCAACCGAACAGTTTGAACTGTATCTAAGCTGTGCAATGGCAGCCTCTCTATGCTGCAAGTTCGTGATGTATTTCCTGATGTACACAAACAAGATGATCACGCCTAAATTATGAAAGCAAGAAAGATTACAAAATAATCGACGTATGATTAGATGGTTTTGTCTTGCTGCGTAAAACAAAATGTTTTCATTTATAGAGTTTACCATCTGAGTAGCCGACATTACCTGGGTATGTATTTATTCCAATATTCTATTTGTCTATCTCCTCCTTTCCCCTCTTTCTGTCCGTCTCCTCCTCCCCCCCCCCCCTTTCTGCTTATCTGCTCTTCCACCCCTGTCTCTGTCCATCTCCTACTCTTTTCTTTCTCTGTCCATCTCATCCTCTCTCCTCTCTCTGTTCATTTCCCCCTTTCTCTGTCCAGCCCCTCCCCTCAAATCTGTCCACCCTCTTGCTCCCCTTGTTGTCTGTTCATCTCCTCCTCCCCCCTTTCCTCTCCGCGTTATCACGATCACCCCAACAGGACGTTGATTGCTCTTACTGCCATAATATATTTTTTTTCCAGACTGTGACTAAAATGTGTACCAAATTTGGTTGAAATCGTTGCAGGGCCTTAGGATGAGCTTTTTACACATGGATTTACCCACATACTTACATGCCAAATACATTTCAGATGTATTAAACATGCTTCACACGTATTTGTACACATTTTTCACGTGTATCTCTAGTGAATTTCATTATCACGCAGCTTAATGATTATGACATCGTATCTCCTGAACAATGTGCTGTAAAATGATAGAATTTTGCTGCTACAGCCAGTGGTATATGTGGCCACTATATATGAAACACGTTCTGAATAGAGTTAGTGGTAAAGAAGTGATAAAATAAAACGTCATGTACGATGCGGAAGTTTATCACAGAACTCAGTGCTTATGATATTATAATTTCTGAACTATTTGGCGTACAGTAATGTTTTTCTAGATACATTCAGCGCCATATGAGGATACCACCTATGAAAAATGTTGCGAATAGTTCGTAGGAACGAAATAAAAACTTTAAACGTCTTGCATGAAGCGGCAGTTTCTAACGTATATCAGAGTTTATGACATTATATTCACTGAACTATTTGTCGTACAATGATATAATTTTGCTGGTACGTTTAGTGCTGTAAGTGATTACTGTCTGCAAACTTTTTCGCGAATACAGTAAGTAATAAAGGAGTGATAAATTAAAACGTCATGCTTCACCGCAGTTTTACTGCATGAACAGAGAATATGTAGTGAGCGGTAACCTTTTCTTCTTTCATCATACTATGAGGATTGTCAGCGAGAAATAGTTCCTTACAGGTTTGAAATTTTGCATAAAGTTTGTTCGAAGTCACTAAGTGTTCTCATCCTCAAATACTGGGCGAGTAAAGTAAGGCTATTCGCGCCTAGTGAGCTACACATCTTTTTTACCACCACCCAGTGGTAGGTGGTTCTTACCCCCACAGTGACTTATTCCAGACAGTAAGTGATATGTGTACCAAGTTTGGTTGAAATCTGTTCAGGAATTTAGGAGGTGATGTGGAACATATGTCCATACAGAAGCTGATCAGCCAGTACGTTATGACCACCTTTCTAAATGCCGGTATGTCCACCTTTGGCACGGATGATAGCGGCGACGCAATGAGGCCTCAGTAGATCGCTGGAAGGAGTCGGCACTACACTCAAGTCACCTGATTCACGTAAAATCCCAGAAGGCAGGCGGTGAGCTCTGGCGCCAAGGTCAATCTCATCCCACATGTGTTGGAGCAGGTTCAGATCTGACGGGTTAAGTGACCAGCACATCAACTGGAACTCGCCATTGTGTTGCTCGAACCACTCCATCACACAACTGGCCTTGTGACATGGTGTATTTCCTAGTCGAAAAATTTCAGTGCCGTCAGGAAACATGATCGTCATGGAGTGTACGTGGTCTGCAACCAATGTACGATACTCCCTGGCCGTCAAGGTGTCTTGCACGAACTCCTATCGACACATTGATGCCTATGTGAATGATCTCCAGAGCATAACGGAGACGACGCCAGATTGTCTCCATTCCGCAGTGCAGGCGTCAAGCAGCTGCTCCTCTGGGAGACGACGGATTCGCGCCTTGCCATCGGCATGATGAAGAAGTTACCGGGATTCATCAGACCGTGCAACGCTGTGCTACTGCACCAACGTCCAGTGCCGATGGTCACGAGTCCATTTCAGTCGCAGTTGCTGGTCTCGTAGTGTTAACATTGCCATGTGCATGTGTCGTTCGGTGCACTGTGTGTTCAGACACACTTGTACTGTACCCAGCATTAAGGTTTGACGTTAGTTCTGCCACAGTTCGCCGCCTGACCCGTTTTACCAGTATCTTCAGTCTACGACATCAGATGTCTGTAAAGAGGGGGGCAGCTTCCCAAACCCACGACGTCTGGACGTGGTTTCTCCTTGGGTACGGCACATGTTGAAGACACTCACAACAACACTCTTCGAACATCCAACAAGTTATGCAGTTTCCGAAATGTTCGTGACGAGCTTCCGGCCCATCACGATCTACCGTCGGGCAGACTCATAAAAAGCGCGCGACTTCCCAATTCTACACACGGACACCACACTCACTGATATTACATGGACCGTACACTTGTCTGATTAATACGACCGTACACTTGTCTGATTAAGAGTCATTTTTCGCTAGGCGACAGCAAGGTTTATATCGATAGTAGGTCGGTGGCCATAATATTCTGCCTGATCAGTTTTATGAAATGTACTGGTTTTGTTGTATAAGCGTGATGAAGTTGCAAAAACGAGTAATCAACAACTTTTTAATTTGATTCTTCAATTTCTCCAGGCGTATTTCAATACGAAATAAATCTCGGGTGAACTGCCTGGTGTGATGATGGCAACTAGGTCGTTTGCGGAAATATTGTGTTCTGTGTCCTTTGTACACTCACACCAGACTGGTCACCCGAGATTCATTTCGTCAACTTTTAATATAATCACAACGGGTGTATAAAGTTGTGGCCCTAACTACCTACTTTCTGAATGCCGGCTATTAAATCTTCACATGGAAAAAGTTACTTCGCTAGTTATCAGGTTAAGCAAAACTCTTAACACCTCGTATTTGCTGTGAGGATCGTGCGTAATCGGAAAGAACAGAAGGGGAATCCATGTACCACGTAGCGGCATGTATTTTAAGGAAACTAAAATAAATCTAAGTCAAATAACGATAAAAAATGTGTTCATTTGTACTTGTCGGTTTCACGATGTTTGAACTAAATGTTTGCGGGTCACCTGTATGAAGTACAACTTTCAAGCAGTTGTCTGCTAATGCTATTCAGGTCTCTCTGCTCCACTGGCTAAGTCCTGTGTCGTCAGGTCCCACAACCAAAGTATCGGCCAACCATCGCATAGGATACGAGCTTTATAAAGACATTCACACATGGCGTGAGTGTCGACCTTAAAAGACTGTAGGATGACAGCCATATGTGTAGCACACCAGCAGAGTCGTCTGCAGCACAACAAATAAGATGATGAAAGACCACCTTTGAATGGCACCATTATGTTCAATAGATTAATGATATTAGTGTGAAATCTACACATCAAATTAACGAGATACCGTGGAAATATTCTGTTTTCGTCTCTTAGCTTATACATATTCTTCGAAACTTCAATTTATTCATAAGATCTTGTCTTGAGGGCGTATATGCTTTTGATGACAGATCCCCAGTTTGTTCAAGGCTTTTTCTAACAAATAATACTGCTCTCTCGTTAACATTTGTTGTTCGTCAGCAGCTGGCTGGAAAAGCCAATCCGTAGATTAGAGGAAGCAGAAGGCTTGTCCTGTAACAAGCCACTCCTCTTCCACTTTGCAGCTCGAAGTAGCGAAACCATGTCCTTCATGAACTCCGGTCCCCGGTCTCCTTAGTCACAACCGATTACATTATTCGACTAAATCGCACCACTGTCGGTGAACATAGATTAACTCTCTGCATTTCGATTTTTTTTTGAAATAGTTATTGATAATATTTGCAAGATTCACTTTAACCCGCAAGGTATTCTGTAAGTAGGCTGTTTAGGTTTTAATGTTGGTAAATTCACGTAGCGCTCTGTATGAAAATCACTGACTGTGCTGTGTGCAGTCTGTGGGTGGTTTGCAATGTTGAAATATTCGCTATTGTAGTGCTGGGCAGTTGGATGTAAACAGCGCGTAGCGTTGCACAGTTGATGGTGAGCCGCGAGCAGTGGTGGATGTGGGGAGAGAGATGGCAGAATTTTAACAGCGGACGATCTAGGCGTGTCACCGCCAGGAAGAGTAAATTTGTAATACTGGATATCATGAACCGATATATGGAAATGGAAAAAAGAACACATTGACACCGGTGTGTCAGACCCATCATACTTGCTCCGGACACTGCGAGAGGGCTGTACAAGCAATGATCACACGCACGGCACAGCGGACACACCAGGAACCGCGGTGTTGGCCGTCGAATGGCGCTAGCTGCGCGGCATTTGTGCACCGCCGCCGTCAGTGTCAGCCAGTTTGCCGTGGCATACGGAGCTCCATCGCACTGGTAGCATGCCGCGACAGCGTGGACGTGAACCGTATGTGCAGTTGACGGACTTTGAGCGAGGGCGTATAGTGGGCATGCGGGAGGCCTGGTGGACGTACCGCCGAATTGCTCAACACGTGGGGCGTGAGGTCTCTACAGTACATCGATGTTGTCGCCAGTGGTCGGCGGAAGGTGCACGCCCCGTCGACCTGGGACCGGACGCACGGATGCACGCCAAGACCGTAGGATCCTACGCAGTGCCGTAGGGGACCGCACCGCCACTTCCCAGCAAATTAGGGACACTGTTGCTCCTGGGGTATCGGTGAGGACCATTCGCAACCGTCTCCATGAAGCTGGGCTACGGTCCCGCACACCGTTAGGCCGTCTTCCGCTCACGCCCCAACAACGTCCAGCCCGCCTCCAGTGGTGTCGCGACAGGCGTGAATGGAGGGACGAATGGAGACGTGTCGTCTTCAGCGATGAGGGTCGCTTCTGCCTTGGTGCCAATGATGGTCGTATGGGTGTTTGGCGCCGTGCAGGTGAGCGCCACAATCAGGACTGCATACGACCGAGGCACACAGGGCCAACACCCGGCATCATGGTGTGGGGAGCCATCTCCTACACTGGCCGTACACCTCTGGTGATCGTCGAGGGGGCACTGAATAGTGCACGGTACATCCAAACCGTCATCGAACCCATCGTTCTACCATTCCTAGACCGGCAAGGGAACTTGCTGTTCCAACAGGACAATGCACGTCCGCATGTATCCCGTGCCACCCAACGTGCTCTAGAAGGTGTAAGTCAACTACCCTGGCCAGCAAGATCTCCGGATCTGTCCCCCAATGAGCATGTTTGGGACTGGATGAAGCGTCGTCTCACGCGGTCTGCACGTTCAGCACGAACGCTGGTCCAACTGAGGCGCCAGGTGGAAATGGCATGGCAAGCCGTTCCACAGGACTACATCCAGCATCTCTACGATCGTCTCCATGGGAGAATAGCAGCCTGCATTGCTGCGAAAGGCGGATATACACTGTACTAGTGCCGACATTGTGCATGCTCTGTTGCCTGTGCCTATGTGCCTGTGGTTCTGTCAGTGTTATCATGTGATGTATCTGACCCCAGGAATGTGTCAATAAAGTTTCCTCTTCCTGGGACAATGAATTCACGGTGTTCTTATTTCAATTTCCAGGAGTGTGTATGAGTCACCTACCATTACCGCTGGATATATTTCGTAAACCACATCAAATACTGACGAACCGATTTCACAGACCGAACGTGAGGAGAGGGGCTAGTGTAATTGCGTAATACAAACCATAAAAAAATGCACGGAAGTATGTTTCTTAACAAAAACCTACGTTTTTTTAAAAATGGAACCTCGTTAGTATTGTTAGTACATCTGAACATATAAAAAAATACGTAATCAGTGCCATTTGTTGCATAGTGGAATGTTAATATCATCCGGAGATATTGTAACCTAAGGTTGACGCTTGAGTACCACTCCTCCGCTGTTCGATCGTGTGTATCGAAATCATTCAAATGGCTCCGAGCACTATGGGACTCAACATCTTAGGTCATAAGTCCCCTAGAACTTAGAACTACTTAAACCTAACTAACCTAAGGACATCACACACTCCCATGCCCGAGGCAGGATTCGAACGTACGACCGTAGCAGCCCCGCGGCTCCAGACTGCAGCGCTAGAACCGCACGGCCACCGCGGCCGGCGTGTGTATCGGAGAGCACCTAATTACGTAGGGGTCCAAAGGGAACGGTGATGGACCTTAGGTACAGAAGAGACTGTAACAGCACATTACGTCCACAAGCTAACACCTTTTTATTAGTCTTTTTCACTGACGCACATGTACATTACCATGATGGGTGAGGTACACGTACACACGTGGTTTCCGTTTTCAGTTACGGAGTGGAATACAGTGTGTCCCGATACGTCAGGCCAATAGATGTTCAATGTGATGGCCATCATTTGCTGCACACAACTGCAATCTATGGCGTAATGAATGTCGTACACGCCGCAATACATCTGGTGTAATGTCGCCAATGATTCCGCACCATACATTTACAGTCCTCGGTCGCTATCGCTCTACCTGTCTGAGCCAGTGAGGATTGTCCACGGACCAGTAATGCATGTTCCGTAGATTCACTGCCCCGTGGTTTGTGAAACCCGCTTCATCGGTAAATAGGTAGAACTGCAATGCATTCTCTGTTAATGCCCATTGAAAGAAATGCACTCGATGATTAAAGTCATCACCATGTAATTGCTGATCTAGCGACACACGAAAGCGGTGACGATGCAGTATGTGCATTACACTACTTTGATTCAGTCCACCGGCTCTCGCAATGTCCCGTGTACTCACGTGTGGGTTCATGGCAACAGCAGCTAACACACCAACTGCACCCGCTTCTCCTGTGTCGGGCCTGTTACGGACCCGTTTGCGTGCTACGGCCATACCTGTTGCATACAGTTGGCAGAAGATGTTTTGCAATGTGCGGCACGTTGGATGCTCTCTGTCCGGGTACCATTCTGCATACACCCTGCAGGCTTCAGCTGTATTTCGTCGACACTCGCCATAGATGAATATCATCTCCGCCTTTTCAGAGTTCGAATACACCATGGTCACAGTTCCTACAACACTATACTATCACAGACGTCTGATAACACGGTGTACTACAGTTGGTCTGCGTGCGGAGACGAATGCAGAATAACAATAGCAGCAAGCGCTACATGCGGACACTGCGACAGCTAGACCAAACTACAACAGAGCTCTACAGCCACACTCGTAAACACAGTCGTCATCGTAAACATGTCCCTGCAGATGCTGCTCGCCGACCGTGGCCCGTGTTTGTTACAACACGCAACTGAACATCGGAGGTTTCAAGCGTCAACTTTAGGTTACAATAACTCTAGATATAATTAACATTTTACAATGCAACATCCGGCACTTATAACATATTTGTTTATATGTTCAGATGTGCTAACAAAACTAACGTGGTTCCATTTTAAAAACGTAGGTTTGTGTTAAAAAACATATTTCCGAGCCTTTTTGTATGGTTTGTATTAAACAAATATACTAGCCCCTCTCCTCACGTTAGGTCTGTGGAATCGGTTCGTCAGTATTTGATGTGGTTTACGAAATATATCCAGCGGTAACGTTATATATAAGGTTAGGGTAGTTAGTATAGGTTATTGTTAGTCAGGGCCATTCTTTTGTAGGGATTATTGAAAGTCAGATTGCGCTTCGCTAAAAATATTGTGTGTCAGTTTAGTGTTAATCAGAATAAGTAAAGAGAGTAATGTCTGAGTACATTCAGTTTTGCTCAGCTGTTTGAAAATCAAATAACGTAGAGGTTTATCAGCACAGTAATTCATAAATTTATCAAAGGGAATGTTTCAATTCCTTAGAAGTCAGAACAGCCGTCACGACAAATCACAGCCATTTACCATTGCTCTTGTTCGAGAAATTTCAACACCAGACTGCTGGCCTGAAACATAATCCACTACTTATCGTTTAACTTGCAATTGCCTTTTTGTAACGTCCTCGACAATCTCAACAAATAAAAGTATCTCCGGAAGAGGATTCAAAGAGGACCAGAAAATAACGCCAAAATCAAACACACCAGCTATTCTGGAAGTAATACAGTTTATTTCCCCTTTAAAAAAATCTCCCCAAAACAATTCTTCGAATACCTCATCCAGCTTAATATAAACTACGTTCGAAAATTAATGCTAACTTGAGCTGAACCATTGTACACTCTGCAAGTGAGAATCACCAGTGCGCTGTTACTGCGGTGAGGCAGCTGCCGTGAGATCATGCGCGCCTCCACTCAGATGACATCCACTGGACTCGTCTTCTTCTCTCCAAGAGTCCCCCATATCATAAGTACTTGTCAGCTCACGAAATTTGCTAACCATTTAAGGTTCTGAACCAACCAGCGTTACAGCTGCAAAAAGTTTGGCTGGATTGTTAGCTACGAGCATTAGTTCATCCTTCCTCTACAGGTATTCCCGTTGATTCAGCTCTCTATACAACTAATAAGAACTACAACTCTGTGCTGACGATTAGAAAAACCACATTCATAACCAAACCTGATAAAGTAAATAGCTAGTTTCTCAGCTCCCATACAATTCCGAAAATTCCCGTTTCAACGATTGTGGTTGTCTGTCACCATTAATTCGATCACGGAATATTACTCTCCAGATTAATTAGTTACTCCTGCGGCTACCCATCCCTGACGGAATGCATAGGAGACGTAAACATCCTCTCCAATAAAACTGAATTCGTAAAGCACTGCGCTAATAGAAACAGTCTGCAGTTTGATGATCGTTGTACCTTTTTTTAGAGACATATAGCTACTGTGTGTAATTCGCCCGCTACTTTACACCTGGAGAGAACTTAAATGTATGTAACGTCCTGTTTCCTGCAGTTCCTATCTCTCCTTAAAAATGCAGTACCAACACTGAGACGACTTTCTGTCAGCAGACTATGTGTTAAAGAGATCTTCGTAGTCTGCGGAAAAGTGAGCCCTGCAGAACTGGACAAAGGCCAAATTATAATTATTAGTTTCTTTGTCTTTGGAGAGCGCTGCTGCTCCTCTGCTGCGTACTGAATTTGTTAACAAAGAAAAATTACTTCTCAGAATTGGAGCAGATGCCATCACATATTACTAAAGTAACTCTTTATACATTCAGGTATACTCAGAAGAAACGTTCGTTCGAGAATACATTATCCACTTCTCTTTGTACAATATTTAATAGCGCACAGTTGATATAGTTTTATTTACATTGGTGCCCTACACTCCAGAATGCCATTGGTTTCTCACAGTTTTGTTATAAGACTTCTCAGTGAAATACGATGCACTGCGTTGTGTGTTACTCATAGCCTATGAGCACAAAGGTCTCGGTTTGTGTAAAAGCGCTGTCGGTTGGTTGGTTGGTTGGTTGGTTGGTTGGTTGGTTGAATGACTGGGGAGAACACCAGTTTCTCGATCCGAGACTGGTGCATCCGAAAGTAGAGACGTCCATCGAGAAAGTTTTCTGATCTTGTCGGAAGTTTCGTAACAGTGAAAGAGGCTAAAAATGTAATGGGCATCTTGTGTAACGTGAATAATAAAAGCAAGGTGAAGGAATAGAGAAGTCAGCAGATGGGCGTTCCCGGCGCACTGCATGAGCCAGGAAGCCTCCTATCCACAGCTACGCCACAGCTGATCGACAGTCAAGAGCGACCACTATTCAACAAATTGGTCAGAAAGAGGGCAAACCATGTCTAAAAGCAATTCAAACAGAGCACAAGACGGATGAGATTAGCCTGGCCAAGGATATAAGGTCGGTGATATCTCAGTCCTTGCATACAGAGGAAGACGCCCCATCCCCAACCTTCCTGGTCCTGCTCTGGAGGTAGATTAAAATCTTATAATTTTCTCTGAGTAAACTGATAACCAGATCAACCATTCGTGAATTGTCCACCAATATTGAAGACAATGAATCTGAAGTCCATACTTGTCACTGAGAGCCAGAAGAAGGGGTCATTCCACCAAGATTTGAGCATCGGCCTGTAAAGCTCCACAAACACAAAGTGGCGGTGACTCGTTACATAAAAGAAAACAACGGGTTAACCAGCTACGAGGGTTGTGGATTCCTTCCAGGAGAAGCGGAAGGAAGAGCACAATGATGCAGTAGTCTCCTTGATACTGCAGAGCTCATTAGACGGGGCAGTAGTCCACCAGATGCCATCCCATTTCCGAGCGAGCAGACATCTCGAGTCCACTCGCAGATCCGCACCTGGCGATGGCAGAACGAACAAGACCCACATTATTTGGGAGTATGAAAGAGACAGCTAAGTAGCCAGGACGATGAATATCAACGAGAAAGTCATGAATAGCAGAGACCACAGGATTGCGAGAATAGTTTCAGCCAATGGCCTGGAGACTGCTCATTGAGTCAGTATGTATTTCAACACGATCAAGGGAGGCCTGTTTAATAGAATGGGGGGAGGGGTGGGGGGGGGGCTCTGCTGACGACTGCTAGCTCTAGTGTACAAACATTACATGTTCCCAGCAGCGAATGGTGTTCCATGCCAGCAGGAGGTGTAAAAGTATACCCCCTCTGATCAACAGCCATCAATGTAAAAGATGGTACCGGCCTCGAACTCTTGAAGAACTGGACGTAATAGACGCCGAAAGATCATGAGATCGACAGAAAAATTAGGACAGTGGAAGAGATCAGTCCTACTCCGTGGCTAGGGTACCATCCAAGGAGGAGTGCACGGGAAAACACGGGGAGTACAATCCAGGGAGGGGATATGGAGAGGGAAGAGTGATGCATTCCCACCTGAAGGCGGGAATCTGGAGGATGATACCGCTATGTAATGAGAATGGAATACAGAGAATGAATAGAGAATTGCTGAATGGCGACTGCGTAGGATATCTAGAACTGGTACCTTCGAATCTAAAGGGGAAGACCACCAATTTGGCAAGGAGACTGTCTAAAAAACTAGTCCAAAAGGCATTGGTGGCTACACACATGCTACGTTGGTGGAACTGGTAACAGTTTTAAAACTGATGGAGCCGTCGAGATATAAACCTGTCAATCATAGTGCAGTGGGGACGAAACCAGGATCTGGTAAATACGGATACTTCGGCATGCAACTAGTCTTCAGGTGACAAAAATGGGGCAGTCAGGTCAGCTGTTTGTCAAAGAAGAGGCCTAAGAAACTTTATGCGCTACAGTGTCCAGGTGCTGGACACCTAAATAGGATTTCGAGTAAGGATGGACGACAGCAGAAACGCATGGTCCGCGTTTTTGTGGAAGAGGATGGGAAATCACGGGAAAAGCCCATACAGAGGCCTGCTGAATGACTCCTTGGAGCTGGTGTTCAGCAGAAGCTACTGAGTGGGAGCTGTACCATACAAAAATCGTCGACACACAATGCAGGCGTGACAAGTAGCCCAACAGTGGTCACTAACCCACTAATAGTGGTCAGGAAAAGAATGACAACACACAGCCCTGTAGGACACCGTTCTCTTGGACCCAAAAGGAAGTGAGGGAAGCTCTAACTACCCCAGAACAATTGGTGGAAAAAGAACTGACTAATAAAAATTGGTAGACCGCCACGAAAGCCCCTTTCATGCAGGGTGAGACAATGTTGTGACACCAAGCAGTGTCATATGCCTTATGCAGATCAAAAACGACACTGATAGGGCGACCAAAGGCCTGGAAGTCGCCAGAGGTATGGGCAAGCTTGAGTGGAGACGGCGGTGCTAAGAACAGGGTAACTCATGCCTGCTGAGGGGTGCTGTGGCACAGTCTGTAAGCACTCTATTTTCCTTTCTCGCAAGAAGTATGGGTGTCTGTCGTTCAGCTCTCGTCGAATTCCGCTCACTCTGGTTTCCTGAGGACGGAGCCCCAAAGACTGTAGCACAGTTGTGACAACCATGGCGAGGCATGCTACCCCAGCAGTGCTTTGACGATGGCCACATGCCGGCCTCCGGTGACTAGTGGCACTCATGCCACGCCGGCTCGCTCCCCGTGATGGCGGAAGGCGGATGCTAGTGAGTGGATGTCATCTGCAGCAGCAGGGATGCAACCCCTCTTCCTCTGGGCAGGAGTCAACCGTGCTGCTGGAAGGCCTGGTCCAGCCCTCTGCTGGCTGGCCTTGCGAACTCAGAGGGGCGAATCGGGGCCCCGCCACAAACTCGAACTGTGGTCCTCCATAGGAGTCTTCTCGTGGCCACTTGTACAGCACAGCATCACTGTCCAAGAGAGCTGTAGAGCTGTGACACTAAAAACGCTGGTATTACGTGACTGCCCCGTATTTATACTCGGCAGTGTCCATCTGTTTTGCGAATCAGCCTCTTTAAGTCACATGCTGACAGACCTTAGGTTAGTACCACTGCACTTGCTTTGACGGCAGTTTGCAGCAAGAGTTAGTCGCAGTCGTACTGAGCACGCCGTTTCAGCAACTCTAGTACCCGTGTCACCCAGACATACTTTGATACTTCACGTTGCACGATATTACTATCAACAAGCCCGCACCTGACTTACAGTTATCGTTGCAATCCACTGACGCTAAAACTACCTTATGCTGTGACGCCACTACAGCTCCAAGATTTGGGAACCTAGCATAATCTGCCATCATTTCAAATTGCCTACGAGAATATTGATCAGGTTAATCAGCCATTAACTACAGACAGACGTTGGGTTCTTGCCTCTCTTAAGATCTGGAACAACCATACTACCTCGCCAGTTCACCTTGAAACCAAATAGAGATGAAGATACTGAGGGCAAGTTGTCTCTGGAGAACACTCAAATGTTGGATCATTTGATGGTGGTGGTTAGTGTTTAACGTCCCGTCGACAACGAGGTCATTAGAGACGGAGCGCAAGCTCGGGTTAGGGAAGGATTGGGAGGGCAATCGGCCGTGTCCTTCCAAAGGAACCATCCCGGCATTTTCCTGAAACGATTTAGGGAAATCACGGAAAACCTAAATCAGGATGGCTGGAGACGGGATTGAACCGTCGTCCTCCCGTATGCGAGTCCAGTGTGCTAACCACTGCGCCACCTCGCTCTGTGGATCATTTGATTGTGAATTGAATTGGATCATGGGGATGTATTGTGGGAGAGACGAGAACCTGAAGTAGTTCCTAGTCAGTAAGGAGTTCATTATATGATTCAGCTTGGTGGAGTGAAACATAAGGGAATGTCTTCAAATTCTCTTCTGGAGTAGAAAAGTAGTAAGATAGAAGAGGATTCCGGTGCTGTCACAAAGTTGGTCACGAGGTGCTCTGCAAGAACACTGCACCAGTACAAAGACTACACTGTAGGATAAGATCTAGAACAGCTGTTGAACGTTGGCGGCCCATAAGATAATGGAGATCTGAGATGAAGAGGCATGCATTCCAAGAGAGGAGACAAGTGATAACGACGGCTCATGAAGGATGACGTTTGAATAGTTCGTATTGCAATGTCTTTATTCTACCACAGCACCGACCAAGGGTGGGTGAGACCTGAAGAAAGGAAAATAGCAACTATTTTGGCGTGAGTGGTCGCATCTCAGGTGCCTTAGCCATTATAATCAGACAGAGAGGCGGTAAATGTAAGAACAGAGGTATAAAAAGGCCAGTTGGCTCTGTGAAACCCCCAGCGTGGTAGTCGGTCTGTGTGGCTGTGGCAAGGAAATGACAGGATAGCCAGAAAGTGGTGACTATCACAAAGGTCGTCAATGCAGCGAGGCTACAATATTACAGGAAGAGACAGATCGATAGCTGAAAAGGTGCCATGAGTGGCATGAAATGGGCCGTCATTGAGGAGGCACAGATCATGGTCTGTGGTCCGTTAGAAAGTCGCTACCAGACATTAGATGGTATGCAACAAAGTGCCCAAGCAGGAGAAAAGTGAAGGAAAGTTGTTGGACTAATGTCGTCAATTCAACACAAGTATGTGTCCTGTCTGATGGTAGGCAAATGTTGCAGACGGTAACTGCTGAAATCGTTTGCCCTTTTGGGAACAGCGTAGTTTCGACAGAACATGCAATAAACACATAGTGTTGGAGAACGGTCAGCACTATAGTTCGTTTCTTGGAGAGCAAAGCAAACCACAGAAGAAGAGAAAATAAGATGTTGTAGTTCTGGCAGGTGGCAGTAGTATACACTTCAGTTGCACTGAACGATCACATGACTGGTGACCAGGTTAGACATGAAGGTGCCAGGTAGGCCAGTCACGCCACAGGATCACTGTCACCAGTAGGTATGGAATCACATCCACATACATCAGCTAAAAATGGGATGTCTGATGAGATTTGGTACCAGAGAAGGCTCGTCTCTATTCCTGTTCATCTTCTTCTTTTCCTTCGCGACCTTTTATGGACAAGGTTTGTCAAAGGGGCTCTCCACATTCAATGCAGGGACATATGAAGAGCAGACAGCACTTGGGCTACAGGCTGTGGTCCCTTGAGCAACTGTTTGGTGTCGAGTGTCTGGTCCAGTGGTTGCTGGGAAGAGGGATCCTGAGAGGGACCTCTGTTACCGATGGAAGCCGAAGCAGGAGAAGACTTCTTCGGTTGGGTGTTCGAAGTTGTTCCCAAAGAAAATACCTTGGGAACCATGGGGGAAGAGGCTGGTGCGGGATCTGGTTTCAGAGAGGTTGAGGTAGAGATTAGGGGGGGGGGGGGGGGGGGAGATGGTCATGATGTTAGCGTAATTGATCAATATATCCACATGATGTAGGAATTCATATTCCTTCCATGCCTCAATACATGACAGACGGCCGGTAGATTTATATTCCTGGATCTTCTGTTGTACGTCTACATATGAATGAATATTCTGAAAATCACACTTCAGTACCTGGTAGAGAGTTCATCGAACTACCTTCACAATAATTCTCTTTTATTCCACTTTCTGGCTTTCAAGTAATAACTTGAAATGATGTGTGATGGCCGTCAACCACATACCCTCAGACTCAACGTTGAAATATTAAAAATTTTGGCTGGTTTTGTTGTCTAGGGGCTGGGATACGTAGTTGCCGCATTACAGGCCAAATACTGCTGAGTCTACAGTTTGCAATAAGAATACATACATGAATCGAATGGTCGAAGGTTTCTATCACTAGGCAAATGCGAATTATGAAAGTAACATATAAATTTATAAATGAAAGATTGCAACTAAACAGAAACAATTGGTAACACATTTAGTGGGCCAACCTGTATTATGAACTACCGCGAGGGAAACGATCTTTTGATACACAACCTGTGTGGATACAGAAAATACACTTCTTGTCAAACACAGCTAGCTCTTACTGGCTCTTTATTCTCACGAAGTAATGAGCTATCTTAGCGACTTTAACTGATGAGTACGGTAGTAGGAGTACGTTTGATAGTGCGGTATATTTCTGCAAAACACTTATTGGTGTCTCGATGGTCTAGCAGTTAAATAAAATATAAGTTGAATAACAGGGAAACAATAGATTCCTAATGCACGTAATTAGTTATGAACAACAACATGGCTCGCGAGGTATTCACTTCTAAACGCACACTAAATCTTCACTGTAGAAGCCACGGAAATCTCACAAGTGCACAAGTCGGTACTCCGAAGTATTTCTATCAGTCGCGACCACGCGCAAATCGCTCCACACTCTCCAAGTCTCTGCTGCGATCTTACGTCGGTCGCGCCGTTGCGTCCGGCACCTTTTGTCCTGTGCAACTGTCCCTCGCGCCGCCCTGTTCAGAACTCCCGTGTTGTGTGCCGTACCGCCCCGAACTCCCTTCCATTCACTTCAGTAGACGCCTCTCTTAGTAACGAGCGCTGTGATTGGCTAGAGCGCTCCCGCTCTGTCTTCAAGCCAACGCCAACTCTCAAACATAATAAAACATACGAAATACTGGAGTTACATTTAAATATCCCTACGGCTGGACCATAAGCAACTTGTAACACACATTATTAGATACATAAACAAATTAAATAAACATATATCAAAGGAATAGAATACTACGAAGGCCAGTGGCCTAATGTCTCTCTTCTTTCCAAAACACAGTAAATATTTAACGCGTCTCTTCATGATTAGTGTATATATCGGGTATAAACAAATACATAGACGAATAAATATATTTAAAAGCATGCTGCTCCCGTTTTCTCGTGTCACTGTGGAGTACTTACGGCCTGACGCGATTAGTAGTAATCGGCCACTTTTGACCTCCAATAGCTCATGTACTATTCAAGTTACATGCCAGTAACTGATACCAATTTAGGTTTACACTAATAGCTTTCTAAAGACATGTAGCTCGACGAAATCGGATGACCCGTTTAGATTTTGGAAATTCGTTGCTAGGTGTTACTTGTATAATTTACAGTCAGATACTAAACTTTAAACTAATAAAGATATTGAAAATCTGATTACACCACAGAATCCTCGTGCAAATAACAGTAATGCACATGTTTCTTTTTGAGGTATCATGATTCATCTGGCTACTATTAATTTCTATACTAACTGCGAAATGTCTGCCATTAAGGTTTCACAAAGTCCGCCATCTTTGGCACTCTCAGCGTGTGTCCCTCATCCACACAGTGTCACAGTGGAAATCCCAGCCACGCGGCTGGACCACGCGCTGCGGCTACCCCGCTCGTCTGGCTAATGTTCAGCACCACGTGTTTGCTGCCGGGCCCCGACTTGCCAAGAGGCCCGTACGGCCTCATCAACTTTGAATATTTCCTGGCCGCCACAACTCGCCCGTTACCTCACACACTCCCGAACCACGTGAGCAAGTTCTGATCTCCCTTCTTTTATTGTGATGATCGTTTCTCCCTTTGAGGTCGGTATCAACAACATATTTTCGCATTCAGAGAAGAACGCTGATGGCAGTAATTTTATGAGAAGATCCCCCCGCAAAGAGAAACGCCTTGGTTTTAATGATGTCCACTCCAAATACTGTATCACGTCCGTGACATTATATGCCCTATTTGTCGACAGTAAAAAATATGCTACCCTTATTTGAACTTTCTCCATTTACTCCGTGACCATGCGGCTCTAGGCGCTTCAGTCTGGAACCGCGTGACCGCTACGGTCGCAGGTTCGAATCCTGCCTCGGGCATGGATGTGTATGATGTCCTTAGAGTAGTTATGTTTAAGTAGTTCTAAGTTCTAGGGGACTGATGACCACAGATGTTAAGTCCCATAGTGCTCAGAGCCATTTGAACCATTTTGAACCAACAGGGGACAGCCAAGCGCAGTGCAGGCAGTCTAGTAGAACTGTTGTTTCTTCTAAGTGTTCTATCAAT
The DNA here is from genome assembly GCF_023897955.1 of Schistocerca gregaria. Lineage (NCBI taxonomy): Eukaryota > Metazoa > Arthropoda > Insecta > Orthoptera > Acrididae > Schistocerca > Schistocerca gregaria. The sequence goes on along the minus strand of NC_064920.1, from coordinate 741,421,951 downwards.
AACACAACATTTTCTATGTATTCTATCCAATTTATTGGAAATTTGTTCGTAATTGTAGCTCCCGTGTTTAGTTGAATTTGTGGTCTTTAGATTTCATTGATTTAACATGTAACCGAAATTTAACGGATTCCTTTTAGCTTTCATGTTGATGACAACACATTTTTCATCATTTAGGGACAGCTAACAATTTTTGCACCATACAGATTTCCTTTCTAAATTGTTCTGCTGTTTGTTTTCATCTTCTGTTGACTTTACTAGACGGTAAACGACAGCATCATCTGAAAACTACCAAAGACTGCATCTCAGATTGCTTCCTAAATAGTTTACATAGATAAGGAACACAGATGGCCTATAACACTACCTTTGGGACCACCATAAATTCGTTTTACTCAATGACTTTCCGTCAGTTACTACGAACTGTGACCTCTCTGACAGGAAATCACGAATCCAGTCGCGTAACTGACACACTTAGAAGATGCAACAAGTCCACTAAAGAGACAGCTTACACTACACTCGTTCGTCCTCTGTTAGAATATTGCTGCGCGGTGTGGGATCCTTACCAGGTGGGATTGACGGAGGACATCGAGAGGGTGCAAAGAAGGGCAGCTCGTTTTGTATTATCGCGTTATAGGGGAGAGAGTGTGGCAGATATGATACACGAGTTGGGATGGAAGTCATTACAGCATAGACGTTTTTCGTCGCGGCGAGAGCTTTTTACGAAATTTCAGTCACCAGCTTTCTCTTCCGAATGCGAAAATATTTTGTTGAGCCCAACCTACATAGGTAGGAATGATCATCAAAATAAAATAAGAGAAATCAGAGCTCGAACAGAAAGGTTTAGGTGTTCGTTTTTCCCGCTCGCTGTTCGGGAGTGGAATAGTAGAGAGATAGTATGATTGTGGTTCGATGAACCCTCTGCCAAGCACTTAAATGTGAATTGCAGAGTAGTCATGTAGATGTAGATATTCTAAAAGCAAGCAATTTGATTAAAGCCGCTTGTGAGGTACAATGTCAAAAGCCTTCTGGAAATATATAAATACGGAATTAATTTTAAATCCCTTATAGATAGTAGTCAACACTTCGTGTTAGTAAAGAGCTTGTGTTTCACAAGAAGGATGTTTCCTAAATCCGTGTTGACTTTGGTTCAATAGATTGTTCTCTTCGAGGTAATTCATAATGTTCGAACACAATACATGTTCCAAAATTCTGCTGCATGTCCACGCCAATGATATCAGCCTGTAATTTAGTGTTCTGAAATCTGGTTTTGCAGGACAGAGGGGATCAGGTTATGGTTGCAAAGGCGGGCTGTAATCAGTTACTGTTAGATGCACAAACACACAAGCTTTTATTTTCCTAAGAAACACTTCATTACACGTTGCCTTCAAATGATCAAATTAAAACAATATGGCTGAAGGCCTAGTTAAGAATACTTGCGATACTTCCTGGGCTGAAGGACCAAAACCACACCAAAGACAAGAACGGCTGAAGGCCTGAACACAGGTTATAAAAATTGCTTTAAAGAATACACACGTTTCCAGAATGAGATTTTCACTCTGCAGCGGAGTGTGCGCTGATATGAAACTTCCTGGCAGATTAAAACTGTGTGCCCGACCGAGACTCGAACTCGGGACCTTTGCCTTTCGCGGGCAAGTGCTCTACCAACTGAGCTACCGAAGCACGACTCACGTCCGGTACTCACAGCTTTACTTCTGCCAGTATCCGTCTCCTACCTTCCAAACTTTACAGAAGCTCTTCTGCGAACCTTGCAGAACTAGCACTCCTGAAAGAAAGGATATTGCGGAGACATGGCTTAGCCACAGCCTGGGGGATGTTTCCAGAATGAGATTTTCACTCTGCAGCGGAGTGTGCGCTGATATGAAACTTCCTGGCAGATTAAAACTGTGTGCCCGACCGAGACTCGAACTCGGGACCTTTGCCTTTCGCGGGCAAGTGCTCTACCAACTGAGCTACCGAAGCACGACTCACGTCCGGTACTCACAGCTTTACTTCTGCCAGTATCCGTCTCCTACCTTCCAAACTTTACAGAAGCTCTTCTGCGAACCTTGCAGAACTAGCACTCCTGAAAGAAAGGATATTGCGGAGACATGGCTTAGCCACAGCCTGGGGGATGTTTCCAGAATGAGATTTTCACTCTGCAGCGGAGTGTGCGCTGATATGAAACTTCCTGGCAGATTAAAACTGTGTGCCCGACCGAGACTCGAACTCGGGACCTTTGCCTTTCGCGGGCAAGTGCTCTACCAACTGAGCTACCGAAGCACGACTCACGGCCGGTACTCACAGCTTTACTTCTGCCAGTATCCGTCTCCTACCTTCCAAACTTTACAGAAGCTCTTCTGCGAACCTTGCAGAACTAGCACTCCTGAAAGAAAGGATATTGCGGAGACATGGCTTAGCCACAGCCTGGGGGATGTTTCCAGAATGAGATTTTCACTCTGCAGCGGAGTGTGCGCTGATATGAAACTTCCTGGCAGATTAAAACTGTGTGCCCGACCGAGACTCGAACTCGGGACCTTTGCCTTTCGCGGGCAAGTGCTCTACCAACTGAGCTACCGAAGCACGACTCACGTCCGGTACTCACAGCTTTACTTCTGCCAGTATCCGTCTCCTACCTTCCAAACTTTACAGAAGCTCTTCTGCGAACCTTGCAGAACTAGCACTCCTGAAAGAAAGGATATTGCGGAGACATGGCTTAGCCACAGCCTGGGGGATGTTTCCAGAATGAGATTTTCACTCTGCAGCGGAGTGTGCGCTGATATGAAACTTCCTGGCAGATTAAAACTGTGTGCCCGACCGAGACTCGAACTCGGGACCTTTGCCTTTCGCAGGCAAGTTCTCTACCAACTGAGCTACCGAAGCACGACTCACGTCCCCCAGGCTGTGGCTAAGCCATGTCTCCGCAATATCCTTTCTTTCAGGAGTGCTAGTTCTGCAAGGTTCGCAGAAGAGCTTCTGTAAAGTTTGGAAGGTAGGAGACGGATACTGGCAGAAGTAAAGCTGTGAGTACCGGACGTGAGTCGTGCTTCGGTAGCTCAGTTGGTAGAGCACTTGCCCGCGAAAGGCAAAGGTCCCGAGTTCGAGTCTCGGTCGGGCACACAGTTTTAATCTGCCAGGAAGTTTCATATCAGCGCACACTCCGCTGCAGAGTGAAAATCTCATTCTGGAAACATCCCCCAGGCTGTGGCTAAGCCATGTCTCCGCAATATCCTTTCTTTCAGGAGTGCTAGTTCTGCAAGGTTCGCAGAAGAGCTTCTGTAAAGTTTGGAAGGTAGGAGACGGATACTGGCAGAAGTAAAGCTGTGAGTACCGGACGTGAGTCGTGCTTCGGTAGCTCAGTTGGTAGAGCACTTGCCCGCGAAAGGCAAAGGTCCCGAGTTCGAGTCTCGGTCGGGCACACAGTTTTAATCTGCCAGGAAGTTTCATATCAGCGCACACTCCGCTGCAGAGTGAAAATCTCATTCTGGAAACATCCCCCAGGCTGTGGCTAAGCCATGTCTCCGCAATATCCTTTCTTTCAGGAGTGCTAGTTCTGCAAGGTTCGCAGAAGAGCTTCTGTAAAGTTTGGAAGGTAGGAGACGGATACTGGCAGAAGTAAAGCTGTGAGTACCGGACGTGAGTCGTGCTTCGGTAGCTCAGTTGGTAGAGCACTTGCCCGCGAAAGGCAAAGGTCCCGAGTTCGAGTCTCGGTCGGGCACACAGTTTTAATCTGCCAGGAAGTTTCAATACACACGTTACTTAAAAAAATGTTTCACTTAAACACTCGGCTGAAAGCCACACACAAGACATTGAACAACTCAGGGCCTAGGGCCTGGATAACAAGAATTTCAGATAGAGCAAACTTTCAAAATTTTAGTTTTTCAACAAATCAGTCTTCAAACTTTAATTTAAGTCAGCTGAAGGCTTTATCTTAAAATTAAAACAAACTAAGTTAATAGACGGCTGTAGGCCTCGCACATCACATCAGACTAAAATGAAAATCACACTCTAAAACCAATAGAACACTGGTGCACAGAAGTGCTCCAAGGGTCAGCCTGAGGAGGTGTCTCTAACGTAAGGTGAGGTGAGGTGAGACAGGCAGCCAAGAGTAAGGTTAAATAATCGGATGACAACCCGACCTAGGGACGGCTGAAGGACCGAACAACAACGTAAACAATTCCCTTCTGCGCGACCAACGGTACGACAACGGAAAATATCAGCTGAGGACGAATATACAAGCCGCACTACGTCTTCAAACTTGAAAGTGGCGTCTGAAAACACCCAAGGCGGAATAACCACTCTTAAGTATAAAATAAGAACAAGCAACTAGAAGGCTGTTGAACTACACGCCATGCCAGACAGCACCAACACGTCGAGGAGAAACACGGTGCAAGAAAACTACGCTAATAACCAGGGCAGGTAACTGGGGCGTTAACGGCAACAAGGCAGAAAATGCCGAAGGTGCACTTCACTAATAAGTAACAACCAATTTAATAGTTAAAGACGACACAGGAAGACGGCAGCAAAATTTCGCCGACTACAACACACCATACATTGCTACTAGCCGGAACAGCCCAGGAAGCAACAACTGACCATGAACAAGGAGATGTCACAGCAGTTGAGGTTTCATAACAGGTTAACTGATGAGTCAACTTAAGTGTCCAGGTTCGGTGAGCAACAAACTTTGTAGCTCTCGCAATTAGCACCTCACAATCTGACTGTGCGTGCACGCCACCAGCGGTCCCGGCCTGATCATGCACCGCGGAGACTTCCTCGCTGCTCTGTCCCAACCAACCCAATGCCACACACCACTACCACATGGAAATATAGCGGTCGCAGGAAAGATGGTATAGCAGTACTAGTATCGATAAGCGCTGCTGCTGCCGCTGACGGAGGCAAGTCAGCAACTCGTTATGGCAGTAACTCAGGGAAAAATAAGACGCCACTCGATTGCAACAAACTGCCAAAGAACAAATGGCATCAACGCGAGCCGGCCATGGCTCAATTCTTTCTTTATAACTGGGAAAACTGGAGAACACAGTTGACACACAAAGGTGAATGTTCACAAGGACTACCTTCGTGAAGTTTAAATGGCTCAGAGCACTATGGGACTTAACAGCTATGGTCACCAGTTCCCTAGAACTTAGAACTACTTAAACCTAACTAACCTAAGGACAACACACAACACCCAGTCATCTTCGTGAAGTGATCGTCCACAGTTGCCGCACTTTGGCTTCGCCTTGCACTGGGATGACATATTCCGAAAGCGTAAATATCTGAAGAACCTAATAGGCAACAGAACATATGGTTTCACATCACACCTGTGCACCATGACCTTCATCTTTTCCAGGAGGACATTCCCTTCAAAGGACAGTATAAAGGTGCCTGTATCCATTGGTCCTTTTTGTACATGTCTGACTCTATATATGGCTCTCTGGTAGAGATCAGTGTGGAGTTACTCACCTGGAGCATAAGAGATGTGTGGGAATGATTCCTTGGACCACGTCCAAAGTTTTGTGTGGGGAGTTTATCACTGGTACAATGATGATCCAAAAAATTATGACCACCTGCGTAATAGCTTGTCTGTTCGTCTTTTGAACGAAATACATCACTTATTCTGCGTACAAGAAATCCAACAGGTTGTTGGCATGTTTGTGGAGGTATGCCGCATTATATATCTATGCACAGGTCATGTAATGTGTAAGTGGTGATGGCGCCCTTAGCGACGCAGATGGGTTCCATAGGATTTACATCAGGCGAATTTGATCGCCGAGACATCAACGTGAATTTACCATAATGCTCCGAGACACCGACAGTTATGCTGCTGAAAGATGACAATGCTGTCGGGGAAGACATCAAGCACGAAGGGATGCAGATGGATCGCAGCTGTCAGCATGTATTCGGTTACTGCAACAGGTCCCATGCAAGCGCAAAAGAATGCTTCGCGTAGCATAGGATTGCTCCCTCCAGTCTGAATCCGTTGTGCGTTGCACGTTTCGAGCAGTGGTTCACATCGACGACAGCGATTAACCTAGTGTTTCAAAAATGTGATTCAATCAAAGAGCCAACACGTTTTCATTGATCGACGTTCGAATCCCGATTATCCAGTGACCGCTGCAATCGTAACTGATGATGTCGCTGGGCCAACATGTGAACATGTAAATGTGGTATGCTGCGGAGCTCCATGTTCAACAATGTGCGATAAACAGTGTGCTGAGAAACACTTGTGCTTTCACCACCATTATGCTGTTTCGGCACAGATGCCACAGATCACCACCTACCCTACTTCACAGGGCAGGAAAGCCTACGAACGCCACGTTCTGTTAAAAGTTTTGGAGTCTAACCATTTAGCGCGTAGAAATAGTTTCGCTGTGCTTTATCTCTTGCCGTAGATGCTCACGACTGTAGCATGTGAACATTCGACCAGGTTCGCCGTTCTCGAGATACTTCTTGATCGGCTTTGCGCAATAAGAATATGACATTTGTCAGAGTCGCTTATCTCAGTGGATTTCTCCATTTTCAGCCCATATATTTGCTAGTGAACCCCCACCCACGTATGTTCCGCTTACATACTTCTGTTACCGCGTCACACGTTCGCAACGCCACCAGACGTCTTCAAATGTCACTATGGGCTGTTTTCATGATGTTTAGGCTCATCAGTGTATGTTACCTAGCCGATCACAAGCCTGGGAAACTGTAGATTGGGCAGTAGAAGAATTTTTAATTAATACGAACCATTTCTCATTTTTACAGAAGCTTAACTTCCCCAAATTTGTTCTCAATGTTTCGACAAAGTATAATGGTTTCGTTAGAGTAAAAGTATCTCCATCAGTCCGAGTACAATCCAACTATTGGGTGAAGTATTTCGCTCTCAGACGGCTGGCTTGCCCCTCTTCCCACGGCATAGCCAGGGAGGGAAACATCGTGAAGTCATATCTTTGCGTTATAATAATCTTCCCCGTCTGAAGAGACTGGAGCCTTGAGGCCGACAGCGAACCAAAGTTTAATTCGCTTCATCTGCGAATGTTCTGTCGTGGTACCACCAACTCCAAATGGGGACTTTTCCAATGGTCGCCATCCAGCCGTAGCAACGGTTACCTGGCCAGTAAACTATTTCCTCTAGTCCCCGTGCCATAGTCATGACGGGCACATACTCGTTGGCTTGTGTGACACAGTTCCAGCTCAGGCAGCAATAGTGCAATCCATGTGTGGATGAGGGCCTACTACTGTCCATATAGTTGAGAAACTCCCACAACTCTATAGCTACCACGCTGGCTTTGAGTGTAGTATCTTTGCAGGAAAGGAAGGGTGCAAAAAAGAAGGCACAAGAGGTAGAATATAAACTGTGCTGCATGATCTGCACGTCTGTAAGCTTTGGAAAAGGAGAGGCAGGTGAAACACACAAGCGGACCATTTAGATAAGGATTAAAAATTATAGAAGAGCAGAAGGGAAGGAAACTGGTGTCTAGAATCAGAAACCAGATACAAGCGCAATCGGAATAAGAAGACAATCCATTGGAACGACAGACTGTTGTTGTTGTGGTCTTCAGTCCTGAGACTGGTTTGATGCAGCTCTCCATGCTACTCTATCCTGTGCAAGCCGCTTCATCTCCCAGTACCTACTGCAACCTACATCCTTCTGAACCTGCTTAGTGTATTCATCTCTTGGTCTCCCTCTACGATTTTTACCCTCCACGCTGCCCTCCAATGCTAAATTTGTGATCCCTTGATGCCTCAAAACATGTCCTACCAACCGATCTCTTCTTCTAGTCAAGTTGTGCCACAAACTTCTCTTCTCCCCAATCCTATTCAATACCTCCTCATTAGTTACGTGATCTACCCATCTAATCTTCAGCATTCTTCTGAAGCACCACATTTCGAAAGCTTCTATTCTCTTCTTGTCCAAACCAGTTATCGTCCATGTTTCACTTCCATACATGGCTACACTCCAAACAAATACTTTCAGAAACGACTTCCTGATAAATAAATCTATATTCTATGTTAACAAATTTCTCTTCTTCAGAAACGCTTTCCTTGCCATTGCCAGTCTACATTTTATATCCTCTCTACTTCGACCATCATCAGTTATTTTACTCCCCAAATAGAAAACTCCTTTACTACTTTAATTGTCTCATTTCCTAATCTAATTCCCTCAGCATCACCCGACTTAATTAGACTACATTCCATTATCCTCGTTTTGCTTTTGTTGATGTTCATCTTATATCCTCCTTTCAAGACACTATCCACTCCCTTCAACTGCTCTTCCAAGTCCTTTGCCGGCCCTGACAGAATTACGATGTCATCGGCGAACTCAACACCTTTATTTCTTCTCCATGGTTTTTAATACCTACTCCGAATTTTTCTTTTGTTTCCTTCTCTGCTTGCTCAATATACAGATTGAATAACATCGGGTAGAGACTACAACCCTGTCTCACTCCCTTCCCAACCACTGCTTCCCTTTCATGTCCCTCGACTCTTATAACTGCCATCTAGTTTCTGTACAAATTGTAAATAGCCTTTAGCTCCTTGTATTTTACCCCTGCTACCTTCAGAATTTGAAAGAGAGTATTCCAATAAACATTGTCAAAAGCTTTCTCTAAGTCTACAAATGCTAGAATTGTAGCTTTGCCCTTCCTTAATCTAGCTTCTAAGATAAGTCGTAGGGTCAGTATGGCCTCACGTGTTCCAACATTTCTACGGAATCCAAACTGATCTTCCACGAGGTCGGCTTCTACTAGTTTTTCCATTCGTCTGTAAAGAATTCACGTTAGTATTTTGCAGCTGTGACTTATTAAACTGATAGTTCGGTAATTTTCACATCTGTCAACACCTGATTTCTTTGGGATTGGAATTATTATATTCTTCTTGAAGTCTGAGGGTATTTCGCCTGTCTCATACATCTTGCTCACCAGATGGTAGAGTTTTGTCAGGACTGGCTCTCCCAAGGCCATCAGTAGTTCCAATGGAATGTTTTCTACTCCGGGGGCCTTGTTTCGACTCAGGTCTTTCAGTGCTCTGTCAAACTCTTCGCGCAGTATCGTATCTCCCATTTCATCTTCATCTACATCCTCTTCCATTTCCATAATATTGTCCTCAAGTACATCGCCCTTGTATAGACCCTCTATATACTCCTTCCACCTTTCTGCTTTCACTACTTTGCTTAGAACTGGGTTTCCATCTGAGCCCTTGATGTTCATACAAGTGGTTCTCTCATCTCCAAAGGTCTCTTTAATTTTCCTGTAGGCAGTATCTAGCTTACCCCTAGTGAGATAAGCTTCTATACACTTACATTTGTCCTCTAGCCATCCCTGCTTAGCCATTTTGCACTTCCTGTCGATCTCATTTTTGAGACGTCTGTATTCCTTTTTTCCTGCTTCATTTACTGAATTTTTTATATTTTCTCCTTTCATCAATTAAATTCAATATTTCTTCTGTTACCCAAGGATATCTACTAGCCCTCGTCTTTTTACCTACTTGATCCTCTGCTGCCTTCACTACTTCATCCCTCAAAGCTATCCATTCTTCTTCTACCGTATTCCTTTCCCCCATTCCTGTCAATTGCTCCCTTATGCTCTCCCTGAAACTCTGTACAACCTCTGGTTCTTTTAGTTTATCCAGGTCCCATCTCCTTAAATTCCCTTATTTTTGCAGTTTCTTTAGTTTTAATCTACAAGTCATAACCAATAGATTGTAGTCAGAGTCCACATCTGCCCCTGGAAATGTCTTGAAATTCAAAACCTGGTTCCTAAATCTCTGTCTTACCATTATATAATCTATCTGAAACCTGTCAGTATCTCCAGGCTTCTTCCATGTATACAGCCTTCTTTTATGATTCTTGAACCGTTAGCTATGATTAAGTTGTGCTCTGTGCAAAATTCTACCAGGCGGCTTCCTCTTTCATTTCTTTGCCCCAGTCCATATTCACCTACTACGTTACCTTCTCTCCCTTTTCCTACTACCGAATTTCAGTCACCCATGACTATTAAATTTTCGTCACCCTTCACTATCTGAATAATTTCTTTTATTTCATCCTACATTTCTTGAATTTCTTCGTCATCTGCAGAGCTAGTTGGCATATAAACTTGTGCTACTGTAGTAGGTGTGGGCTTCGTATCTATCTTGGCCACAATCATGCGTTCACTATGGTGTTTGTAGTAGCTTACCCGCATTCCTATTTTCCTATTCATTATTAAACCTACTCCTGTCTGGCCTCTCAACAGATACCCCTCCGTTGTGGTCGCACCTACGGTATCGCTGAGGCACGCAAGCCTCCCCACCAACGTCAACGTCCATGGTTCATGAGGGGGGGGGGGGGAAGACAGATAAGAAAAAGAATTTTTAAATTCAATAAACTCTGCCAAAAGCCGTATAGTTTATATCATTTTATTTTATTTCAAACGCAACCACTTCCGACGATTCATTTTGCCATTTTCAGGCCCCATAAGCTTTTTTCGAATCAACGAGCTTATCGTATAGCGCCTTAAAAGTGAATAAAGTGAATGTCTTGAATTCCAATCGTTGTGCAACTGATTCGCATGAATTCACGATATGCAGTTTTACGGCCTATCCGATAAGCTCGTTGATTAGAAAAAAGCGTATGGGTCCTGAAGATGTCAAAATGAATTGCCGTAACTGGTTACATTCGATGTAAAATAACCGAAAGCATACGGCTGTTGGTAAAATGTATTGAATTGAAAAGTGTGTACCAGCCGATATCCTCTGGCTATAATGGATCGACAGAGACAGAAAAAAGAATAGTTGGACAGACTTGCTGCATGGGAAGAGAACTAGGGCCGCCCCGTAGTGGGTAATCACACTATCACAAAAGAGATGTGTGCCCCTGTGGTGGTTAAGGCGCTGTTGTCTTTTGCTACTCTATCTCTATTCTGCCTTCTGATATAGACCAAAAGAGAAAATGGCTCAAAACAGTTCATTTAAGTAATGCCCAAGATCTTTTATTAAAAAAAAGAAACGTAACATTTTGCTTTATGGTGTCATTATGTGGACTGAGTTGTGGGTCGGTCTATTCAGTGATCGTGATTTAGGGCGTCATTGTTTGGAAAAGCAACCAATGCGTGTTCATCATGGGAACAAAAAAATGTGTGTGAAATCTTACGGGACTTAACTGCTAAGGTCATCAGTCCGTAAGCTTACACACTACTTAACCTAAATTATCCTAAGGACAAACGCACACACCCATGCCCGAAGGAGGACTCGTACCTCCCCCGGAACCAGCCGCACAGTTCATGACTGCAGCGCCTTAGACCGCTCTGCTAATCCCATGCGGCATTATGGGAACAATAGAGGGGTTACTACACACATCAATATTATGCAGATCAGTATGAAATGTGTGAACTGCACTCATTGTACGCATATAAAAAGATTTCTGTGGATTCTGTTTACAGATGGAACTTGAGAAGGATGGTTCATTGAGTGACCCTGTGCGTACATTTACTGGTCTACTTTTATCTTTACAACCGCTGAAGGAGTGTCCACACAAACCTCGAAGACCGGAGCAGAGCTGAGCGCAAGCGACAGTATTTCCGAGCTGTTATTTACAATTCCTTACATGGAAACAGGTTTAGTACAGTGCGTTTATGGACGATTTGGTGGCATTTTTTTTATTGGTTATCATTTCATCTAAATCTGCGTTTCATCTATGTGTCTTATATTTGTAGTTATGTCTAAGACCTATTTTGTGCTGTGAAATATGCTTCGCGGAACGTATTTCACCGACGCAATTGTCGTTACTGTTTGATATAGCAGGAATTAGAAAATAGCCACAGACCGAAACTGGCCGGTAATGTACCATATAGTGTAGTAAAATTCATATGTATATAAATTTCTGACAGCCTATGGAGGATATAAAAATGGTTTTAAAACTCCGTTATTATAAAATTAATACATTCCTTACCAATAACACTTTTCATTATTTTACTTGCATAGTTCACTGAAGACATTTATGATAGCAATAGTTACAGATTTTATCATTTATTTTCTTTTTAACGTATGGTGGGAACAGGCTAATGATTTTGCCGTGGCAATGATTGCCAGGCTAGGTAAAAGAAAAACCTCCCAAATCTACCTTAGTATGAACAAAGCATCTACCACAAAACCCTAGTATATATCTTATTCATGGGACCAATACCCGACGAGATGTCGACACGAAATTGAGCAGATATGCCACGCAAAATAGCAGCCAATATCTATTGTACTGCGACAGGCAGTTGAACTTGATAAAAGAAGTGGAAACAGAACAAATCTCAGTATTAAATAAACCGAATTACGTGACGTAGATACTTCCAGAGCCTATTGCCATAGAAGATAACATCCAACGAGCGATATGCTGGTTTTTCATGAGAGTAAATATTTTTAAACTGCGTTACAACCACGCGGGCGCTCTACGCCTCACAGATATAAGACAAAAATGCAAATCTCTCCTGATAAACCGTATCAAAAAATGTACGGAAAACGAGACTCACAATATTATAAAGGTCTTAATTAACTGTTGGGAGACAATAAGCCTGGAGCCGCCGGTCGACATCACGACGAAACCAAGAGCATTAAAACATATTTCGTCATATTTGTTTGAGCTCAGCAAAGCGAAAGGAACAGCGGTCCGTAGAATATCTGAAGAAACAAACAGATTTAGAATTTTTTTAGCAAATAGAAGTAAACTATAGGAAATCAACACTCAGATAAATTGCAGTATTACCTGGAACAATTTAGACAGCAAAGTTCAATTTTCCAACGTTAATACAATGTGGTACATGATCATCAAAGGAAATGTAGCAGCCAACGAAAAATTATACAACATTCATCTCGCACTACTTTCATATGTGATACATGCAGTCTCGTTGACACATTAAGCGACAGTCTCAGTGCTGGAACTGCATTAGAGATTTGGTCTTAATATCCGAAGATACTTGCAGCCGTAGATGGCACAACCCCAAACTACCCTGACATAATGGAAATGATATGACCGCAAAAACTCCGACAACCAGGATAAACCATAAACACAGCAATTGGGATTAACGGAAACACGGCTACCTACATATTTCACAGTCGACCAGCCTCTTTCAACTATTGCACTCATACATGCAATTAGAACATCCAACAATAAGATTCCAGAAGAAGTATGAAGAATTACACTGACGGAAAAAGTCTCAACACCAAGAAGGAGTTGTGCGACGTAAACGAAAGTTGGTAGGCGTGTACCTACATCTGAGAGATGACGTCTAATCAGAATTCGCAACAGTCGCACAAGAACACCACTAGTAGCGCCGCTATGAGGAAGCAGAGCAGCTTTGTTATAAATACACGCTGCAACGGCCGTGAGCTTTAGTTGGACGTGTTGGGGTGTTGTTAGTCAAGAATGCCTTTAAGGCGACAAAGACGCCATTAACACGTCAAACACCTATTGAGTTTGAACGAGGTCGTGTAACAGGGCTACGAGAAGCTGGATGTTCCTTCTGAGATGTTGCTGAAAGGCTTGGCAGGATTGTAGCCCCTGGACATGACTGCTGGCAGCGGAGATGACGAGACTGTGCGATCGCAAGAAGACCGGGCTCCGGACGACCACGTAGCACTTTCGAGAGCAGGACCATCGGGTTCGACGTATTAATATAGCGCATCAAAGAGCACATGCAACAACAATTTGAGAGGCAGCTGCCACCATAGTGAGACAACGAACTATTAAAAATCGGTTACTTCAAGGGCAGTTCCGAGCCACATGTCTTTTGGTGTACTTTCTACTGACCCCAAACCACCGCCATTTGGCGGGTGTCAAATGAGAGCCCACAGGAGGGCGTGGTGGAAGTCTGTTTTGTTTACTGATCAAAGCTGGTTCGTCCGTGGTGCCAGTGATGGCCCTGTGTTTCTAAGAAGAGGCCAGTTGAGCGTCTGTAGCCAGCCTGTCTGTAGATAGAAACACTGGAGCTACCCCTGGACTTCTACATCTACATCTACATTCATACTCCGCAAGCCACCCAACGGTGTGTGGCGGAGGGCACTTTACGTGCCACTGTCATTACCTCCCTTTTCTGTTCCAGTCGCGTATGGTTCGCGGGAAGAACGACTGTCTGAAAGCCTCCGTGCGCGCTCGAATCTCTCTAACTTTACATTCGTGATCTCCACGGGAGGTATAAGTAGGGGGAAGCAGTGTATTCGACACCTCATCCAGAAACGCACCCCCTCGAAACCTGGCGAGCAAGCTACACCGCGATGCAGAGCGCCTCTCTTGCAAAGTTTGCCACTTGAGTTTGCTAAACATCTCCGTAACGCTATCACGGTTACCAAATAACCCTGTGACGAAACGCGCCGCTCTTCTTTGGATCTTCTCTATCTCCTCCGTCAACCCGATCTGGTACGGATCCCACACTGATGAGCAATACTCAAGTATAGGTCGAACGAGTGTTTTGTAAGCCACCTCCTTTGTTGATGGACTCTCCCAATGAATCTCAGCCTGGTACCCGCCTTACCAACAATTAATTTTATATGATCATTCCATTTCAAATCGTTCCGCACGCATACTCTCAGATATTTTACAGAAGTAACTGCTACCAGTGTTTGTTTCGCTGTCATATAATCATACAATAAAGGATCCTTCTTTCAATGTATTCGCAATACATTACATTTGTCTATGTCAAGGGTCAGTTGTCACTCCCTGCACCAAGTGCCTATCCGCTGCAGATCTTCCTGCATTTCGCTACACTTTTCTAATGCTACAACTTCTCTGTATACTACAGCATCACCCGCGAAAACCCGCATGGAACTTCCGACACTATCTACTAGGTCATTTATATATATTGTGAAAAGCAATGGTCCCATAACACTCCCCTGTGGCACGCCAGAGGTTGCTTTAACGTCTGTAGACGCCTCTCCATTGATAACAACATGCTGTGTTCTGATTGCTAAAAACTCTTCAATCCAGCCACACAGCTGGTCTGATATTCTGTAGGCTCTTACTTTGTTTATCAGCCGACAGTGCGGAACTGTATCGAACGCCTTCCGGAAGTCTAGGAAAATAGCATCTACTGGGAGCCTGTATCTAATAATTTATGGTCTCATGAACAAATAAAGCGAGTTGGGTCTCACACGATCGCTGTTTCCGGAATCCATGTTGATTCCTAAAGAGTAGATTCTGGGTTTCCAAAAACGACGTGATACTCGAGCAAAAAACATGTTCTAAAATTCTACAACAGATCGACGTCAGAGATACAGGTCTATAGTTTTGCGCATCTGCTCCACGACCCTTTTTGAAGACTGGGCTACCTGTGCTCTTTTCCAATCATTTGGAACCTTCCATTCCTCTAGAGACTTGCGGTACACGACTGTTAGAAGGGGGGCAAGTTGTGGTATGGGATGCGATTTCGCATGACTGCAGGAGCACTCTCACGGTTATCTCACGCACCCTGATTGCAAATCTGTACGTCAGTCTGGTGATTCGACGTATTGTGCAGCCATTCATGAACAGCATTCCGAGGGGTGTTTTCCAACAGGATAACGCTCGTAAATATACCGCTGTTGTAACCTAATATGCAATATGCTCCACAGGATGTCACACGTTGCATTGGCCTGTTCGATCACCAGATCTGTCTCCAATCTAGCACATATTGGAGATCATCGAACGACAACTCCAGCGTCATCCACAACCAGCATTAACCGTCCCTGTATTGACCGACCAGATGCAACAGGCATGGAACTCCATTTCACAAACTGACATCCAGCACCTCCACAATACAATGAATGAAAGCTTGCAAGCTTACATTCAACATTCTGGCGAATACAGCGGCCATTAATGTACCAGCAATTCATATTTGCGATGGCTTATCTCACACTTACATAAACTGCGATCTTGCAATGTTAATCACTTAACTATGTTACCTACACAAATGATGATGATGATGATGATGAGGTCCCATACTCCGAGGAGCGTAGGGGACGATGCGGGAGACCCGCACCGCCGACTACTCAAGGTCCTAGTGTAGGGGGTTTGCCATTGCCTTCTTACGACCGCAATGGGGATGAATGATGATGAAGACGACACAACAACACCCAGTCATCTCGAGTCAGGGAAAATCCCTAACCTCACCGGGAATCGAACCCGGGACCCCGTGCTTCGGAAGCAAAAATGATACGCAAGACCACGAGGTGCGGACCTACACATATATACACTCCTGGAAATGGAAAAAAGAACACATTGACACCGGTGTGTCAGACCCACCATACTTGCTCCGCACACTGCGAGAGGGCTGTACAAGCAATGATCACACGCACGGCACAGCGGACACACCAGGAACCGCGGTGTTGGCCGTCGAATGGTGCTAGCTGCGCAGCATTTGTGCACCGCCGCCGTCACTGTCAGCCAGTTTGCCGTGGCATACGGAGCTCCATCGCAGTCTTTAACACTGGTGGCATGCCGCGACAGCGTGGACGTGAACCGTATGTGCAGTTGACGGACTTTGAGCGAGGGCATATAGTGGGCATGCGGGAGGCCGGGTGGACGTACCGCCGAATTGCTCAACACGTGGGGCGTGAGGTCTCCACAGTACATCGATGTTGTCGCCAGTGGTCGGCGGAAGGTGCACGTGCCCGTCGACCTGGGACCGGACCGCAGCGACGCACGGATGCACGCCAAGACCGTAGGATCCTACGCAGTGCCGTAGGGGACCGCACCGCCACTTCCCAGCAAATTAGGGACACTGTTGCTCCTGGGGTATCGGCGAGGACCATTCGCAACCGTCTCCATGAAGCTGGGCTACGGTCCCGCACACCGTTAGGCCGTCTTCCGCTCACGCCCCAACATCGTGCAGCCCGCCTCCAGTGGTGTCGCGACAGGCGTGAATGGAGGGACGAATGGAGACGTGTCGTCTTCAGCGATGAGAGTCGCTTCTGCCTTGGTGCCAATGATGGTCGTATGCGTGTTTCGCGCCGCGCAGGTGAGCGCCACAATCAGGACTACATACGACCGAGGCACACAGGGCCAACACCCGGCATCTTGGTGTGGGGAGCGATCTCCTACACTGGCCGTACACCCCTGGTGATCGTCGAGGGGACACTGAATAGTGCACGGTACATCCAAACCGTCATCGAACCCATCGTTCTACCATTCCTAGACTGGCAAGGGAACTTGCTGTTCCAACAGGACAATGCACGTCCGCATGTATCCCGTGCCACCCAACGTGCTCTAGAAGGTGTAAGTCAACTATCCTGGCCAGCAAGATCTCCGGATCTGTCCCCCATTGAGCATGTTTGGGACTGGATGAACCGTCGTCTCACGCGGTCTGCACGTCCAGCGCGAACGCTGGTCCAACTGAGGCGCCAGGTGGAAATGGCACGGCAAGCCGTTCCACAGGACTACATCCAGCATCTCTACGATCGTCTCCATGGGAGAATAGCAGCCTGTATTGCTGCGAAAGGTGGATATACACTGTACTAGTGCCGACATTGTGCATGCTCTGTTGCCTGTGTCTATGTGCCTGTGGTTCTGTCAGTGTGATCATGTGATGTATCTGACCCCAGGAATGTGTCAATAAAGTTTCCCCTTCCTGGGACAATGAATTCACGGTGTTCTTATTTCAATTTCCAGGAGTGTAGTAACGAAATTTCGTTACTCTGCAGTAATTATTTTTTGATGTTGAGGTTTTTCTTCAGCGTGTTTGGCTAAAACACAATGATCACACGACGGTAACTAAGAAGAAGCTTAAGAAAAAGAAAGAAAACAAAAAAGAAGAAGGAAAAGGAAAAGAAGATATTGCAACACGGTTGGTTAAGTATGAAGTGTTTTAAAATGTTACGAGTTCATTCACACAACGGAAGAAACATTAGACACACTGCAAGCCAGGAAGAAGTACTAGATACATTGCAAGTCAAAATTTTATATTATGCTTCTGAATGTTAATTTTTTGCTGCAAGTGATTTCTAAATTTCGTTAAAAATCGCGCTCGCCACTGCCGCGTTACAGTGCAGGGCTCAGTTCACCGGCCGAAGGCAGTTTCTGAGCTGAAGTGTTACTAGGATGGGACGCCGGTGTTGGTATGATGAGCGGTGAGATGATAGTGAACGTCGTAAGTGCGTGAGGGTATGAGTATTCCTTTGAAGCCGTTAATATACAGGGTGAACCAACACAAATTTGTACACCCCCCCCCCCCCCCACCCACCCCGTTAACTACGCTGCATGGCTGTGTTTATTGAATGAATACCTTTATCGGACATGTAATTACAGTGTCGCGAAGCTGCCTTTTTTTTTCTTTTACACTACTGGCCATTAAAATTGCTGCACCAAGAAAAAATGCAGATTATAAACGGGTATTCATTGGACAATATATTATACCAGGACTGACATGTGATTACATTTTTACGAAATGTGGGTACACAGATCCTGAGAAATCAGTACCCAAAACAACCACCTCTGGCAATAATAACGGCCTTGATACGCCTAGGCATTACGTCAAACAGAGCTTGGATGGCGTGCACAGGTACAGTTGCCCATGAAGCTTCAACACGATATCACAGAGTAGTGACTGGCGTATTGTGATTAAACCAGTTGCTCGGCCACCATCGACCAGATGTTTTCAATTGGTGAGAGATCTGGAGAATGTGCTGGCCAGGGCAGCAGTCGAACATTTTCTGCATCCAGAAAGGCCAGTACAGGGCCTGCAACATGCGGTCGTGCATCATCCAGCTGAAATATAGGGTTTCGCAGGGATAGAATGAAGGGTAGAGCCACGGGTCGAAACACATCTGAAATGTAACGCCCACTGTTAAAAGTGCCGTCAATGCGAACAAGAGGTGACCGAGACGTGTAACCAATGGCACCCCATACCATCACGCCGGGTGGTACGCCAGTACGGCGATGCCGAATACACGCTTCCAATGTGCGTTCACCGCGATGTCACCAAACACGGATGCGACCATCATGATGCTGCAAACAGAACCTGGATTCATCCGAAAATATGACGATTTGCCATTCGTGTACCCAGGTTCGTCGTTGAGTACACCATCACAGGCGCTCCTGTCTGTGATACAGCGTCAAGGGTAACCACAGCCATGGTCTCCGAGCTGAAAGTCCATGCTGCTGCAAACGTCGTGGAACTGTTCGTGCAGATGGTTGTTGTCTTGCAAAGGTCCCCATCTGTTGGCTCTGGGATAGAGACGTGGCTGCACGATCCGTTACAGCCATGCGCATAAGACGCCTGTCATCTCGACTGCTAGTGATACGAGCTCATTGGGATCCAGCACGGCGTTCCGTATTACACTCCTGAACCCACTGATTCGATATTCTGCTAACAGTCAATGGGTCTCGACCAGCGCGAGCAGCAATGTCGCGATACGATAAACCGCAATCGCGATAGGCTACAATCCGACCTTTATCAAAGTCGGAAACGTGATGGTACACATTTCTGCTCCTCACACGAGGCATCACAACGTTTCACCAGGCAACGACGGTCAACTGCTGTTCGTGTATGAGAAATCGGTTGGAAACTTTCCTCATGTCAGCACGTTGTAGGTGTCGCCACAGGCGCCAATCTTGTGTGAATGCTCTGAAAAGCTAATCATTTGCATATGACACCATCTTCTTCCTGTCGGTTAAATTTCACGCTTGTAGCACGTCATCTTCTAGTATAGCAATTTTAATGGCCAGTAGTGGTGTACTTCCATTTTCTACCCAAAATATGCAAAGAACGAAATGTTGTTACAAATATTTTTGTGGTACTGCTAGTTGTAAATATCACTCTGTAGCGTCCGAATACGAATTTCGGTTCACCGTATACACAGGAAAAACACCCTTTTAGGTTCTTCAAATTTGATGTTTCTTACAAGGGAACCTCCGATTTAGTTATAAGTTGGCACAATGGATAGGCCTTGAGAAACTGGACACAGATCAATCGAGAACACAGGAAGAAATTGTGTGGAACTATGAAAAAAATAAGCAAAATATACAAACTGAGTAGTCCATGCGCAAGTTAGGCGACATCGAGGGTAACGTGAGCTCAGTAGCGCCTAGTCCCGTGGTTAGCGTGAGCAGCTGCGGAACGAGATGTCCTTGGTTCAAGTCTTCCCTCTTGTGAAAAGTTCACTTTATTTTTTTTATTTTCGCAAAGTTATGATCTATCCGTTCGTTCATTGATGTCTCTGTTCACTGTAATAAGTTTAGTGTCTGTGTTTTGGTACTGCACCGCAAAACCGTGCGATTAGTAGACGAAAGGACATGCCTCTCCAAAAAAATGGCTGTGAGCACTATGGAACTTAACATCTATGGTCATCAGTCCCCTAGAACGTAGAACTACTTAAACCTAACTAACCTAAGGACATCATACAACACCCAGTCATCACGAGGCAGAGAAAATCCCTGACCCCGCCGGGAATCGAACCCGGGAACCCGGGCGCGGGAAGCGAGAACGCTACCGCACGACCACGAGCTGCGGACCGTACTTTTCCAATGGGAACCGAAAACATTTGATCGCAAGTTCATAGGTCAACCTATTCCTCCACAGGAAAACACGTCTGATACATTCTATACGACACTGTTGGCGGCATGTGTGTCACATGACAGGAATATGTTGTCGACCCACCTAACTTTTACTCTTGGCGAATTGGTAAAAAGCTTCTTCTACCTTGCCCGAATTAGGTTTTCTTGTGGATTTGATAATCACCCCCAAAAAAGTGATGAAAACATAAGAGTTTGTCACATAATTTGCAACAAATGAATGCAACAGTTTTACAGTCTCACAGTTTTCCCTGTGGTCTGTCAAAACATATGTTTATGCAAATCTCAACATGTCCTGGGATTTTGGAGAGCGAAATTGATTATGTGTGAGTACCTGAACTTTGATTATTATCTGAAAATAAAAAAATTAAACTTTTCACTCGGGGGAAAACCTCTCGTTCCGCAGCTGCTCACGCTAATCACGGGACCACGGCGCTCCTGAGCCCATTATCCTTGATATTGCTTGTCTTGCGCGTGGACTACTCAGTTTGCGTATTTTGCTTATTTTTTGTTCATAGTTGCACACAACTTCTTCCTGTTTTCTCGATTGATCTGTGTTCAGTTTTTTAAGGCCTATCCACTGTGCCAACTTATAACTTAATCTGAGGGGGGTGCTATGGGGAGGTTCCCTTGTTAGCACGTGTGCGAAGTTACAAAGTGTTCCGGCAGATGGCAGAGCCATAGTGAACGATCATAATGCCGTCTACGCAGGACAACGCAACAAACATGTTGTAATTGAATTGCTGGTTGCAGAATAGGAACCGCGGTGAACACCCATAAAAGTCTGCGAGCAGTGTAGCGTGAATTGCAGCTGATATAACAGAACCATGGGTAAAGATAGTTAAAATGTAAGGAAGTGGAGAAACTGAGCTACATGACAGGCCACGTTCGGGACAGCTTGTGACAGCCGCTACTACAGACATAGTGAATCGCGTGGATGCCATTATTCGTGTAGACTGGAGCATCACAGCTCGACAGTCGACTCTACAGCTGTCGGTAAGCATTATGATTAAGAATCCTGGCTGTTCAGGGGTGTCCTCAAGATGGCTTTAATGAACCCCCACATGCATGCCACAAGATTCAGAGAAAGACCATCTGAGCTAGTGAAGCAGTTTGAGGCCTATGGAGACGCCTTTCGTCACAGATCGTCACTTATGACGATCCTAGGAGCATCACTTTGAATTGCAAATGAAAAGGCAGTCACTGGCGTGGCACCACCTGCTAACACCAAAATAAAATAAAAAATATTCCAAAGCAGTTCCCTCTGTTGGCATACCATGACGACACTCTTTGGGGATAGTGATGGTGTCGTTCTCATCGATGTGTCGCCAGAAGGGTCAACTATGAATTCAGATGCATACGTGAATATTCTAAGAAAAAGTCAAGAACTGTTCCCAATGTGCTCGGTCTGACATGAATCCAAAGTTAGCCATGCCCCAACACAACAGTGCACGCACTCACACGAAACTCATAATGCGGGAACACACTGCCAAATTGGCTGAGAAATCACTGCTTCACCCCCTATAGCCCAGACCTGGCGCCATCGGACTTCCGTCTGTTCGGACCACGTACGCGTTCTCTACATGGGACACACTTTAAAGATGGTGGGAGCGTAATTCATGCAGCGGAAGCATGGCTACGAGCACAGTGAAACAGCTTTTGCCAGCGGAATACACGCTCTTACCCACTGCTAGCGTAAGATCACAGAACGTGAGGGAGACTGTAGAAAAATACTACATGTAAAAAGGAGTGTTGGATGATATTTATTTGTCACCAAATTCGAACTCTTAAGAATAGACATACCGTGATCAAAAAATTTTGGGACGTGTTACTCACTGATATAACCAGGAATAACACAACAAATATATCAGCGTTCTACGGTTTATTGACACAACACTGATACAAAATAATTCTGTTACCATGAGCGAAGTTGTAGATGAACACTTTATGGAAATTATATAAATTGATGGTGGTTTTACCATTGTCCAGGAAGTAAGTTGATGGTGGTTTTACCATTGTCCAGGAAGTCCAAGTGAAATGCACAATTCTGGCGGATATCACAAGTCCGTTGACATACTAAGCCCAGTGAACGTTCAAGTTCCAGTTTCAGAATAGCATCCGGATTCTACGTCCAGAGCTCAGCCAAATTAATATCGAACAGCAGGCCCACTAGCGTAGTTCTTCGTAGCTCTGGAGTAAGAACGATGACAACGTCAGACATTAAATGAGGCTCCATAGTTAATGGAGCCAGCGGCTGCCGTATATTGTTGGCAGCCAGCCGCTGATTGTTAGGGGCGGCCAATCACTTTGTTTTGGAGCTCTAGCGCGCGAAGGCGGCCAGCGGTGTTAGCAGCAGGCCGCGCACGGGGAAGCGCCGCCAACGATGCGTATCTCGGCCGCGTGTAATATCTCGCTGCTGCTCGGTGTGGAGATTTACTAGTGGTGGATAGCACACTCAGCAATAGCGTCCTCCACTTCAAACCTTGCACCGTCCTTTTTGGGACCTTAGACCAGTGGCAGAACACGGAATTAAGGAAGTTTCTCCGTGATGAGATGTAATATCGTGTCATACTAGTACAGCGTCCTCATACCAATCAGTAATAATAATATTTTTGCAAGTGAAGTGAAACGTAAAAAAAAGTATAAAGAATGGTCATACTCAAAGACAGTGTTTTTTGCGAACAATTACGAAAAGTAATAGTTTAAAAAAACAGTGACACAAATGATATATTTGAAAATTAATCTGTATCATGGTACTGTCCATCTGCTGTTTTCAACAGACTTGTATACGGTATGTAAAAGTTCTCTGAAGGTTCTCTCTCTCTCTCTCTCTCTCTCTCTCTCTCTCTCTCTCTCTCTCTCTCTCTCTCTGCGTGTGTGTGTGTGTTTGTGTGGTTGTTGTTATTACCTGCTTATCGAGATATGTAATGTAATTTAGTTTACTGGGCTGATGGGGGAGGACGAGACTAGTGTTTAACGTTCCATCGACAGCGAGGTCATTTAGAGACGGAACACAAGCTCGGATTAGGGAAGGATGTGATAGGAAACCGGCCGTGCCGTTTCAAAGGAACCATTCTGGCATTTGCGTGAAACGATTTAGGGAAGTCAAGGAAAACCTAAATTAGGATAGCCGGAGACGGATTTGAACCGTCGTCCTCCTGAATGCGAGTCCACGGTGATAACTACTGCGCCACCTCGCTGGGTTACTGCTGAGTTGATGTCAAATAGATACTACGTTAAGCGTGAGTTGAGGTTTGTTTATAGAGGTGTTAAACCTATGTAAAATAATCCCAGTTTTCAAAATTATAGCATAGTCTGCAAAGGAGCGAAAACAGCATCGCTCGATAACTGCAGTCCGTCGCCATTACGTGGTACATTTAAAATTAACATTGTTGTACAGGCGCGTTCATATCAGCGCAGGCTATTTAATAATTTTTCTTCTAGCAAAGCTGGAGACCTGTACCAGGCAGTTTAATGATGAATTTGCCTGTCACTCGAAGGTACTGCGTGGAATTAAGACTTGTCCTGTACTGTGTCTAAAGGAGGACGAATTTTATTGCAAAGCGTGAACATTATATTTGCCCCAGCACGTTGAAAAGCAAAATGACAGCTACAAGCATATTTATTTTCACGAATAATTATCAAAATTCAGTTGTTTGTGTTTTAATGTGTTCGTAAGATATCGATCGTATCTGGCTTGGAATTTGCGCAGCGTTGCTACATTGTTTCTAATGTTTTATGAATTGCAGCGACATTACGTTATATAGAGACAGTTTCACTGAAATAATAATGGCAATATTTAATTAGCATAGACTAATAATACCATTTTTAAAGAGTATACAGAACATAATACAGTCAGAACACAGGCGTATTAAACTAGTAAACGTGATAGACCCTCTTCGCCGGCCGCTGTGGCCGATCAGTTCCAGGGTCTCCAGTCCAGAACCGCGCTGCTGCTACGGTCGCAGGTTCGAATCCTGCCTCGGGTATGGATGTGTGTGATGTCCTTAGGTTAGTACGTTTATGTAGTCTAACTCAAGGGGACTGATGACCTCAGATGTTTAGTCCCATAATGCTTAGAGCCATATGAACCATTTTTAGTCCCTCTTTCTCAATTTGAGGATTACTGAGTTGCGCCGCTAATGAGTCCCAGAAGTTTAATAACTTTTTACTCGAAGCAGTAACATTTACCGGCAGCAGAGACCATTTGATGCTCTCGTGGAGCATCTGTCACGACAGTGGTACTTAAATAATCACCACATTACGGTATTACTTGAATTACCTGTTCTTAATACTCTTGAAAAATGGCGGGAAAGCTTCCAGCATAAAACCATAATCTATACTCAAATGGTTCAAATAGCTCTGAGCACTATGAGACTTAACATCTGAGGTCATCAGTCTCCTAGAACTTGTTGTTGTTGTGGTCTTCAGTCCTGAGACTGGTTTGATGCAGCTCTCCATGCTACTCTATCCTGTGCAAGCTTCTTCATCTCCCAGTACCTACTGCAACCAACATCCTTCTGAATCTGCTTATGTATTCATCTCTTGGTCTCCCTCTACGATTTTTACCCTCCACGCTGCCCTCCAATGCTAAATTTGTGATCCCTTGATGCCTCAAAACATCTCCTACTAACCGATCCCTTCTTCTAGTCAAGTTGTGCCACAAACTTCTCTTCTCCCCAATCCTATTCAATACCTCCTCATTAGTTACGTGATCTATCCACCTTATCTTCAGTATTCTTCTGTAGCACCACATTTCGAAAGCTTCTATACTCTTCTTGTCCAAACTAGTTATCGTCCATGTTTCATTTCCATACACGGCTACACTCCATACAAACACATTCAGAAACGACATCCTGATACATAAATCTATACTCGATGTTAACAAATTTCTCATCTTCAGAAACGCTTTCCTTGCCATTGCCAGTCTACATTTTATATCCTCTCTACTTCGACCATCATCAGTTATTTTACTTCCCAAATAGCAAAAATACTTTACTACTTTAAGTGTCTCATTTCCTAATGTAATTCC
Source organism: Schistocerca gregaria (assembly GCF_023897955.1). Classification (NCBI taxonomy): domain Eukaryota; kingdom Metazoa; phylum Arthropoda; class Insecta; order Orthoptera; family Acrididae; genus Schistocerca; species Schistocerca gregaria. The sequence goes on along the minus strand of NC_064920.1, from coordinate 741,396,434 downwards.
CTCAGCATCACCCGATTTAATTTGACTACATTCCATTATCTTCGTTTTGGTTTTGTTGATGTCCTAGAACTTAGAACTACTTAAACCTAACTAACGTAAGGACATCACAACCATCCATGCCCGAGGCAGGATTCGAACCTGCGACCGTAGCGGTATCGCGTTTCCGGACTTAAGTGCCTAGAACCTCTCGGTCACAGCGGCAGGCGATAATCTATATTACTTGACATTCTGAATATAGTTTTAAGTACGAGAATCTTTACGTTTCCGCGTCTCCCTGCGCTTGGAATTTTGCTTTTCTAAATCTGTTTATGTGGTGTAGTGACCCCCATCTAATTTGGACAGAAATTCTTTGACACGGGGAATCGGATAGTCTTTATTGGACTTAGCATTCACTGTCGCTCTGAAATCACTGCAAATACTTATCGTCCCATCTTATCGTCCCATTTTCTTTCATAGCCATAGACTTCACGAGACTGGAGTGATGACAATCACTGCTTGCAGTCTGCCAGGTTGTGTTTCACTAGCCTCCCTCATGACAAAGGAAACGGGCCGTCCCCGACAGAAACGTAACTGGGCTGGGGTATCAGGGACACGTGGGCAGGAAATCTTGCACAGCTCAGCACGGGTTCAAATGCCTGTTCACAGTTTGCAGCAACATACTTAGACCGTTAAATGGAATGTACCGAGATACCAGATAAGCTTGTTTATGGATCTGGAAACGGTATTAGGACATACTATGGGGACACTTATATGAAGTTTTCTGCACCACGTTTTTACATATTATACGATACCCATTTCAAAGTATAGAAAATGTTAAAATATAACTTTTGATGTTCTGTATTTTATCAAGTAGAATTATGCACGAGATACATAAAATGTAACTCACCCATTTAGACGACCACAGCTCATTTAAATACAATTAACAGGAATCTATAATTAGTGGGAAGTATCTTACTGCATTCATTAATTCTACATTTACAGAAAAAATAATTATTTCATTTGTGAAAGTATCAGACAATAATCACGTATAAATGGTAGTGTTAAAATCAGTTCAGTCATGAAATGGGAATTTAATTGTCAAAATTCGATTATTTCATAAAATGTGAAAATTAACATTTTGGGTTGACCTCTGGCTAACTGATACACTGAATGTTATGTTCAGTCTCAAGAAATTATATTTCTATAAAACCCAAATCAGATTAATTCTAATTAATTTTGTAATTAGGAGTTCTAGAACATTCTGTCATAAACAAACTATTCTTTCGATCATTAGTCGAAATGAGATTATTTTCTAAAATACGAACCTCGAAATCTATTGCCGAATTATAAAAAGTGCTCCAAAATTTGTTAGTATCAAAACCCCAGTTATAATTAACAAATGCATCAAGTACACATTTCTCAAGCAGAATTTCGATACTAAAAGTAAAAAGCTATTTAAGAAATCACATTTGTTGTTGTAACCATTCATATCTTATTGCCAGAACTGTAACTGTTGTTTCTTATAAAGCAACCGATTTTAATTGTATTAATGTGACTTTGTTGGACAATACTTTCAAGGAACTTGTATTGTTAAGAAACTGTATAAGCAGTGAGCCTAAGGGCTCGTTGGTGGCAGAAGAGTTGTAATTGTTTCACAAGATCAGTTTCTTTGTGTTGTGAACTGAAATATTAACAAAAAATGCAAACTATTTGTTGGTGGAAATTATTTAATATCATCGGGTTTTGACAATACTCCTAGGATTTCTGCAGAGAAGCAATTAAAATTATTCACCCCAATTAACATTGAATTTCTGAAGAAACACCGTCGATAACAACGAGATAAGTACACACTCCAAGCATTTCGTTAAAGTTAACACAGGCTCGTAATCTACGAGTATATTAATTGTACTTTTTTACCTAGACCCTGGTAAAAAGTGTGAGTTACGAAACCAAGCAATGAAAATCATCCACCCCGAAAAGGTAGTAGATATGCGACTAGTAATATTAGCGATCTGCACACATTTTTGCACCTAACTGTTGTGCTCAGTGGTGTTGTTTACTAATTACAATGCGCAGACTGGCACATTGCTGACGAAAAGTTTGTATTTACAGAGCAGAAAGGAGCAAGAGAAGCAACTAGACTACCAAAAAAATATAGGTTGGTTGGTTGATTTGGGGGAGGGGACAAAATAGCTAGGTCATCGGTCCCATCAGGTTACGAATGGATGGGGAAGGAAGTCTGCCGCTTCCTTAAAAAGGAACCATCCAGACATTTGCCTGAAGTGTAGGGAAATCAGAGAAAACCTAAATCGGGATAGCTGGCCGCGGGTTTGATCCGTCGTTCTCCCGAATGCGAGTCCTGTGTGCTAACCATTGCGCCACCTCGCTCGGTTATGAATTATAGAAGAGTGGTATGAAGAGAGAGGTAGAAAAAGTTGTATTATATTTGTCGACCTAGAAATGCTTTTGGCAGAGTACAACATAGCAAGTGGATGAGTATAGTGAGGAAGAAACGAGTTAGTGCAAAATTTATGTTTACAACACAGGATAAGAATAGGGTTTGCAAATGAAGTCTCAGAGAAAAGTATGATCGGAAGAGTAGTGAAGCATGGCTGCTGTCTCTCTTCGCCATTGCCTTTAGACAAATGCTCTCCCACGATCCGTGAACAGCTATGGACTGCTCATCACTACTGTCTACCGATATGTTAACTACGTGGTGGCGTTTATCCGACTACTGTGTACTCGACCGATCGTTAGTACTGTTCGAAGACGAATTGTTGTCGTCTGATGACTGGTGCACCCCATGCTGGCTAGAAAGAGAGTCTGCTCGTACTTCATCGATCGCTTTCTGCTTCAAACGATAGAATCATATGCTCAGTGTCGTGGAATGTGGGACAGCACAGCGATTAGTAGACGATAGTCGTTCAGTTCTATATTCTGATTATCAGGACAAGTTGCGGAACCGTATGGTAACACTTCTTATCTCAAAGCCCATAAGAGACGTACACGAAAGTGAGCTGAAAGCGCCAGATGAGACAGGGTTGGTTGGGTCGGCGCTCCCCTTTCTGTGCGTCCTGCGGCCTGCAACCCCTGGCGTTCTAGCGCTGTCTCTACTTCTGCCTTTCACTGCGACTGCCGCCGGGAAACGACATCTGGCCAGTGCAGGGCAGCTGTAATGCTTTCTGTTAGTTTGCTTCCTTGTGTACAGCGCACGCAGTTATCTCTGTCCCCGTGCAGTCAGTTAGCCCCTGAGGTCAACAAGCAGATTTACATTTGCTGAAAAATGTACACGAACGTCACGTGCATTAGTTTTTAGAACTGGAGAAGGGATGCGAACTAACATTTTCTGAAAAAATTACGCGCACTTCACATACATTCGTTTTTAGAACTGGAGAAGGGAAGCGAAGAGAAAGGGAACGACGAAAATTGGTTAAGACATATTAGGTAATGGAACTACAGAGGAGACATTTAAAATAAAAACCAGGACTCAAAACGAGACTGCTGTTAGATAAGTAAACTGTAAATGCTTCAATCCTAACCTTCCTTCCATACAACTGCAAATATTACAGTGCCTTCTTGAATTACACAGTGTCAGGAAAATATTTTCGGGCGTTTCTCTGCTCTTAAAGGAGTATTTGATTTAGTAACACGACTTATTTGGCCTCTTTAACGTAACTGTCTTTCTGTTACACATGTAGAATGTCGAAGAAGCGAAGCATGTGATGTGAAAAGGCTGCTTTCGTTATCCAGCATTTTCCTTAATATGGAATGAAGAAAGTGATGTCCCATCTGTGTGCTCTTCCCGAAAATGCTCACAACATATTTTGCTATGCATGGACGATTTGCAATATTTCCTTCTCAAGGTGTTCAACCATAGCGTTATTCGAGTTCTATTGATAGGAAAACAGGAAAAATTACAGAAAAAAACATTACAGTATAAGTAAAAAACGCAGCTAAATTTCATGAATATAAAAGAAAATATAGCGTTAACGAGTCCATCTACGAATGAAATGCAATTCCTTTGCACTTTAGACCAAATTCAGACCGACTAGTACTCCTGTAAAGGATGCAAGCTGGAATTTTTTATCAGAACACTTCCAGAATATTATGTTTGGGACGGCTGGTATGATGGACGTAGGCTCAAGTCTGTGACGTCAAGACGACTTCCCATATTGGACCCCTATGGCCCGGCTAAGCTGGATTGTCATAACGGCGGGCTTGGGGAGAGCGCTGGCTCACATAATGAAAAGTGGAGTAGATAGCATAGCCTGTGGTTTGTTGTTTTGCAGACGAAGAAAGATTGCTGTTGTGTTATGCACTATTGGTGCTCGGTTATTGTATGTGATGTTGTGTGGTAAGAAACGTGGCTGCTCTGAAAAATATTAAGAAGGATGCAGAGTGATGTATGAATGCAGCCTTGATTCCTATATTCGGTTTGTAATGAATACTATGAACAGGGTTTTCTCTGTGGACGTACGGTGGAAAGCAACGTAATATCTGGTGCAAATGCGTACTTGGCCAGTCACGTTGAACGCTCTTGTCTTATTGAGCCACTGTAATTAAAAAGGTGGGACTTTCAGTTTCGATTAGTGAGGGCCAATCCTCGTTTTGCTTTGCGGTGTATTTGACTCGTAGTAAATAAGTTACTCATTCACCTAACTTTCTTTGTGTTTTTCTTGGTTTCACGAATATTTTGTAAACGAAGTTTTTGTCTTATCTGGCCTATTTACCACATGGCTCGTGAAATATTAATTACGGTATTTCATGTTTCGTGTAAATTAATTGTAGCTTTTCGGCTTTAATAATTGTCACGTGGTGCGAAATCTCTCTGCCCCATCACTAAATTGGAAATATGTATTAATATGTTGGTTATTGTCAAAGTGCCGACAGCCATTGGCATAAACGTCGGTCAGTTATGGGATTTTACTGTGATCTTCTGCCTTCAGCATGACTACCTCTTCAATGAGAATTGATTCTCAAGTGATACAGACAATTTGTTAGCGTGAGGTTCCTTGCAACACTTTAGTAGATTTCTTCCAGGTTGCAGAAGGTAAATTTTCCACGATATCTTTGCCATGTTCAGTGGAGCATTCTACGAATATCTGATATTATCAGCTTCTTTATAGAGAAGTGTTCAGAATTACAGTTCGAGTCAAGTATGCTCGTTGCACATGATTTGTCAATCAGGTGGGACATATGAAACTCTTGCAAGGTAAAAGCGTCAGTTCTTTTTATAGAAAACTTCCATACTTTAATTTTTTTCCATCAGTCTACTGACTGGTTTGATGCGGCCCGCCACGAATTCCTTTCCTGTGCTAACCTTTTCGTCTCAGAGTAGCACTTGCAACCTACGTCCTCAATTATTTGTTTGACGTCAGTTATGGGATTTTACTGTGATCTTCTGCCTTCAGCATGACTACCTCTTCAATGAGAATTGATTCTCAAGTGATACAGACAATTTGTTAGCGTGAGGTTCCTTGCAACACTTTAGTAGATTTCTTCCAGGTTGCAGAAGGTAAATTTTCCACGATATCTTTGCCATGTTCAGTGGAGCATTCTACGAATATCTGATATTATCAGCTTCTTTATAGAGAAGTGTTCAGAATTACAGTTCGAGTCAAGTATGCTCGTTGCACATGATTTGTCAATCAGGTGGGACATATGAAACTCTTGCAAGGTAAAAGCGTCAGTTCTTTTTATAGAAAACTTCCATACTTTAATTTTTTTCCATCAGTCTACTGACTGGTTTGATGCGGCCCGCCACGAATTCCTTTCCTGTGCTAACCTTTTCGTCTCAGAGTAGCACTTGCAACCTACGTCCTCAATTATTTGTTTGACGTATTCCAATCTCTGTCTTCCTCTACAGGTTTTGCCCTCTACAGCTCCCTCTAGTACCATGGAAGTCATTCCCTCATATCTTAGCACATGTCTTATCACCCTGTCCCTTCTCCTTATCAGTGTTTTCCACATATTCGTTTCCTCTCCGATTCTGCGTAGAACCTCCTCATTCCTTACCTTAGCAGTCCACCTAATTTTCAACATTCGTCTATAGCACCACATCTGAAATGCTTCGATTCTCTTCTGTTCCGGTTTTCCCACAGTCCATGTTTCACTACCATACAATGCTGTTATCCAGACGTACATCCTCAGAAATTTCTTCCTCAAATTAAGGTCGGTGTTTGATATTAGTAGACTTCTCTTAGCCAGAAATGCCTTTTTTGCCATAGCGAGTCTGCTTTTCATGTCCTCCTTGCTCCGTCCGTCATTGGTTATTTTACTGCCTAGGTAGCAGAATTCCTTAACTTCATTGACTTCGTGACCATCAATACTGATGTTAAGTTTCTCGCTGTTCTCATTTCTACTGCTTCTCATTATCTTCGTCTTTCTCCGATTTACTCTCAAACCATACTGTGTACTCATTAGACTGTTCATTCCGTTCAGCAGATCATTTAATTCTTCTTCACTTTCACTCAGGATAGCAATGTCATCAGCGAATCGTATCATTGATATCATTTCACCTTGTATTTTAATTCCACTCCTGAACCTTTCTTTTATTTCCATAATTGCTTCCTCGATGTACAGATTGAAGAGAAGGGGCGAAAGGCTACAGCCTTGTCTTACACCCTTCTTAATACGAGCACTTCGTTCTTGATCGTCCATTCATTCCCTCTTGGTTGTTGTACATATTGTGTATGACCCATCTCTCCCTATAGCTTACCCCTACTTTTTTCAGAATCTTGAACAGCTTGCACCATTTTATATTGTCGAACGCTTTTTCCAGGTCGACAAATCCTATGAACGTATCTTGATTTTTCTTTAGCCTTGCTTCCATTATTAGTCGTAACGTCAGAATTGCCTCTCTCGTGCCTTTACTTTTCCTAAAGCCAAACTGATTGTCACCTAGCGCATTCTCATTTTTCTTTTCCATTCTTCTGTATATTATTCTTGTAAGCAGTTTCGATGCATGAGCTGTTAAGCTGATTGTGCGATAATTCTCGCACTTGTCAGCTCTTGCCGTCTTTGGAATTGTGTGGATGATGCTTTTCCGAAAGTCAGATGGTATGTCGCCAGACTCATATATTCTACACACCAACGTGAATAGTCGGTTTTTTGCCACTTCCCCCAATGATTTTAGAAATTCTGATGGAATGTTATCTATCCCTTCTGCCTTATTTGACCGTAAGTCCTCCAAAGCTCTTTTAAATTCCGATTCTAATACTGGATCCCCTATCTCTTCTAAATCGACTCTTGGTTCTTCTTCTATCACATCAGACAAATTTTTACCCTCATAGAGGCTTTCAATGTATTCTATCCACCTATCTGCTCTCTCCTGTGCATTTAACAGTGGAATTACCGTTGCACTCTTAATGTTACCACCGTTGCTTTTAATGTCACCAAAGGTTGTTTTGACTTTCCTGTATGCTGAGTCTGTCCTTCCGACAATCATATCTTTTTCGATGTCTTCACATTTTTCCTGCAGACATTTCGTCTTAGCTTCCCTGCACTTCCTATTTATTTCATTCCTCAGCGACTTGTACTTCTGTATTCCTGATTTTCCGGGAACATGTTTGTACTTCCTCCTTTCATCAATCAATTGACGTATTTCTTCTGTTACCCATGGTTTCTTCGCAGCTACCTTCTTTGTACTAATGTTTTCCTTCCCAACTTCTTTGATGGCCCTTTTTAGAGATGTCCATTCCTCTTCAACTGTGCTGCCTACTGCGCTATTCCTTATTGCTGTATCTATAGCGTTAGAGAACTTCAAACGTATCTCGTCATTCCTTAGAACTTCCGTATCCCACTTCTTTGCGTATTGATTCTTCCTGACTAATGTCTTGAACTTCAGCCTACTCTTCATCACTACTATATTGTGATCGGAGTCTATATCTGCTCCTGGGTACGCCTTACAATCCAGTATCTGATTTCGGAATATCTGTCTGACCATGATGTAATCTAATTTAAATCTTCCCGTATCTCCCGGCCTTTTCCAAGTATACCTCCTCCCCTTGTGATTGTAGAGCAGGGTATTCGCTATTACTAGCTGAAACTTGTTACAGAACTCAATTAGCCTTTCTCCTCTTTCATTCCTTGTCCCAAGCCCATATTCTCCTGTAACCTTTTCTTCTTCTCCTTCCGCTACAAATGCATTCCAGTCGCCCATGACTATTAGATTTTCGTCCCCCTTTACATACTGCATTACCCTTTCAATATCCGCATACACTTTCTCTATCTGTTCATCTTCAGCTTGCGACGTCGGCATGTATACCTGAACTATCGTTGTAGGTGTTGGTCTGCTGATTAGAACAACCCGGTCACTGAACTGGTCACAGTAACACACCCTCTGCCCTACCTTCCTATTCATAACAAATCCTACACCCGTTATACCATTTTCTGCAGCTGTTGATATTACCCGATACTCATCTGACCAGAAATCCTTGTCTTCCTTCAACTTCACTTCACTGACCCCTACTATATCTAGATTGAGCCTTTGCATTTCCCTTTTCAGATTTTCAAGTCTCCCCACCACGTTCAAGCTTCTGACATTCCACGCCCCGACTCGTAGAACATTATCCTTTCGTTGATTATTCAATCTTTTTCTCATGGTAACCTCCCCCTTGGCAGTCCCCTCCTGGAGATCCGAATGGGGGACTATTCCGGAATCTTTTGCCAATGGAGAGATCATCATGACACTTTTTCAACTACAGGCCACATGTCTTTAATGCAGTTGTTTCCTTAACTTCTGCATCCTCATGTCGTTGATCATTGCTGATTCTTCCGCCTTTAGGGGCAATTTCCCACCCCTAGGACAAGAGACTGCCCTGAACCTGTATCTGCTCCTCCGCCCTCTTTGACAAGGCCGTTGGCAGAATGAGGCTTACTTCTTATGCCGGAAGTCTTCGGCCGCCAGTTCTGATTATTCATCAAAATTTAGACAGTGGCGGGGATCGAACCCGGGACCGGAGACGTTTTGATTATGAATCAAAGACGCTGCCCCCAGACCACGGGTACTAGACCTCTTCCATACTACACAGATTTAAACATTTTGCATGCTTGATTTAACAGCTGCACGAACTAAATTGGTCTGTGTTAAATTATTTATGAAATGAAGTCACATTGTGTTATAATAGCATTTTTATGCGTCAAAATTCATAGAAAAAGGTCATCGTCAACGGGGCAATTTCTTGTGGGATTTCAGTGACCACTAAACTCGGTTCTAAAATACAGACTGCTTACAACCTGGCATATCTTCAGAGCAGAGCTAATTAAGATGAAAGTCTTTGGAGTTTGAGAGCCAATGCGACTATTGTCTAATGTAACTTTACGCTGACAGTGTAGAGGAAATTCAGTGTCGACAGTAACATATTTTTACAATATACAGGTAACTGTTACAGATGTAGTTTGTTCTACATTACGATTCAAATGTCTTTTCTATTTATTTGTTAGAGTAGCCTTCTTCATCCTTAACTTCGTCACCAAGTTAGGATAGATAGCCTCAGTTCAATCTCTCAACCTGAAGGTGGACCTTTCGTTCTTAAGTCCATTTAGATCAATAGAAAAATTGAAATACTGATAGTTGATGGAACTTTATTAATAAAATATAAATGACATGCTTCTACTGCGAAGATCTGTTGAGACAGTTGGATCCTTTATTTCAGAAACCAAAGCGTCAAAACTAAAGATAATGAGTTCATGGTGACATATTTTTCTATGAGGGTAAATGCACATTTTAGTGCTGAAACCACACAGACACCGTCCTCTTGTAATTTTTTTTTTTAATTTATTTAACCTGATCAGATTAGGGCCATCAGGCCCTCTCTTACATCGGACCAGTGTTCCACACATGCAGCATTTCACACATCAGAGTTACATCATGACCATAGTTTAAATGAGAAGTAATGGTCTGATTTACAATGAGTTTCGTGTTTAGATCAGAGAGCAGTCAAATGACTCCGCTTGGCTGCTTTGTGCGGTAATCAGCGGCGACATTTTATGTTTTTAAGGTATATCATGTCAGTTAGTGCCCCTGCTCTGGATTCAAAGTAGTCATTTACGTTCACAGTTTTCTGGTAACTGATTTAGGAGTGTTTTGTGGTTATCACAATGTTTTCGTAATATAAATAAGTCTTTACCACAGTGACGTCCTCCAAGTTCAGACAACGATCTTTAACCCAAACGGAAACGAGGTGTAGTAAACGACAAAAGTTACAAACGTAATAGTAATCGCAATATAAGGGTAAAAGCAGAAGGTTATGTACCTTACTCCAGTAGCAAAGTATCTCGGACAACTAAGTCCAACATTCTCACTTCTAAGTGAAATGTGAAATGGTATTAAACACTAACGAGGACATCATAAATCAAACGTCGGGATATATTCATTCCTTGAAAATAAAAACTCTCAAGTTACGATTAGTCAAGCTTTGGTTGAGGTTACTGAAGATAAGTGTAAACGAGGGAAACTAGATCGAGTCTAAGCGCAAGGCAAAGAAAAACACAACCCTAACGAAGGTGCTTCTAAAATAGACTATTCTTCCAGTTATAATTTAAAGACTGGCAATGTAATAAAGCATGCTTGAAAGATGGTGTTTACGGGTGATATAGCCGGCCGCGGGGGCCGAGCGGTTCTAGGCGCCTCAGTGCGGAACCGTGATGCTGCTACGGTCGCAGGTTCGAATCTTGCCTCGAGCATGGATGTGTGTGATGTCCTAGTTAGTTTTAAGTAGTTCTTAGTGTAGGGGACTGATGACCTCAGATGTTAAGTCCCATAGTGCTTAGAAACATTTGAACCATTTTTGTACGGATGGTATATGACATAACAGATTAGGGAGAATTGGCCAGGTATTACTTCAAAATACTGCCCCTAAACACATTAGGAGCGAGAGCAGGAATGATAATGCTATTCCCGGCAATATTTGTACCCTTGTCCGTCATCATATTGTAAAATGTGAAGTGAAAATGACCGATTTCGTCGGAAAACACAAAAAGCATTTGTATGCTCATTTAAATTTCTTAAAACTACATGAAACGTTTATTAATGACAACCTTGACTTGAAAGATACAGTCAGATACCATTTTTACTATTCTTGTCTTCGTAAAAACTTTGAGTACTCCTTCGCTCGATCAAGGGTTCACATATGTAGTCAATATGAGCGTCTAAAATAAAAATTGAGGCATCAATCCTGGAATGGCAATGTTAAACGTATAACAGAGCTCATTACACCCAAAAGGAGGGAAATTTTCATACTAGTATGCAAGAATCGTTTAAAATGACGACGAATAAACTCCCACTTGATGGTTTGATTAAATGCAGAACTTGCCCCTACCGAATATTATGTACGGGAAACTTACTATTTGCTGTAGTTATGGGCATGAGCCGTTGCGCCATTGAATTAGTAGACTGTTCTGTCAGGCGCCACTATCTCAGGTGTAGTATCGACTATACCTCTTCTAACATTCAGCGTGGTGTCTGTTTGTTCCAAATCGTGTATCCCTACCACTTTCGCGCAACGACGCTCTGAGCGTGTTTTATAGGGAATTGACTAGTTTCAACCTGGGACCTGTTGCTGGTAAGGAGACACCAGACCACACATGACATGTAGAGTTCAGAAGAGTTCAATGAGACTAGCTATGAAATAATCAAATACTTCATGATTTCAGCGTCAGCTCCACTGCCCTCCTTGTAAAAGAATCTTAAAACTAACTAAATTTAGTGGTAGGGGTTCAAGACTTTCCTATTTTTAGTTAGCTTGTAAAATAACGTTGAAAAAGCAGTTACATTTTACCATTGGAAATTTTATTCTACTCACAAAACATTGTTTATAAATTGCACTATTGATAAAAGGAAATATTTTAATACAGGATGATAAAAACCAACTGCGTTCAACAAAAATGTGAACGAATATTCCCTGAATGGGTTTCCAAGTTCTACAATGGATCGAAGAATGACCTATGCCATATCACATCTATAATCTAGGTTTAAGTTAAGTTTCATAAAAGAGAAAACTATCAAAATGGTCTACAGTGACCCTCAATTATCTTTAATTACTTATTTAACTTGTCGTAAATTACAGTGGCTGATGTGGCTTCTCCATAATTATATAACAGAAAAAATCATCGTGTTTCAGATTTTAACTTCTAATAGAAAATGTGAATACCATGAAGTTCAATTGACGATCGACATTAGTATTACGTAAAAAGGGGTGTAACAGATGAGACTTCTGCAGTTCTGAGTGAAGCCTTATGCGCTCTATGCAGCATCGCGTGCGTTCATTACCTTGTCGTTGGTTAGGCATCGTCAGAGGGCGGCGGGCGACGAAGCTCTCCACACCTCAGCGTCTCGGAAGCAACACTCTCCTCACTTCTCATTACTACAATTTACCGAAGTTCGTTTAAGAAAATCTATCTGGCTGCGTTTTTAACTGACCAATCAGGGTCTCAGTGTTAACCTGAAGCTCCGCCTACAAAAATTCTGTCTGTCCAATGAGAAACGTTATACTTTTCGTGGTGGGGCAATGTTTTTAATGTTTGCAATGTAACAGAGACGCGAATAGTCTCACGCTTAAACTTGCAGCTGGTGTGGCCCTTTTAGTGTTATCGTAAGATCTATACTGTTCTTCTGGAGGGCTCTATCTTTTAACATGGGCTGGGGGTGGTCTTGGCGGTCGGCTGGCGATGTGGGTGACCGTCCCATATCGTAGGGCCTTCTAGCTTAACGCGGTTCTGCTCTCGGCTTCTGTTCTCGTTTCTCCCCTCGGAACTGCGTCGTCTGTTCCACGGTGGGAAGGTATGACATGCATTTAGGCGTTCTTGTGTTAGTCTGTGGTATTCCATTTGCTCACTCGTTGATCGTATTACTTTGGTTAACTGCTGTCACGTCACGGTTTTCATGGACGTTGTTGGATTTGCCTGACACCTTACACTCTTGCGGCCCCATTGCCAATATTTTTGAGGAAGAGTTAGTATCTGTGGGCTGTGACCGCAGAACGTCTTTGCTAGCCGATACACAGGGTGGTCCATTGGTAGTGACCAGGCCAAATATCTCACAAAATAAGCATCAAACGAAAAAACAACAAAGAACGAAACTCGTCTAGCTTGAAGGGTGAAACCAGATGGCGTTATGGTTGGCCCGCTAGATGGCGCTGCCATGGGTCAAACGGATATCAACTGCGTATTTAAAAATAGGAACCCCCATATTTATTACATATTCGTGTAGTACGTAAAGAAATATGAATGTTTTAGTTGGACCACTTTTTTCGCTTTTTAATAGATGGCGCTGTAATAGTCTCAGACGTGTAAGTACGTGGTATCACGTAACATTCCGCCAGTGCGGACGGTATTTGCTTCGTGATACAATACCCCTGTTAAAATGGACCGTTTACCAATTACGGAAAAGGTCGATATCGTGTTGTTGTATGGCTATTGTGACCAAAATGCCCAACGATAGTTTGCTATGTGTGCTGCTCGGTATCCTGGACGACATCATCCCAGTGTCCGGACCGTTCGTCGGATAGTTATTGAAGGAAACAGGAAGTGTTTAGTGACATGTGAAACGTCAACCACGACCTGCAACAAATGATGATGCCCAAGTAGGTGTTTCAGCTGCTGTTGCGGCTAATCCGCAAATTGCGCGAGAATCGGGAATCTCAAAAACGTCGGTGTTGAGAATGCTACATCAACATCGATTGCACCCGTACCATTTTTCTATGCACCAGGAATTGCATGGCGACAACTTTGAACGTCGTGTACAGTTCTGCCACTGGGCACAAGAAAAATTACGGGACGATGACAGATTTTTTGCACGCGTTCTATTTAGCGACAAAGTATCATTCACCAACAGCGGTAATTCAAAGCGGCATAATATGCACTATTGGGTAACGGAAAATCCACGATGGCTGCGACAAGTGTAACATAAGCGACCTTGGAGGGTTAATGTATGTGCAGCATTATGGGAGGAAGGATAATTGGCCCCCATTTTATCGATGGCAGTCTAAATGGTGTAATGTATGCTGATTTCCAATGTAATATTCTACCGATGTTACTCCAAGATGTTTCACTGAATGACAGAATGACGATGTACTTCCAACATGATAGATGTCCGGCACATTGTTCGCGTGCGGTTGAAGCGGTATTGAATAGCGTATTTCATGACAGGTGGATTAGTCGTCGAAGCACCATACTATGGCCCGCACGTTCACCTGATCTGACGTCCCCAGATATCTGTCTGTGGGGAAAGCTGAAGGATATTTGCTGTCGTGATCCACCGACAACCCCTGACAACATGCGTCAGCGGAATGTCAATGAATGTGCGAACATTAAGGAAGGCGAACTACTCGCTGTTTAGAGGAATGTTGTTACACGTATGCCAAATGCATTGAGGTTGAATGACATCATTTTGAGCATTTATTGCATTAATGTGGTATTACCAAATAATCACGCTGTAACAGCAAGCGTTCTCAGAAATGATAAGTTCGCAAAGGTACATGTATCACATTGGAACAAACGAAATAAAACGTTCAGACGTACGTACGCTCTGTATTTTAATTTAAAAAACCTACCTGTTACCAACTGTTCGTCTAAAATTGTGATCCATATGTTTGTGACTACTACAGCGCCACGTATCACAAAGCGAAGATAGTGGTCCAATCAAAACATTGATATTTCTTTACATACTACACGAGCACGTAATAAAAAATGAGGTTTCCTATTTTAAAAAAAAACGCAGTATATATCCGTTTGACCTATGGCAGCGCCATCTAGCGGGCCAACCATAGAGCCATCTGATTTCCCCCTTCAAGCTAGACAGGTTTCGTTCTTTGTAGTTTTTTCGTTTGACGCTTATTTCGTGAAATATTTGCCCCAGTCACGATCAATGGTCTACCTGTATACTCTGTCCCGCTCTAAAAAAGTTATCGTGCTTATTCAGACTATTTATCTTACGTAAACTGAAAACTTTTGTGGGGAAACTGCTGTTGTCTATACATTGGAACCATGATTAGTGCGATAATAGCAGTTTGTATGCATCAACGTGTAGCCGTGCTTGTACACGTCGGGGAGCATGTGGTTATTTGAACGGCCTGGTACAATTAATACGCACTCGGCATAAATATAATGAGCAGGACAGACTTCTTTTGTTAACGTTCCTCATCAGACAGTATACAGACATTCTACCGCTAGCTGGTCAGAGTACGAACTTCATCAACGAATGTTTTCAATAGAAGGAGCGGTTACATCTGTATCGAGCTATTCTTTTCAATCAGTCGTGCATAGCCCATGTACCTAAAGTTGGTTCAAATGGCTATGAGCACTATGCGACTTAACTTGGGAGGTAATCAGTCGCTTAGAACTTAGAACTAAGTAAACCTAACTAACCTAAGTACATCATACACATCCATGCCCGAGGCAATATTCGAACCTGCGACCGTAGCGGTCGCCCGGTTCCAGACTGTAGCGCCTAGAACCGCACTGCCGTACCTAAAGTATGAGTAACCACAGGTAAACACGCAACTGGCTCGTTCGTATGGTATACTGTGATGTTATTTAGAAGAGCAAATAAACAGCATTAACCGTTAGGTACAGTCGCAGGCACCCAGTATATTCAGCACTAGTGTGACTCGTCAGAGTATGCGAAATACACGCCTGGAAATGGAAAAAAGAACACATTGACACCGGTGTGTCAGACCCACCATACTTGCTCCGGACACTGCGAGAGGGCTGTACAAGCAACGATCACACGCACGGCACAGCGGACACACCAGGAACCGCGGTGTTGGCCGTCGAATGGCGCTAGCTGCGCAGCATTTGTGCACCGCCGCCGTCACTGTCAGCCAGTTTGCCGTGGCATACGGAGCTCCATCGCAGTCTTTAACACTGGTAGCATGCCGCGACAGCGTGGACGTGAACCGTATGTGCAGTTGACGGACTTTGAGCGAGGGCGTATAGTGGGCATGCGGGAGGCCGGGTGGACGTACCGCCGAATTGCTCAACACGTGGGGCGTGAGGTCTCCACAGTACATCGATGTTGTCGCCAGTGGTCGGCGGAAGGTGCACGTGCCCGTCGACCTGGGACCGGACCGCAGCGACGCACGGATGCACGCCAAGACCGTAGGATCCTACGCAGTACCGTAGGGGACCGCACCGCCACTTCCCAGCAAATTAGGGACACTGTTGCTCCTGGGGTATCGGCGAGGACCATTCGCAACCGTCTCCATGAAGCTGGGCTACGGTCCCGCACACTGTTAGGCCGTCTTCCGCTCACGCCTCAACATCGTGCAGCCCGCCTCCAGTGGTGTCGCGACAGGCGTGAATGGAGGGACGAATGGAGACGTGTCGTCTTCAGCGATGAGAGTCGCTTCTGCCTTGGTGCCAATGATGGTCGTATGCGTGTTTGGCGCCGTGCAGGTGAGTGCCACAATCAGGACTGCATACGACCGAGGCACACAGGGCCAACACCCGGCATCTTGGTGTGGGGAGCGATCTTCTACACTGGCCGTACACCTCTGGTGATCGTCGAGGGGACACTGAATAGTGCACGGTACATCCAAACCGTCATCGAACCCATCGTTCTACCATTCCTAGACCGGCAAGGGAACTTGCTGTTCCAACAGGACAATGCACGTCCGCATGTATCCCGTGCCACCCAACGTGCTCTACAAGGTGTAAGTCAACTACCCTGACCAGCAAGATCTCCGGATCTGTCCCCCATTGAACATGTTTGGGACTGGATGAAGCGTCGTCTCACGCGGTCTGCACGTCCAGCACGAACGCTGGTCCAACTGAGGCGCCAGGTGGAAATGGCATGGCAAGCCGTTCCACAGGACTACATCCAGCATCTCTACGATCGTCTCCATGGGAGAATAGCAGCCTGCATTGCTGCGAAAGGTGGATATACACTGTACTAGTGCCGACATTGTTCATGCTCTGTTGCCTGTGTCTATGTGCCTGTGGTTCTGTCAGTGTGATCATGTGATGTATCTGACCCCAGGAATGTGTCAATAAAGTTTCTCCTTCCTGGGACAATGAATTCACGGTGTTCTTATTTCAATTTCCAGGAGTGTATAAACGACCGAACACTGCAGCTTTTGTGTATTTTGAAACGCCGAACATGTGTAAGGACACGTGCAGCTAGGTGTGAGGTGTTTCCGCTTCTCCGGCGCTGTAGAGCTTGTACTTACAGAGGCGAGGGCGTTCACGGGGACCTGGGGGAGAGGTAGGCAGGCAGGCAGGCTGGCACAGGGGAGAGCTTTATCCCGGCCGCCAGCCAACTAGCTGGCTGGCGCTTCCTTCAAAGGCGACGCGCTCAAACCGAAAAGTTAAAAAGAAGGCCCGGCGCCGTGATGAGCCGGGCTACAAAAAACAGTGGGCGGCGGGGGGCGGGCGGGGGCGCCGCCAGAAAGGCGCGCTCCACCTCGCGGTATTAAGCTGTTCGCGCTCTCAAGTTTTGGCCTATTAATTCCGTGGCGGCGGTAACTAGGTTTGCATAATGTGCTCCGCTTGTTTGAGGCAGCCGCTGAAAGGCGGCGAGGAGTGAGCGGCGAACGGCGAGCAGCGAGCCAGCACGCGAGCGCCGTCACAGCTGCGAAGCGCGGCCGCGTGCCGGCACGTCCGGAAGTCAACTTAGGCATCCTCCAACACCTGGCTGACTCGTCTCGGCAGCATCACGCGCTCACGACAGCATTTACTGTTTTGTTTTCTTTATTTCTTTTATTGAATTATTGCTGGACGATGATGATGCCTGGTTTGTGGGGCGCCCAACTGCGCGGCCCGCGGGGGATTAGCTGAGTGGTCTCAGGCGCTGCAGTCATGGACTGTGCTGCTGGTCACGGCGGAGGTTCGAGTCCTCCCTCGGCCATGGGTGTGTGTGTTTGTCCTGAGGATAATTTAGGTTAAGTAGTGTGTAAGCTTACGGACTGATGACCTTAGCAGTTAAGTCCCATAAGATTTCACACACATTTGAACCAACCGCGCGGTCATCAGCGCCCGTACAAAGTCGCAATTTTTACGCTGTCCAATTTTTACGCAGTCCAATCGAGCTATTGTCACGAATGATTCGCTTCCGTTGAGCATATATCCACTGCAATATTTTTGTGTTGCGTCCAGAGTGCAGCTGTTCAGTGTGACCACGAAGACCCTGTGTAGAGTGCTCATATGTTGTGCTGTTAGGAAGGAAGGGCAGAAGGTGACAAAAGCCGTTAGCAATTAGCCTATTCTTCTTGTATTGCTGCCTCATTCTAATTACGAACAACCACCAAAAGTGGTCACTGGATCTTACTGAAAGAAACACTATGGGAGCTTCGAAAAATAAAACCTAGGGCATTGACACGCGTTCTAAACAGCAACCCGAAATGCAGCAAAGGAGGTAACGAGCCTGGGGTGAGTGACAAATGATGGTACGTGGTAGCACTATGAACTCCCATCTACCCTGCACCGCCCGCGGATGACGTGTGCGAAGAACGGCCGTCGATAAAACTCTAAACCTCTGTGTCAGATCTAATTGCTCTCATTTTATCGTTTTCATCATTTCACGAGACCTGTATGGGAGGAAGTGGCACGTTGCCAAACTCTTCTTTGAATGTACAATGAGAGGCAAAAACACTGCCCGGTCCGTGTAATTTAGAATCCAGGAACAGCGCATTGCGCATGCCCACTTTCACAAGTGCCAGGGTTCAACTCTAGCGGTGTGTGGAGGTCCAGCTTGGCATTTCCAACGTCAAATAGAAGCAATATAATAGTTACGATACAGAATAAGTCGAGATTTAAGTCATCGTATCATTTCTTTTAAAAAAATAATTATTCGTGCACGAAAAAATAGTTGAAATATAAGAACTCCAGGTAAATAGAATTACTGCATCGACGAGTGTTTCACATCTGTTTCATTGGCTGAGTGGATAGGCTGACGGTTAACGAACGTAAAGGACGAGCATTTGAATCTAATTGGAATCAGTTATAATTTTTCTTTGTTTATACCTGTAACATTAAATACAAATACAACAGATAATGTTTTAAATGCAAGCCACTCTGATCTGGGCAGAAGGCTTTACACGCCAGGAATGGATACAAATTAAGAATTGTTTAAAACTCACTGCAACTTACGAATTACAGGTATTTAAATATTAAAGGAAAGTTACCACAAATACAGCAGATGCTATCAGACGCCAGGAATAGCAGTCAATAAGACTTTAAAGTCTTACTGCGTAAAAACATATACCAAATTAGAATTTTAAGGCAAGCGACCACAATCACGGCTGAAGGCCTTACACGCCAGGAACGGCAATAATATAAAAAAAAATTCGAAACCTGCTGTAAAACAGCAAATACAATAGCGAAAGTTAATTAAAGAAAACAAACAACGAATCCAGCGGGTGCTCCAATAATTGACCTCTGAGAAGGTCCAGCAACAAACACTTCCGCGAGCGATGAGATAGGCATCCAAGAGTTGCATTCACTTCACAAGATGGTAATTCAGACTAGTGGCAGTCTAACGAATGAGTAATGATAATCTTGCTGAAGCTACCTCACGTCCGATTAACCAAATGCAACGATGGAACAATAAGCCAAAGCCGGAACCGGCGGTCTGCACTGTGTCCTCAAAGTACTGCTTTTAGAGCGCCCGGAACGAGAAAGGAATCGCTACCACCAGAGTAGAAGAATCACCAACCGGCCTAAAATCAAGGAAGCCGTCAAAACTACACACCTTAGCGGACAGCAGCGGCAAGGCGAGGAAACGTACATTGCCGTTAAATACACTTACCCCCAGAACGGGGCGTTAGCGGCCACCAGGCAAGAAAAATTTCCGCTGGTTGAACTTAGCAAATTGTAAAAAGTAAATAGTAAGATAATCAGATCCGCCTTTCCCAAGCACTGCACTCGCTGCTCTTCGCCTCGGCCACACTACAAGCAGCAACACGAACCCAAGTCACTGGAGAATCGCCAGATATCACAATGGCGGAGGTTCCTCTACTTGGATTGGAATGCACTCATCTTAAAGCTTACTGGATCCGGTTTACGACGAGGTCGTGCACCCTCGTGACCACAGCCCTTCCATGCAGAGTATTCCAAGAGTGCCGCCAGCGGTCCCGGCGTGTTCTCACACTGCGCTGACCTAGCTCTTCCTCGGTCCCCAAACATGACCCGGAAAACTAACGTCGCCCCAAAGATAGAGCAACAGTTACTACATATCGATAACCGCAGCTGCTCCCACTAGCGGCACAGGCAACGCTTGCGGAACCGAGTGGCGCCAGTCAACACGAGAAGAAGACAAACAACTGCAACTATGGCAACTAAACGATACCGTCTCACCTCCAACAGAATGCGGAAACCTACAAACAGCACCAATGAAACCGCTGCACGGCTCACAGAGAAAACTTCGTACTAAAAGGATGGAAAATTGATATATTTATTTGTAATTACTTCGGCTACCACGTGTTTCTCTACAGTTTTCAGCTAAGAGAAACGTGTCAGCTTGTTGTCATACGCCAGCCGCTGTGGTAGAGCAGTTCTAGGCGCTTCAGTCCGAAACTACGCTGCTGCTACGGTCGCTCGTTCGACTCCTGCCTTGGGCATGGATTTGTGTGAAGTCCTTAGGTTAGTTAGGTTTTAGTAGTCCTATGTCTAGGGGACTGATAACCTTAGACGTTAAGTCCCATAGTGCTTAGAGCCATTTGAACCATTTTTTTGGCATATTTTTCTGAGTCCTTGCGCGCAGTTTAGACGAGCGAGTGGATGTGCGTTCCATTATCTGTTATATCTAATTTAATATTCGTTCTTGAACGACTATTCGACCATTAGCTAAAGGGAAGAGATCGGTAGCTACTTGGCAGTTCGGCTAGCGCAAACGTAAGACGTGGTCGTCCGTTGCGCCCCGCTTGTTTACTTCTCGCTTCGGTTTCGTACATTGAGTCCTCTTACGAGCGAGCAATGGACAACGATCAAGATCATATTCCACGCAGAATATGCGGTATCAAGAAATTTCGAAATTGAGAACTATATACGGGATGTTCTTCACCTAGAACCGCAGCATGACACTGGCATTCACTTTTCCATCACTGGATACCTTTTATATGTCAAGATGCGCACCGAAATACTGTGTAGCGAAATTGTGAAACGTCACGCGCGAAACCTAAATTGTAAGTACCCCTACGGACACATAGGTGATGTAGTGATTGACCACGCGGGTTTCGGCCTGCGTACTATCAGGGTTTTCGAATTCCCGTCCTGCCGGACGTCATCATGTCGGCTTTTAAGCCGTATGGCATTTTATTCAGTCACCTGCTCGAAGAATGGAAAACCTTTGAGGCCTACCGCGTACACAATGGCGTCCGTCAAGTGAAAATTGAATTGGTGAAGCACGTGCCGTCTAACTTGGTTATAGGAGGATGCACGGCCATCATTGTGTACGACGGCCAGCTTCGTATCAGTGCTGGCTGCTGCTAGGAAGGGCTTGTCCGCCAATACCATCTCCAGCGCCGGGTTTTACCGACAACACTGAACGACAGCGCCTCCCCTGCGCCGTCCACAGTTCTTCCTGTCAGCTATGCCGCGGTCGTCGCACCAACTGCCGATCTTCTGCATGAACCACGCGACCCGTCGCAGGTGATGAACACCGTTGTGGTGACTAATCCGACACTTTCCACATCGCTGCAACCAGAGGCTCTATCGGGAGGAGACACCCGCCTACCTAGTACCGCTTGCCGCAACAAGGAAGTGGATCTGACGCCTGTCGCTTTACCGACTTCTTCCTTCCTTGCACCTCGGAAGGAGGCGATGGACAACCGCTCCCATTCGGACACAGAACAGCATGTAGGTAAGCAAAGGGCCCCACGGAAACGCCGGAAATGGCATTGTGCGCTCTCGGATGATTATCTTCAAGGAATGGGGCCACAAGAGACAACAGTTTGTCTGATGACGCAAAGTCCTCTGACACGCGGACGTCGGACGGTAATGTTCCGCCGTCTGACCCCACGACAGCATCACGTCATAGCGGTTCAAATGGCTCTGAGCACTATGGGACTTAACGTCTGAGGTCATCAGTCCCCTAGAACTTAGAACTACTTAAACCCAACTAACCTAAGGACATCAAACACATCCATGCCCAAGGCAGGATTCGAACCTGCGACCGTAGCGGCCGCGCGGTTCCAGACTGTAGCGCCTAGAACCGCTCGGCCACACCGACCGGCACGTCGTAGTGACGCGGCGGCGCCGAATCCTCCTGGAAGCGTCCTGGGTGGCTTCCGTCCTGTGTGCTAATTCCACCTACACCACCACATCTGTAATGACGAACTTCTGAGCTGATGACGTCGAGGATGACACTGTGCTACTGCCTGGTGATGCGGGAGAACAAGCCCCGATAGAGCCGTCGGGAGACCTACGACGCAGTGACCGAAAACGCAATGGATGCTGCAGCTGGTCTGCCTCTGAGGGTCGCCGCCGGAGCGGGCGCCACCTTCTAGGCGAATGTGGAAACCCAATAATAACGACTGGCATTTCTCAACATCAATACCATTCGTACAGGCCACAAAGTGACGATGTTACAAAAGACCCCGAATGCGGCGGGTATAGACATTGTCCTCCTCCCGAAGGTGAATGTCGAGGATTTCGTCAACCTTTTCGGGTACACTGCTCACGTCTCCCACGCGTCAGCCATGACACTGGCGTGGCAATCCTTCCCCGTGGTGGCCTAATTGAGAAAGACATCGCTTTCCTCCAGGATGTGAGAGACATGGCTCCACTCTCAATGACGTCAGTACCGTTAATATCCATGCACCCTCTGGATCGGTGCGACCCGTAAACAGTCCGATGTCTCCAAAAAAATGTTCCAATGTGTGTGAAATCTAATGGGACTTAACTGCTATGGTCACCAGTCCCTAAGCTTACACACTACTTAACCTAAATTATCCTAAGTACAAACACACACTTCCATACCCGGGGGAGGACTCGAACTTCCGCCGGGA
Source organism: Schistocerca gregaria (assembly GCF_023897955.1). Classification (NCBI taxonomy): domain Eukaryota; kingdom Metazoa; phylum Arthropoda; class Insecta; order Orthoptera; family Acrididae; genus Schistocerca; species Schistocerca gregaria. Next base: position 741,373,512 of record NC_064920.1, on the reverse strand, counting down.
TCAGCCGCACAGTCCATGACTGCAGCGCCTGAGACCGCTAGGCTAATCCCGCGCGGCCCGGTTTCTTCGCAGATGCGGTCGCGCCCCTCTCTACGGGACGCTACTATGCACCAAAGAAACAACTGCCACACCACGTTCCATATCCGGCGCTCTCCTCCATCATAACCAACTTTCGACACGTGGGACTACATGGCGATAGTGCGTGTTTCACCCACTATACCAGCCACTCCTCCAGCCGTATAGACAGCATATTTATCTAGCGCTCCATTGTTCGGGGCACACAGGCAGCTGAAATATGGCCCACTGCTTTTCCCGACCGTGCGGCCTATATATGCACAGTAACTTTGCGCCGCCAGATGGTATGACATGGCCGACGCCCCTACATCTACATTCACCTGAATGTCGTCAGCTCATAGAGGTAACGTGAATGTCGTGCTCCCGTTGGCGAGGGACTTACCCGATCGTACTCTCTTGGTGGCTACTATGGGCCGAGCCGGCTCTTGGAAGTTCGTTGATTGGTCACGGCAGGGAGATCGTCGCCTGGAGGCGGCACTCACTAGAATTTTACTACCGGATTTTGTGTAACTGTTCCACAATGCCCCACTCACCAGATCGTCAACAAGCAATGAACCGCGTAAAAGCACGATTCACCCAACCCACGAGGTAGCACCTCCATTGTTCGTGCGCGCACCATGGAGAGAATGGACCACAAAGGGCCGTCGATGTTACACATCATCGTGGAGCGCCGGCGTCGGGGACGGGTGTTGATTCGTGCTGTGACTTCAGACCACAGTCGCTGAGTCACGATACAACGTGCGATCGGAAATGCTTTCCACGCACACTATAGTCAACCGTTCATGGACCACTATCCCCCCAACTCGATTGAGGAAATCTCTGACCTACGTATGGCACACTACCGTGGGACGCGCAGATGGCATTACTTAAAGACGTGACTGAGGAGGAGGCCACTGCAGCAATACTGGCTGGTGCACCTCACAAGTCGCCAGGACCCGATGGCCTCCCTTTAGAGTTATACAGGACCTAACGCCTCCATTCATTTCAGTCAGGCCTTCGATACGGTTGATCACTCCTATATGACAACGGTGATGCGGAATGTGGAATTTCCAGACAGCTTCGTGGAGGTCTACTCTGGGGCGCGACATCTAGGATCCTGTGCCATGGTCGTCTTACGCCACCTATCATGGTGCAATGATTAATGCGGTAAGCATGCCCTCTTCTTGCGATCGTGCACGCCCTCGCCATGGAACCGTTACTTTGCGGCCTCCGCCGATGCCTCACCAGGATGACTCTTGGCGGACACACTTTTTGTAGCGGACGCCCTGGTCCTCCTCCTGCTCAACGGCAGCGTCTAACATTCATGGTGGTGTCTGTTTGTTATATATCGTGTCTCCCTACCACTTTCACGCAACGACGCTCTGAGCGTGTTTTTTAGGGAATTGACTAGTTTCAACCTGGGACCTGTTGCTGGTAAGGAGACGCCAGACCACACATGGCACGTAGAATTCAGAAGAGTTCAGTGAGACTAGCGATGATATAACCAAATACTCAATGATCTCAGCGTCAGCTCCACTACACTCCCCGTAAAAGAATCTTAATACTAACTAAATTTAGTGGAAGGGGTTCAAGGCTTTCCTATTTTTAGTTAGTTGGTAAAATAACGTCGAAAAAGCAGTTAAGTTTACCATTGGAAATTTTATTCAACTCACAAAACAATGTTTATAAATTGCACTATTGATAAAAGGAAATATTTCAATACAGGATGGTAAAAACCAACTGCGTTCAACAAAAATGTGAACGAATATTCCCTGAGTGGGTTTCAAAATTCTATAATGGATCGAAGGATGACCTATGCCATATCACATCTATAATCTAAGTTTAAATTAAGTTTCACAAAAGAGAAAAACTATCAAAATTGTCTACAGTGACCATCAATTATCTTTAATTACCTATCTAACTTGTCGCCAGTTACAGTGGCTAATGTGACTTCTCCATAACTATATAACAGAAAAATCATCGCGTTTCAGATTTTTACTTCAAGTGGCAAATGTGAACACCATGAGCTTTAATTTACGATCGACACTAGTATTACGCAAAAAGGGGGTGTAACAGATGAGACTTCTGCAGTTCTGAGTGAAGCCTGATGTGTGCGTTCTTTACCTTGTTGGTGTTCGTCAGGGGGCGGCGCGCAGCACAGATCCGCTCACCTCGCCGTCTCCGAAGCAACTCTCTTCTAACTTCTCCTTACTACAATTTACCGAAGTTGGTTAAAAAAAACTACCTGGCTGCGTTTTAATCTGACCAATCAGAGTCTCAATGTGAACCTTAAGCTCCGCCTACAAAAATTCTGTCTATCCAATGAGAAACGTTATACTTTTCGTGGTGGGGCAATGTTTTTAAAGTTTGCAACGTAACAGAGACGCGAAAAAGTCTCACGCTAAAACTTGCAGCTGGTGTGGCCCTTTTTGTGTTATCGTAAGATCTATACTGTTTTTCTGGAGGGCTCTAGCATTTAACATGGGCTGGGGGGGTGGTTCTAACGTAACAGGGACGCGAAAAAATCTCACGCTAAAACGTGCGGGTGGTGAGGCTCTAGTGGTTAGCTGGCGACGTGGGTGTCCAGTCCATCCCTTATCGTAGGGCCTTCTAGCTTAACACGGTTCTGCTCTCGGCTTCTGTTCTCGTTTCTCCCCTCCGAACTGCGTCTGTCTCACGGTGGGAAGGTATGACATGCATTTAGGCATTCTTGTGTTAGTCTGTGGTATTCCATTTGCTCACTCGTTACTCGTATTACTTTGGTTAATTTAATGTCACGATTTATTCGGAGCTATGTGACATACTACTAGATTTGCTTATCATGTCAGGGTTTTCATGGAAGGTGTTGGATTTGCCTGACACCTTACAAGCGATGTTCAGGCAGCCCTTCAGGGAGCGCCCTTAATTGTAGAATGAATGCTTTCACGACCGGGTGACATGGCTGTTGATATACTTTCCGGGAGGTGAGGTCGTGGTCCAAGAATTTCTGCTCCTTACGTTTCGTCCAGGACTGCGCTAGACTTCCTCAGTGGAGCAGCGCCTCTGAGGAAGTCCAGCACAGTCCTGGACGAAACGTAAGGAGCAGAAAATTTCTTGGACCACGACCTCACCTCCCGGAAAGTATATCAATAGTCAGCGCCGTTAATATTCGCAGGTCGCACAAGTTGCATATAGGCCATGGGCTGCCCAGTGAACGCGTCGCTCCCCTGCGGATCTCCGACATAGCACGATGTATCGGTATTGATTTTACAACCGACTTGCGGCGTCCAGTGTCCCTTAACAGTAGGCGCTTGTTACGCTGGATTCGAGCAGAGCTCCGTGACCATAAACTCCGAACCCTGTATATACTGCAACAGACCCGTTTAGCTAATTATTATGTTGCGTCACGAATCCCGCAAATGGCCCAGACTTTATTCTGCCTGAATGGCCAGACGTATTGCGAGTTGGCTGCATTGGCTTCCGCTGTGAGTCAAGGCTTGTCATTTAAAGTCGGATATGAGTTCCTCATCCTCCCCCTCCTTCCCTCACCCCCCCTTCACCCCCGACAAAGGGCAAAGGGGCAAAGGGACAAAGGGACAAAGGAGGCCTCAATTTCTGTTACTTAACCGTCGAGCAACAGCCCTCTCTGTAATCACGCTTCCCAAAATAAGGCGACGCTCTCAGACATGCCTCACGAGCCTACTGATGAGGGTCCTTTATCCTGACTTCGCTGCCCCACTGCCGCTGACAGACACCCCATCGCTTTTTCTGCGTATTTCTTTCTTCAGTATAGCTACATCAGGTCAGTGCTTCTCTCTCCACGTCTACCGACGGCCAAGATGGTGTATGCGTCGCCTCAGTCGCGGATTCCGTCGAATATAATTGAAGGAAAACATTCCCTCGTCCGGTTGAATGCCTTATGGCGGGCAGTGCACGCCCCTACTCGTGCGTCGGGCGTCCAATTCACTTGGTATGTGACGGTTAATGGGAAGCAGGTCTGCCAGTCGCGTCTCCACCAGACCCACCTGGCGCCATCATCATTATGTACCACGTGTGGCCTACAAAACGACGGTGGCCATTGACTTGTCTGCCAGTCGCGTCTCCACCAGACCCACCTGGCGCCATCATCATTATGTACCACGTGTGGCCTACAAAACGACGGTGGCCATTGACTTGTCTGCCAGTCGCGTCTCCACCAGACCCACCTGGCGCCATCATCATTATGTACCACGTGTGGCCTACAAAACGACGGTGGCCATTGACTTGTGTGTGGCGAATCGAGTAATGTTTGGCTTTTGGTCCGGCCAGATGCTGGCATTCATCACACACACGAGTCCTGATAGCATAACCGCACAAATTATTCTTTTCGCGGACATGGACTATTTTCCAGTGTGCAAAGGCGTAATCGAATCGATGACTTGGATTAGCGGGCACACAGTCCTCTACCTGTTTAGGGGTGGTGACAAATGAGCCCTCGATTTAAGGACGTTACGCAGTTGTCCACAACCCAAAGTACCAACAATATTTCTGGAGATTTCTACAGAGCGCTTTCCACAACACCCTCGTAGTTGGATCGTCCATGCAAGAGGCAGCTGACATATGTCCCGTCTTCCATTTTACATATTCGATCCCCTCAACGGATACTCGTACACACTTCCGAGAAGACGTGCATCGGTGATCTAATTTCTCGCCACCACGCGGGGTTTTCTTTCCCGCTGATGTCGAAGGCGATCGCCATACCTTGCGAGGACGTGCTGTTGCGACGGAGATGGGTTAATTCATGTACTTCCATGTACTTTCCTTACATGCTCTTTTTTGTATAATTTATTAGTGTCTTTCTTGATAGGGACCAACGCCTGAAGTGGTGTTGCTTCTCTTATGGGGTTTCTTCTTAAACATTTAGATTAAAAGTGGCGTAGCATTAGCTTCCCTTTTTTTCGTAGTTTTATATTATTTCAGGAATGCGAAGAAAAAAAACTTGGTTGCGTCAGTTTCCTGTACTGATAGCCATAGTAAGAGTCGGATCGAATCTAGCCATCGACCATTTTTCCTACCGCGTCACAAATGTTCCGTGTCTTATTTACTTTTCGTTATTAAATTATATTTTCTTTTTTCACTTTTTTCAGTGTTATCTTCAGTAAATAACTAATAATGGATTGTAAATTTTATGTGTAAAAATAATCTTTCTTAGAGGGTTATATTCATCTGATCTCAAAATAAAAATAAAAATTAATTTTCCTTGGACGGTGATATTCATCTGACCTCCCATAAATATACAAATAATCTCCCTTGGAGGCTGATATTCATCTAATCTTCATAAAAAATACAAATAATACTGCAGCAAGTAGATTTGTATTTGAAATTAGTATTGTTGGTCTAACAACTATGTAGGCCTTTTACAGAAAAATGAAATAAAATAAAATGAAAAGTAGGCTACTTATAGCTTCAGTATTTTGTCCACGTGCCATTGCCATCAAGAAAACCTTGGTTCCTCCATGGCACAGAATTGACAAGTCTACGGAAAAGTCCTCATCCATGTCAATTCTACCCCATGAAGAATGAACCAAATCCCACAGGGCATTCACAGTTCCCCAAGGAGGGTCTGGCCGAGTGTCCCGTAGTTCTTCTTAAGGCGAGGCCATACGTGATCTATGCGATTGAGAGAAGGTGACTTTGGAGGTCACGGAAAGCACTGAATAATATTTTTCCTCCTTTCAAACCAACCCTGATTGCTAATGCTGGTGTGCGATGGATGATTACGATGTTGGTAAGTGAGATGTCCTTCGGGGTACATGTTCAAGGAAATGTTCAAAGCATGAGCAATTGAGCTTGCGTTGGATACTTTCTGAAGTTCCTGAACCCAAGTAAGACATCCAGTCCCAACAGATCATACTTATGCGTCCACTTCTAGCACGTGGGCCACAAAGCGCGCGTCATGTCGTTTCCCGTCAATGCGGTAAACAAAAGCAGGACCTCTGCTCGTGGACTCGTCGGAGAAAATGACTTCCGTCCAATAGACATCTTCCCAGGAACTCATAGTTGCCAGTCTGTCCGCGGCTTGTTCTTTGGCAAGAGCACTATGGAATCTCATTTCATGGTCCTTTAATCTTCTAAGAACATTCTCGACGAACCCCGGAAATGTGAAGCGGATGAGTGACAAAGAAACATTCTGGGCCGCCCTGGCCATTTCTTCATCTTGTCTCGGTGCAGAGACTCTTGCTCTCCCGTGTATTGGATGTCTCACTAACTCATCATTATCTCTAAGTTGTCTAAGCCATCTCCTTGCTGTGGAAGCATCAACACCAAAACGGCGTCTTGGCTCAGATCCAGTAACACAGTTTTCAAAGAGAGCAATTATTCGCACGCAAAAATCACATCAGCCATTTTGAAACAGACTTACGACGTATACCAATCGGCCGGTAAGTTTCTCTTAGCCGAAAACTCTAGAGACACCAGACGGCGTTCGAAGTAATTACAAATAAATCCATCAATTTTCAATATTTTTACTATGACCATTTGTGTGCTTGTTTGAAGATTGCGCTTTCATAAAGTGGAATCTTTTGAAGTAATGTGGAACCTAGAAAAGCCCAAAAGTATGCAAGTTGTAGCGAATTAAGGGAATTAAGGTTTAAAATACTACCTGCACAGGTGTAAATAAAAAACTTGACTCCAGTTAGATTCGAACGCTCGTCCTCTACGTTCGTAATCCACCAGTCTCTCCACTGAGCCATTTTTGTCTCCTTTGTTCGTAAATATTCTTTGCATTTATTCCGGGCATACGTCCGATGACAATCGTTAAAAGATCATAGTTGACCCATTCACTCCGTTTTTATTCATTTCAGACGGCAGCTAGCCCTCTGATCGAACGAGCCGAGCTAATTTTCCGGCGTCAATGAAACAGATTTGAAACGCTCGTCGTTGTACTAATTGGACCGATGTGGAGTTATTATATTTTAACCGTTTCTATGTGCTCGATAATGATTTTCAAAAGAAATGATACGAAGAGTTAAACTGCTGTGGATCTCGACATATACTGCTTCCTGACTGTTATATTGCTTCTGTTTGGTGATGGAAATGGAAATACCGTGTGGCTAGGGCCTCCCGTCGGCTGGACCGTTCGCCTGGTGCAAGTCTTTCGAGTTGACGCCACTTCGGCGACTTGCCTGTCGATGAGGATGAAATGATAATGAAAGACACACATCACCCAGTCATCACGAGGCAGAAAAAATCCCTGGCGCCGCCGGGAATCGAACCCGGGACCCCGTGCGCGGGAAGCGAGAACACTACCTCAAGACCACGAGCTGCGTACTGTTTTGTGGTGTAAACACCAGACTGCAACTCCACAGACCACTAGAGTTGTAACCACTGGCAGTTCTGAACTAAGGAATGCGCAGTACTCTGTTCTTGGACTGTAAACTATTCGGGCCGGACAATCTATTTTCCTCTCACTGTACATAGTTTATGTTTACAGCAGTCAAGTAGTTTTGACACTACTATCTTCTTTGTTTGTTTTGAAGCTGCTAAGCAACAACATATGTGGCTACCAGATACCCACCCACTAGTTTTAAGTTTGCTACTTTAACGACTGCTGAAATATGACTTTTACAGTAAGTTGATCACAGAGTATAACTTAATTTAGGTGAGATACGCGACAAAAGCATCACGGGGGAAGCGACGCAGAAGCAGCTAACGTCACGATAGCTGGCGCTCTGTCCAGGTTCGATTATTTTATAACAGACCCCTCCCCCCCAACGCCCCCATCCCCTCCACGCAGCTTTTTCCACGCGCTGGTTGTGTCAATAGCCATTTCAGCAGGCGGGCTCGCGCTCGGCCGCATCGGAAACCCATTGTGGGGCCGGCAGATAAACGTTTTCCATTTCATCGGCGCAGCCGCCGACCGCCCCGACAGTGCTTTTTTTTCTTTCTTTTTTTGTTATCCACTGATTGTTTACCGCCAGCTATTCCAGTGCTGTGGGGGATGTGTGCGCGCTGGAAAGCACCAGGCGTTGTCGGCACCTGCTCCGCAAAACCGCCTGATCCTGCGAAAGGAGGCTCAGCCCAGATGGAGTTCGTCGCGGAGACCCTCTCAGCACACTGCTTAGTTTGGCGCAGACAGTTCTTTCGAAACACAGAGGACTTGTGCAACTGTGGGGAAGCTTTGTTCTTCATTCAGCCACCAGAATAAGTAAACGACTTTGTGCACTGTTCTACATTCCTGACGAACAACAAGGTTTTAGTTAGTTATACGAGTTTTATTTTATGGGACCTCTATGGTGATCTGCCGGCCGCTGTGGCCGAGCGGTTCTAGGCGCTTCAGTCTGGAACCGCGCGACCGCTACAGTTGCAGGTTCGAATCCTGCCTCGGACATGGATGTGTGTGATGTCCTCAGATGTTAAGTCCCTTTGTCCCAGAGCCATTTGAACCATTTGTGTAGCGGTCTGTTTGTCGGGAGGTATATGCAAAAAGATGTGTTTTACTGATGGCCCGAACAAACATCTTCCCGATCCTGGCCGCGTAAGTATTATAAACTCCGAATCAGATGCGGGCGTCAACAAAAGGTGACTTATCCGTGGTTTAAGTGTAAGGTTCGGTATAGGTGTTGTAACTGATTAAAGTTCTACCTGACTACGAATTATGATGAATTTTGCGGCGCTGTGCGCGATCTAACAGCTCATCGTAGTCACAGAGATTATATAAATTTCCAGGAATAAACCACTTACGCTTCTTCTACTTATTTCTCCGCTCCGAATTAAATTTACATCTAAATCTGCATGATCAGCCCGCAATTCACAGTTAAGTACCTCCACACGGTTCAAACCACCTTCAAGCTATTTCTCTTCCGTTCCACTCAGGAACAGCACGAGGAAATACAAGCACTTAAATATTTTCCGTGAGAGCTCTGATTTCTTTTATTTTATTATGACGATTATTTGTCCCCGTTTAGACGAGTACCAACAAAATATTTTAATATTCTGATCAAAAAGTTGGTGATTGAAATTTCTCGAGAAGTAAATAAATAAATGTTGTGTGAATAGGGCCTCCTGTTCGCCGGGCGTAAGTCTTTTGATTTGACGCCATTTCGGCGAGTTGAGCGTCGATGGAGATGACACAAGACAACACCCAGTCCCTGAGCGGAGAAAATCTCCGACCCAGACAGGAATAAAACCCGAGCCCATAGCATAGACATTCTGTCGCACTGACCACTCAGCTACCGGGGGCGGAACTGTCTCAGTGAAAAACGTCTTTGTTTTAACGACTGCCACCCCCATTCTTGCATCATATCCGTGGCACTCTACATTATTTCGCAATAATACTAAACAAACTGCACTTCTCTGAACTTGATCGGTGTCCTCCGTCAATCCTGCCTGATGCAGGTCCCACACCGCACAGCAATACTTCAGAAGAGTGTGGTCAAGGATAGTGTAAGAGTCTCTTTAGGAGACCGGTTGCATTTTCTATTTGTTCTGCCAACAAATTGCAGTCTTTGTCTTGGTTTCCTCACAACTTTGTCTATGATTCTGTGATCGTTCCAATTGAAGTTACTCGTAATTGTAATCCCCAAGTATTTATTCGAGTTAACAGCCTATATTTGTGTGAAATTTAGCGGATGCTTTTTAGTGTTCATATGGGTGACTTGACACTTTTTATTGTTTAGAGTCGATTGCTAGTTTTTGCACAGTTATTGAATTCATTTTTATCATCTGATGATTTTGAAGGTGGTAAATCACAGCAACATTTGTAAAACATCTAAGAGACATGCTCAGATTGGCTCCTAAATCGTTCACGTAAATCAGGAACAGCAGAGAGCCTACAACACTTCCTGTTTTTCTCGATGACTTTCCGTCAGTGACACGAACCTTTCCGACAGGAAATCAGGAATCCAGTAATACAACTGAAACGGTAGTTTAAAGGCACTAAATATGATTAGAAGTCGTTAGTGAACAACGCTGTCAAAAGCATTCTGGAAACCTAAAAATGTGGAATCAATTTGGGTAACCTGTTCGAAGCAGAAATTCAGTAATCACTTACTGAAGAATGATATCATTGCAACAGAAGACAAATCACAAATTACAAACTGCTGTAATTCAAGCAAGGTATATTCTTCATAAGTCAATACAAGTATTGTGTCTCTAGCGCCACTGGCTACCTTTTACTTTAAATGTATCCAGAATGAAATTTTCACTCTGCATCGGAGTGTGCGCTGATATGAAACTTCCTGGCAAATTAAAACTATGTGCTGCACCGAGATGGTAGAGCACTTGCCCGCGTAGCGCAAAGGTCCCGACTTAGAGTGTGCACAGAGTTTTAATCTGCTAGAGGTTTCACAATTAACTGTAGCTTGACCCTCAAAACTAACATGGCGCCTTATTCTTTCCACAATACAATTCAACGGTCAACATTAAACAGAATGTAGAATAGTGTGTTTTTGAGAGTCTTCATTACTCGGCCATTGCTTGTCGAAGGTTCTTTGACGATCGGGATTATAGCCCTGCCGTCGCTGCCCACAAATCTTGTTACCGAGTACTAACATCTCTGCCGATTCTCCAGGATGCTTCAAAGCTCGTTCTAATACATGACTTCTGTAATACCTTCACCTGTAGTCAGCCTGGCCTCTCAGTATCCATAAACATTACAAACTCTTAATTTAACGGTACCTTCTTGGATCAAAATCAATACTGACGGCTGCACTAGGAGGACTGCCACACACCTCCTCACAACCGCGAAGCAAAGTCGCCGAAACTGCTGAATCGACTCAACTGGACTACAGGCTAGGTCAATGGAGCTGGCCATCACGCGATGAAGTTAATATAAATACACATATATTCCGTTCAACTAGCAGCATAAATGCAACGTCTGAACCTTAAATGACGCTGAATACGTAATAAAATTAATCCGTTCTCGTCATCTGGACCACAACTTATAGAACACTGTATTTTAATAATCTCCTTCCACAAGAAAGTCCAATCTGCAAGAATAATCTTAATCACTATTTACTACATCTCCTTTCTTTTCAAATACTTTCAACATTATTACTCTTCTCTACCATTCTCTTCCTAACTTAACCAATTAAAGCCCAGTGCGATCCTTGCACTATTATTCACCTTCCAGACCTCAGATCTACACGTCTTACAACACATCTTAAAATATTATTTTGTCTTATACAATAACAAATATAACAACCATCACTTCATTGTACATGTTTATCACCACTGGAAGTGAGGTCCCACTCCACTACAAAATTTTATTTGTGCTTAATGCGTACCCAGCATTGCTCCTAAGGTCGTAGACATACATTTTCCCTTACATGGCCATAAGTGATCCATTCCTTTATGACTATTCAGTGTCCAAGTTTTTAATCCATCTTACAAGTAACTTACACTAAACATCACATCTTTATTCCCTGGATATGTGAATAAATCTTCCGGTCCCAGCATGATTCCCTTAAATAGCTTATTTATAAGTATTACTATTCATTGTTTCTACGTTAAATTTCCTCCAGCGAATGTAAAAGTAAAGAGGCTACTCTGTGTATGAGACAATACTAAGTTAGTTTAATTTTGCTCTTTTATGTACATACATTTTCCTTAGGGACCATGCCTGTTACTAAGCACAATTATCACACTGGTTGCCAGGAAGGTTATTCTTGTGTTTACTATGCTTGTTCTGTGCAGCGACTATCCTTCATACCACACAGTCACTTACAAACGCCTGCAATAATACTGCTCACTTCTGTGCTCAGGCACGTGACACCAGCCCAGTCATGTACAAATAAGAATAATTGTGACGGTATAACACTAGCCAGATAACTTTGTAAACAAGTAAACATCCTTACTCCAGTTCGCTTACTTGTCAGCTAGAGGCAGATTGCATCCGTAACCGTTCGTGATGTCATCCAAATGAAGTAGTATCACCGCTAACGGAACTGGGAGAGTAAAGATGTGGTTGTTCTATACCCTATAGCGTTTCATTAAATAACTTATTTCTTACACGCATATATAATGCAGCTACGTATTGCAACATGTGTGATATCACGTAACGTTCACCACTAATAAACGTTATTACAGTAGGTAGTAGTTGCATAGCACATCACGCAGTACCTGTCCACTACATAATATTTCACATAAATCGGGATTAAAGCTCACGCGCTTAGTACAATAAGACTTAAATCCCATGCTCTTATTAGAGTTTCTATTAGTAGCCTGACCTCCCTGATGCAAGTTGCTTTCAGAGGTCAAGTCCTTATCTGGTATACTCGACAGGACCAATAAAAACCCTTTTAAAGACTACTTGGAAATGATAGAATGGTTTAAATTTGCTCTGCTATTTACAATCCTATTTTGATGCTTGTCCTGTTAAACAATCAACAATTAACATCTTTCCAATATCTGGATGACATTCCCAGACTGACTTCAGAAATACGGCTAGGTGCGTATTGTCCATAGTATTGTATATAAGTAGCATGGATAGTACCAGTTCATTGCTAGTCACTGACTCTTACTTACTAGTATGTATACATAGTTTTGAGCTAGGGGAGTTGTAACTTTTGCCTTACTGAACCTGTTGCTTGGTAAAACAATGTTTACAGCCCCTAAGTCGTTTAGATTCAATTACACACTCTAAGAGAGAAAGAAAGACGCACCAGAAGAAATTATCCGAATGGGACGGAAACAGGTAGATGCGATGCAAATGTATGGAAAAACAAATCATTACAATTTCAGAAAAACTGGATGATTTATGCAAGAGAAAGAACTTCAGAAATAGAGTAAGTCAATAACGCGTTCGGCCAGCTGTGTAGCAAGTATTTGGCTTGGCACTGATTGATAGTGTTGTGGGATATCCTCCTGAGGGACATCGTGCAAAAACCTGTCTGAAACGTCCGCTAAATCACACAGGGCTAACAGGTAATTAGGGTTGTGGAAAGGGCCAAGGGAGTTGCGTGGGATTCATTACAGAATTTTAATTTATTATCTTTATCTTGAAAGAAATTTGCTGCGCGGCTGAAGGCCTCCAAACAGAAGCTTTAGAATAAGTTCAATTTTGAAAACACATGACACAGTTAAATTTGCGAATAATATAAATCGTATATGAGATAGCATGAGGAGCGGCTGAAGGCCGCCGGATTAAATCTTCAAAATTCCAAATATTCCATGACGGTTACTGAAGGCAGAAGGCCACAATGTTTTAATATTGTAACAGGGCTGATGGCCCACAAGGTGCACAGAAAGAGATAAACGCAATAAGATGGCTGAAGGCCACAAAGTTAAATTTAAATATATATTGCAACAATCGGTAAAACAATACGTTAAGTTTAAAAATTTCCTTTTTGCAACACCAACGGCGGAAGGCCCAAAATAACTTGTAAAATCTTTCAGAGGAAATTACAATAACCTTTCAAAAACAGAAGGCGACAATGTTTGGATTTGAAGGAAAGTCTGAGAACATGTTTCCAGGGCTGAAGGCCAACAACTAACCTCGCCAAACTAAAAATATAAAATAAAGTTAAATTACAACAACATTAACAGTGCCAAAAGGATAATTAAGACAACGGCACCCCGGAGTCTCCAGTGGATCGGTCTGCCCTCGTTCACTTAAGCGAGGCAGGTGGTGAGCCCAGCTACACGTAATTCCTGCGAACCCTATCTAGGAACAGTCACGGACCGACCAACCAATCGCTTGCTTACCATCAATCAGTACATGAGAACTCAAACACAAAAGGTTACAAACGTGATAATCCACAATGAAGTATGTATTAGCTGTCAAAATTACACACCATGTCGGAGAGCGACAACAGGTGCCGAAAGGTTGCTGCCTGAAATTACGTCAGTGGCCAGGACAGGTACCCGGAACACTAACGGCCACAAGGCAGAAAATTCTGCTGATGCTCTCGAATTATAGTCAACCAAAAAGTAGTTAATTGCACCGGATGGCGGCTAATTTTCAGCAATAGAAACACTCGGTGTTGCTCACGGGAAAACCTCCGCAACAGCAGACTAGCGAAACGAACCAGCACAAAATGAATGAACGCGGCTTGGGTAGTTGAAACCACTACTCATCTTTGACGTCCTGGGTCGGTGAACCACGAAGCTCGTAGCGATCGGACAGCTCCACATACACACTCCGGCACAGCGCAGGGACCGCCAGCGGACCCAGCCGACTGCACAGCGCCAATATACACTCCTGGAAATGGAAAAAAGAACACATTGACACCGGTGTGTCAGACCCACCATACTTGCTCCGGACACTGCGAGAGGGCTGTACAAGCAATGATCACACGCACGGCACAGCGGACACACCAGGAACCGCGCTGTTGGCCGTCGAATGGCGCTAGCTGCGCAGCATTTGTGCACCGCCGCCGTCAGTGTCAGCCAGTTTGTCGTGGCATACGGAGCTCCATCGCAGTCTTTAACACTGGTAGCATGCCACGACAGCGTGGACGTGAACCGTATGTGCAGTTGACGGACTTTGAGCGAGGGCGTATAGTGGGCATGCGGGAGGCCGGGTGGACGTACCGCCGAATTGCTCAACACGTGGGGCGTGAGGTCTCCACAGTACATCGATGTTGTCGCCAGTGGTCGGCGGAAGGTGCACGTGCCCGTCGACCTGGGACCGGACCGCAGCGACGCACGGATGCACGCCAAGACCGTAGGATCCTACGCAGTGCCGTAGGAGACCACACCGCCACTTCCCAGCAAATTAGGGACACTGTTGCTCCTGGGGTATCGGCGAGGACCATTCGCAACCGTCTCCATGAAGCTGGGCTACGGTCCCGCACACCGTTAGGCGGTCTTCCGCTCACGCCCCAACATCGTGGAGCCCGCCTCCAGTGGTGTCGCGACAGGCGTGAATGGAGGGACGAATGGAGACGTGTCGTCTTCAACTATGAGAGTCGCTTTTACCTTGGTGCCAATGATGGTCGTATGCGTGTTTGGCGCCGTGCAGGTGAGCGCCACAATCAGGACTGCATACGACCGAGGCACACAGGGCCAACACCCGGCATCATGGTGTGGGGAACGATCTCCTACACTGGCCGTACACCTCTGGTGATCGTCGAGGGGACACTGAATAGTGCATGGTACATCCAAACCGTCATCGAACCCATCGTTCTACCATTCCTATACCGGCAAGGGAACTTGCTGTTCCGTGCCACCCAACGTGCTCTAGAAGGTGTAAGTCAACTACCCTGGCCAGCAAGATCTCCGGATCTGTCCCCCATTGAGCATGTTTGGAACTGGATGAAGCGTCGTCTCACGCGGTCTGCACGTCCAGCACGAACGCTGGTCCAACTGAGGCGCCAGGTGGAAATGGCATGGCAACCCGTCTTCAGAAACCAACCGACTCCCTCAAAATGCCGACATCATCTAAAATCGTCGTCAGTGGAAATAACGCCAACTACACACACAACCTGACAAACACTTGCACGAAGACCTGAACGATACTCAACAGTAAGTAAGCACACACCAAGACAAATAGGGAGCCGATGCACACACACACAGCCGACTCATGAACGATTGGCGAGCCAAAACGCGTCGTCCGGTAGGACGTCCGACAGACGATCCACCGGGACTGTGGCCCGGCTCAAGTGATGCGTGGCGGCAATAATCGGGGGAGACATTTCGACGCAGAGCTCACTGCTGCTCCAACCCGAATGCACTAGTGCCACGTTGCGACTTCCCGACTGGTAGGTCCGAACTGCTTTCCACACGCGTTCCAACTGAGTGGCAGATCCGAACTCGCAACCCGAACTTCTGTACAACAGACAACGACCGAGAAGTAATTGGTCGAGCAAAGATACTACGAGAGGGAATATATCGATACGCGCTACGAACGCCGCTCACGGTCAGGCAAAGCAGCAACTCAGTGACAGTTGTAATTTAAATTAACGTACTGAGGTGGAAGCACGTTAGAAAACATGTTGTAAAATACGTGATGGAGGTAACACGTGCCATGCACGTCTCACTGTTCAATTGGCGCTTTGAATCGTCAAAATCACGGACTGGTTAAAGGGTCCTGCCCAAAATGCTTTAAACTTTCTCAAATGGGGAGAGATACGGCGATTTTGTCGGCTAAGTTATAATTTGGCAGGAACGAAGAGAAGTAGTAGATATTCTCGGCGTGTGCGGACGGGCATTATCTTGCTGAAATGTAAGCCAAGGACGACTTGCTATGAAGGTTAACCAAACGGGGCGTAAAAAATCGTCAGCGCACCGCTGTGCTGCAACGGTGCCACGGATGACAACCAAATGGCTCCTGCTATGAAATGAAACGGCACTCCAGACCATCCCACATGGCTGATGGATCGTCTAACGGGTGACAGCCAGGTTAGTATCACACTGCTGTCCTCGCCGTCTCCAGACTGTCTTCGCTCGTCATCGAGGTTCAGTTCGAAACGGGACTCTTCACTGAAGAGAATTCTACTCCATTCGATGAGATTCCAGGCCGAATGTGCCCGAAGCCAATGCAAACAGGCTTGTTGGTGTGTCGAGGTCAACGGTAGGTGCTGTGAGCTCAGCCGTCTTACTGTGAGCCGCATATTAGTCCTTGATGCCAATGAAGCACCGGTTTCACGTCGGATTGAGTTCCATTGTTCGGTCCTCACTTTCTGTCGTCTCACTAGGTCGACCTCTTTCTCCTTGACCCTGTTTTCTGGCACGGTTCACCCATCCCTGCCAACATCGTTCACTGGTGGCATTGCTCCTGTTCAAGCTTCGTTTGGTTCGTCGGTTAGTCTGCCGGCTTCTTTGAGCCCAACGACACGTGTTCTCTCAAATGGCGTCACCTACATACGTTATTAAAGAGCCTGTCAGCGAGGTATATATACTGTCCCGACTGAACACGTGGAATGAAATACGCAAAGATCAGCCTGGTAGCGTCATGTCTCCCATTGACTGTCCTTGCCAGGTGCGCACTGCGAATGAGTTGCAACGTCACACATTCATCCATCGGCTGTCACAGTTTACAGTTGTTCATTTTCGTCGATACCTGTATAAAAATCAATATGTGACTAATTCGCAAAACTCCTTCGTGGTGCATTTTTTAATTTGTCTGAAGAACTTATAAGATAAGGGCAGTAGGTCTTCTTCCTATTCATTTTCTTTTTATTCTTTACCTTAAGTCTTCTTTCTTCTCTCCTTACTCTGCGTTTCACAGATTGGGGCTGTCGATCTAGTCTGACATCAGTTCCGTCCTGTAACTGGCCGTCCTACGTCCCTGTTTCTTTTGGGTTGCTTTATCAGGGCATCTTTGCAATCCTTGTTCCATTCGTTCCGAACGTTCCTTCCTGTTGATCCAAGTGTTTGTGAAATTGTGTGTAGCTGGTGATGCCAACTGCCCAGTTATTTTAGTGCTGTCTCCGTGCTGATGTGTAGCAGTTGGCCGGTTGGCGCAGTCGCGACGTAGCACCAGTGGGGCATGAAGCGCCAGGGAGGTGCGGATAGCCATCACTCGCCCGATGATTGCCAACACACGTGATTTGAGTGGGGACGACTTTGGTTGATCGTCGATCGGTCGTACTGTCGGACGACGTGTATACGGCCCGCGATCGCTTATGGGTTGGCTGTGTGTGCCGACTCGTGATTCGTCCTTGTTATTGCACACACACGTTTGAGTGGCAACGACCTTGTTTCGCCGTTTGGTCGGTTGTCTGATTAGACGACGTGTATTTGGGTCGTCCACCGCTTATGGGTTGTCTGTGATCCGTTCTGGTTGTTGTTCCAGTCTCCGCTGTTGGCATCGTGTGAGTTTTGGTGCAAGTGTGGAGCGGAACTGATCTTGGTCCCTGGTCTGTTGACTGTCTGTCGGTTGGGTTGCCGTCGGATTGAGAATGGTTGGACCCACTGCCTGTCTAACCTAAGCGAGCCTTAGTGTGTGAATTCCAGACCGACCCTCGAGCATATGAGGGCCCTTGGGTGTAGTGTCCCTTTTTTTAAAATTTGCTCTTGTTGTTTGTACTTGCCGGCCGGTGTGGCCGTTCGGTTCTAAGCGCTTCAGTTTGGACCTGCGTGACCGCTACGGTCGCAGGTTCGAATCCTGCCTCGGGCATGGATGTGTGTGATGTCCTTAGGTTACTTAGGTTTAAGTAGTTCTAAGGTCTAGGGGACTGATGACCTCAGATGTTAAGTCCCATAGTGCTCAGAGCCATTTGAACCATTTTTGTTTGTACTTGTATGGCTTCTAGCCGATTTAAAAAAAATTAGAATTGTGCTCTTAAGGACTTCAGTCTAGTTCAAAGAAATGTCTCACATAAGACCTTTGGCATTTTAAAGATTTTAATGTTGTTGAATTTTAAGTGTTAGGCCTTCAGCGGATTTGAATTTAACTTGTTTGCTCTTGAAGTGTCTGATGGTTTGGGCTTTCTGCCTAACTAAAGAACTGTTGTAAGATACGTCTTGCCTTTTAAATTTCTGATTGTGCTTGCGTTTTAAGTTATTGGACTTCAGCCCTTTTTAAATTAAAGTGGCTTTCAGCCGGTAATTAAGTCCCAAAGATTAAAGCTTTGTGTTTAAAAAAATTTTTGGGGGGCTCTTGTATGTTTGATCAAATAAAAACGTTGTATGTTAGAGTGTAGCTGACAGCCCCTTATTTGGCCCCTTTACGCAATTTAAACTACCTGTCCTGTCCTGCGGGTTTAGCTGGGCGTTTCAGATTTGTTACTCGTGTGGCGTCCAATGAGTAGCTCACGTTCGAAGTGACTGTGCTGTCTTGCCCGACTAATTCTGTTGTTACGGCTTCTCTGCTGACAATACAATATTCTCCACCTCCGTTTATTCTGGCAGGTTGGCCTTTCGTGACATCTGGTGGTCAGTTCTGCATGACGTAAGGGTGTGTGGCTCCTTTTGATCAGATAGCGTACTGTGCGAAATGTGATTCATCTCGTCGAAGTTAACATCGTTCGATGTGCAAGAACCATGAAAGCGGCTCGCAGATCTACGAGCCGGCACACTTGGCAAAAACGTAGTGGTGCCCATTCGTTCGCAACGACCGAGCAGGGGACAATACCTTGCGAACCGAGTCAGATGGTATCAATCGGGCCCTCTATTGAGCTAATGCATTATATGTATATGTATATAGAGAGAGCGAGCGAGCTCGTTTTATCGTTCTTTAATGGACCCTAAGGAATTTTAAAAGTTTAGCTTTATTGGGGGCGGGGTACCGTTCGAGAGGGCCGGAGATGGCCGGGTGGTTGTTTCTTTTTTGCGGCGCGGTGCCGCGGTCCAGATAAAGTGCGGAGAGGGTTTGCTCGGCGGCGGCACGGCAGCCGCCTTTGTTATCGGCCGCCTGACTAATGGAACGCCGCCGCCCCAGCTGCCGCCGCCGCCGCCGCCGCCGCCGCCAGCGCGCCCTCCGCTCCTTCTGACCGCTGCAGTCCGTAACGGCCGGCCACCGATCGAGCTGGCTGTAGCACCGCATCGCACGTGGACTCAGAAATATACGTAGATATCTATCAGAATGTCAGACGCAGTTCCGTATAGACAGGAAACAGCCTTTATGGCAGATGCGGGAATCATTTCATGCTGGGCGGGAGCCTAGTAGGTTTGTCCATTGCCGTCCTGCGAACAATTACGAAGTTATACGGTGTCTGCACTTAAAAAACGTTTAAACTAGTGGACATAAAAGTTCCACATAAGATTGCCCTGATGAAAGATACCTACTTTACTACAGCTCTAGCAGTGTAGGGGATATACCGGGTGATCAAAAAGTCAGTATAAATTTGAAAACTTAATAAACCAAGGAACAATGTAGATAGAGAGGTAAAAATCGACCACGTGCTTGGAATGGCTTGGGGTTTTATTAGAACAAAAAAAGTTCACAAAATGTCGGACAGATGGCGCTGGACAGCAAAACGTCAGTGACTGCGCATGACAATCGTGTATAAAAGGAGCTGTAATGAGAGAGAAAATCATATGCGACAGTAGTCGCAGCATGTTGAGGTTACCTGAAAAGGCGCTTTTAGTGAAGCTGCATTATCAGAATGGAGAATGTGCTAGTTCAGCGTTAGGAAGGGGATTCGAACGGGTAAAGGTCCGTCGACAAATACAGCTGTGGCGAGAATGATTTCGAAGTTCGGAGCCACGGGTTGTTTAGGCGATAGACCCCGTAGTGGCCGACCGAGAACAAGGCGTAATGCTGCTGAGACAGTTCACGAAGGAATGGAGACTGTAGCGGGTTCGTCAATGCACGAGGAACTCAGCGCTCGTGCAGTCGCACGTCGCACCGGCATTCCATACACTACTGTTTGGTTGGCACTTAGGCGTATCCTCCGATGCTACCCGTACAAAATCCATCGGCATCATGAACTGTTACCTGGCGATTTAGTGAAGCGGAGGGCATTTGCGGTGTGGGCGTTTCAAAAGGTGCCGGAAAATGACGATTGGTTGAGTAACGTGTTGTGGACCGACGAAGCTCATTTCACGCTCCGAGGGTCTGTCAACGCCCACAACTGCAGAATTTGGGCTACCGAAAATCTTAGAACTGTCGTGGAAACTCCATTGCACGACGAGAAAGTCACGGTATGGGTTGGATTTATCACATCTACCGTTGTCAGGCCTTTTTTTCTTCGAGGAAATGCGTGATTCTGGTTTTGTAACTGCTACCGTGACGGGTGAGAGGTGCGCCGATATGTTACAGATCCGCATCATCTCCAGCCTGGCTGATAAACACCTGCTGGAACGTACGATGTTTATGCAGGATGGCGCTCCACCCCATATGCTAGACCCGTGAAAGATCTCTTGCGCATGCCGTTTGGTGATGATCGTGTGCTCATCCGCCACTTTCGTCATGCTTGGCCTCCCAGGTCCCCAGACCTCAGTCCGTGAGATTATTGGCTTTGGGGTTACCAGAAGTCGCAATTGTATCGTGATCGACTGACATCTCTAGGGATGCTGAAAGAAACATCCGACGCCACTGCCTCACCATAACTCCGGATACGCTTTACAGTGATGTTCACAATACTACAGCTATTGTTGAGGAGTGACGGTTGACATATTGAGCATTTCCTGTAAAGAACATCATCTTTGCTTTGTCTTACATTCTTATGCTAATTATTGCTATTCTGACCAGATGAAGCGCCATCTTTCGGACTTTTTTGAACTTTTTTATTTTTTTTTTGTTGTTGTAATAAAGCCCCATGTCATTTCAAGCATGTGTGTGAATTTGTACCTCTCTATCTACATTATTCCGTAATTTATTCAGTTTTCAAATGTATGCTGACTTTTTGATCACCCGGTATAAAGCGTGTCGAGAGGATGCGAAAAAACAGTGCAGTCGCTGTCGTAACGCGGAAACGGAGCGATTTATCAGCCTTCCAAAAGCGTGTGATCATTGGCTCTCGGACTAAGGGTGGAAGTATTGCGAAACGGTGGAGTTTTTAAACCGTTCGCGTGCCGCCGTGGTTAAACTTTAGAGTGCATGGCAAAATCATGATATCCAAACTGTGACTCACCACGGGCCATGGATAACGGGGGTGACTGATGGCTGTGAGGATGCGTACGGGCGAATAGACATGTAACAGTTGAGTAACCGACTGCCAAGATGAACCAACGGGCTACCAACTGCGACGCGGAGGGGCCACGTAGTTTGAGGCGCCATGTAACGGATTGCGCGGCTCCTGCCGCCGGGTGTTCGAGACCTCCCTCGGGTATGGGTATGTGTGGCGTTCTTAGCCTAAGTTACTTCAAGTTAGTTTAAGTAGTGTGTAAGTCTAGGGATTGGTGACATCAACAGTTTGGTTCCTTAGGAATTCACACAAATTTGAACATTAGCCTCAATCTGTGTCTTCTCAAAGACCGTTCAGCGAAAGTTGCTGCGTATGGGCGTCCTCAGCAGGCACCTGGTTCAAGCATCCGTGCTGACTGCTGCTCGTCGACGACGAAGACTGGAATTTGCCCGCCACTACCGCAATTGGACCACCACTGAGTGGTGAGAGGGGGCATTTTCAGATGTTTTGTGCTCCATCGGACAGGGCCATTGGCGTGTACGGCGTGAAATATCTCAAAGCAAACACCCTGCATGCGTTATTTTATGGAGTATGCTTCAGTCGCAATCTATGGGTGATCTCGTCTTCTGGAATGCACAAAGGATCGACACAAGTATACATCTATCCTTGCGGTTCACGTCCACCCCTACATGCAGTTTGTATTTCCTCGCCACGTTGGCATGTAGCTGCAGAACAGTGCAAGGTGTCACCAAATCTACATCTACATCCGTACTCCGCAAGCCACCTGACGGTGTGTGTTGGAGCGTACCTTGAGTACGTCTATCGGTTCCGCCTTTTGTTCCAGTCTCTTATTGTTCGTGGAAAGAAATATTGTCGGTATGCCTCTGTGTGGGCTCTAATCTCTCTGATTTTATCTTTATTGTCTCTCCGCGAGATATACGTGGGGGAGAGCAATATACCGCTTGACACCTTGGTGAAGGTACGTTTTCGAAACTTCAACAAAAGCCCGTACCGAGCTACTGAGCGTCTCTCCTGCAGAGTCTTCCACTGGAGTTTATCTATCGTCTCCGTAACGCTTTCGCGATTACTAACCGATCCTGTAACGAAGCGCGCTGCTCTCCTTTGGATCTTCTCTATCTCTTCTATCAACCCCATCTAGTTCGGATCCCACACCGGTGAGCAGTATTCAAGCAGTGGGCGAACAAGCGTACTGTAACCTACTTCCTTTATTTTCGAGCTGCATTTCCTTAGGATTCTTCCAATGAATCTCAGTCTGGCATATGCTTTACCGACGATTAGTTTTATATGGTCATTCCATATTAAATTACTCCTAATGCCTACTCGCAGATAATTTATGGAATTAACTGCCTCTA
This sequence comes from Schistocerca gregaria, assembly GCF_023897955.1. Taxonomy (NCBI): domain Eukaryota; kingdom Metazoa; phylum Arthropoda; class Insecta; order Orthoptera; family Acrididae; genus Schistocerca; species Schistocerca gregaria. Next base: position 741,350,672 of record NC_064920.1, on the reverse strand, counting down.
GTTGCCTACGTCCTATATTGCAGCTAAATGATAAAGGATCTTTCTTTCCATGTATTCGGAGCACATTATAGCTGGCAGTGTGGGTGCGTGGTTCGAAGAGCACCATGATGAGTTTGCGTACTCCTGTGTCCACCAGACTCCCGTATTCAAACGCAGTCGAGAAACTGTGAGAGTACATCGACTGGGCATTTCGCACCATCGATCCTCAACCGAGAAACCTAGCACAGCTGGCCACGGCACTGGAGGCGGCATGGCTCCATAACCCTGTCGATACCTCCCAGAACCTCAGTGACTCTCTTCCTGCTCATCTTTCAGCGGTCCGCGCTCTGAAAGTTAATTATTCAGGCTTTTGACTGTTAGCCACATTAAAGTGACTGGATACTGTAGATGAATAGTGACCTCTCTTCCCCCGATGATAATAATAATAATAATAATAATAATAATAATAATAATTATTATTATTATTATTATTATTATAACTGACAGTGAAGAAACTGCAATAAAACAAATTGAGATCCTTAAAGAATGTGCAGAGAAGGTTGGCCTGCAAATCTCCTTTGAGAAGACTGAGTTTATGTGCTCCAAATTAGATATTCCGAAACTGGAAACAAATTTTGGTGAAATCAACAGAGTCAAACACTTTAAGTATCTCGGCGAAGTTATTGAACCAACAGGACTCGAGAAAATAGCACAAAACAACCGAGTACAGAAATTCAAGAAAGCATTCGGACTTGTTCAAAGCATATATAACAAAAAATGCCTGTCAAAAGGAACTAAAATCAGACACTACAACACAGTTATCAAACCTACAGTCACATATGCAAGTGAAACGCTCTCACTGAATAGAAAACTAGATTTACAAGATATTAAGAAAATAGAGAGAAAAATTATTAGGAAAATTCTGGGACTACGATACACACAAGATGGATACAGACTGCAGACCATCGGAACAACTGAAAAACTATCAAATATCGAAAGTGACATCAGAAAGAGACGAATGAAATTTTATGGACACCTACACAGATTACCTGGAAACAGGTTAACTAAACGTCTATTGGACTATGTGACATCACTTAAAGCAACAATACCCTGGGTAACTGAAGTTAAGAAGGATTTGACAAAAGCAAAAATTGACATAACAGACGCATCAGACAGTGATACATTCAGAAGAAAAATTGACAAGTGGAAGTTTACTTCAGAGACGGCACCAAAACCATACAGACCAAAGTGGACTGAAGAAAGAAAGAAGGCCTTTGGGGATAAAATGAAGAAATATTGGCAAAACAAGAAGAACCTAAAGAAATATCGATAAATCACCTGCTTATCGTTCTCCTATGGGGACATTCGCTAAGAATAATAATAATAATATCATGGCGCGATCTGTCTGATCTTCATGATTAATTTACTATAGACACACGTACCACCCACAACGAATATACTAGTATTTTGGCATATGAAATAATTTACAACTGGGAAACTGCTTGTCGACTTCTGCCATGGGTTCTTCGGACGACGTTCATTTGATGATTTTTCTGATGTTTCGCCAAGATGAATGGCTGTCATTGTCAAAACTTCATCCTCCACTGCTAGTGATGGACTGGAATCGAATTCGCGGCCGCAGGCCATGTGTACCTGGTGCACCAACACCCAAGGGCTTTTCCGATGTCTTTTTCCGTGCGATTCTCCTCTTGCTACTTGCTACAATCGTTCACTACAGCACGGGACTCTAGAACACATTCATCTTGAGGATTTCTTCTTTGTTGTTGAAGCTGTTCTCTGAACAAGCGGCTGCGATAGCTCTTCTCTAAGACCAGGACTTCGCGTGGTCGGCCTCTCACGGCGTGTGCTTTGCCACGACTGATTTCTCCACCTGCCCCAACCTGCAATGCCGCTTACATTCTGTGATCCTACTGTTGATTGATCGTCCAGTCATTCCAACATAAACTTTTGCACACGTGCATGGCATGCGGTATATTCCCGACACTGCAAGAGGGTCCCTTTTCTCCACTGCCGATCTGAGACATTCTTTGATCTTCTTTGTCGGTTTAAAAATAGTCTCTACGGCGTGTTTGCGCAATATACAGCCGATTCTTTCCGCCATTCTGGAAATGTATGACACGAAGGCCGTACGTGACATTTCTTTTTCACATCCGTCACTTGGCCGAGTGTTACACTTCTTATACAACTGGTGGAGTACCCACTGCTTCTCATAAGGATTCATAGGTGTTCCATCTCGCGTCTGAGGTGCTGCGGTTCACATATTCGTCTTGCTCGCGTTACGAGCGCATTAGTCGTGTCTCATTTTGGGCTCTGGTGGTGATTTGACAGTTCGTGCAGGTATAGGTCCGTATCTGTCGGTTTTCTGTACACGCAGTGTCCCAGGTTTTCACAACCCTTGCGACCAGCACGTCTAGAAAGGTTAGTTGTTTGGCCTTTTCTTCTTCCATGGTAACTTTTATCTTGGAATTGAGGCTGTTCATTGTCTTAGGAAGTCACCGAGCTGTTTCCCCACCATGGCTCCATACAACAATGGTATCGTCTACGTATCTGTACCACACCTTAGTTTTACAAGGTGCCAGGTCTAGTGCCTGTGCTTCGAGTTGTTCCATGAAGAAATTCCACCACTGGACTAAGAGGATTACACATGACGACGCCTTGCAGCTGTTTGTAGAAGTTGTCATTCCATGTGAAATAGCTCCTGGTGCGACATGCATTAAAGAGCTTGGTGGTATCTTGTGGGAAAATGGAACCGATGTGCTCCACAGAGTCACTGAATGGCACTTCGAAAGGAAATAACAGGAAGCTGACCAGGATGTCGTCTGGTCCAAGTTTTAGTTTCCTGAGGTTCTCAATGAAACGTCCTGAGTCCTTTATGTATGTGTCAGTCTTCTCCACGTGCGCCTGGAGCAGCGAGGCCAAGCGTTATGCCAGCATATACGTCGGTGAAAGAGGAGCGCTAACAGTCGGTCTTAGTGAAACATTATTCTTATGGATCTTTGGTAATTCATACAGCTGTCGTGGTAGGGCTTCTGTGTTGCGCAGGTTCCTCTGCAGTCCGCCGGGAGAGAAGATATCTTGATTAACCGATTCGTATTCCGTGTGATCCGGTGCGTGAGATCTGCCCTTAGTTTTCAGTATGTCGTCGGATCCTGTAGGTTCTGGATTTTCTGCTCGGTCTTCATTACGACGGTCGCATTTCCCTTATCGGCAGGCAGTACCATTATATTCTTGATAAGCTGTACCCCTTCTTTCTTCAGGTTGCAAGCTGGTGGTTTTCCTCAGGGCAGTATCCTGGCTGTTTTAGAGTGTATTTCCTCAGCTCTTTCACAAGGAAGGGTCCGAATGGCCCCTTCGCCGTTAACAATGATATCCTCCGTAGGTATAGTTCCCGGGTGACAACGACATTTCCTCCTTTTTGAAGGACAGACTGTTCCTCTTTGGAGAGTTGTCGTTCCGGCATCTTGCAAACTTTTTCTTCTGTTGCTCGCTGCAGCGCTCGAGTTCGTTCTGCAAGCTCCTGTGAGTGATGCTGCTGATCCTGTCCCAGTAGCCTCGATGCAATCTGCTATTTAGTTGATGGAAAATGTCCAAAAGTTAATCCTGCGCTCTTGCCAAGTATCTCCGTGTTGCATGAATTCACTCATAGAGGAAAGCTCGTTCATTCTGTCGTAGATACGATGTGCTAGGGCGGTGATGAATAGGCGCTTACATTTCAAGAAGTTCGGTGTAGCCCCTTCATCCCCGGCACCGCGACAGAAAGGCGAGAGATGACATTAATCGCGCTTTCTTCTTCCATCGTTGGATAAGGTGTCGGTGCAATCTGCAAATCTGCTCCCCTCTGCGTATCTCCTCCCCGTAGAGGCATACTACAAAATTGTTAAGGCTTTCGTGGTCACCTCTGATAAACCGTCTGTTGCCTTCTGTCTTGGGTTCTTAGTTCGAAGTTTGTTTGATGATTTACCTAACGCCCAATGAGTAAGCTTCTCATCAGAATACCTGACATTTCATTTCACGAACAATTTATACATTACGCCTCTTTGTCACTCCTCTGCAATTCACCCTTAAGTGCCTGACAGAGGGCTCCTCAAACCACCTGCAGACCATTTCTCTACCGTTCCGCTCTCTAACTGCACGTGGAAAACATGAACAGTTAAATCTTTCTGTAGAGGCTCTGATTCCTCTTATTTTATCATGACGATCTTGTGGCCCTATGTAGGCTGGCGACAGTATAGTATTTTTACGTTCGAAGTCGAAATTTGATGATTAAATTTTCGTGAAAAGATTTCGCAGCAACACAAAACGCAGTTGTTTTTATGATTGCCATCCCAAACAGCTTATCATATCCGTGACACATCTTTCTCTGTTTCACGATAATACAAAACGAGATTCTTAGGGCTTTTTCGATCCCCTCTGTCAATCCTGTCTAGTAAGGATCGCCATACCGCACACGATTGCCCCAGCAGAGGAGAAACAAGCCAAGCACAGCATAAGCAGCTTATTCAACAGATCTGTTGCGTTTTGTACGTATTCTGCCAATAAAATGCAGTCGTTGGTTTGCCTTCCCCACAACATTCTATATACGGTCGTAACAATTTACTTATTTCGCAATTGTAATTTGTAGGTATGTAGTTGAATTGACAGGCATTTAGCACCATATGCTAGAACCTATACGCTGACTGGTCTACCGGAACGCCTTACTGTCAGCAACTGGCAATAAACTGACTATACAGCATTTTCAAAGATCATTGTATGAATATATGACATCCGGAAATTCCGAAGCAAATCTTCCTTCTGGAACCGGAAAGCAAACTATTTGTTTACGGCAAATAATTTTGATCTTTTTTTCATAACAAATCTCTCTCATCAAAAGTACCTATCGAAATAAAGGCACAAGGCTGTTCTTCCTATAACTGCTTTATGAGGCATCAGCCCACATACATAAAAATTCAGCGTGCGTAGTTTGTGCTCGCAAACTTCGAAAAGTAGTCCGTCGATTTATTTAAAATTGTGACACAACGTTGCATTCGAATACGTGTGCGTTCTTATGTAACTTTACACGTTACCCTGATAAAGATTTGGTCGAATAACGGATATATACGTTATACAGGGTGTGTCAAAAAAATTTATACACACTTTGAACTGTCATAGACAATTTATTTCCCGTTCTACAAGGTTAAATATCTGTGAAAAAGTAATCTTATGTTTTTTCAACATGTGGCTGTAGTGGCAAGGAAGTAACTGCAACATGACGGACGTGCGTTTGAGCTTTGAAGCGCGGAAGCAGATAATTAAGTGGTACTGGAAGTTTGAGAATGTAGCTGCGGTTCTAAGACAGTGGAGAAGTGAGTCTGGTACAGAGCCGCCTTCAAGGTTAACAATTACACGTCTACGAGACAAATTCGAAATTCATGGAACAGTGTGTGATGTGCATAAAGGTCGATCAGGGCGACCTCGTACAGATACAAGTAATGATTCCACAACTGCGATCTTGGAACTGTTTCAGCGTTCGCCTCAAAAATCTTCAAGGCAAGCGGCACGTGAGAGTAACTTAAGTGCTAATAGTGTGCTACACATTCTGTAGAAAGGCAAGTTTCGTGTGTACATTCCAAGGCTGGTGCAACAGCTATGTGACGTCGATCCAGATCGAAGGTTAGAATTTTGTGAATGGGTTCAGGAGATGGTGAGACGTGAACCGGGATTTATGGGTAGCATAATTTGGTCGGATGAAGCCCAATTCAAACTTAAACGAACCGTCAATAGGCACAGTTGTGTGTACTGGGTTGAAGATAATCCTCACATCACAGTTGAAAAGGCTGTGAATTTGCCTGGTGTAAATGTGTGGTGTGGTTTGTCTGCAAGGGGACTCACTGGGCCTTTCCGCTTTGAAGGTACTGTTACTGAAGAAACGTACTTAACAATGCTTGCTGACTCCATATTCCCTGCCATTCGTGCATTATACGGTAATTATGAGTTTTATTTCCAACAAGATGTACGAGCATACCTAGATCACAATGTGCCAGGCCAGTGGATAGGACGCAGGAGACCAATCGAGTTTCTTGCACGCTCTCCAGACCTCACGCCGCTGGATTTCTTCTTATGGGGTACAGTAAAAGAAGAGGTGTACAAACTTGGACACACTTAGGAATAAGATTCAGGCTGTGTGCGCAGAAATCTCATTGGACACTTTGGTACGATGTACGGAATCAGTGGTATTGATGCTGAAGGCCACCAGTTTGAACATTAATCACATTTGCAAAGTACATTTATTTTTCCAATTGGACTTTAAGCTTTCCACTTCGAGAAATGTAACATTGTAGACGGGAAATAAATTTTCTATGACGCTTCAAAGTGTGTATACATTTTTTGACGCACCTTGTATACAGTATATCTTAACAAACATCTCGATAAGTCACTGATCAAATTAATTCAAATTTTAAAGGATACTCTGTAAAATATGCAGACAGACATAGAGCATACATATTAATCAAACTACAATAGACGGGTTTTCTGGGACAATTGATTGCGAGAAAGAAAATACTCTGCTCTACTTTGCTGTAAAAATGTGCAGTTTCGTTATCTTCGTCGAAGGTAGTTTTAACTAGGATAGTGGGGCATTTAAACCATTAGACACATTGTTTCTCCCATAAATGTTCTTTTTCATTATATATATTTGATACATAAATTGTATACAGAACAATCTGATGTTTTGTTTTCTTCCTCACAGGCGGTTATCACAGAAAACAGAAAAGTTGTATTTCTAGCTTGGCAGCTTAGGCTATGATTGAAACACTGCTATAGAATCTGAATTTTCAGGGACAATCAACACGGCTCAGAGTCAGACAATGTATGGGGGGGAGGAAGGGGGGGGGGGGGAGAAGATTGACAAGTGAGTGTGGGGAAAAAACATAACAGAACGGGAAGTAGGAGACGGACAGAGAGAGGGTGGAGAAAATATTCTGACAGGCAACATTTTACGCCTGGACCGTTATTAAACCACGATCACGATCACGATTTCGGCTACTCTGCCACGCAAGCGGTAGTCCACTACGAAATATGTCATTGTGTGTCGTTCATTTTAATATGATTCTGTTCTAGTGCCAATCACGTTTACATATTCCATGTGTGTTTATATAAAACCATCTTAGCTCTTCATGACAAAAGCCCCTGTCTTATTACGCACACAGAATATGTAAACATGATTGACACGAGGGCGGTGTCTTCATAGAAGGGGCGTTTATACTCACACGCACTTCATAGGTGGGCGTCGCTTGAGAATGCCATAACAACCCGACGTCGCGATAGAGGTGAATAAATACATTTAATAACTGTCTAGGGGGAGAATGTTGTCCTTCGTAAAATACTGCACGACCTTGGACTCAAGTAACCAGGAAATAACTGACGGCTTGAAGTAAATGGGGTTCTAAGTGCCAGTCTTAACATTTTGTAGAAAATGTGTTTTTCTTTGGTTAGTACTTACTTTTAATTTGCGAATTCAAAATATGTTTGTATATTTAACTGAAAACATATGAGACTGCGCTCAGTCATTAAAAAAAAGAAAACAGAAATTAATCAAGAACAGTAAAAAAAAAGCAAAAGTCAGAACATGCGGTCAGTAGTTAATCTAAAATAGGATGTAAATGTTTCATTGCGTAATACCTAATCATAGAATAGGCATTGGTTCCCCATTCTTGCTTGTGATGATTACAGAAAGACTCTGCTACAGTGATACAAAAACTTACATCTTTCTGGGTAATATACAACTTTATTAATACAACAGTATCGAAATCCGTTATTACAACCTATTATTCAACATGGCTTGAATTTTAAGATGTGATGCTTGCATAAAACAATTTGTCCTTACGTTTCACCAAAAATTCAATCATAATTTTTAAATCGGTCGTCTTATCTGCTGTAATATGTGATTTTCACAACAATATAGGAAATGCTGCCTCTACTACTTTATTTTTGGTCACATCTTTCTTGAAAACATTAATTTCAGTCCATTGTTAATATTCGTTAAAGGTTCTTTTAACCATGATTTTGCCAGGATTACTAGGAGTGACTTTCATCTGTGAAAGTTTTCTAATGTTAACGTTCACTGCGTTAATAGAAGTCTCTGCTGTATTTTTGGAGACGAGAAAGTCATCTTCCCTTAACAAGTTTAATTTAAACGGATTTGGCGCTTAAACATTTTCCATTATAGATTTTAAGTCTTCTGTAAAATGCCTTTAGTAAGACATTTCCGCTTTTCAATAGCAGCAGAATCACGGTCGCAGTTGAGGAAAGAGTGATCTATAATTAAGAGCTAATGGTTTAACAGTTTTAGATGTTGCTGAGCAACAGTCATACAATAATTTTTAAATGAACACGCCGCTATTTGACTGTACTGTCGTTTATTTAATTACGACCAGTGTTTCGGTCTATTATACCTTTTCCAACTGACTGAGTTTATGTCATTAACATATATTGCAAGAAAGCAAACTTAAAATTATCCATAAATTAAAAAATATTCTCTCCCCACTAACTGTCAGATATAAAATCCTCGTCTTTTCCATCTGGTATTTTTCTTAATTTATGGCCAATTTTGGGCTTGATGTCGTGCAATAAATGTTAATGACATAAACTCAGTCACTTGAAAATGGCGAAAAGGCCGAGACCTGGGTCGTAATTAAAAAAACAACAATAGAGTCAAATGGCGGTGTGTTCATTTAAAAACCTATGGTTTATTTCTGTGTACATCTCACTGCAAGATAAATACACCCACAAAACTATCATCATATTATTTTTATTCTGCCCACAGCAGTTATCACTCCACGCAGCGAGTTTGTCCGTAGATTCAATTTCTTTGAGAGCTCAGAAGAGATATGATGCAGCTTCATTCCCTCCATGCCACATATTCATCATACTGGAGTTACTGTGGAAATGGGTGCGACGGTTGAAATTTGAAACTTGCCTTAGGAATTAATGTTAGTATGAGTTAAAGTCGCTAAAGATAGTACATTTTCTAAATCAAATGCAACTGTTACAATACAGCTGATGGTAATCTGAGATTCATTAAAAGTATTTAATTATTTCTTTTCATGCTTTTTCAGCTTTCAAATGATGAAGTTTTAGTTTATGTCTGAAATCTGTTTTAGCTATATCAGATGATGTTGCGATTTGACAAGCTAACAAATCTCACGCTGTTCACATGCTTGTTCTAGGGTGCTTAAAGGATCAGTTATTTTTGAAATACTGATTAAATATCAGATGATAAAAACGGCATGACACTGTGCTGTCAGGACATTGTTTTTTAAAAGCCTCGTAAACCCAGATATTTTCAAATCTTGTGAAAGATCCCTGAAGCCTGCCTCCCATAGTGGCTTTCATCTCTTGAGAAAGATTGTATGTGCTCACAGCCTTTTCATCATGGGTGTATTTTCGATCAGTTTTGTTATTACCCATTTTCTTAACACACATTGGGTAATCAGTCTGCTTGATTCTTACTAAAAGCTGGCACCTTTTACCGGAGACAGCAAAAATATTGCAGGAAGTATTCTTACAAACTTACACAATTTCTCCTTCGCTATTCGAACAGTGTACATTACTATTGTTCATCGCCTACTTTGTGCAGGGTCTCCATACGTACCATTCCTGCGTCTTGCAAGACATTTAGCTTGCATTAGGTCTAGAAGAGGGGTTTGTTGTTTACAATGGTCTAACTTACAAAACTCATCAAAAAGTAAATGTTTTTCGTCGTAGCGTATGTATTTGCAATTGTATTTGCACTTACATAGAGTTTTTTGGGATGGGGCATCCTTCGCCTTCACTACAAACTTAGTAGCTTTGCCAGAATTTCTCAGCTTCTTATTTTCTTCCGATGGTCTTCCTGTTCCTTTCTCCCGTCGCTTCAAACACCCTCATCTGTCAGAGTTTACATGAACAACACTGATAAGCGTTCTAATGATAGGCCTAGCTCACAACACTCTAGAAAGACAATAGGCTGCAACATAACACAACAATCCCTTTTATACGTTCGACCGCCTGGCCCGTACACCCAACGCATTCTGTTATAAATCGCTGCAACTAATAGGAACAGTCTTGGAACTTAAATCACCTTTTACGTTTTTGGCGTTCTACATCTACATCTACATGGATACTCTGCAAATCACATTTAAGTGGTTGCGAGAGGGTTCATCGAACGACCTTCACAATTCTCTATTATTCCAATCTCGTACAGCGAGCGGAGGGAACGAACACCTATATCTTTCCATACGTGCTCTGATTTCCCTTATCATGGCGATTCTTTCTCCCTACATAGGTCGGTGTCAACAAAATATTTTCGCATCCAGAGGATAAAGTTGGTGATTGGAATTTCGAGAGTAGATTCCTCCGCAATGGAAAACGCCTTTGTTTTAATGAGGTCCATCCGAAATCCCGTATCATTTTATTGACACTCTCTCCCTGTTTCACAATAATACAAAACGTGCTGCCCTTCTTTGAACTTTTTCGATGTACTCTGTCAGTCCTATCAGGTAAGGATCTCACTCTGCGCAGCAGTATTCTAGAAGAGGACGGACAGCGTAGTGTAGGCAGTCTCCTTAGTAGATGTTACATTTACTAAGTGCCCTGCCAATAAAACACACTCTTTGGTTAGCCTTCGCCACAAAACTTTATATGTGTTCCTTACAATTTAAGTTGTTCGTAACTGGAATTCTTAGGCATTTAGTTGAATTTACGGCCTTTAGATTTGACTGATTTATCGTGTAACAGAAATTTAACCGATTCGTTTTAGCACTCACTTGGGATACTCTCACACTTTCCGTTATTTAGGGTCAATTGTGAACTGTCGCACCATACATATACGTTTTCTAAATCGTTTTGCAATTTGTTTTGATCTTCTGATGACTCTGCAAGTCGATAAACGACAGCGTCATCTGCAAACAACTTAAGACAGCTGCTCAGATTGTCTCTCTAATCCTTTATATACATAACGAACAGCAAAGGGCCTGTAACACTACCTTGGGTAACGCCAGAAATCACTTCTGTTTCATTCGATGGCTTTCCGTCAGTTACTAAGACCTGTGGCCTCTCTGAGAGGAAATCACGAATCCAGTCACATAACTGAGACGATATTCGATAAGCACGCAATTTCACTACAAGCTGCTTGTGTGGTACAATGTCAAAAGCCTTCGGGAAATCCAGAAATACGACGCATATATCCCATTTTTGGTAAAACTACACTTTTAGAACAAATGGCTCTTAGATCCCTATTTACTTCAAGCCTTCAATTGACGAATAAATGTTGTTTGTGGTATGCAGTCTGAGGATGGCTTTGATGCAGCGCTGCTCTATGCTGCAAGACTCTTCGTCTCCGCTTAATTCTTGCAACTATATCCACCTGAGCCTGCTTATTATAGTGAAGCCTTGATTTTCTTTCAGTTTCACAACCTACAGTTCACTCCATTATCACGATAACTGTTATTTGATGCCTCAAAACATGTACAATTAAGCGACGTATTACTTTATTCACATTGTGTCATAACGCATTTTCCTCCCCAGGTTGATCCAGAACCTCTTCATTATGCGATCTACCCAGCTAATCTTCAGCCTCCTTCTGTAGCATCACATTTCAGAAACTCCCGGTCTGTGCGGTTTGTCGTCCACTTTTCATTTCGATACAGGGCTGCAGTCGAGATACCTTCAGATACAGCAAGAGAAAGTCAAAAAGTAAAGTTCCTTTTGCAGTTTCTCGCCATAGGGCTTGGTAACACTGTTAGTATCCAGGGCTGAAGTGTTGTCATCTGCAATTCTATACACCGTGTCACTCTTATTCCCGCGTTAGTTGTTGTATTGTAGCAGACCGCGGAACAAGGCAGCTCCATCGGCGATCTGCACTAAGGAGGTAATGAGGGCGGTGATTTGCATTTTGTTTGAGAAAGGTGTTAAACCGACGGAATGCAAGGGCAGTATGCTGATAGATGTTTATCGCGAAGCAAGATCTACGAATGGATAGAGCACTTCAAACAGACTACAACTCCTCTATGTGACGAGGAAAGATCGGGCAGGACTTCGACGTCAACAGCTGAGGACAATTTGGAAGTCATTGAGGGTAAGGTGATGGAAAACAGAGGATCACAGTGGACAAAACAGCCAGTACTGCACATATCAGTCATGGTTCAGCATATTCCATCCTACACGACAGGCTAAATTTTCGTAAGGGGAGTGCAAGGTGGGCACCAAAAGCGTTGTTAGCGCACTTGAAACGTCCCCTTTGAAAAATTATACACGCCTGTGCTTAAACTGACACAATATTTTTTTAGCGCAACGCAATCTGACTTTCAATAATCCCTACAAAAGAATGGCCCTGACTAACATTAGCCTATACCTTTCACAAATCACTTACCTCACAAAAAATCTTCGTTACTCAAACTACTGCAATACAGCGAGCGCCGCTACTGCCAGCTAAGTAAAAAATTCAAACTACGGAAGGCACTAACTACTGATAGACATAGTTAGCAAATGAAAGATTTTAATAGAGAACAAACAAATTTCCCTCAATAGTCATAATACAGATAGCAGTTCATGACATCCATTCTTACAAATGTACTGTTTCTGATGGACACACCTCCAGATTATCCTTTCTCAAAAATCCGCCATCTCACTTTCCCCACATCCACCACTGCTGGCGGCTCACCTCCAACTGCACAACGCTACACACTGTTCACATCCAGGTGCCCAACAATACAATGGTGGACAACAATGCAAACCAGCCACAGACTGCACACAGCACAGCCACTGATTTTTATACAGAGCGCTACGTGGCGTTACCAATAAAAAAACCTAAACAGCCTACTTACACACCATAAGACACAAAGGATGGACATCGCTCACAAACATTTGCCCGTTATCGTCACGAGAGAGATGGGTTTTAATAGCAAATCTTTACTGTAGACGCTACGTGTGGTTGCACCTTCAAGAACTGAAAAGCAAGGCTGTAGCATGGCTTAGAAACACTCATAATCACCATAAATTAAAAAATGTAAACGTCAAACAACAGCTTGTAAGATTATGCTAACACTATACTGATACATGGAAGGTGTCGTGTCCGTTCATTTCACCCCAGGATGCGAAACTGTGAACAGTGAGAACTATTGGGATGTGTAGCGAACAAAGTTGAAAGTTGCCGTCAGCTCCAAACGTCACGGAAACTGCGTAAATGTGTCATACTGTACCAAGATAACGGTCGGCCACATCCTGTTAAACAGGCGGCCGAAACAATAAAATAGTTGGGATCCGAACTGCTGGAACACCCGCCATACAGTCCAGAACTGGCTCCAAGCGACTGCCGTGTGTTTGGACCATTGAAGCAAGCGCTCAGGGGAAGATGATTTGCAACCGATGCAGAAGTCACTGACGCGGCGAAAAAATAGTTCCAGGTGTAACCAAAAAGCTTTTTCTGACGTAATCAAAAAACTCGTGAAATGTTGGACAACGTGGGTTGAAGTGCAGGGAGGTTATGTAGAAAAATAATGTATGTTTTAGTTTTCTGTCTTTAGAATAAATATTCATTTTGCCAAAGTCCCTTTACGTTTTGACTGCCCCTTGTATTTTCTAAGTTATCGATATACTGTATGATGTTAAAATACGTATCTTTTTCAGAAAAACTGTTCTTGCGATTGCGAGTCTGCATCTCATTTATCGCCTCTACTTCGACCATCGTCACTTATTTTGCCCCCCAAATAGAAAAATACTATTCTTCCTTAAATTTATAATTTTCTAATCCAATTCTCACAGTATTTGACTACTCTTAGTTATACTTGTTTGACTTCTGTGAACGTTCATCGTGTATATTTTATCGAGACCCAATCCACCCGTTTACTCATCTTTTAAGTCCTTTGCCGTCTTTGACAGAATTACAGTGTCGTCGACAGATCTCCTTGAACTTCAGTTCGTTTTCTGATGCACCAAAAAATAAAAAGTGAACAAAAACCGAAGTAATACTGATCCAGCCTACACTCAAAACAGTGTACGTTGACGACTGCAGTTGATCACCCCTGTATTCCCTTTGCTGGCCTACTTCGGTAATATATTGCACCAGTACTCGAAATCCCTACATCTGTACCGACCACCATCACTACAGTATGAATCTGCGACCTCCGCTACATAGCAAACGCCAAAATTAGGAATGTTGTATTGGAAGATCTTTTGATATTTAGCAAATGAAATCAAGTTAGAATGCTAATGCCAGAATATATCACAATCTCTAACAAAGGAAGTGAGGTTAGTAAAGCTATAAAATAAGTAGTGGAATAAAAATTCACTTAAGATTTGAACCAATCCGTATTTTAGCTGAAGTTCTCATTTGGACAAAAATTAAATTCTAGAAAATAAAATTGGAAATGTATAAACCATTCTGATAAGGGAAATTTTAGAAATTGATCGATAAAATATAAAGGGTAATCAAATGAAAATGAGACAGCTGCAACGAAAGTAAGTAAACTGTTTATTGTTTCAAAAGTATTTGCCTAAACTGATAAAACATTTATTCCACTGTGATACATGGTGGTCAACGCCTTCTGAAAAAACGTTTGCGGTCGCTTACGGAATCATGGTCGTACCCAGCTGTGCACCTCTTCGTCAGAAGAAAATCGACGGCCCTAAATGTCTTTCTGCAGGGCTCCAAATAAGTGGAAATCTCATGAGGGGATATTGGGACTGTATGGAGAAAATGCAAGGGCATCCCAACGAAACATCTGCAGCATAGTCGAAGCAACTGGCACGCTATCTCCGGGAAAGTCATCATGACTTTTTTCTTTCACTGCAAGAGCCCGCTGTTCATTGACTTTCAAGGAACATGCGTCAAAAAAGTCTTTAAAAATGTTTGATCAGATCCTCTGAAAAACTTCTGGAAACCGCATTAGCGGTTGATAATCCATTATTCCAAGTTTATGCACGACCAGTTTCGCAATATTTTAATGGCGTCATTAGGCCAAGAAATATAGCTGATTTAAGAGTATTCCATCGAAACAGTACGGTCTTGCAACTATCGGATGACACTTGACACGTTGGGCGACCGTATTGTTTCATTACGCTAATTTTAAACTAGCTATAAACTTTCAGGTCGTGGGCTTGCGGCAGCGTACTCGCTTCTCGGGCATGGGGTTCAGGGTTCGATTCCCGGCGGGGTCAGGGATTTTTCCTGCCTATAGATGACTGGGTGTTGTTGTGTCGTCTTCATCATCATCATTCATCCCCACTACGGTCGGACGAATGCAATGGCAAACCACCTCCACTAGGACCTTGCCTAGTAAGGCGGCGCGGGTCTGTCGCATCGTCCCCAATGCTCCTCGGGGTATAGGACTTCATCATCATCATCATCATCAACATCATTTCAGCTGATGATGCGATTACAGTATCGTGAAACCAGTCATACATAATCTTGTAATAAAGGATTACCGACAGCAAATGCAGTTTCGAAAAGTTTTTTTAGAGCTTTTTAAAAAAATTAAAGATTTTTCTAACGTGTATCATCTAAGCAGTGTATCCCACACACCAAAACCATATGTCTCTGGTACACGACGCCACAGTTAACACACATCGGTACGTGGACATCTTGCAAAATTGAAGCAGTCTACTATCAACCTCACAAGACCAGAAATGTTGACGGGTGGCATCACTCTGTTGCAGGATAATGGCCGCCCACATGTCATGTTTGTTTCGACTGCGATCGATAAGTTTCGCTGGGAATCCCTTATACATGCTCCACACAGTCCAGATTTCTCCCCATGCGATTTCCATATTTTCAGAGCCCTGGGAAAAGATATTCGTGGCCTTCGATTTGTTCCGGACGCAGAGGTGCACGGCTGCTTACAATTTGTAGCGTTGCTCTTGGGGGGCGAAAAGAAAAAGAATTGTTATTTTAATTTTTATTAAAAAAATGTCGAAAAAGTGAATATTTTGGTGTGCCACTTGGCAACAGAATCAGGAATTGATTACACTATTATAATAACATAAGTTGAGCATTAAATACGTGAATAAGAGCAGCATATTGATATATTTCAGATCGTTCGGAAGAAACATTATCATTTCTATGAATTTTTATAGTCGCGATGTAGTCATACCCGGAACAACACTAAGGGACCAGAAGATTTATAGACTTTAAAAGAAATGCAACATTACACATTTAAAAAAAGATTTAGTTCAGAAACAATAGGAAAACGATAATGTTCCTTCTGCCTCATGCTGCGTTCGGCCCATCAGCGTGATCGTAATTTCTGGTGATGAACTAACACAAAATAATTAACATTAAAATAAATCAGGAGATGCAAATCAACAAGGTTAATTTACTAAAATAAGTACACTTATCTTCTACACACTTTTTTTTAATGCTACGTGCCTTTCCATATTCAATTACAATAGACGACCATTGTGGTTAAATACTTTGTACGTAACAGTCAAAATGTCCTCTTGATGCTGTCTGTTCGTAATCAGTTACAAGAAACAACATGTTTTCTGATTGGAAAAATCACAGTTAGCATATTCACTCAATATTTTCACGTGACATATAAAATACCGTTGCGGAACGTAGCTAATCCGCGTCCGCCTTTCATGGAATACAAACAGTAAAAGGTGTGACGCCCAAAGTCTCATTTGTCTTGAAACAACAGAATTCTTTCTTATATCATTAATCGATACATGTACATAGAGATTTACAGGCACCGCGCAAGAACGGCAAAGATAAAGAATAATAGATTCTGTCTCTGCTATGCGATGGTTCATTTCTTTTACTTTGCAATTGTTCGATAACTTTAGGCCATCAGGTGTGTACTATTGAGCATATATTAATGTTTGTTAGGCTAAAATTACTAATATTACAAGTTATGGTCTCGTTCGCAACCGCAAACATTTTACCATCAAAGAATTGATCGTCTTTTTTCACAGTGGGATAAATGTATCAACAGTTAGGGCGATTACTTTTGAAACAGTAAAGAGTTTGCTTACTTTTTTCGTTTTCATTTGGCTGCCCATTAGAGAGGAGAACCAAAGAAAAAAACTGGTATGAAAATCAGTATCAGAGAAAGGGATAGATTGGTAGTACACATTACACATTGACTAATTCAATAAAGTGCGTAGCGTTAACAACTACATAGAAAGACTAAAACAGGTAGTTGTAACAAAACACTGTTGAAGGTACTACTAGTGATTGATGGGCAGAGGTGACACCACTGGTAAAGGACAAACACAAACTGACAATCATGTCAAACGACACGGGTAACTGATGATAGAAGCAAAAAGAAAAAGACATATTCGAGTCTTCTGCCAGGGAAGGTCAAGGAAGGTCCACAGACAGACGTTGTCATGATGATAGTAGCTATTACAGCCAATCAAATGCTCATACTTCACTCTTCGCCTTTCGGTGTTGACGCTGAGCCTAATGAAACACACCGAGCCGTTCCCTCGTGCGGAGTGTCCATCACTTACTGCGGTGACAGTTCGCGTCGTAACATTTGCTGCCAGTCTCGTAGAAACAAAACAATAAACGTAGCCTGTACGAAGCGGCCCTCCTCTGGCGCTGCGAGGTCAGATGTCAGCGCGTCCTTTTCACGAGCTCTCGGGCTCCAAGCCAGCTGTTGCTCCTCCTTACCCCTGTAGGCTTCCTTTGAAACGCACCGCAAGACTGTGTTTCATACGCGGCATCTCCACTATTATTCATGTACAACGGCGTTTGACAGAGAAACGGCACGAAGACGACCTTTACATTATTTGCACGTCTCCCGAGCCTGTAATACAACGGTAATGGTTACACGTCTTTCTTGGATGCGTGCAGTGAAATGACTGCAATAGTGTCGGACAACCGTTGTGTCCACTTCTGAGGCAAGATGGCCGACAACTGTTGCAACTCGTCCTCTATTTCCTCCCCGAGCACGGGGTCCCTGGTTCGATACCCGGCGGGGTCAGGGATTTTCACCTGCCTCGAGATGACTGGGTGTTTGTGTTGTCCTCATCATTTCATCCTCATTCGTGAAACGTGGCGAGATTGGGCTGAGCAAAGGTTGGGAACTTGTACTGGCGCTGATAATAGCGCAGTTGAGCGCCCCCCCCCCTCCCCAAACCAATCATCCTCATCATCATCATCATCATCATCATCATCATCATCATCATCATCATCATCATCGTTCTCCATTTCCTGAACGGCACTGGGAGTTGACAACCGAGCTAGTCCCGCACATGTTCTGTCGGGGCCAGATCGGTGGATCAGGCTGGCCACCCGAGCACATCAACATCACCCAGGCAGTTCACACAGGTAGATTCGATTTGTGGACGAGCACTGTCTTGTTGAAAAATGTCGCCACGACACTGTCGCGTGAGAGGTAACCCGTGAGGAAGCAGATTGTGCCGTTAAGAGTTCCCTCAATCACTACCAGCCGTGACCTGGCACCATAAACAATGCTTTCCACACCATGATGCCAGGAGTAACATCACTGTGATTCTCCAGAACATTGAATGAATGGCTCTCTCTTCACCGGTCGCTGTCATAGTCGTCGACGATGGTCATCCAGGGTTGTACGGAACCACGATTCACAGCTGAACACGATACGATGTCATTCCTCAGTTTTCCATGCTTCCCGGCCACGACACTAATCCGTTCGTGACGGTAGAGTTAACGGTAGTCTACGCAAGGAACGGTAACTCCATAGTCCTACTTCTGTTAGTCTGCAACCACTGGTACAAGATGACGCAGAATATTGCAGGGAGTGCATTACTTGTTGCCGGGTGGCAGGCGGAGATGTGCTTGATGCTCAAGAATACAGCGATCCTCCACTCTGATGACCAGACGTGTTCGACCGGAGCCTTGACGTTCCTTTGTAGTACAGCACCGGGCCCATGATAGGCCTGAATGCCTTCCATACCTGAAAGCTGCAAGATTAAACCAGCTGGCCAAATGAAGATCCATGCTGATGCCTGTTCCAAATTCTGTCGCGCGTTGATAACGCTGTCTCCGTTTCTTCACAGTCATCACTCAAGATCTGACCTTTCTCACACTCCATATATACCCTACCGACATCAAAAATGAACCATGACGGCTATTCTGCCTGTCACAAACAATTACAACACTAATGATTAACATACCCGTACGTGGAAATTTGCTACGCCGACGTAGACCGTTATGGCACTGTATCGAATATATAAGTTGCCAGTGACCCTTTTAATGGCTTGAAGAGCATTTCAGCGGGCAACATTTGCGGGAACTTGTAATGCTCTTTATATGACTTTATTATGGATACAGATGTCTGCAGATGAGATTGTTCAACTGTGCCATAAATTACTCCATTGATCGTACATTGTCACTTGGTGGCTCTGAGCGCGACTAGAGTTCGCACTGAAGATTGAAGAAAATCTCATTTAATTGAGTAAGTAGGGGGTTATACATTGCAGTAGAACGTTTTCGACGTTACCCAATACATTATACGTCTCAGTTATGCCGAGACTCTGAATACCGTCGCAGAGATCTATGATAAGCAACGGAGTACGCAGCGAGAAACAGGAAAGGGCAGCTAAGCCCCGCTCCCCTCCCTCTTCGACAACAGCTCACTCTGTAGCCAGAACACGTAATGGAAATTGACTAGTAGCAGGTGGACCTAGACCCATTTGTCGTGAAATCTCACTGTTCCGTTCTTCACTGGGAAGCTAATATGATTTGACAAGCCCCTTGCCAAGCGACCACCCCCTAGCTGGGTACACCATTGACGGTGAGGATGCACCAAGCAAGTCCACCATCAAGCAGGGACAAGTTCAAGAAGTCAGGAAATATAGCAGCTGCAACCAGCAGAGATCGACTGAAAGTGTTGCCACAAGAAAAGGTGATAAATGTGGAAGGTTATTCGAGTGCGAGTGCGATATCTATGGTAACCAGTCTCGTCTCTATTAGTAGTGCCTCAGTGGCTACGTGAAAGTATCTGAAGATGCTTCCGTACAAAATTCATGTTGTTCATGAGTTGTTTCCTGTAGACAATAGATTTCTGACAGTGGTTCATGTCACCTTTAACGCCAGATGGGGAATATCGCAGTGATTGGTTTTGATTTGCCAAAGCATGGTTCCACTTAGATCAGGCACGCCCCAGAATCTGGCACACCAGCAGGGCTGTGACTTGCTTCCAATAACTCTCTTTCTCTCTCTCTCTCTCTCTCTCTCTCTCTCTCTCTCTCTCTCTCTCTCATGACTACACATTCCCCCACCAATAAATCATTCTGTCTCAGTGGAAGTGCAGTGGCAGTGCCAAGGGAGAATCTGCAGACGCGCCGCATTTGAATGGCAGTGCAGTCGCATTGCATACGAATTGGTTACATATTTTATGTTCCTCAACAACGTAGATCGCAAACTAAGCAAATTTTCACTATTATTTATTCACTGTTACCCACTGAGAACACACCGTGATTTATATCTGGTGCAGGCAGTAGGCATACAGAGGGAAATAGATAGTTTTACAGATTTTGGCACTTAGGTTGCCACATATTCGTACCTTATTTAGTTAAGAATATGTACTTAGAGAAGGCTTTTGACAATGTTGACTGCAATACTCTCTTTGAAATTCTGAAGATGACAGGGGGAAGATACAGAGAGCGAAAGGCTATTTAAAATTTGTACAGAAACAAGAAGGCAGTTATAAGAGTGGAGTGGCATGAAAGGGAAGCAGTGCTTGGGAAGGGAGAAACACAGGCTTGTAGCCTCTCCCCTATGTTATTCAATCTGTATATTGAGCAAGCAGTACAGGAAACAAAAGAAAAATTCGGAGTAGGTATTAAAATCCATGGAGAAGAAATAAAAACTTTGAGGTTCGCTGATGACATAGTAATTCCGTCAGAGACAGCAAAGCACCTGGAAGAGCAGCTGAACGTAATGGACAGTGTCTTGAAAGGAGGATATAAGGTGAACATCAACAAAAGCAAAACGCGGATAGTGGAATGTAGTCGAATTAAATCGTGTGACGCTGAGGGAATTAGATTAGGAAATCATACGCTTAAAGTAGTAGATAAGTTTTGCTATTTGGGAAGCAAAATAACTGATGATGGTCGAAGTAGAGAGGATATAAAATATAGACTGGCAATGGCAAGGAAAGCGTTTCTGAAGAAGAAAAATTTGTTAACATCGAGTATAGATTTAAGTGTCAGGAAGTCTTTTCTGAAAGTATTTGTATGGAGTGTAGCCATGTATGGAAGTGAAACGTGGACGATGAATAGCTTAGACAAGAAGAGAATAGAAGCTTTCGAAATGTCGTGCTACAGAAGAATGCTGAAGATTAGATGGGTAGATCATATAACTAATGAGGAGGTATTGAATAGAATTGGGGAGATGAGAAATTTGTGGCACAACTTGACTAGAAGTAGGGATCACTCGGTAGGACATATTCTGAGGCATCAAGGGCAGCGTGGAGGGTAAAAATCGTAGAGGTGGACCGAGAGATGAATACAATAAGCAAAGTCAGAAGGATGTAGGTTGCAGTAGGTACTGGGAGATGAAGAAGCTTGCACAGGATAGAGTAGCATGGAGAGCTGCATGAAATCAGTCTCTGGACTGAAGACCACAACAACAACAATCGAAAAAAGTAAAGGCGATGTTCGAAATATTCTGTCACTCTCCAACTCACCGTGGAGACTTCGAAACTCTTTCACAGGAAAACATCGTAAACCTACTGGCCAGTATGTAAGTAATTTACCTTTTAGACAGTAATTAGTCTACGGAGCAAACGGTTCCATCTGTATGTGCACAGGCGGAGCTTTCCACTGAAACGGCAAACGGTCTCGAAAATAGATGGAAGATTGGAAGTGTCCTGAAAATGTTTAGAAAACTATACTTCTAATTCTTTTAAGGCCACAACGATTTCTTCAAACCTCAAGTTTTCTTCTACATCTATATAGATACTCCACAAGCCACTGTACGGTGAGTGGCACCGGGTACCCTGTACCTCATACTTATCATTTCCTTTCCTGTTCCACACGCAAATAGAGCGAGGAAAAAATGGCTGTCTGTATCTCTTCGTATTAGTACTAATTTCTCGTATCTCATCATCATGGTCCTTACGCATAATGTGTGTTGGTGGCAATAGAATCATTAGACAGTCATCTTCAAACGCCGGTTTTCAAGTTTTCTCAATAGTGTTTCTCGAAAAGAACATCGCCCTCCTTCCAGTTATTTACATTTGAGTTTCCAAAGCACCTCCGTTACGTCTTGCTTGAACCTACCGGTAATAAGTCTAGCAGCTTCGATATCTTCCTTCAATTCGACCTCCAAACACTCGAGTAGTACTCAAGAAGAGGTCGCACCATCGTCCTATATGCGGTCTTCTTTACAGATGACCCACGCTTTACTAAAATTTTCCCAATAAACTGACCACTCGCCTTCCCTACCACAGTTCTCACATGCACGATCCACCTCATACCACTTTGCAGCATTATGCCCAGATATTTAAACGATTTGACTATGTCAAGCAGGACACTCATGACACTGCATCCGAACATTACAGTTTTGATCTTCCTATTCCTCTGCATTAACCCACATTTTTCCACACTTAGGGCTAGCTGCCATTCGTCACACTGACTGGAAATTTTGTATAAGTCGTCATGTATCCTCCTACAATCACTGGACTTCCACACCTTACCAAATAACTCGGCAGCAACAAACAACCGCAGATTGATGCTCACCTTGTCCGCCAAATGATTTATATATGTAGAGAGCAACAGCGGTCCTACCACACTTTCCTGGGGCACTCCTGACGATTCCCTTGTCTCTGATGAACTGTCGCCGTCGAGGACAACTGGGTTCTTTTATTTAAGAAGTCCTCGAGACACTGACATATCCGTGAACTTATTCTACATGCTCGTACCTTCGTTAACAGCCTGCAATGGTGCACCGTATCAGACGCTTTCCGGAAATTTAGATATATGCAATCTGCCCGTTACCCTTCATCCACAGTTCGCTGTAGATCATGAGAGAAAAGGGTAAGCAGTGTTTCGCACGAGCGATGCTTTCTAAAACCGTGCTAATTCGTGGACATAAGATTCTCAGTCTCAAGAAAGTTTGTTAAATTCGAAATGAGAATATGTTCAAGGACTCTGCTGCAAACAGAAATTAGGGATATTGGTCTGAAATTTTGCGAGTCCGTCCTTTTGCTCATCATATACAGGGTGGCCCAGCTATCTTGTCCACCCAAAATACTCTGGAACAATAACAGCTATTGGAAAACGACTTTCACCGGTATCAATGTAGGGCTGGGGCCCATGAATGTACATGTTTGGAAACATTCTAAAACGAAAGCATATATGTTCAAGAATCATGAAAGAAGGTTGTATACATGGAAGAACCCTGGAGATACTAACAGGTTTCCGATAGATTATATAATGGTAAGACAGAGATTCTGGAACCAGGTTTTGAATTGTAAGACATTTCCAGGGGCAGATGTGGACTCTGACTACAACCTATTGGTTATAAACTGTAGATTAAAACTGAATAAACTGCAAAAAGGTGGGAATTTAAGGAGATGGGACCTGGATAAACTGAGAGAACCAGAGGTTGTACAGAGTTTCAGGGAGAGCATAAGAGAACAATTGACAGGAATGAGAGAAATAAATACAGTAGAAGAAGAATGGGTAGCTTTGAGGCATGAAATAGTGAAGGCAGCAGAGGATCAAGTAGGTAAAAAGACGAGGGCTAGTAGAAATGCTTGGGTACCAGAAGAGATACTGAATTTAATTGATGAAAGGAGAAAATACAAAAATGCAGTAAGTGAAGCAGCCAAAAAGGAATACAAACGTCACAAAAATGAGATCGACAGGAAGTGCAAAATGGCGAGGCAGGGATGGCTAGAGGACAAATATAAGAGTGTAGAGGCTTATCTCACGAGAGGTAAGATAGATACTGCCTACAGGAAAATTAAAGATACCTTTGGAGAAAAGAGAACCACTTTCATGAATATCAAGAGCTAAGATGGAAACCCAGTTCTAAGCAAAGAAGGGAAAGCAGGAAAGGTGGAAGGAATATATAGAGGGTCTATACAGGGGCGATGTTCTCGAGGACAATATCATGGAAATGGAAGACGATGTAAATGAAGATGAAATGGGAGATATGATACTGCGTGAAGAGTTCGACAGAGCACTAAAAAACCTAAGTCGAAACAAGGCCCCGGGAGTAGACACCATTCCATTAGAACTACTGACAGCCTTGGGAGAGCCAGGCCTCACAAAACTCTACCATCTGGTGATCAAGTTGTATGAGACAGGTGAAATTCCCTCAGACTTCAAGAAGAATATAATAATTCCAATCCCAAAAAAAATCAGGTGTTGACAAATGTGAAAATTACCGAAATATCAGTTTAATAAGTCACAGCTGCAAAATACTAACGCAAATTCCTTACAGACGAATGGAGAAACTGGCAGAAGCCGACCTCTGGGAAGATCAGTTTCGATTCCGTAGAAATGTTGGAACACGTGAGGCAATACTGACCCTACGACTTATCTTAGAAGAAAGATTAAGGAAAGGCAAACCTACGTTTCTACCATTTGTAGACTTAGAGAAAGCTTTTGACAATGTTGACTGGAATACTCTCTTTCAAATTCTGAAGGTGGCAGGGGTAAAATACAGGGAGCGAAAGGCTATTTACAATTTCTACAGAAACCACATGGTAATTATAAGAGTCTAGGGACATGAAAGGGAAGCAGTGGTTGGGAAGAGAGTGAGACAGGGTTGTACCCTCTCCCCGATGCTATTAAATCTGTATATTAAGCAAGCAGTAAAGCAAACAAAAGAAAAGTTCGGAGTAGGTATTAAAATCCATGGGGAAGAAATAAAAACTTTGTGGTTCGCCGATGACATTGTAATTCTGTCAGAAATTGCAAAGGACTTGGAAGTTTAGTTGAACGGAATGGACAGTGTCTTGAAAGGAGGCTATAAGATGAACGTCAACAAAACAAAACAAGGATAATGGAATGTAGTCGAATTAAGTCGGGTGATGCTGAGGGAATTAGATTAGGAAATGAGATACTTAACGTAGTAAAGGAGTTTTGCTATTTGGGGAGCAAAATAACTGATGATTGTCGAAGTAGAGAGGATATAAAATGTAGACCGGCAATGGCAGGGAAATCGTTTCTGAAGAATAGAAATTTGTTAACATCAAGTATTGATTTAAGTGTTAGGAAGTCGTTTCTGAAATTATTTGTATGGAGTGTAGCCATGTATGGAAGTGAAACGTGGACGATAAATAGTTTAGACAAGAAGAGAATAGAAGCTTTCGAAATGTGGTGCTACAGAAGATTGCTGAAGATTAGATGGGTAGATCACATAACTAATGAGGAGGTTTTAAATAGAATTGGGGAGAAGAAGAGTTTGACTAGAAGAAGGGATCGGTTGGTAGGACATGTTCTGAGGCATCAAGGGATCACCAATTTAGTACTGGAGGGCAGCGTGGAGGGTAAAAATCGTAGAGGGAGACCAAGAGCTG
The DNA here is from genome assembly GCF_023897955.1 of Schistocerca gregaria. Taxonomy (NCBI): domain Eukaryota; kingdom Metazoa; phylum Arthropoda; class Insecta; order Orthoptera; family Acrididae; genus Schistocerca; species Schistocerca gregaria. The sequence continues at coordinate 741,325,197 of NC_064920.1, read as the reverse complement.
AGTACATTAAGCAGATTCAGAAGGATGTAGGCTGCAATAGGTGCTGGGAGATGAAGAAGCTTTCAGACGATAGAGTAACATGGAGAGCTGCATCAAACCAGTCTCAGGACTGAAGACCACAACAACAACAACACATGTGTTTTTTAACAGAAACTTACGTTTTTTTTAAATGGACATCCTATATTTTTTCTTCAGTAATCCATAGCATGACGAAGCACATATACAATGGCGTTGATTGGATCGCAATATTCCCATTACATCCCGAGATTTCGAGACGCGAAGTTGACGCTTGAAACACCCGACATGCGCTGCTAGCGCACGTCCTGAGGCTCAGGCGTGAACCCCATGCTGCCCGCAGTAGACCGTCATTCATTTCGAACCTCTTGATGAGCATGGAAGTGTGATTACGCATGTCAATCACATCGCGATTACGGGCAGCATGGGGTTCACGCCTGAGCTTAAGGACGTGCGCTAGCAGCGCATGTCGGGTGTTTCAAGCGTCAACTTTGCGTCTTAATATCTCGGTATGTAATGGGAATATTGCGATGCAATCAACGCCATTGTGTATGTACTTTGTCATGCTATGGACTGCTGAAGAAAAATTATACGATGTCCATTTAAAAAAACATAAGTTTGTGTTAAAAAACACATATGCTTTCGTTTTAGAATGTTTCCAAATATGTACATTCATGGGCCCCAGCCCTACATTTATACCGGTGAAAGTCGTTTTCCAATAGCTGGTATTGTTCCATAGATATTTTGGGCTAACAAGATAGCTGGGACACCCTGTATACCGGAGTCGCTTGGGGCTTTGTGCTGGACGAGATATTCACGACAAAGGCAAGATAGGTGAGTAGCTAATGCCGTAGAGCATTCTTTGTAAAATCGAACTGGGATAAAATCCGGAACTAGTGATTTATTTACTTTCAAATATTTCAGCTATTTCTCTGCGCCAGGGATGCCTATTACTATGTCGTCCAAGCGGAAGTGTGTCCGATGGCCAAATGACAGTATGTTTGTTCGATTCACGTGTGTGAACTATTTCTTGAAAGTGAAATTTAAAACTTCAGCTTTCCTTTTGCTATCTTCAGCTGCCACACCAGACTGGTCAACAAGGGACTGAACGGCAGCCTTAGACCCGCTTAGCTATTTTACGTACGAACTAAATTTTCTCGGGTTCTCTGCCAGATCTTTTGCTAAGGTATGACAGTTGTAGTTGTTGTGTACACTCATGCTTATAAATTAAGGATAACTGCAGAATGTGGTGCGACACAATGTGGCACTACACAAAACTGGCGCTAATAGAATAGGCACATAGGGAACACACACGACACAGATCTGTAAGTTCACGCTATAGGTGATAAGTTGAGAAAACCGTCCCAAAACACATGTGCTACAAAACACCACTGTTTACTGCGAATGTACCCCAATATCAATATGGGATATGATCACTATGCACACTTACACAGACAGCACAATGGGTTGGCATACTCTGGATCAGGTGGTCGTGCAGCTGCTGGGATATAGTCTCCCATGCTTGCACCAGTGCCTGTTGGAGCGCCTGAAGTGTCGTAGGGGTTTGAAGACATGCAGCGATACGTCGACCGAGAGCATCCCAGATGTGCTCGATGGGGTTTAGGTGTGGAGAACAGGGAGGCCACTCCTCCACGATGGCGGCTCGGTGGGGCTGTGCGTTATCATCCATCAGAAGGAAGATGGGACCCACTGCACCTCTGAAAAGGCGGACATACTAGTGCAAGATGAAGTCCCGATACATCTGACATGTTACAGTTCCTCTGTCAAAGACATGCAGGTGTGAACGTGCACCAATCATAATACCACCCCACATCATCAAATCACTACCTCCATACAGGTCCCTTTCAAGGATATTAAGAGACCGATATTTGATTCCTGTTTCACACCAGATGAAAACCCGGCGAGAATCACTGCTCAGACTATACCTGGACTCGTCCGTGAACGTAACCTGGGACCACTGTTCGAATGACCATGTACTGTGTTCTTGACACGGGGCTTTAGGGGCTCTCCTGTGACCATGGGTCAGTGCAATGCACCTTGCAGGTCTCAGGCCGAATAAACCATGTCTGTTCAGTCGTCTGTAGACTGTGTGTCTGGAGAAAACTGTTCCATTAGCTCTGGTTAAGGTCCCGAGCAAGGCTACCTCCAGTACTCCGTGGCCGTCTGCGGGCACTGATGGTGATGTACACGGTGGACGTCCCGTACTGTAACGCCTGGACACGTTTCCTGTCTGCTAGAATCGTTGTCATAATCTTGATATCACACTTTGTGACACATGGAGGGCCCGTGCTACGACCTGCTATGTTTGGCTAGCCTCCGGTCACCCTAGCATTCTACCCCTCATAACGTCATCAATATGTGTTCTTTGAGCCATTTTCAACACACATTAGCACGTCTGAAAACGTTTGCACACTTACTCGCTGCACCGTATTCTGATATGCACCAACACACCTCTGCGTATCTGGACTGCTGCCAGCGCCACCGTGCGACGACCGCAGGTCAAATGCACTGCATGGTCATACCCTGAGGTTATTTAAACCCGCAAATCACTCACCAGAGCGTTGTTTCACCATGTATCAGCATTGTCCTTAATTTATGAGCTTGAGTGTATTTCGCGCATAGATCTTTCTACAGACGCACGAATCTCTACTAACCTTCGTTTGTCGTCATTTATGCGTTCCCTTTTGAACCGAGAGTGCAACAGCCTCTGCTTCCTCAGCCGCCACAGAATTTAGTTATTAAACCACGGTGGGTCTTTTCCACCCTTAATCCACTTACTAGGCCCGTAAGTCTCCAGGCCACGATATACAATTTCCTTCTTCCACATCCACCTTACTGGAATTATGGGATGCCAGTTCACTGTCTAAGCGAAATGTTAATAACTGCTTGTCTGCTTTAACTAGTAGAAACACTCTCCTAACATTGTTGACTGATTTATTAACTTCCGTAATCATAGTTTCTATATTCATATCATAATCGCTAATCGTCGTTTCTACACCGACTTTGCCGGCCGCAGTGACCGAGCTGTTCTGGGCTCTTCAGTCCTTAACCGTGCGACCGCTACGGACGCAGATTCGAATCCTGCCTCGGGCATGGATGTGTGTGACTTCCTTAGGTTAGTTAGGTTTAAGTAGTTCTATGTTCTAGGGGACTGATGACGTCAGATGTTAAGTCCCATAGTGCTCAGAGCCATTTCAGCCATTTACACCGACTTTGTCGATAACGTCTGGCCTATTTGTAACTACAAGATCTAAGATATTTCCATTACGTTTGGGCTGCCGAGCTAGCTGCTCAAGACAATTCCCAGGAAATGTATTCAAAAGTATTTTGCATGACTATCTGTAATCCCCACAAGGAATCCATAGACATCTCAACCTATACTCGACAGGTTAAAGTCGCCTCCAACCAGTATTGCGTGATCTGGGTATTTACGTGCTATTGACCGAAGACTTTCACTGAATGACTCTAGAACTGTCACGGCAGAACGGGGTGGCCCGTAAAAGCAACCAACAATTATCTTGGCTTCACCTACACCTGTTGTAAGCGACCAGATGACTTCACTGTCACACTCAAATTGGGTCTCAGTAGAGACAATATTTTTGTCAACTGCAATGCACTCTCCCCCTCCTATGGCCTCTAATCTGTCTTTCCGATATACGTTCCGCGGCTCAGTAAACAACTCAGAGCTTTCCATTTCGGGTTTCAGCCAGAACTCTGCCCCAAGAATAATTTTGAGAACTTTCGATAACTTTATAACGAATACTTCCACATTTAAATCCCATAGTGCTCAAAGCCATTTGAACCATTTGTCTTTATTCTGAAAGCTGTTTGACTTCACTTGCTCGATATTGTCTGGCAAGTCTTCATCAGACCGCCTCATAATACTGCCTAGCCTAGCCTAATAAACCTCATGTGTACTCCACAAGTACTCTGCCACCCGAGTAGCTGCTTCCTGGCCTGTCAAGCGAAGTCCTACAAATCCCCATACGATAAGCAGGTCTAGAATTTACAACCAAAACGGGCACAGAGCTGACGAAGCCTTTGGTTGAGACCCTCCACTCGGCTCCAAACCAAAGGATCCCGATCAACCCTGGGAACGATGCTGGAAATTGCGATCTCTCGTAGCACCCTCCGCATTAAGCCACACCACCTCCGTCAACCGCCCATATGAACTGAAGATCGCCTCAGAATCCATGTGGTAAGTGTCGTCGGTGCCGACGTAAGCCACAACTTGTAGAGGACGGCGCCCTGCAGTCTCTGTAGCCACAAGGTAGACCGCCTTCACATCTCGGATGAGGTCCGTAGGTGGACATCCCGAGCCCACATTGGCTTTCTTTCCAGCCCTGAACGCTATCTGGTTAAAGGGCTCCAAAACGCGCCTGGAGCTCTCAGTAACTAGCAGACTCCCACCATGTACCAGTTAGAACCCTGCTGAATGAGTGGCCACCTGTCCGCTCACATGGTGAATGAGCGAGACCAGGAGACCAGTCTCCACATTGGCCCTCTGTCTCGAGCAACGCATACGAGTTACCACCCGTCACTCACACTGCTGTGATGGCGAATCCACCGCGTTGGGTGCTCTAGGAGGTGCCTCGCAAACAGAGCCCTGAGGTGTCCCAAGTGATGCGCCGGATTCTCCGCCACGCTACACCCCGAAGCAGCAGCCTGAAGGTGACTGACCACAGCCAAAGGCGTATTCAGCTGTTTCCAAACTGCGGCCAGCTCCTCCTGCCTCCGCACGCAGCATGCTCACTTCCTAACCGTCCTAGCAAGACTAACTGAAATCAAAATGGTTCAAATGGATCTGACCACTATGGGACTTAACATCTGAGGTCATCAGTCCCCTAGAACTTAGAACTACTTAAATCTAACTAACCTAAGGACATCACACACATCCATGCCCGAGGCAGGATTCGAACCTGCGACCGTAGCTGTCGCGCGGTTCCAGACTGAAGCGCCTAGAATCGCTAGGCCGACTAACTGAAGAAGTAAACTATAAAAGCAGACAATCCTAGATATGCAACTTGCTACCCTCCTGATGTATCACCAGTGGACGCTGATGTGTTAATGAGCTACGTAGCTGGCTTTTCAGTTACCAAATATTGCGCCATTGAGCTTAGGGAAATGGACAGTGCTTCCAAAACGCAGTTTTCTTTTTGAAGTAATAAATAAATTGTTTTTCATCTTGCATTGTCTTACTGTGGGCAATGTGCAGTCAGGTCTACTTAAAATGCGAGGTCTGAAATCCATTCTGGATATTCTAATTTTCGTTCCTGCTCTTCTTGTTTTTTCGTATATTCAGTTATAGCGGGTTTTAAACCGGAAAAATCGCTCCAGGCATCTCCTTGACTTAATCAACGTAATTTGCAGTAATATATTGTCTCCATGCTCTTCGTCCAAATCCATCGAAAACTGTTGCAACTCACGTTGTAATAATGCGTGGGATTTCAGAAAATTTACTATTCACACCACCAGTTTCATCATGTGTTCCAAACTACCTTTCATCGTCTGGTTTTGAACACTAGGCAAGATTCCCGCCTGCGCCCGATCTGGCTCGACGTGTCCACTGAATTCCTCAGAACGAAACTGCAGCCTAGCTGCAACGCAGCCACCTTCTGCTGCAACTCCGAAACAATCTTACGATCAGCGTCACTCGAAACTATTTGCTCTAAGTCAGAAAACGGGTTAGAAATATGCACCAAATGTGCGCGTAATCTAGTAAGTTGTTTCAGGTTAGGCTGATTTACTGAAAACCAACTAAGATTTTTTTCACACTCACCCACCGCCTGACCGGCCGCGGCTACGCCGGCCGGCAGACCACCGATGACTTCCTTAGTAACAACAGGCCGCTGCAAGGAATCTCGTAAACATGCAGCCAGCTCTGGAACAGTGCCCTCCTTGTCAATCCCATGAATTTTAATTTCGTACAAAAGCTGCTCGCGCCGTAGCAATCCTGAGCCTGGGCACTCCCTCGCCGCCATCACACCCTGAAATATACACTCTAAAAGTAAATGTGAACAAACAAACAAATAAACAAATATTAATCATTACTAACTAAACTTCCACCAGCAACTCAAGGGGATCAGGTAGCGAAAGTACAACCACGCTCTGCCACCAGTAATGAACCATCAATGAAGGCGGTTCACAAACAACAACTCAAGTACACATGTGATTCCAAAACATTATCGTGGAAGTAGGCGCTAGGAGGTGCTGTGTGGAATAACACACACTGCTTAACATATCTTTTTATTTCAAAAGACTTTCTGAGTAGTAAATTTTTAAGTCTGACTTTAAAAAAAATTCAAAAACAATTTCCAATAGCTGACAAATTTTCTTTATGAAAAGGAGATTGGAAGGTATGACGTTAACAACTTCTCAATAATAAGATTTTAAACAAGAGTACAATTCCTTAAAAAAATTTAAGTAGCTACACTACTGGCCATTAAAATTGCTACACCAAGAAGAAATGCAGATGATAAACGGGTATTCATTGGCAAATAGATTATACTAGCACTGACATCTGATTACATTTTCACGCAATTTGGGTGCATAGATCCTGAGAAATCAGTACACAGAACAACCACCTCTGCCCATAATAACGGCGTTGATACACCTGGGCATTGAGTGGAACAGAGCTCGGATGGCGTGTACAGGTACAGCTGCCCATGCAGCTTCAACACAATACGACAGTTCATCAAGAGTAGTGACTGATGTATTGCTCCACCTCCTTCCAGAGGGCGGTAGCGATTCAAACAGCGCGCCAAACCGAAAGCGCCACTGCAAACACTAGACGCGAAGCAAAAGCACTCCGCATGGCGCGCTTTTCGAAGACCAGACACAACTACGGCTCAGAGTGCGTCCCTTGATCACTTGTCATACATTTGGGCTCGGCAGAAATATGATCAACATCAATGACTTCCACTTTTGTCTCCCTTACATCATTTCCCCCTCCTCCTCCATTCTTATCCCTGTACAGCCCCTCTCCTCTTCCCCTTCCCTACAGATCACATTCTCTCCCCTCTGGGCGCTCCTCCCTGGCCAAGGAAGTGCCCCCTTTCTTTGGCAACCACCCTTGGTGGGGCTTCCTGCCAGGACCCCAGGAGGCCTTCTACCACAACTCGGCCATGGGACACACGGTCTGTGTGCCCCAAGGTTGCCCACCCTCTTTTGGTTCCAGACCTTTCAGATGCCTGTCCTCCTCAACCTATGAAAGAAAAAAATAAGAAACGTAAGTCCCTGGACAATGCTCCCTTGTGCTTCCAGATGTGCCATCTCCCTGCTCACAGCCTGAGTCTGGCCTCTTACTTATGGATGTTACCTCTTCCTCATTGGTGATAGCATCAGCCAGTTCCACAATGCCACCACTACCTGTGACTGTCATTGCAGCTTGCAACGTTGTAAGTAACACCCATCCTCTGCTTGTTTTATTACCTTTACATGCCCTTTCCGCCAAATTCCATCACTTAATCAAAGAGAGCAAGTGTGTGTGCTGGGAACACTCCATCTTCTCTCTAAGTTCTTCTGAACCTTCATCACTACATTCTGCTTCCTTCAAGTTTGCTAGCAGCACGCTTCCATTCTGGGCGTTGCCCTTCCAGGTGGAATTTGTACACATCTGTCAGTTCTCATGGAATACTTTGCGACACATTTTGGGACAGCATTGGCATCAGCCTCCTATTCAGCTACCTTCCTCCTCTGGGAGCAGTGGGCTGAAGCTTGCTGCTTATGTTTTAACATTGCCAAGCGTAATCCTACAATGAACCTCTTATTGAATGGGACTTTCTTCTGGTCCTCTCTTCTTCCCATGATTGAGCGCCTGGCCTTGATTCCATTCACAACCAATTGCTTCAGTACCTCAATTCTCCACAAAGACAGTATCTTCTTCAGGTGTTTAAGCGTATTTGGCTCCAAGGTATTTTCCCCCTCAATGAAGAGGCAATATAGTGGTTCCTGTTCTTAAGCCTGGCAAGGTTCTGTCGTCTGACCAGTGTCCCTGCAAATTACTAGAATGGCTGGTAGTTCGTTGGTTCAGTTGGGTCCTTGAATCTTGAGACGATTTATACCCTTACCAGTGCACCATTTGGAAGGGGCAGCTTCCATTCGGTCATCTTGTCAGATTGGAAACCACAATTGGACAGGGCTGTTCTCAGTGTCGCCATCTTACCGCAATTTTCTTTGATACTTGTACGGCCTACCACACAGCCTGACGCCATCACTTCCTCCTTACACTCCAGGAGTTGGGGTTTTAGGGCCAGTTCCTGTCCTATGAGTCATTCAGTGTCCAAGTTGACACAGTTCTCAGGGCTCAACATCAAGTCTCCTTCTTTCTCTCGTCGCTAGTAATTAACTTGTGGCATCTACCAGATCATTGGCCAACTGTGCTCTACACCTGGATGACTTTTGTATTTGGGCTAGCTCCAACTCTGTGGCCTCTGTGGAAAGACAGTTGTGTGTCATTTGACGTGTTTTCATATCATACATGGTGCATTTCTGTAGCTGTAGTAAGCTCTACCTCAACCCCCAAACACTCAGCCATAATCTGTCAGTTTCATTTATTTGGTCTTCTTTTTGACATAAAGCTTACTTAGTTGTTTTTGTAAACTCAATGTCCTTTACTTCCTTGCCCACACCACTTGGAGTGCAGATCGTTCAACCCTTCTCTACCTTTACTGGGCATTAGTTCTGTCTCATTTGGACTAAGGATGTCAAGTTAATGGATCAGCCATCCCTTCCATGTTACTCCTCTTAGACCCAGTATCCATTTAGCCACCAGTACCTTTTACATTAAACCTGCCTACAATCTTCTGGTTAACACTGGGATCCCTGCCCCTTCAATTCAGCAGTCCCAGCTCCTGGTTTCTTATGCTGTCACTGTCCATTCTTCCCCTCACTAACCCCTCCTATTTTTTTCACAGCTTCTGGGCATCATCCACCATTGGGTGGGTTTACCAGTCAGGTTCCATCTCATTTCTCTTCATTGTGACTTGTATCTCCTCTCCTTGTCCTCTTCCCCATGTTCTCTCCTGAACCCTGAACCACATGATTATTTCCTCAGCCTCAGATTTTGATGGATCTCTTTCAGGATCCGAAAGCTTCCATTGCTCCAATGGTGTTTCATTGTTTGTTCCAGATGCTCTTAAGGGAGTTTCATGATGCCTTATTTTTTTACACTAACAGCTCTAAATCCGCCTATCATATCTTGAACTGGTACAGAACACCATCTCTTGCCTCCCATGTATGGGGTGTTTACCACTTAATTGATAACCATCTACATCTATATGACTACTCTGCAATTCACATTTAAGTGCTTGGCAGAGGGTTCATCGCACCACAGATCAAACGGTCCTCACTCACCTGAGTATTGTTATGTACAGACTATTAGTGACTTTCGCGCCACTGATCCGAGTTTTTCCCGACACAACTTGTGTCTTTGCCATCCATGACCTTCTCGCTGGTCATGGTGATGCTGGTTGTTCAGTTAATTTCCTTTGGGTTCCTGGTCGTGTAGGTATCACGAGTAATGAATTTACTGATCGTCTAGCTAGGGGGTGGCCACTTACTCCTCATTCTGCGTAACCCCTTTGGTGGCGGATATGCTGCTTCACACATAAAATCCATTTTTGCTCAGTCATGGATTGTCTACTGGGATACTGTCTCTCTGTTTAATAAATTTAGCGCAATCCGTGAGACTCCCACCATATGGCGTTCTTTTCTCAGCTTCTCCCAATGGGAATATACTATCCTCTGCCATCTCCATATTGGCCATATTAGACTGCCCCATGGTTTTTTATGCCATTATGAGCCAGCCTCCTCTCACAGTAATCTTTATTTTTCTGGACTGCTGTTGCAGTTTAGCCCTTTGCACTATGCATCTCCTCCCACCTTTCTTATCTTGGGTGTTGGCAGACAAACCTCACATGGCTATGTCTTCACTTTCCTTTGTGATAGTGGTTTGTCCTCTCAGGTTTATGTACTTGAATTTACCTCTGGAATTTGAGTCCCTCAGCGTACATGTTGGTTATGGAGGCCTTGACCTTGCCTCCACATTGGTCAGTTTCTCTCCACCTTTTTCCCTACATTTCATCTGCTCCGTTGGGCAGTTTTGTTTTTCTTTTTCTTGGGTCTGCTTCCCCTCGTGTTGTCCCTATTTTATTGTGATAATAGTGCGGTATGGGTGTCAGGATAGGTGAGTGATGGTGTTGATGCCCCACTGCATGCAGCGTTTCTGATACACCCCCACTCTCCCCATTTCAACCCAACTCCTCCAGCACTTTCCTCTTCCTACTGCCCTATAGCCCTTTTTATCTCTTTTTTGTTTTCCTTCTCCCGTCCCCTTGAGTGGACTGTGCTGTTTGTGTTGTTTCACCCTTGATTTCTGCCATTTTAGGTCATGGGACCAATGACCTCAGTATTTTGTCCCTTCCCCCCAATCAACCAACCAATTTCTGCTAAATTTGAGAAAATTGTGCAGGCCCAAAAATGCCGCACCCTAATGCTAAATGAAATGTTGCACAGCACTGAGTATTTTTGAGAAGCATTGAGCAATGTCAAGACAGGCGAACCGTCAGCCCACACATGGCCAGAACACCATACTCGTGTGTAGTTTGGCATGCATTGGCCAAGACTGATACAGATACCAGTGTTTATAATTAAAATGCAACTACACACAGAAGTACCGTGTAGGCTGTAATTATCATATGGCAGAGAAACTTGGGAAATGCGCTAATGAATTCGTGCAGAACTGATGTAGACTGGAAAAAAATTAGTTCCAGTTTTGGCTATGAGGTGCAAATCTGGCGCTGCATCGTATCTCGTCGGCGCCCATGTGGAACAAACTTTATAAGTGGCAGTTAATAATAAAATCAACATTATGCCTCATCACTTGTTTGGCTTTTTCTACTCATGTATTCCATTGCGTATGGAAAATTTCTATACATCATTCTTGCATTCACAACGCCAGATTTGCACCTGGTGGCCAAAATTGGAACCTGTTTTTTCCTGTGTAAATCGGTTTCGAATTCACGCATTATAGTGTTCGTCAAGTTTTGCTGCCATACGAAAATCAGCTAAGACTGGACGTCTGTTGGTAGCTGCACTTTAATTACAAAGACCCAGTAAATACATGAATGTGCAAAACGCATTCCTTTGGGCTACAGGAAATCCACGTCATCTGCACGTGAAAGATGTGGGTGTCCAGTGTGCAATGTCATGTAGGCGAATCTTAATCACATTCTTTCCTGACGCAATAGAGAGTGAGGTGACACAACAACAAATTTATTAAAAGACCCCTGTTTCCCACTTGGAACTATTGTGATCAAAGTCTTTGTTCCACACAATCAGCTGATTTCGGAGATTTGCTATTGTCTACACCAAAACAGCATTTCCGTTTAAAATTGTGAGTAAGCACTTGCAATGACAATCGTCAAAGGCAGCTGATCGTGTGAAATGAATGATTCTGATCATAATATAGTCAAGACTGAAACTGGAAGTGTCTTTTACTTGAAGATCAGTTACAGTGCACGTGACTTCTGTTGGATGGTGCTAATGTTCTTTCAGAGAGCACCTTGACATACTCGGATCTGCATCTTCACGGAAAATTGATGCTTATGGAGTTCTAGCCCTTTGAGTCTCTTGCTTTATTCCAACATGAGGTTTCTCTTGTGACAGTTACGGGCGCTGCTTGTGAAACTATCCCTCGCTATTCTCGAATTTCAGGAGAAATTTGAACCAAGTAGTGATTCAGTTATTCAACATACATTGAAAGATTTGTTTTAGGATATGGAACGTCGTGTTCCTGTGTTTGTGTCATAATGGTAGCAGAAACGTATTCGTATCGAAAAATTAAGGAAATTTGTTTTAAGTGGTCACCATTATGATACACAACTGAATACGACGTTCCATGTTCTAAAACAAATGTTTCAATGTATATCCAGGAACTGCTCATTTCACAATTCCTTTGCTAAAATGCATGATGTTTTCTACGATGAAGTCTAATTTCGTGGTTGTGGTTACGGACTGCCTGTCAGTACTCTCTCCCACTCAGTTTTCTAGATCTTTATGTGCCTGTTGCAGCCACGTTCACAGCAGTGCAAGAGTCGTGTCCTCTATATACAGTGTTATCGGCCCCAGAGTATGTCTTCTTGAGTGTGACCTTAAGATAATTTCGCACTCTAGCTTACACGTAGCGTCGTAATGATAAAAAAAGACTTAAAAGATTTATTGTACATCCATTTTCAGGTATTATAGGCTATGAACGTATTCAGTCTCCCACGGTTCACGTCATATTATCGTGAAAAAATATAGGCCATGAATAAATATTTGCTTTTAACAGCATTTTCATGGTGCCTACAGTTCAATACACGCATTCAGCAAGCCTACGCGCAATGCCATTCGTAAGACAACGCGGTAATTGTTACTGAGAAACCTTTTGAGGTTGCCAAGGAGCTCCACCCATGTACACAAAGGAAGGCATGGACGCACACTGTATCGATATAATCTTTACTGATCTGTGTCGTCAGAGACTCGACGAACAAAGGCTATCCAATTATTTTCCCTTCCAGCTTTGTATTTTGCATACTTGTCACTATAATGAAGCTGCGTCGTTCACATCTCAGACAATCGGGGCTGATCTTCAAGTACGCTGCGCTTGCATCACAAGATTAACTACTCTGTTGGAGTACTAAACGAATAAAAAACATCAAATGGATATTAACGTGGAGCCGTTACTCTCACGAATCGACAACATTTCCAGATTTGTGTGATCTAATTTGTATACAAAGAGTACTTTCGCTGCAGAGTGCGGCATTTTTGTTCAGTTTCTAAATTGAAATTTCGTTACAGGATCCTGCTCCATTCTGTAAAGACCTATGTGTGTGCTGTAGTTGTCAAGAAGAAACAGAGATTGTTAAGGACATGCGGTCACACTGACAATCATCACATTCTGAGGTCAAATTTCGTGGATCTGCGTACGTCTCTTGTCATTCCACTATTTCCACGCACACGCACACACAACAGTCTTACACCGATCTCTTTCAGAAGCGAATATTGCGAAAAATGACTTCTACGTGCACGTTGGTATTTGTTTTTAAGTTTTCACTTCTGTTGATGGCTCTTCACTAACTTTTCTTTGGTCTCTTCCCCCCAAATCAGCCAAACAACTGACTTTTACGGAAACACAAGCGAGATCGTAGCGGGGTCTACATTCATTCATCTCTTTACAGTTTGAATTACGTACTCCTATGCACCGTTTGGGATTCGATTCGGTCAGATCTTAGTTTTCGTGTGTTGCAATTTTCACATAATTTTTTATGCCAGTTACTTGATTAAAGTGAACACCAGGAAGGACAGCAACTAACAAAATTTTACTTACTGTGCACATAATGTAAAGCATTAAAAGTACATGAAAATTGTTTTGAGTGGTTTTGCAGTACACAGGGTACGAGATTAAGGGGCAGGTCCGTGAATACCAGGGGAAACCTTGAAAAAAACTGCTAGTTTTCTAACAGTGTAGCCCGAAGAATAATATTTCAAAGCCCATATAATGCTTACCATCTTTTAAGACATCTTTTGGGAACATTTTTATGTAAGAACCACAGCTTTAGCTCTCATACATTTTTTATTGGATTCCTTGTTGCAAGTAAAATAAACCATACTAATTATTTATGTACATCACAGGTACACATTACTCAAAATAAAAACAAAGTAGAAGGTTTATTTTTTCCTGTAAGTTCTTTGAGCTATTATCTGTAAAGTAGACTATTGAAAATATGGTGCTGTCATAAATAGTGGTGCGTAAGAATTTTAAGTATTGTCATTAAAAATTTTGCGAGTGAATTTATTTTCAAAGTTAAGTCACAACGGTAGTCTGCTATTTAGTTAAGCATAACAGTTTTTAGCCAAAGTGTATCAGAACATGAAATTCTTTAACTTTCGGGAAATTCAAGTTAAAGTTCAAACTTGCTTTTTGTATTAAATTTGCGTGGCACTAATGCATTACACATCCATATTCATCTTGTTTCTTCTTCCCTTCTCTTCTTCTAACTTCTTTTCCTTATTCCTGCTTCTTTGGTGGCTTTCAACACAGATCTTTCTGCTTCGAAGTGTCTCCTTCGTTCGGTCAATGGCTATTAGAGCTCTATGCATATTAGTTCACCAGGCAATCCCATCAGTTCCACAACATTACGTCTTGACACTCCACCGTCACTGAAACAGAGACAAGTATCTAGTACACCTGTTTTCAAAGTATTTAGCCCTACTATAACAGTTTCTGGTATCCGTTCCCATATACAAGTGTTGGGACTTTCATTTGGATTTTGAGTCCTACCAAGTAAACATTTCTCTAATAATCTTGTGTCACTAAGTTTCCTACATATATGTTTTATAACTTCCATTATAGCAAATGGCAAAGAACGTATATGGTTGTAGTTTAACCTTGAGTAACAGCCCTCTGATAACTACACTATGAATCACTGCCAGGTGGGCAGAGTGGATGATATAAGTTGTGATTTATGGAGTATTATGAAAGAAGGTAGCCTATACTGCCATTTTCATTCCTTAAAGATCATTTTTATTTTCTCTTGTGGCTTTCCATAATAATACTGCAACCTATCTATTTCTTCATCTGTAAGCCGAACTTGTCCTCTATTGTACAGCTAATTTCTTTCCCTTCAAATTCCTATTCAAGTCCCTCAGTCTTGTACCTATCCTTTCCTGGACATGTCCAACAAATTCCAGCATAAGATTTGGATTCATAGTCTTTTTGACACCCTTTTGAGTCTCCATCTTCTAGGTAAGATGCATATATCACACCATATTTCTCCACGGACCTGTGAAATATCTTCACAACACCTTCAGATTCCATGCCTCCACTATAACCACTAAAATTAATCAAACGTTTATGATCTTCAGTTCCTCTAGTACAGCCATGGCAGTACTTGATAATACATTCCACATTTTACCATAGTCCAAGGAGGCAGCCGTCACTACACTACTTAGGGAAATATGGCCTCTTCGTTGCCAGGAAGCATCCAGGGTTGCAGACAAACATTTATTGCTGTCATTCATGTCTACACTTTCCTGAACAACATTTTTCTTACTATCATTTGCTACTTCTTCTAAGGCCTATAGAATAATTTTGTTGTACCTCTCAAACCTTGCAGGGGGAGGTAAGTCCATAAGAGCACAGAAAATTTGTACACTTCTATACCCTTTGCCTATAGACCTCATAGCTTAAGGAAACTTACTATTTGTGTTACACACTCTGTTTAGTTACACCATATGGATAATCACATTCTCTTAAATCACAAAAATTATAAAAAGTTCTTCATTTTGATGCACAGTCTCTTCTAGCGCGTATCTCCTCAACTACTTTCACTGCAAAGCTTTATTTATTAGTTCAAATGGAGCACAGAGTTCAACAATAACACAATCTGAATCAGTAGTTAACGTCTCTATATTATCAGCACTAATGCTGTCAAACCCATTGTCCAGATATTTCAGTTTTAGCTTCGAAGCACTTGGAGTAGCTGAAGCTGATTCAAGTGTTGTATCACGTTGTATTTCAGTATTAGCAGAGTTAATCCGTTTGGTGAACCGATTTCCATAAAATTTACGTTGTTTGGTACCGAACTTCTTAATTATTCCCATTGCTTTCAAGTGGAATAAGAAAATCACTCACGTAATAAAAAATTCACGCACACAATTCCTTCAGTGTGAACAAAATATTTGGGCCAAAAAACAGCAAATAATGACTAAACTCTCTGTATAGACAAAAGATAAGCAACTGTAAAGTTTTCGCAGTTTAGCCAACTTAAGAGACTAAAACGTCATAAAAACGAAACAAATGAGAGAAAGACTATATTTAACAGAACTGTTTGTCTACCATGGGGACATCATGCAGCCACTTTTAAATTCCTCTAATTTTGGTACTTTTTGTGGTCCATTTTCCTCTAATTAAACTTTTTCTCGTTCAGAAAACTAGAGAGAATTTTTAAGACAAAAATTGAAAAATCGATTTTTTGGTAGTTATTCACATACAAGTCCCCTTAAATACTCACGACGAGAACACGGGAAGAGCCATAATCTGATTTGCCAGAAACTTTGCTAAATGGGAGAAGATCCAAAGTAAGCGAACACATGTCTCGGCTTACCTGCAGATACACGACCATTTGTGGGATACGACTCTCAAAGTTGTCGACGAAATTTAGATGTTTTATATCGTGCAATAGAACTGGGCCGAATTAGTGACCTTTCGCTTTTTGCGTCCTGTGTTCGAAACCCGATTTTAGTTTTCGTTTATTTTCTTTTTTTCTTTTATCTACCCATGTCCACGAATGTTTCTTATCAATTTAGGCCATACAAGGGCGTCATATTAAATGTAGACTTACAACTATGTTTCACAATAAGTGTCACACGTTCATTGTGTAACATACGTGCTTATGGTATTTTCCCACCTTACAATCTTATAAAATTCTGATGTACTTATATTTTATTCTCATATCAATTCTTAGTTCTCATATTTTATTCTTAAGTTTCTTCTTCATGAAGATTAGGTGCAATCCCTTGGATGATACCGATTTTAGAGGCATTTGAAACATACAGACTCCGAACACCACGAACATCGCGCGAAGGCAGGTTTGTAACATCGACGTATCTTCGTATTAATTTCACTCGGGAATGAAACGTCATTAATACTGCTGAAGTTATCACGCGTTGCCAATAAGTTCGCGCAAAAAGCACATGACGTATCGCTTTTCCGAAAACTGGCGCTTGCCGTTGGTTATGAGTCAAGGTACACTACAGACTACAATTTCAAATAATATTTCCTTTCATTTACAGTTTTTTTTAAATTCATTCACCAGACATACAATTAGCAGACTAGTAAAGACAACGTTACTGCAATATGCATTGGAAAATTTCAATATCCGATGGAAAACGTTCGTGCAATAATCTTCGACGGCGCGAAAATGTGAAGCCTGCAACGCTACTGTGCCACCGCTTCAGCTGGAGTCACTGCTTGCTTGAAGACATATAAAGCGCCTTGAAAACTTAGGTCACCATTTTCTCAGGTATATCGAATGAGCATCTACGTGTTCGCTTACTTTGAGCCCTTTCCCACAGATCGAAGTTTCTGGGCACTCGGATTTTGGTAGTTTCCGTGTCCTCCTCGTAAGATCTGTCAGTTCTGACAGCAACAATGACTGTAATCCGGCTTGGCGTGTAGTCGAGTTCTGCTTGGATGACAGATGTGGGTACGCCAGAGAGGCAGTGGCTGGTAGGTAGTGGCGTGATAGTCTGTCCACACCCCTGACTGGATGTTTTCAGTTAGTGCCAGATATAGGGAACGTCCCAGCCAGTGCGTTTGTAGCGAGGTACTTCAGGACGGCATGAGCAACACGCGGTCTTGCGTTGTCCTCTTGAAGACTGATGTCACAGAGACCTCTAACACACAAGGACTGCACAAAAATTTAGAAAGGCCCCGAAGAATGCATGCTTGAATATAAAGGTGCATGATAGCCAAGTCTGCAGGTTGACTTCCGGAAGGCGTTCGATACAGTTCCGCACTGTCGCCTGATAAAGTAAGAGTCTACGGAATACCAGACCAGGTGTGGCTGGATTGAAGAGTTATTAGCAAACAGAACACAGCATGTTGTTTTCAATGGAGAGACGTCTACAGACGTTAAAGTAACCTCTGGCGTGCCACAGGGGAGAGTTATGGGACCGTTGCTTTTCACAATATATGTAAATGACCTAGTAGATAGTGTCGGAAGTTCCATGCGGCTTTTCGCGGATGATGCTGTAGTATGCAGAGACGTTGCAGCATTAGAAAATTGCAGTGAAATGCAGGAATATCTACAGCGGATTGTCACTTGGTGCAAGGAGTGGCAACTGACCCTTAACATAGACAAATAATATATATATTGCGAATACATAGAAAGAAGGATCCTTTATTGTATGATTATTTGATAGCGGAACAAAAAAAAACTGGTAGCAGTTACTTCTGTAAAATATCTGGGAGTATGCGTACGGAAGGATATGAAGTGGAATGATCATATAAAATTAATTGTTGGTAAGTCGGGTGCCAGGTTGAGATTCATTGGGAGAGTCCTTAGAAAATGTAGTCCATCAACAAAGGAGGTGGCTTACAAAACACTCGTTCGACCTATACTTGAGTATTGCTCATCAGTGTGGGATCCGTACCAGATTGGGTTGACGGAGGAGATAGAGAAGATCCAAAGAAGAGCGGCGTGTTTCGTCACAGGGTTATATGGAAAGCGTGATAGCGTTGCGGAGATGTTTAGCACTCTTAAGTGGCAGACTCAGCAAGAGAGGAGCTCTGCATCGCGGTGTAGCTTGCTGTCCAGGTTTCGAGAGGGTGCGTTTCTGGATGAGGTATCGAATATATTGCTTCCCCCTACTTATACCTCCAGAGGAGATCACGAATGTAAAATTAGAGAGATTCGAATGCGCACGGAGGCTTTCTGGCAGTCGTTCTTCCCGCGAACCATACGCGAGTGGAACAGGAAAGGGAGGTAATGACAGTGGCACGTAAAATGCCCTCCGCCGCACACCGTTGGGTGGCTTGCGGAGTATAAATGTAGATGTAGATGTTGCAATGCACCTGTGCACTGTCCTCAGTATGTTACAAATGTCGCCGTGGTTAGAACAGCAGTATTGCGTACAGCTGTGAGCGCATTATTCAGGAGCTAAGCAGATTGGAATGTGGGTAAATCCTTAGTGCTTGCATGGTGGGTGCTTCCGTAACCAAGATAGCCGAAGTGTTTGGTGTTTCGAAAGTCACCATACTGAAGATTTATAATGTATACATGAAAAGTGGTAAGGGAGAATGCGGACGAAAGTGTGCGTTGCGCGATTGCGTCGACGCTAATGGAAGAGGACTGTGATGAAAGATAAGACCGGCAGTTTCAAAAGTCATTGCACAACGGAATGCCGCACTCGCGAACCATGTCGGGATCGAAACAATCCGAACGGAGCTCCAGGAGGAGGAAATTGAAGCGAGAGCCGGAATTCCAGAGCCACTCATGAGTGACACAAATACCCATATCAGGAAAACTTAATGCTGAGGTCCTAAACCTTCGACTATGGAGCGATGGGAGAGTCGTTTGGTCGGATGACAGTTGTACACTGTTTCCAACTTCTGGCTCAGTTTATGCCGTAAGAGCAAAGCATGGGGGCGTGGGGCTCGACGATGATTTGGGCAGCCATATGCAGGATTTCATGGGCCCCATGGTTACGCTACAAGATCAGTTATAGCCTAGGATTATGTGACCATTTTGGCTGATGCGATGCATCCCACAGTACAATGTTTCTACCCCAATGAAGACGCCGTGTCCCTGTTCAGACAGGTCGCACCATCTAGGGCAGGTTTTGTTAACACGAGGATTGTCTCATCTTCCCTAACTTAGTGATGTACTCTTTCTACGGAGTCAATCTGTTCTCCCAACCAGTTTCAATTACAAGCGACAAACAATCAGCTATCTTTAACGGTAATAATAAGGACAGGATTAATTCGCCCCAATGCTTCAGTTTAGATTTTGCATTTATTGTCACACCCTACAGTGTAAACCACAGAACAAGCAAGTGTATCAATGAGAGAATATTTGCACTCGTAATATTTGCTATATAACTTAAGAATTAATAAACAATAGGAATCTAAAATTAGTCCTTTGTAACAAACATTATTAAGACCATAATAAAGATTAGCCGTTAATAAACTTGAGCAAGGATTACCTTTTCAGTCTCTGAGTGAAGCCAGTAGGTGACACAGGATAAATTTTACCAAACAGCAATTTCTCCAAGCCTAGAACTATCTTAATAGTGTACATTACTTAGGCTATGCAGAAGAACTCTAATTCGCCTTTCTTGGTAATAAAGTTGGTGTAGGTAATTAACCTCTTTTTTCATTCTCCTGGAACATTGTGCGGCAATAGACACTCGGGCAACTATTACCCCAGCGTGGCTCGGGAAAGAGGATGGCTCCACCAGGAGGAGAAAACATTTACCCGAACTGGAAAGGGAACTCGTCTAACACGAGCCACTAGGTTGGACGAAGACCAGTTGGAGATTTTTAATCATTAACCAAAGCTTGCTGGCCAGCGGACGAAAATTACAGAGGCAAAGGTAGCTTTGTTTGTTCTCACAAGAATTGATAACTTTTAAAAATGAGATTCCAGCAGAACTAACGCCGTATTATCAATACGTGACTTCGGAGAGCAAGTCAACAACGGTCTCTACCCAAAAGGCCCAACAGTTCAGACAGACCGAACAACCGACATCAGTCGTGTCTAGGCGGATTACCAAATAGAAACTCTAGCACTACCTTAAATATAAGTAAATAGAGCACTTAAATGCTATGGAGGCTAAACTCCTTTGCACAAGAATATATACACAATAACGAAAAAAGTTAAATATTTTTACGTGCTAAAACAGAACAGATGTTGGCGAACATTAACATAATCTCGCGTTTCAGTCATCCATAAAATTGGCTCTCTCTCTACGCCAGACAGCACAAGGTTATTTAAACATTCTACAACGTGCTTATACAAGCAGTGACCTACGTCGTCCATAGGAAAACATCGGTTTGCAGAAGGTCCACAGCCAAAAATTTACCTTTTTTTTGTTTCTTTGCGATGCGCGCCTTGAGTCAGTATTACGTACAAGTGCACGATCATGTAAGGGGGTAGTAACACACATGCAAGGCAATTTCCGATTACAAACTCAAAGCAGAGAAACGTTGCCACACAGTTATTAAAAGCTCCCACAACACAGGGAGATTGGCCCCGCCATACGACGGCCGTTGCACTAACTAGATGAAAAATCTACTTTCAGTAATGACACGACTTTTCGGAGGTACTGGCATCCGCAGACGGACTTCATAGCTTGAGCAGCCCATGAACGGAAATCAAACGTTGTCCACAGATTTACGTGCTCTTGTGTCCTCACGCCCCGGGTTTTTGGGCCCATCCAGACTTAGCATAGAGGGACCGAGCGTCCCGCTGCAGAACGGGCGTCCAGGGCCAAACTCGTCTCAAGTGCCTCTTCCGGCCTGGGCACGGCACACAGCGCCTCCACCCAGCGGGGGCCCTCTAGGAAAGCGCGGAAACTCCAAACTGGAGGCAACCGAGGGAAAAACAGGAACCGTGGCAAATGACACTGTTCGCTTAGTCACTATCTTATAGAGCCTTTGTGGTCTACCTTGGAGAGAAGGCTGTCCACCTCCATCATAATTACATAAACATGCCACTTTTTAGCAGGAAGAGTGGTACAAAGTTCGATTGAAAGCCGTAAGCCGGCCGCGGTGGTCTCGCGGTTCTAGTCGCGCAGTCCGGAACCGTGAGACTGCGACGGTCGCAGGTTCGAATCCTGCCTCGGGCATGGATGTGTGTGATGTCCTTAGGTTAGTTAGGTTTAAGTAGTTCTAAGTTCTAGGGGACTAATGACCACAGCAGTTGAGTCCCATAGTGCTCAGAGCCATTTCAACCATTTGAAAGCCGTAAAAGACCTGTATCTATCCATTCCAAGACGACTGGAAGCTGTTTCGTATGCCAACAGGCTTCGTATGTGGTATAGGGCATGATACTGTGCAATGTCTTTAGTGTTTCCGTATTTCTGTCAACCCACTGTAGGGCACAGTCATCGACCTTGATACGTCAGATATTTAATGCCTGCCGTCCAAATTCAGGCTATGCGAACCAGCGGTGATCGTATCGCATGCCCCAGGATGCCATCACGGCAGGTGCTGATCTTTTATGGCGACGATAAAACAATCTGCAACGATCCTCTGTCCAGGGCCTCCAATTGTCCGTTGTCAAAATGGTTGAAATGGCTCTGAGCACTATGGGACTTAACGTCTGAGGTCATCTGTCCCCTAGAGCTTAGAACTACTTAAACCTAACTAACCTAAGGTCATCACACACATCCATGCCCGAGGCAGGATTCGAACCTGCGACCGTAGCGGTCGCGTGGCTCCAGACTGTATCTCCAAGAACCGCTTGGCCGCTTCGGCCGGCTGTCCGTTGTCATGCTCTAAGTAGAATCAGGACTCTTCTCAAGAGAAGACGTAGGGCCACTTCTAAATCTAGTGTTGTAGAGAGCATCACTGCCTTCCGACTTCTCTCTGGTAATGCCTTAGCGAAGCCGCTACAACAGGCACCGTGCCGACGGTCCGTGGTGCTCCAAACGCCGTCGCGCTGCTCATATCCAATATGGCATCGAAACTTGATGGATATGCCAAAGCGCTAAAGCAGAACCGATTTACTCTGAAAAACAAACCTGGCTCTACACAGCATCTCATCGACGTCTCCGGTGCTCATATTGAACAAAATTGTGTAAGCAGTGGTTAATTATAAAATCAACATTATGCCTTTCTCACTTGTTTGACCTTTTCTGTCTACATCTCGTTCCTAATCCATTACACATGAAAACATTTCTGTATGTATTTCTTGGTTTCATAGCACTAGATTTTGCCTGGTAGCGAAAATTGGAACTCATTTTTCCAACGTTAATCGGTTCCACAGTAACCCATTAGAATACCCACCAAGTTGCGCTGCCATTCGATTAATATAGCCAACACTGAACCTCTGTGAGTAGCTGGACTTTAATTAGAAAAAATAAATGGTTCAAATGGCTCTGAGCACTATGAGACTAAACATCTATGGTCATCAGTCCCCTAGAACTTAGAACTACCTAAACCTAACTAACCTAAGGACAACACACAACACCCAGCCATCACGAGGCAGAGAAAATCCCTGACCCCGCCGGGAATCGAACCCACGAGATGCGGGTCCTTTAATTAGAACCAGGTGGTACATGTCTGGCGGCAAACTTCCGATTTCCTGCGTCAGATTACGTGACTTGGTGGCACAACACAGACGCCAGTCGTCTATGCTTCGGGCTGCTGAGATCTTGCATGTCGTTATAGCCCTCCTGAACAATTTCGATGCCGTATTTGCGTGACATCCGTGACATAGCCCGCATCGCGTGTAGCAAAAACTCGAGATATTGAACCCTACTTTTTTACTACATAATACTACATATTTTGTGCGATTCCTCCGAAATTCTGAAAATTTATACTGTAAGGATATATCAGTTTTATATTTGAAGGATCGAATCGTCCCATCGTTCCAGAAGTGAAGACTGGCACCTGGAGATCGTCTACAGCGAAGTGAGTCAATCGAACCTGATCAAGCCTGCAGGACAGGTCCCAGGAGAAGTATTTTATGGAAAGATTATAATGAAAGCCAGATCAGAGTTAAAACGGAAGTATATTGCGTGTTGGTGTGAGTAGTGTGAGATTCTGAAGGTCAGATTCGAATTTCCTATAGAGGGAATTGTTATGTAATGAGACCCGCCAGGTTAGCCGAGAGCGCTAATTTGCTGCTTCCTGGGCTTGGGTAGACGCAACGGCCCCGGATCGAATCCACCCGGACGATTAACGACGAGGGCTGGCGTGCCAGCCAGCCAGCCTGGATGCGGTTTTTAGGTGGTTTTCCACATCCCACTTGGTGAATACTAGGCTGGTCCCCACGCCCCGACTCAGTTACACGACTTGCAGACATTTGAAACACATTCGCACTCTTTCATGCTTTACAATAGACGCAGACAGCTGGGGTGCGCTGATTCAGTCCCAGGGGCTACAGCGTGGCGGCAGGAACGGCATCTGGCCAACCCTTCAAATTAACCATGCCAAAACCGATTGTAATCCTGCCGACCCTGCGAAAACTGTGGGACAACGACAGAAGCAAGAAGAAGAAGAATTGTTACGTAATAAAAAGGCGATCGTACAGTAATGAACAACAAAAGGTAAACTCACACAGGCTCATGACAAATGAGTGTCTGTGGTTGTAGAGTGAGTGCGGTCAGAAACCTGTGTTTGTAGAGTGAGTGCGGTCAGAAACAGTAGTGATGTGTTATATGAATTTAATGTGGAACAAATTAACTGCATCGTAAAAAGGTGTTCTCATATTTCAAACTATTCATTACTAATAAAAAATATCTGAAAGAGATGATTGGTTGGTTTAAATGGGGAGGGGGGGGGGGGGGAGGGGAAGGGACCAAACTGCGGCGTCATCGGTCCCTTGTTCCCAATAAAATAATTACACAAGGGAAAAAAGAAAAGAAAGGAGACTTACAGCACAATAACAGGTGAATTGAAGAACCAGAAGAACGACAGAAGGACAACCAACATTACTATTGACAAAATAGGAACAGAAAACCACAGAGAGAAGCAAGAGTCAGGTAGAAGAGATAAAAACAAGAGAGTAGATGAACGTGGCTGACCGACAACGAGAATAAAAAGGAAAAGCAAGCCATTCTGCTACACATTAAAACATCTAGCCTAAAAGCATTAGAGTGGAGAACACAAAGGGACAAAAGACATGCACAAAAACTTACATAGAATGATAAAACCCACCATCACATATAAAACGTGAAAATAAATTAGCCAATAAGGCAGTGTCAGCTATAACGGCGACAAGTCCGGTAACTGAAGAGTCTGTCGGAGCACAGCCAAAAGAGGACAGCTGTACATCTACATCTACATTTATACTCCGCAATCCACCCAAAGGTGTGTGGCGGAGGGCACTTTACGTGCCACTGTCATTACCTCCCTTTTCTGTTCCAGTCGGTGTAAACCTCTTCATGGTCTCGGTACAAAATTGCTCTGAGCACTATGGGACTTAACTGCTGTGGTCATCAATCCCCTAGAACTCCGAACTACTTAAACCTAACTAACCTAAGGACATCACACACATCCATGCCCGAGGCAGGATTCGAACCTGCGACCGTAGCAGTCGCGCGGTTCCGGACTGAGCGCCTTAACCGCTTTTTTTTATATTATTATTAACAGAGCCATTTGAACCATTTGCACCATCAACACGTACAAAAGCATCCGTAATTTTCATTTCGATATCTGCTAAGGCAAAATCAAATCTGTAACCACGAAAAACACCTTGTCCATACAACATATAGACCCTTTTGGATGGTGATCGTCGTACAGACATTTAAAGCATAAATTCTTGTTGCACTTGGACAAAATAACTCAGATAAAGATTTAAACGAAGGGAGAAATTATAAGTAAATTCAAGCAATATGAGGAACAGAAATAAAGGATGTAATAACATGGAATAAAATATAAGATGATGAAACGGAAGAAATTAAATAAAAAATAATACGTAACTTAACAATAACTAAAATTATATGAACAAAATTCCAAATGAAACAAGAATGAAAGGAAAAAAATGAGAGCAAATCAGGAAGTTAATACGATGTTTAAAACGCCGTGAATGTTGATTCGGAAAGTTACTAATTACTTGAATAACAATAACGAACAAAATCATTACGATAAAGAATAAAAATAAAAAGTTTCAAAGCAGCTGAGAAGACGCGAACCCACAACCCTCCATATGTGGGACTGCATTTTAACCACTTTTTTTTTTATTATCAGATTGACTTGGTATATTTCACGAGAATTCAGACAACCATAGTCAAATCATCATTTAATATTAGCTGCAAAAAGAAAATCAACAAATTAGGTGAAACACAAATAAAACATTTCTTCTGAAGGGGAAGACCAACCCGTTACCCCACCCGTTTGAATTTTGGGTGTATATATATACATGCAAAAGAGAGAGAGAAAAAAAAATTACGAAAAAATACAACAAGGGAGGGGACTCGAGCTCAGGGAAGAAACAGGAATCACAGGGGAACTTAACCAACACCTTGACGGTTAAACACAAGAAAAAGCATATTCGCAAAAAGCGTTCGGTATTGTGGTAACCGCTGCCATTTCCAATGCGCAGTTGACAAATAATGGTGAAAAACGCGGGGATCTGGGTCATTACCGCCTTCAATGACGTAATGGACATAGTAACCCAAGAGCCAGACAATCGTGTTCGTTTTCGTCTGAGGAAAATAAGAGATGTCGGGATGTAAGAAGATGTCGTCTGGGAATGCGGTTTCAGGCCCTCTAGTAAGAAAAGCTAATTGACGGCGGACCCAGAGCCAATGATCCCGTCCGCAAGCAACTAGCCTGTGAAGTAAGGTGTCAGTTTGATGACATTCCTCACACTGATCAGTCGGACGAAGACCAATACGAAAAAGACGATCACCAGTAGGTATCACACGGTAAATGACCTTATACCACGTTGAAACAATCTCCATCGGCAAAATGGGAAGACTAAGATGAGATCAGACCGTTTTCCATGACGTTGACGGGGAAGCAAGTTCAACAGAAGAAGGGAAACATGCTGTACCCCAACGGATTTGTAGCATGTTGGTAGTAATATGCGTCATAGAAAGTATATCAGCACCCAGAATACCGACAAGTACAAAGTATTCACGAATGTGCCGCAATTTAGGATTAATCCGTCCAACATCAACAGGAGGGGTCAGACTGGCCGGCCAGAGGCGGGAAAGTAAACGAGAGGTGACTGAATGCGGAGCCCGCGTACAGGTTAAAACATTGCGGCGGGCAAATAAGATGGACGTCTTCACTTTGATATCTGAAAGACCCAATCCTCCAAGCTTCCGAGGCCTGGCCACAACTTCATACCGGACACGGAAGACATGGCGGCGCCACAGAAATCGACTAGACAGCTGTTTCAGCCTGCGGGCCATCATCGCGGGAAGCGGGAAGACCTGCGCAACGTAGTATATTTTACTGAAGACATAGGTCTCTAAAACCCGTGCCTTGTGAAGGAGGCTAAGGGAACGGCGGTCATGTTCAAGGATCGCCCCGTGAACACGACTCGTAACCTCACGCCAATTTAGTGCCGCCATTTTGATCGGATTACGATCCACTATGATCCCCAAGGTCTTATGGCGATCGACAACCGTCGCCCAAGGAATGACGACATGATCAAAGCCTCTCAACGGCAGGAACGTGCATTTGCGATCATTAATGCGAGCACCAGCAAGACCACAATATGAATCCAAGGTATCCTTAAGCCGCGGTATGTCCTCGGCATGTCGTACTAAAACCATGACGTCATCGGCGTATGCACGGACTGCAAAAATTTCCCCCAATATATTCCAGCCACGTAAGTGCATGGTGAGATGGCGAAGTAAGGGCTCTAAGGATAGAACAAAAAGTGACATGGATAAGGGGCTTCCCTGGGGTAACCCCCGTCTGATCGATATCCGGGGGGTAGGGTGACCGTTCACAATCACCGAGACACTGATACCGGTAAAAAGATTAGTTAAGACTTGTCGAGCATCATTATTAAAGCCGACAGCGGTGAGCACTCTCGATAAAAAATCATGGCTGACGCGATCGAACGCTTTTTGGAAATCAAGAAAAAGCAAAGCCCCTGGGATATTAGCGGCAGCCGCCACCGAGATTACATCGCGACATTCGAGAACGGAAGTCAGTATCGTGCGTCCAGGCACACAGCTTTGGTGGGCGGCAATAATGGTATCGAGCAGCTTAGAGAGACGGATATTAATTGCTCGAGCGACAAGTTTATAATCAAAGTTAAGGAGAGTAATAGGACGGAGGGAATCAATTGCAGGTCGGCCTGTGGATTTCGGGAGGAGGACCATTCTGCCTTCCTGAAAAGGAGCAGGAAGTGAGACTCCCCGCATCACTTCATTTACCATTGACGTTAAGGTGTCACCAATGAGCGGCCAAAATTGAACATAGAACTCCTTAGGAATACCATCTAATCCAGGCGACTTGCGGGACTGCGATCCTGCAACAACATCATATATGTCATCCTTCTGAAAGGGACGCAGAAAGGCGTCGTTTAATTGAGGAGTGACGACGCGAGGCAGCAAGGAGGTAAAGTCGTCAAGAGAGGTTTCCGCCGGGACATGAGTATCGTACAGATCAGTAAAACAGGTGTAAACGAAGTCAGAAATGTCACGGTGAGAGGTGAACACGCGGCCGTCAGCGGTTGTGAGGGAGGCAAGGCACCCACGTTTCCGGCGCGACCGTAAACGGACTAGATGGTAGAGTGACGTCAGTTCCTCTTGTAGAAGGGAACGTGGTTGAGACCTCGTCCGCAGGCCCTCCATTTGAATGCGTTTGAGCTGCAGCAATTTGGCTTTGATGCGCTGTATATCAGTAACCCTGAGGGGAGCATGCGTAGCACTATCGTACAGTTGACGTAAGACAGAATAGTAAAATTCTTGCGTTCGTCGATCTTCTGCCACCTTCGCAGCCCCAAAACGCATGAGAGCCCTACGGATGTGTGGTTTTGCATACAGTGTCCACCATGCCACGATAGACGGGTACCGGTCCATAGTACGAGAACAACGAGTCCAAATGTCCTCCAGGACGATACCAAGGGAGGTATCTTGCAAATACGCGATACTGAGCATCCAAGGAGGACGAAACAATTTTACCGGTTGTCGCTCGTAATTAAACGTAACGGCTACAGCGCAATGATCAGTTAAGCAGGCTGGTATCACATCAACAGCCAGAAGTTGCCCACACAAGGAATCGGAAAGGTAAAAGCGATCGAGGCGACTGCTAGACGTGGGAGTAAAGTAGGTATGTCGCACAAGTGTAGGATAGCGAGAAACCCACACGTCACACAGGTGCAAGGAGCGCACAAGGTCGTCGAGTTCTTTACTGAAATTAAAATTAGGAGACTGATCTACCGGCCGTAGAACACAATTGAAGTCCCCACCTAAAATTATCTTTGTCGTGGATTTACGAAGCAGGTAAATGACTTCTTCTTTATAGAAACTCGAGCGTGCGGTAGTACAACCCGAACCAGAAGGGGCATAAAGAAGGAGTAAACTGAGATCATAAAACGTGCACCCGATCCCCCTTCCACTGTCGAGTACTTCGAAATTCATCAAAGGAATGCCTTCTCTATAAAACAAGGCAGTGCCCGTAGAAAGTTCGGAAGCGACATTAAAAAACGTCGAGAACCCAGGAATGGAAAACTGGTCGAATAGGACTTCCTGTAAAAAAACAACATCTGCCCCAGACTGATAGATAAACTGTCGCAAAGCGGCGAGCCGAAGCTCAGAACATATTCTGTTAATATTCAGAGTAAGAAATGTATATGCTTGCATGGAACTTCAACCTAGAAAGAAAAACAAAGATCGGTAGAGAGCCGTCAGCTGACGGAGCAGCATACAAGTAATCATACCAGAAACACGCGCTGAACCACAGAGAGAAAAACTACGAAACAGAACCCTCATCTTCCCACTGCTTTTTCTTCGGCCGTGACGCGGCTCTCCGTGGCTGTTTACGGATTCGACTGCGGCTCCGCGGTGCCGACGCTGCAGCGTTTGGCTGCGTAGGAGCATCATGTAGACATTCCGTGTCAGATTGCGAGAGAGAGGCCTCTACATCCCACTCGTCCGCAGACATGGGTTCACGGTGGGACAGTTGGTGAATAACAACGGGATCCACTGGCTCTGGAGAATCAATCAGTTGTTTGATGGGAGGAGGCTGTGACCCAGAGGGGGCGACAGAAATTCCAGAAGAGGGTTGCGAAACAGAGTCAATAGGAGAAGTGTCAGAGAGCACCGGAGAAGACACGTGGCAACCAGAAGCAGGTTCCGTCACGGGCGTCTCCGAAGAGGCTGCCGCGGTAGCAGGAACAACGTCAGATAAGGTGTCAGGGAGCTTATGCAAAGGCGTGATAGCACCTGTGGCTTCCTCATCCACGATTTCCGACTGAGAAAGAGAGTCCTTTACCGGAGGCCCATCGGAAGGGCGAGCCAATAAGGAAGATTCATCAGCCGCATCATCCTGTGTTGGCCGACGCTTGTTGTGAGAAATCAGCGCGGGAACATCGGAATTAAGGGCAGCAACCTCCCTACTCAAGGACAACGCGGGAAAATCACGGCCGTTGTCGGGCAACGGATCACTGCGTCCCTCAGTAACAGTGAGCGATTCAGTCCGAGATCCTTGCGGGAGAAGATCAGCTAAAGTCAATTTTTTACGCTGTTCGTATGTAGGTTTTAATACCACCACACGCCGCGGACAATTAGTACGGAAATGACCAGTTTCATTACAATAATAACATGTTCCTTCCTGGCCACTGTACGTGATATGGACCCTATAACCACATACCTGTAGGTGAGAAGGAATAGGTTTTTTGACCACCATTTCCACCGACCGAATACCACTATATACCTGTAAGCGGTGCTGAGCAGACCAGCGTTCCTTTCGAATATGGCGTACGTCCCCATAAGGAAGCAAAACGGACTTCAGAAAAGAGTCGTCAACCTCGGGTGGAAGGTTAAATACCCGAACATTCGTATATATCACTTCTGCATTTGCCAAGAGAACCATACTAGTGGAACCATCACGGTGCGTAAAGGGTACCTGAGAACCATGACGAGAAAGTAGCCTATCAACCTGGAGCGGGTCAAGAAACTTAACAAAAAACACATATAATTCGCTGTCGAAATATGCGGTATGCACCTGATCAGTAGTGACCTTAACTGTATCGACTAACCAGTCATGTATCTCCAAAGAACCGGGCTGGACGTGACGCGTGGATTTGTCAAAGGTAAAACTGACTGTACCTGTACGCGGAACTTTCGTGGGAACCATGGTGGACATCACGGCGAGAGACGACGCCGCGACAGGAAGGGCCGCACGAACACCAAACACCAGCCGACAACCAGCGATGCGACGCGCACGGAGACCAACACGGCACTAAACTGACAGGAGGAAAACACGCTGCGCTACGGTAGAGGCGGAACTAAGAGCACGACCTAGTCGCCCGACGCGCGAAGCGAGAATGCCACTAGGCTACGCTTCAGCTATAACGGCGACAAGTCCGGTAACTGAAGAGTCTGTCGGAGCACAGCCAAAAGAGGACAGCTGTACATCTACATCTACATTTATACTCCGCAATCCACCCAAAGGTGTGTGGCGGAGGGCACTTTACGTGCCACTGTCATTACCTCCCTTTTCTGTTCCAGTCGGTGTAAACCTCTTCATGGTCTCGGTACAAAATTGCTCTGAGCACTATGGGACTTAACTGCTGTGGTCATCAATCCCCTAGAACTCCGAACTACTTAAACCTAACTAACCTAAGGACATCACACACATCCATGCCCGAGGCAGGATTCGAACCTGCGACCGTAGCAGTCGCGCGGTTCCGGACTGAGCGCCTTAACCGCTAGACCACCGAGGCCGGCACCTCGGTACATGTCAAGAATCGAGAGAAAGAGGCAGTGGAAAGTTGCAGGGTTAACTGAGGCCTTGGGGCCATGTGAAAGGTCCAGGTGAAGCCGCGGCCTAAGTGTACACCATGGAGGTGTACGTGAATCGACCTCAAGTATAGGTGGTAAAGGCAAGGACTCCAGTGCAGAAAGAAGGGATCGGACACGAGCTGCAATTGGAAGCTCCAACCTCGGACCCCGATGTGGGATGTAAACCACCGTGGGTGGGAAAAGGAGATGGTAATTCGGATGCGCAGGAGAACTACAAACTTGTCCAACGTAACTGGGCAGCAGTTGTGCATGCTTCACTTGCAACGGAGGGAATCCGGCCTCCATCAGGACGCTGGTCACCGGAATCGTCCTATAAGCTCTGTCACTAGGCAAACGCCGCGGTGGTGCACTGGGTCGAGTAAGCGCAACGCTGAGGGCGCCGCCGAACCATAAACCCCTACTCAAGGCGAGATTGTAGAAGGGCTCTATAGAGCTGCAGCAGCGTAGAGCGATCTGCGCCCAAGTAGGTGCTGCTCAGGCAGTGGAGGGCATTGAGGTGCTCCCAGAACTTCCGCTTAAGCTGACGAAGGTGAGGAAGCCAAATCAATCAGGCATCGAAAAAACCAGTCCTAAGAATCGATATGTCTCCACTACAGTGAGAGGATCGTCATTAAGGTAAAGTTCTGGTTCTAGATGAACGATACGACGCCGACAGAAGTGCATAACACACGACTTTCCGGTCGAAAATTGGAAACCGTGGGCCACAGCCCATGACTGCACCTTGTGGATGGCTCCTTGTAGGCGCCGTTCAGCAACACCAGTACTGGTGGAGCAGTACGAAATGCAGAAGTCGTCTGCATACGGAGAATGTGAGACAGAAAAAAAATAGAGACACACGCAATACAGAGGCCTGTGTGAACTCATTTTCCTGGGTATGAGGGGAACTATGGAAGGTACCAACTTGGACACGGAAAGTGCGAAGAGACAGGAAATTTTGGATAAAAATCGGAAGTGTTTCTCTGAGATCCCGCTCATATAATGTGGCGAAGATATAATGTCGCCAGGTCGCTTTACGTAAATAAAAAAAGACGGCAACCATGTGTTGGCGTATGGAAAAGGCTATTAGGGTGGCAGACTCGAGGAACACAAGATTATCAGTGGTAGAGCGACACTGGCGGAAGCCGCTCTGACATGAAGCCAGTAGGCCACGTGACTCCAGTACCCAACACAACTGCCGACACAGCATACGTTCCAGCAGCTCACAAAGAAAGTTGGTGAGGCTAATGAGCCGATATCTACTCACATCAAGCGGTTTTTTACCGAGTTCGAGCACTGGAATGATGATGCCCTCCCGCCATTGCGATGGAAAGACACCATCACACCAGATCCGGTTGAATATGACGTGATGTCGTTTGTAGTTAGATGAGAGATGTTTAATCAACTGACAGTGGATCCGATCTGGCCCAGGAGCAGTGTTACGGCAATGTGCAAGGACACTGAGGAGCTCCCACTCTGCAAATTGGACGTTACGGGATTCACTGTGGCGTGTAGTGAACGAGAGTGCTTTCCCTTTCAGCCGCCGTTTGAGAGTGCGAAAGGCTGGGGGGTAAGTATCCGGCGCAGAGGCGCGAGCATGGTGCTTAGCAAAGTGCTTGGCAATCGCGAATGTGTCGGTAGATAACACACCACTTATGTCAACACTGGGAACACCTGTTGGGGTCTGGTGCCCGAAAACACGTTTGGTCCTTGCCCAGCCTTGGGAAGGTGATATGTTACACCATTAGTTGAGACGTATCTCTTCCTACACTATTGCTTCCATCGTTTGATAAGCTGGCGAACGCGGGCACGGAGCCGTTTAAAGGATATGAGGTGCTACAGGGAAGGTTGCCGCTTATGCCGCTATAGAGTTCGCCGACGCTCCTTAATTACTACAGCCCCTTCCGGCGACCACAAAGGCTCTACCTTAGCCGGGGGCACCCTGAAGAGCGAGGGACCGCGTTTTCTGCCGCAGAAAGGGTTGTTGTAGTCACCTGCTCAACCATCACATCGATGTTCCTATGTGGGGCAGATACAATGGTGACAGCAGAATGTAAGCTTCCCGGTCCGCCTTGTTTAAAGCCCATCTGAGAAGGCGTCCATGGGCCTGATGCTGGAACAGGAAGATGGGGAAGTGGTCACTACCACACAGGTCGTCATGTGCTCTCCAGTGGATAAATGGGAGAAGTCCTGGGCTGCATATTGATAAATCAGTGGCCGAGTAACTACCATGCGCCACAATGAAATGTGTGGCGATCCCAGTATTTAAGAGGCAGAGCTCGAACTGAGACAGTAAAGATTCGACATCTCTGCCTCGGCCAGGTAGCATGGTGTCACCCCACAAGGATTTATGGCCGTTAAAATCTCCCAAAAGTAGGAAAGGTTTAGGGAGTTGATCAAACAGTGCAGCTAACACATTCAGGCGTACTGAACCATATGGAGGAAGCTAAACATTGCAGACAGTTGTTTCCTGCGTCGTCCTTATTCTGACAGCCACAGCTTTAAGAGAAGTTTGAAGGGGCACAGTTTTACTACAGAATCTAGGACATAAACACAAACCCCACTTTACACTCGATTATAGTCGCTAAGGTTCCTGTAATATTCCTCATAGCCATGATGGCCAGGGGTCCGCATTGCTGAGAACCAGGTTTCCTCGAGGGCAATGCAGAAAGCAGATGTAAAGCTAAACAGTTGCCATATACCACCCAGGCAGTGGAAAAAACTTCCGCAATTCCACTGAAGGATGATTTCATCGTGAGA
Source organism: Schistocerca gregaria (assembly GCF_023897955.1). NCBI lineage: Eukaryota > Metazoa > Arthropoda > Insecta > Orthoptera > Acrididae > Schistocerca > Schistocerca gregaria. The sequence goes on along the minus strand of NC_064920.1, from coordinate 741,291,219 downwards.
CTGGGAAGGCAGGGAACATTCAATGAGGCAGTTCACGCCTCAGAGTCACCTGCTGCAACCGACATTGCCTGAGCAGCCTATATCCATTGTGTCTGAAGGCCCGGCGAGATCTAGGTCCTCAGGGGATGCCAGAATCTCCACCACATCCGCAGACGCAGGGCTTGTAGGTAGATGTGGTGAGGGTGCCACCGCAATTCCTTTGGTCTTGGGGATCTTCTTTTTTGATTTCTCGAGCTGCTCCTTGGGTTTTCCTGGCTGGAAGGATGAGCGTGAATCCCTATTATGAGCTGCTTTTGGCTCTTCAGCCACTGGTGGGTGTCATCTTTCCCACTAGCAGAAACTTGGGAAGAGAGTGACCCAAGAGACCCCTTCTTAGCGAGAGGAGCATAAGAAAACTTACACTTCTCTGGCGCAGATATTGGGACTGATATCCCCGATAGTTGAGGGGACGTTGCTCCAGAAGCATGTAGTGCAGGAGCAACAGGCAGGGAAGTGTCCCCCCCCCCCCCCCCCCCCCCACCGTTAAGGGAGCCGATGTAGTCTTCCGTCTCTGGGAGGTGACTGGGGTTGATGGAGCTGATGGGGCTAGAGCCGTTGTAGCGGCAACATAAAATGATGTCATACATACAGGATGTAGGCGTTCGAATTTCCTCTTAGCGTCAGTGCAGGTCAGTCTGTCCAGGGTCGTATTCCATGACTTTTTTTTCTGGAGAATCCTGCAGTCTGACGAGCAAGGCGAATGGTGCCCACCTCAGTTGACACAAATAGGAGGCGGGGCACATAGATTATTGAGATGTGATGGGCGTCCGCAATCTCGACGTGTGATTCAGGATGTACAGCGGGAAGACATATGACCGAACTTCCAGCATTTAAAGCACCGCATTGGGGGACGGATCTAGGGCTTTACATCACAGTGATAGACCATCATCTTGACCTTCTCGGGTAATGTATCACCCTCGAAGGCCGAGATGAAGGGACCAGCGGCAACCTGACTATCTCTCGGACCCTGGTGGACTCGCCAAACGAAATGTACACTTCGACGCTCTAAATTGGCGTGCAGCTCATCATCAGACTGCAAAATATGATTCCCTGGACCACATAACAGAAAAATCCTCAGCTTGTCACAAGAGAGTAACGCTCGTGACTTGGCAGAGGATGCTGTTTTGATCAATACTGATCCAGATCTCATTTTGGACAACCCCTCCATCTCCCCAAACTTCTCTAAATACTCAAGAAAAAACTGAGGCTTCATGATCATGAAATATTCCCCATCAGTTTTTGAACATATAAGGTACTGCTGCAAATAAGAGCCAATGCCTCCTTAGCCTGACGTTCCTCCCATTGTGTGGCCTGGCAGGGAAACAATTTGGGGTGATACTTCTGTGAGATTAATTGAGCCCGTGAATGTTTAGAGACTGCTGGTGTGACCACCAACAATAGATGATGTACTACTCTTCATCGCGTGTCATCTGCCCTGATGCAACCCACTCCGACCAGGGGCCCTCCCCACGGGCGCCATCCACACACCTGGCAGTATGGCCATTGTCGAGAGTCCCGATGCCCCAGAGTGACAGGCATCTACTCCTCAGCATACATGGGGAGTTAATGATGCAGGCATCAGCAGAGCGATCCCTGTTTGGTCAGGGTGCTACAACGAATAGGGTACATGGCATCCCCACCACGATGGACTGTCTACTGTGCTGGATATCAGGTGCAATCAAGCAAACAAGCCCATTATCATCGTCAGCGTAGAAAACGATACTGCATAGTTGATGGAAAAATATGCACCGACGAGGGTGGCCTCACCCAACAGCTGGAGAGTGAGCAGAAGTGCAGATAGACGTCTATGAAGGATGCCATAGGTCTCAGTGCATGATGGACATGATGCACCCTTCCCCAATTGGCTCGCTCTGCGGGAGAAGTTTGAAAAATGGAGGACGAAACCTACAGGGGGGCCATCACATAAAAGCCAAAACGTGTGAGACTCCTTTTAGTCGACTCTTACGATAGGAATATCTCGGCCCTATTCTATCCCCTGGAACCACAGGAGGATTTTGAAAGAGGCAGACTCATAGAAAAATGGTTCAAATGGCTCTGAGCACTATGGGACTTAACTGCTGAGGTCATCAGTCCCCTAGAACTTAGACCAAGTTAAATCTAACTAACCTAAGGACATCACACACATCCATGCCCGAGGCAGGATTCTAACCTGCGACCGTAACGGTCGCGCGGTCCCAGACTGTAGCGCCTAGAACCATTCCGGCCGGCAGACTCATAGAACAGTGTGGAAGAATACAGAGGATGTCCGTCTCAGGCTCATGGTCAGAACTTTAGTTATTGGTTCAAGAATCTTGGGAGTAAGTCAGCCTTCCATACCTGGATACTTATTAAAGTCTGATGCCTAATCTTCCATTCTAGCCAGACTACAGCAAGGAATAATTAGCCATAAAAAGCAAAATAAATATTAGGGGGATTTTAACGCATCACGAGAATTTTACATTTGTTGCTTTTAGTCATGATACTGCAGTTTTAATGGCAAGTAGCGCAGTTAAAGCTGGAACCTCATCGAAGGACCTCAGAAGTAGACAGCGCCAGTTCGAACGCACCGTTCTATGTAGAGCAAATCTATTGCAAAAATCTAGCTATACATATTTCGAACTAACGAAGAAACGTCCAAACTGGAAGCAGCAGATATTAATGTATATCTTTCTCCCCTCCTCTGGCGGTCGGGCGTCTCAGAATGACTTCACTGAGAAAGGGCTGGACTGCTGAATGGAGAGGTGGAGAGACAACGGAGCAAGGGAAATACAATTATTTGAACTTCGTTGTATTAAAATGTAACAATCAGGTTTTACAATATCAGATAAGAGTTTTCGCCACCCACGCGCGAGTCGCTTTCTTACGCTTGCAAACTTAACATATTTCAAAAAGTGGTGCTCTTATTAAAATATTTTTGGTGATGATATAATTCGTTGAACACTTCTTTTCTCAAAATTATTGCTCACAAGATCATAAGCCTATGGTGTTATCATCATAACGATATAGTGGAAAAAATTGAAGAACGAAGTGATGTTGGGTAGCAGGACACGCTGTTCCTTTGAGTGGCAACCACTGGTCTTGTGAGAGAAGACTAATACTTCACGAAACACGCTAATACCAACGGACAACAGACTCTTTCATGAATAATTTGAATCTCATTTTAAAATAAGATCAAATTAATTTTAGTTCTGTATAAAATAGTGATTAAAAGAGACACAACACTAACAGCAATACTTCAGGCTTAAATAACAATTATAAAAAAATGTTCAAATGTGTGTGAAATCTTATGGGACTTAACTGCTAAGGTTATCAGTCCCTAAGCTTACACACTACTTAACCTAAATTATCCGAAGAACACACACACACACACACCCATGCCCGAGGGAGGACTCGAACCTCCGCCGGGACCAGCCGCACAGTCCACGACTGTAGCGCCCCAGACCGCTCGGCTAATCTCGCGCGGCTAACAATTATATTTAGTTATTTATAAGACCATGGAACTACCGAGCATTTAATTGACAAAGCTGTACATTAAAAACTGACAGTGTATCCAAGCAAGCTGCATTCTATTGGACAACTATCAGGTTTTTATCGTGTAAGATTCTTGTAATATTAAGTATAATGCAAATACAAACGATGTACATCATTAAACACACAGCGTGGAAAAATTTTACAAAATAAATTTAAATAACACACATTCACAGCCTTTTTACAAACAAGAAAGCAGTATTTCGTCAGAAATCAGTCACAAGGTGATAGACAATTTTCAGCCACCGCAGTGGTTTGTCATATATCCGAGATCGATAGCGCCACAAAAAGACGTTGTTTTAATGGCCGACGGCCATCATAATCAAAATAATGAAATCGCGAAAAGAAATCAGTATCATCAAACCAATCAAGTCGACCAATAATCTAGTAAATAACGGCTAATGAAGTGTATCTCTCTGCTCTCTGTTTTAGGTTGTAGACAGCAGAACTGCATCCTAAAAACTAATGAAATCCAATAAGTATCTTCGTTCAATCGTAGTCTACACCGTGAATTGATTTTATTTCGTTAGTGGAATAGAAATACTCATTGCTAATCATTCATCATCTCATGTGGCTTTTCGGTGTGTAGTGCTACAACTGTTAGTGTTGTCTCTTACAGATTAAATCGTACGACGTGTACGTGAGGAGAGACAGGTGATTTCGAGCGACTCAAATGTTGCTGAACCAGGTAATTACGGAATTCAGTATCTGTCATAGCCATATTTGCGCTTTTACTAAACACATTACAAAAGTTAAAACAATGAAGTTTAAAATGTCCAAAAACATGTTTACGACGACTGTAATATAATTATGTCTTTGTATTGTAAATGTATGAGATAAGCCACCACAGTACGCTGGGCACTCCGTCTTGGGGCTGTAAAATCCCAGGTTCGATTGTAAATGCAGGAAAAGTATAGCACTGTGCCACCTTCCCTCTACCGCTCTGTGTGTGGACTAAGTCTGCTGTCTTTTGTCATCTCCAAGGTTAAAGTCTTCAACGTCATCATTTCTGGGTTGCGTAAAAGTGTGAGTGGGTGTTTTCAGATGTACTGGTACAGGCCAGAGTAGTTTGATTCCCTCAAAGGTTGATAGTACCAACCTCTGTACGCCCATTCTGTAGATGTCCAGTAACACAGCATGCTGCTAACTCAGAGCTTTTCCCACTACGTTAGACCTCTCCACTGGCTAGGCTCATGTAACGGCGTCCTCCTCCACCATGTGGAAATGAGGCCCTGTCTGCAGTAGCTATCCGGGAGATGTTTTCTAACTCTATTTTTCTGACTGCTTTGTAGCTTAGATTATGAATGGATACTTAGGAACCAAAGCCTATATTTTTTGTTCCGTAATCATTAATGGTTTCGATGATAATCGCGACTTGCATACGATTAAATTCGCCGCGTGGAGTGGCCGCGCGGTTTACGGCGTCATCTCATGATTGCGCGGTCCCTCCCGCCAGTGGTTCGAGTCCCGCCTCGGGCATTGGCGTGTGTGTTGTTCTCATCATAGGTTAGTATAAGTAGTGTGTAAGTCCCTTAGGAATTCACACACGATTTAACATTTGTACGATTAAAATCGTATGTAATGCGTTAAACGGTTATTATGATTTATGCTTAGTCGGTGTGAGACCACATGAAATCATCATAGTCACTTTGGTTTAATTCATTTATGAGGTTTTTGTTGAGCATTGAACTGGAAGAAGCATATTACTGAGCTTCTCAAACAATTAAGTTAAGCTTCTTTCACTCTTCGTATAATCACTAGTCTTGGTAATAAACAGATCAACCTCCTAACGAACTTTGCATATATCTACTCAATAATGTCTTATGGAATAGTTTTCTGGGGTAACTCACCACTTGGACATAAAGTTTTGATTGCACAAGAGAGAGCAGTAAAAATAATTAGTAGTGTTCATCCAAGGACGTCATGTAGGCAACTATTCAAGGAGTTAGGTATTTTAACTGCACCATCAGAATGCATATATTCACTAATGAAATTCGTTATAAATAATCCATCTCAATTCGCGAAGAACAGTGATGTTTACACGTACAACACTGGAGGGAAAAATAACCTTTCCTATCCGTTATTGAAGCTGTCAGTTGCTCAAAAAGGAGTACATTATTAAGCAACAAATGAAATTTTGTACTCTGCAGTGTGTATAGTGGGTTAAGAAAAAAGGTGTCAAGATGTTTTAGCACTCATCAAAACAAGAAAAGCAAGTCCAATAAACACGCGTCTAGAAATGTTTTCTCTCTGAGGGCTTCTTCAAAGAAAGGGCTCACTGCGAAGTCATTTCATGAGACTTGTTCATAGGAGGTACTGCATTCATACCATCTTCAGTGCAAGCTGTAAGGTTCAAATTTTTCAAATGGCTCTGAGCACTATGGGACTTAACATCTTAGGTCATCAGTCCCCTAGAACTTAGAACTACTTAAACCTAACTAACCTAAGGACATCACACAACACCCAGCCATCACGAGGCAGAGAAAATCCCTGACCCCGCCGGTAACCGAACCCGGGAACCCGGGCGTGGGAAGCGAGAACGCTACCGCACGACCACGAGATGCGGGCAAGCTGTAAGGCTAAAAGATGTCTAAGATAATGTATATTACTGACGATGTGAGGTTCACAAGAGATGGTATAGTGAACATTAACAAAATAAGCAAATGTGGGTTGACAATTATCCCCATCCAATGCACCGCTGTTTCTCAGTCCAGACGTTCACGTCGATAGATTAATAGGGCTCCACAGATAATAACTGGGCTCATTATGAGGGATTCTTAGAATGAGGTTTTTCGCTCTGCTGCGGAGTGTGCGCTGAAATGAAACTTCCTGGCAGAACAAAATTGTGTGCCGGACCGAGATTCGAACACGGGACCTTTGCCTTTCGCGGGCACGTTCTCTACAATCTGAGCTACCCAAGCAGGACTCACGCTCCGTCCTCACAGCTTTACTTCCGCCAGTACCTCGTCTCCTACTTTCTAAACTTTACAGAAGCTCTCCTGCAAACCTCGCAGAACTAGCACTCCTGGAAGATATGGCGGAGACATGGCTTAACCACTGCCTGAGGGATGTTTCCAGAATGAGATTTTCACTATGCAGCGGAGTGTGCGCTGATATGAAACTTCCTCGCAGATTAAAACTGTGTGCCGGACCGAGACTCGAACTCGGGACCTTTGCCTTTCGCGAGCAGGTTCTCTACAATCTGAGCTACCGAAGCACGACTGACGCCCCGTCCTCACATCTTTTCTGACAGATGGTAGAGCACTTGCCCGCGAAAGGCAAACGTCCCGAGTTCGAGACTCGGTCCGGCACAAAGTTTTAATCTGCCAGGAAGTTTCATATCAGCGCACACTCCGCTGCAGAGTGAATATCTCTTCTGGAAACATCCCCCAGGCTGTGGCTTAGCCATGTCTCCGCTATATCCTTTCTGCCAGGAGTGCTAGTTCTGCAAGATTCGCAGGAGAGCTTCTGTGAAGTTTGGAAAGTAGGAGACGAGGTACTGGATGAAGTAAAGCTGTGAGGACGGGGCGTGAGTCGTGATTGGGTAGCTCAGATGGTAGAGCACTTGCCCGCAAAAGGCAAAGTTCGTGAGTTCGAGTCTCGGTCCGGCACACAGTTTTAATTTGCCAGGAAGTTTCATGAGGGCTTCGTGATTAACATATATACTACGTTTCTGGAGTAAGTGTGAGCAGACACTAAAGATGTGGTTTACGAACGATTCGGTACCAGCATATTTTTGCAGCAATGTGCCTGAAATGCTGACATTTGAGTGCCACTGGATCTATCAGGGTGACTCTGTAACCCGTCCTCTTCGTTCCCAAATGCTAAATCCAGTGGACTTCCGCTTATGGGAACACTCGAAGCTAATGGTGTACTTCACTCCAGTTGACGATGTGCAACCGTTTTCACTAATCACTAGCACACAGAAAAACTTGGGTGGTGCCTATTCGTTCCCGGTCTGATACATCTAATTTTTGTTCCGTAAATACCGTTAACCATAACTGCAGTCATGCTTCTGCCGCTCGGCTTTACTGGTTGCCGACTGCAGGGGTGCTGTCAGTGCTTGTAAGGCTCAAGCCATCTTTCCCTATATATTAATCTTATCTATTCCGTTCGTAAAAGTTTACATATGAAATAGTAAACGTCACTTGGGAGGCTCGGTCTGTGCAGTCGGCGGTATGCCACAGCAGGGGTGAGGACTGATATCTCCGCAGAGATGCATTCAGAAGGGAAGGGGCTAACCTCCAGCATTAGACTTAATGACCTCTGGTCAGCCTGGACATAGTTAGTCTGCCGACCAGGATTACTCTTCTGGATGCCGTTCCGGTGGATCCGCAAGTTGTTCTTTTTTCGTGAGCTGGAGGAAGCCAGTGCACGCCGTACAGGTCCGGCTAAAAACGTGAGGCTAAAGAACAGTTGACAGATTCGCTGGTAGCAAGTAAATGGCCATTTGAGGACAGGGCCAAAGTCGATCAAAGCATGCTTCGCAGAGAGCATTGTGCTCAGCCCAGTGACTTCTCGGAAGACAGGTGGAACGGAAGCAGTTTTTAAGGATTCCTACCTCCTGCTGCTCTAACGGAAGCGCAGCTATTCACCTTTGTTTACTGCGTTTTCGGTCTCCTGAAGAAAGCAAGTTACATCAGCCCGAGGCCATCCACAGTGGTGTTACAATTTCTTCGACCAACATTCGGACGATGGTATTACTGGGCGTTCTTAAAAAATACTGGAGAGGGGGAGAGTAGGAAATGACTTTCTGGAAAATCAGTTGGTTCATTTGGGGGAGGGAAAGTCGATCAGGATGAGTCTACTTTTGTACTATTCTTGCCTAATAACACCTAATTTATTGCTAAGCAAGTTTAGAAAGATTCCCATTACTCCAGAAATTAGGTAGCTTGTTGGGCCAAGAAGTGGTGAAGATCAAACTCGCCACAATCGCCGTCGTAAACCAAATTACGTTAGGTGCATGAAAAATCCCCATGCTGTCAAAAATTTTATCACACGCCCTGAAAAAACATGAAGGCAAATTTTCGCTCCCTGTGAATTGGTAAAAGGCCAGAATGCTGAATAAATTCAGACCCAAGGACAATTGGAGTGGCTGATCCACATGCCACGTTAAAACTGAACTTGCAAGTCAAATCACAACTTCTCAGTTAAAAATATAATGCACTTTGTTGGTTTGGGCGCTTCGCAGATCCAGGCAGTTGGACCTAATGCATTCAATTTACACATGACAAGAGTGCCAGCATATCAGGCTTCTCTAACCAACGAGATGGAACCGTCAGAATTCAGGAGTTCACGAACTGTTTCCCCAGTGCTACTCGCACAAGTTAAGGGCACACAGAGAGTTGAAACATCGACTGTTCTATAACGCAACACAAATTACAAAATGATGGATTTAATTCCTACTCCAAATTTTTCTTTTGTTTCCTTTACTATTTGAGTACCCACAATCTTTAATTTCTTGTTTCAACAAGTATTGGATAACGAATTGTATGAAAGTACACTACTTGCGGGTGCAAAATCACATGGAGGGAAACAAGTGTGTAAGTATGAGCAAAAGCAGATTCAGAGAGAATACTGCAAGTGCTGCACTTTCAACTCACCTGCACAGACGTCCCTCCAGGACTGTTGTCTGTACTGAATTCTCGTTGGACAAAGGTGTCTCCACCTTTGGGTGGTGCAGTAGGCCATGCACCCCTTCCATGTAGGCCCTTCCAGCCTCCACCACGCAGGATCTTGTGTGACCATATATGGTCACTGCCAGCAAATTGCCATGCCTCTAGGCTCTTCACATGAGTTCATGTGATACACCGAGTCTACACAACATTTCTGGCAAATGCCCAAACCGACACCCTTACTGTGGTAACTCCTTTGTATGAGTACTTTCAAGAAAATTTATTCGTTCTGGGTATTGTTCTATTGCCTTTAAGCATTAAATTTTTCAAAATATGTGACAGTATACCTGGCATCTCATCCCAAACCCCTGGATCGATTCATCCACATTTTGCATATAAACAGTGAATTCCTTGGGTATCAACACTGGGTTTTATAACATCCTAGCTCCAATAGGAGCGAAAATAAGTGCAAATCCGTGTTTTTTTAGCTCCAACATAGGCTGCTCTGCAATTCCCGATGTATTGTGTGCGAACAATATCAGACAGCCTTATCGACCTGCTTTGCAGAATAGCCTACACACCAGGGACAGGAAACCGTTTTCGAACCCTGACATGTAGGCTGCCTTCCATGGCAGGTATGTTCGGTTCAAGTAGTATCAGCTTTCCTTATCAACCTGCAAATTGGGAGCAATAAAATGGATGCTCTGCTCTACAGGAATGTTGTGGTAGTACTATCAGCCAACTATATCAGTCGGTTTTTCTGGAGTTACACAACATGTGGATGGGCATGGCTGAGCAGAGATAGGGAGCAAAGGACATGAATAGTGAAAGAAAGGGGAGGATGAAGCGAACAGGGAAAGGGGGAAAGAGGAGATGGACAGATTGACAGAAAGGGAGGGCCGAGAAGATGATGGAGTGAAGGAGGAGGAGGGTGTCGTCAGAGAGAGGGAGGAGGACGAGATGGCCAGATAGGGTGAGGGATAATGAGGAGGTAGTATCAGTATGGTTCGTTGATTGGTTAGAGAGGTTCCATTCCTTCTTTTGCAAGTTACCTCTCATTTTCATCAATTTTATTAATGTTCTACGTCATTACGCGATGGTAACAGACCTAATAAGGTTATTGTAATGAGAGTATTTGTACTGAGAGCTCAAAAATACTGTTCACGTGATTCCTATGCATGTTGGTTACTTCCCTGGGTGTCCTGTGTGAGGTGAGCAGCGGAGGGCGTGGCACACTGCATTTCCAGTTCGGGGCTGCACTTCCCCGATTTCTGAGTGGTTTGTACAATGGGCTTAAGCACTTGGCGGAACGACTGACGTCGGTCGAGTTTCGCCTGTTGTAAGCAGGGCGAAACGACCTGCGAGACGTCTGAGTGTCGCTGCAGTTTATGTGTTTACCATTCCTGCGCGTCCGGAACCAAGACTCCTGGCACCGACTGACTGCATTGTCCTCTTGATTTTGAGAATATTTGTGGACTGTGCACTGCTAGGTGCAACTGTCTGGCGCCGGATTTTAGTTAGTCTAGGAAGGTTGTTTTCGTAGCTGGTCAAATGGCAAATTCAGTGCTCTCAGCTGGATAGCAGAGGCCTGACTGGTCAACTTAAACTGGGGCCAGTTGACGTCTTAAAGCCCTGCTCGAAATTGGAGGGAACGGTCGCTACTGGTGCGAATGATGTTCTGAGACAGTGTAGGGGAATTTTGGAAACAGCACTGAAGGCTGATTTGCAGTTTTCTAGGAGAGTAGGGAGTTGAGCAATGTTGGCTTCGTTCTTGCGTTGCGCGGGCGCAGAGAACTCGGGATCTGATATTCGTCGGAGTCGGATGGCCTTGCGACTTAGTAGCACTTTTCGGCAGAACTCGGAATTCTCGGACAGCCTTCGAGGCTTCACAGCAGAAGTCTGTGCCTGCATCATCAGAACACTGCCTACCGACGACCTGCTACAGAAATCAAGATCGGTAAAGTATTTTGCGGCTCCGGCGATGTAGGACCTATCATTTTTATTCTGAAGCCCTCAGAAGCACGCGCGCTTGCTTTGCTACCAGTCCACCTTGCTTGTGTCTCCATATGATCCCATTTTAGCACTCACTACTAATCGCAATACCGCAGTATACTCTTGAGAGTAATATTTGATTCATTAGGACGTCCAGTCATTATCGTCAAGTTATTGCGTCACAGAGAGTAGGAAACCCTTGGTCTCGAGCCACCTCTTATCCTCATAATAGTTCAGTATACCCTATCCTTTAAACTACTGTTTGCGTTGATAATCATGTGCCTTTATGCTATGATGTATAATAAATCTCATTGTAATATTTAATCCACATATCATTTCGTAGATATATGCAGAATCTCAGTGCCTGTTTTTAATTATGATAAAGTTGTCTTTTTTTATCTGAGTAGATTACAATTTTTATTAAATTATTGTCAGTGTGCACTCCTTATTTTACCACCTAGCAGGATCACCATCATTTCCTTACATTACCGTTATGTGCATGTGCATGTCTCGTTCTCATGCAAAATTCGTCAGAATTAAAGACGTAAAAACTCTTCTCTACCTCGCAGCTTGATTTGAAGGAGGGACTAAACAGCGAGGTCATCGGCCCCATTGGATTAGGGTTGGGGAGAAAATTGGCCATGCCCTTTCAAAGAAACCATTCTGGCACTTGTCTGAAGCGATTTACGGAAATCACTGAAAACCTAAATCAGGATGTCCAGATGAAAGTTTGAGCCATCGTCCTTCCGGATGCGAATCCAGTGTGCTAACCAATGCGCCATGTCACTCAGTAGTATCAGCATGCCTTGGAAGAGTTGTAGGTGTAAATGCCCACAGTGGGATATGATCGATACTGTGAGATGGAGGAGAATGAGGTTGACAGTGTGCAGGAGAATGAGACGGAGAGACAGAGAGCGTAGAGGAGACAGGCATGGAAAGGAGCAAGGAGGGGATGAACAGGAAGATGAGAAGGACAGAGAGGGTAGGTGGAGTTGGAAAAACAAGGAGAGGAGCAGGAGGTGGACAGAGGGAGTGTGTAGGAGAGTGAGACGGGCAAAGAGAGAGCAGCAGGGTAGATGGGGGGAGGAAGAGATGGACACAGATGGGAGGGAGGGGGAGAACGAGATGTGAAGTCGTGGGAAAAGACCCAGAAGCAGCTTGTAATCGCACGTTTGCAATTACCTTGAAAACCCGCGTTTACTTGTACGTTATCGCCTCTCTCATCCTTGTACTTTCACCTGAGTCACCTTTCGCTATTAGTTGTGATACATCCTAGATATTTTAGTAGTTTTACAACTGGAAGCCCAGAATTTGTTGCCGACTGCCGAGCCGAGAGTACGCTCCGCCTCTGTGAGCAGTCTGTTAGCTCGCTAAAGTCTGACCGCAAATGAGCGAGCTGGGCCGCAGCCTGTGGCCGGCCATGTTTTTAGTTTTAAGCCTGTAAGCTGCTCCGCTGCCGGCTTTTGTTTATATCGCAGTGACGCACGCATCTGCGCGAGGCCCGGCCGCGTTGTAGGCTCTTACGGCGCTTTAAATATAATTAGACAAATGTAGCGCGGCCCTGCAGCGCGCGCACAGCTCGCCGGCGACCTCTGCGGGCCAGCCTTACCACGCCGCGCGCAGTCCACTGTGCCAGGAGGAACTCCAATCTCTGCAGCAAAACCTGAACGTGTCGCTCACAGATTATGTGGGATCACACGTTCGACCACAATGAGAGCAGGTGGTTTCTCAGGCCCACAAGGCCGGAAATTGTGGTGAATCAATTATTTACAGGAAGGAGTTGTGCGACATAGCGCCACTATGAGGATGCAAATCAGCTTGTGGCTATTTAGCTGGCCAGGGTGGCCGAGCGGTTCTCAGCGCTACAGTCTGGAGCCGCGCGACCGCTACGGTGGCAGGTTCGAATCCTGCCTCGAGCTTGGATGTGTGTGATGTCCTTAGGTTAGTTAGGTTTAAGTAGTTCTAAGTTCTAGGGGACTGATGACCATAGAAGTGAAGTCCCATAGTCCTCAGAGCCATTTGAACCTTTTTTTAGCTATATAGGTCGTGAACGTTAGTTACTTTTGAGGAGGGGCGTGGTGAGTTAATGCTAGGCAAGCCTGCCTTTGAGGCGACAAGTACGCCATTATCAACACCTCACTGAGTATGACTGACTGAGGTCGGTTCGATTCCCGGCGGGGTCAGGGACTTTCACTTGCCTCGAGATAGATGGGTGTTTGTGTTGTCCTTATCATTTCATCATCATTTATGAAAGTGGCGAGCTTGGACTGAGCAAAGGTTGGGAATTAGTGTGATCGCTGATAACCGCGCAGTTTAGCGCCCCACAAACCAAATATCATCATCATCATCTGACTGAGGTCGTGTAATACGGCTACGAGAGACTGGATGTTCCTTCCAAGATATTATGGAAAGACATGGCAGGATTGTAGCCACTAAACATGATTGCTTGCAGCTGTGATCACGAGAATGTAAGGTCGCAAGAAGGCCGGTGAGAGGGGAGAACATTGCGTTCAGGCTACGGCTCTGGTGCAGCGTACGGCATCTACAGCAGCTAGTTGAGTTGCACTTGACACCACAGTGACACAAAGAACAGATACCAATCCGTCAATTCAAGGATGCGTGCATTCCACTGACCCCAAATCACCACCATTTGCGAGAGCTCATTGGATGGCAGGGTGGTTGTGTTTCATGGTTAAAATTGGTTCTATATCAACCCCAGTGATGGCCTTTTGTTTGTTAGAAGGAGGTCAGGTGAGAGCCTGCAACCAACCTGTCTGCTAGACACAATGGACCTACACCTGCAGTTACGGTGCAATTTCGTATGACAGCAGGAGCACTCTCGCAGTTCACCCACACACCCTGATGTTCACCCACACACCCCGATTGTAAATTTGTACATCAGTCTGGTGATTCGATCTACTGCTGTCCCACTCGTGAACAGCGTTCCAGTGAGTGTTTTCCATCAGATTACACTCCCACACATACCGCTGTTGTAACTCAACATTCTTTATAGTATGTCGACATGCTGCCTTGGCCTGCTAGATTACCAGATCTGTCTCCAATCGGGCACATACGGGACATCTTCGAACGACAACTCCAGCATCATCCACAACCAGAGTTAACCGTTCCTATATCGACTAATCAAGTGCAACAGACATGGAACTGCACCCCACAAACTGACATTCGGCACGTGGACAACACAGTGCATGGACATTTGCACTGTTACATTTAACATTCTGGCGGCTACACCGGTTATTAATGTACTAGTATTTCACATTTGCAATGGCTTATCTCGCGTTTACATTAACGTGTGATCATGCAATGTTAATCACTTAACTATTTTACCGAGATAAAAGTATTCTCGAAATTTCATTACTCTGCATTAATAATTTTTGACGTTGCATATCTTCCGTCGGTGTATAACAGATACATCATCTTGGTTTTTTGGAAACCGTTTAGCGCCGGCCGGAGTGGCCGAGCGGTTCTAGGCGCTACAGCCTGGAACCGCGCGACCGGGACGGTCGCAGGTTCGAATCCTGCCTCGGGCATGGATGTGTGTGATGTCCTTAGGTTAGTTAGGTTTAAGTAGTTCTAAGTTCTAGGGAACTGATGACCTCAGAAGTTAAGTCCCATAGTGCTCAGAGCCATTTGAACCATTGAAGGGTCCTTCGTTCCAGTTTGCAGCACCCCTCTACTTATCTAAGCGTACAACAGCGAATTGCTTTGTAGTACGAAGCTGCGACTCAAAACAGTGGTCTTTCCCGCCAGATGGAACATAAATCAAATTTCAATGATGACACACAAATGTATTTTCTTCAGCTTAAGCTATGCCCATACATCCGTGAGGGAAAGGTCAAAATTTCTCAACGCGACACCAGTGGCGTCTTGGAGCATTGACGACAGCACCATATGACGATGCCCAACGTTCTATCCATGAAGTGTTGTGGGCCCTGCTTACTGTCACCCGGCAGCAAACCCAACAAGTTTATTTGCAACAGGTCCGTCACGAGGGCCTTAAACGTCACATATTGTACGTTATTGTGTGCCTCTGCAGGAATCCATTCTTCTGAGGACTGTGAACAGCCTTAATGGTTCAAATGGCTCTGAGCACTATGGGACTTAACTGCTGTGGTCATCAGTCCGCTAGAACGTAGAACTACTTAAACCTAACTAACCTAAGGACATCACACACATCCATGCCCGAGGCAGGATTCGAACCTGCGGCCGTAGAACAGCTTTAATGTCGAAGGCTCTATCTAGAGCCAAAATGCTGGTAAGGCATTCTAATTTCATTAAGAACAATTTCTGAATTGCTTCTGTAATAATTTTTTCGTTCCTAAAACCAATCTTCATACAGCACGTCTTCAGTTTCCTTTCCATTCTTTTGTATACTTTTATGGTTAGCAGTTTGCAAGCGTAACATCCGACACTAATTGCTCTATAACGTTCATATTTATCCGCACATTCAATCTTCGGTAAACTGACCAAAACTTGTTTCTGTAAATTTGATTTTAAACTAAAATGTTCCACAAATAATGCTGTCACTTAAGAGTTAGCTAAATTTTATGTTCCCTCCCAATCTCGGTAAAGATACAACCTTTGAAAGTGTCCAATAAATTGCAACCACTCGATATTACCTTGGAAGTAATTTATTCAAGTACGTGCGAATGTTAAACACCCGTTTAGAGAGACTTGCAATAGCTACGATATTTATTCTACTGCACATGTCGTTTACAGCACACATAAATATGTGAAACATTTAGCGAGACATCGAACAAGCTCAACTCTTAGGCACTCCATACTTCCACAGATAACTTGCATGACGCATTGGACCTCTCATTTGCATCGGCCGACCAATTTGTACAAAATGCGTTTGTTATATTCCATAGTCGTGAATGTTACGACTATTCGTCGGGAGAGTGCGAGAATAATGTGACAGAGCACTGAAAGACATAAGCAAAATAAGAATCCTGGAGTAGACGAAATTACCACCGAATCAAAGCAAGGACTTTGGAGTAGATGAAATTCCTACCGCATTATTCAGATTCTTCGGAGAGCCACCCATGACTGAACTATGCAACCTGGTATGCAGCACGTATGAGACAAGCGGAATACCATAATCTTCACGAAGAAGGCAACAGTTTCTTTTCCACAAAAGGCAAATGCTTACAACTGTCAATATTACCGAACTGTAAGTGCAATAAAGCAGAGTAGCACAATATTAACACGAATTATTGACAGAAGAATGCAAGAACTGATGGAAGCCAATCTCGGGAAAGAACAGTTTGGGTTCCGGGTAAATGTAGGAACATGCGAGGCAAATGTCTTGCGTTATAAGACAGGTTGAAAAAAAAAGGCAAATGTATATTTATAGCATTTGCGGATTTAGAAAAATCGTTTGACAATCGTGACTCAAATTTAGTTATTGAAATTCTGAATGTAGTTGGGGCGAAATAGAGGAAGCGACTGCTATTAAAAGAGTTGAGCGTCATGAAGAAGGGAGTGAGACCGGGTTGTAGTCTATCTGACGTTATTCAATCTATACGTACATCAAGCACTAAAGGAAATCAAGGATAATTTTGGAAAATAAATTGCAGTTCATGGGGAAGAAATAAAATCTTTGAGATCTGCCGATGACATTTTAATACTGCCAGAGGTGGCAAAGGACTTCGAAGAGCAGTTGAACGGAATGGACAGTGTCTTGCAAAGAGATTACGATATGAATACCGAATAAACTAAAAACAAGGGTTATGGAATGTAGTCAGGTCAAAGCAGGTGATGGTGAGGGAATTAGACTAGGAACGGGAACAATAAAAGTAGATCACTTTAGCTATTTAGGCAACAAAATAACTGAGAATGGCCGAAGCAGAGACAGTGTAAAATTCAGAGTAACTACAGCAAGAACAGGACTTCTGAAAAAAAGGGATTTGTTAACATCCACAAGTAATATAAGTTTAACGGAAGCAAGTCTTTTATGATGTACGAAGTGTAGCGTTGTGCGCAAGTGAAATGTGGATAATAAACAATTCAGAGGAGAAGGGAATAGAAGCTTTTGTGATGCTACAGAATATTGCTGCGGATTAGGTAGGTGGACTCAATAACTGAATCGAATTTGGGAAAAAAGTAATTTATGGCACAATTGGACTAAAAGGACGAGCAGATTAATAGTATACATTCTGAAGTCTCGAGGTACAGACAAGCGTGGGGAAGCGAAACGGGAGGTGGCTAAAAATTATCGAGTAAGTTCTAGGAATGAATACAGTAAACAGATTAAAGTGGATGTAGGTAGCAGTAGTTATTCAAAGATGAAGAGGCTTTCATATGTCAGGCGGGCGGGGAGCTGCATCAAATCACTCTTCTTACTAAAGACAGTCAGTAACAAAATTAATTAGCATTAATTAGGTTATCGGTTGCAGGAAGGACAACTGGTAAGGAGAAGAGTCCCTGCGCCAAGTGAGAGTGGTGGCCTCATACTCTCCCACAAGTCGCCCTGAGGGAGCAAAAATTAGATATGAACAGTGTTTTGTTTTAGATTACATAACAGTGTTGTTTTAGATTACGATTTTGTCGATCGTTGTTGTATTGTTTCCCTTTTATTTTTTTAAATTTATTTTTTATTTTATTTATTTATTTATTTATTTTGTTCAGCGCAGAACTGGATATTTTTTTAATTCTAGAAGTGAACGTGATTCACACAGTTGTTGTTTGTGCAAAATGTGGCACGTTTCACTACTTAAAACTCACATAATCTAATAGTACTGCAAAACAGGTGGCTGTTGAAAGTTTTGTGTGCAGAACATGGCATATACGCGAAACCACAGCATGGGACGAAAGAAATGTGATCCAAGTGCTCCAGTCTCTTCCTATCTCGAAGTTCTTCTATAAATAGTTACCAGGATCCTGTATTGCACATGAAAATGTGAGACAAGGAAGAGTGTCGGAGGTCTATATGTATGTGAGCATCGAAAGCAAACTGGTCGTGCCCAAACCGGCTTGCCTGACATTCATAAAAAACCACAATTAATCACCAGCCGAAACATCCACCGGTCCAGTTCCGTTTTCATTACACATCCCAGATATATCATGGCGAGATCTCTTAGCAGTCAACTTATTTTTATTCACACTTTCCAGTTCGAGGCTAACGGCTAAAATACACAATATGTAGTCACGACGTAAAATATAGTAACACTTCTCATTCCAATTTCGCATCCCTCATTAAAGCGCTAATAGCTACGCTTTATTCTTAATATCTTTAACTGCTCCAAGTCAAAACATATTACTAGATACTTACAACTGGGGTGGAAATAAGTGGTTTAATTTATCTCTGGAAATTGGAGAGCTATGGCCAAGATGTCAATTATTTTGGAACCACATGATTTAACGAGTTCTCAACGGAACATTTTCTACAGTATTTACCGAAAAAAATGTGTGACCCTTTCCCCGTTCACGGGCTGTACGATTATGTCACATCTATACATTCATACTCTACGGAGTCTGGTTGAATGCCTGTTGAAGCTAATGTTCGTTTTACGTTGACTAGTAATACATGTTTCTCAAGTTTACATTCCCCTGTTGGTGAACGTGGCCTCAGCAGCAACTAATACTTTCCGTATAAAATTGTTGGCTCAAAATGGCTCTGAGTACTATGGGACTTAACATCTGAGGTCATCAGTCCCCTAGAACTTAGAACCTAACTAACCTAAGGACGTCACACACATCCATGCCCGAGGCAGGATTCTAACCTGCGACCGTAGCTGTCTCGTGGTTCCAGACTGAAGCGCCTAGAACCGCAAGGCCACAACGACCGGCACAAAATTGTTGTCTTGTTGGAGAACCCACTGATAGTATTCAAAAGGATGTTGAAAAGTAGCGCCATGTAGTTGTTGATATAGAGAAATATGGAATGTTTGATATTTATGAAGAATACCCAGTATACCTCTTGGTTAATACCAATTTCTCTTTATACTTTACGAGAAGGGACATTTGGACTTATTGCAGCACCTGCAAGAACCCCTGCTTTTGCAGCTCCCTTGGTAGCAGTCTCGGTCGCGTGTGTCTTCTGTAAACGAAATTTCCTATCTTGTGAAGTGTTTTGATGGTATACAAGAAGGAGGGACGTCGGACAGTCTACTGAACCGCTTGGCGTACTATTCTATTGATGTAGAGGTATTTCGGTGACATTCGGCACGAATTAAGAGGACATCGATCAACTCATCATAGTTGTTGTTGTCTGAATACTGGGTTGATGCGGCTCTCCACGCTAGTTGCAGCGGCGCGGTTATAATGTTCCTCTTACAGAAAATCTCCACTTACCTTGCATCGAATTTCTTCTTCTGCATCCCAGTTCACACCCCTGACCTGTCAGAAAATGAGTAGCCGCACTACACGACTCTACAGGTTGAATTTGTATCAATTTAACTGATCTATCAAACAACAGATAATCTGTAAGTGAAAACTTTAATATATTGTTACTTGTTTGACATAAACACACCGTCATGTCCGCGTTAATCTTAAGGTACAGTCTCATCATTCGATCACAGTCACAGTCATTGGTAACAGACAGCTTATGGTATCGAGCCAAACAAAACACCTTTACCAAAAAAGATTACAAAACGTACCATCTGTGACAAAATGATCGCTCAAATATTACTTTACTCGATCTGAGCGTTCTATTGTTGGTTCCATCTTCCATAATATGCCACGCGGATTTCATCTAACGCAAAAGTCATAGTTTACACATATAATCCGGAAGTTCGGGTGTTCGCCTTTCTTATTGGCTCACATTCACTGTGTGGCATTCCACAGTCAAGTTTAACCTGCAGTTAAGAAACTTATTAATCTACTCAGAGCTCCTTATACAAGCGTCTGAAGATGATGACGGCTGAACTCAGAACTGTCCCGGAGTTTAGAATGCGGTTCCCTTTGTCCACAAAATACGCACTAAAATCCCCTCCTCTCACCGGATGAGAAACATTACAGCCAGTGATCTGTCAGTATAAAATTGCACAGTCAATCAACCAATTACAAAACCCACAATTATCAAAATATCTTGTTTCCCCTGTCCCATAAACAGGGTAGTTACACTTAAAAAATTTCCTGTGAAAGTGTGGATCGTTCTCTCTATACAGCCACAGTTGTCACACTAACGTATATTAGACTTAACAGTCTTCATTTATTTAGTACATTGCACTCACACAATCATTCACACACACACTATCGCTGCCACTACAGTGTCTCTTGCATTGGGATCATAAATATGTATACGAGACTCTAGGAAGCTTAGTGGTGCATACAGTCATTTTTTGGTCAAATGTTGCAACGGCGTGAAAAGAAGACTCTCTAGAAATTTTTGTCCAAATTCCCGTAGCCAAATGAAGAGTAACAAATGGACAAATAGAGTATCAAATTGACCAGCGTGCAGTCTTGTTCGGAAAATAATTAATAGCTCCAATGTATTCTGGGTAATAAAGAGTAGCTGTTGTCAGCTAAACAAATGAAGAGTCAAATCACACCATAAACTGAAGCTTCTCAGCTTCCTCTTGATTTTCACAGGACTCTTCATAATGAGAGAGTACCGATCCACAATTAAATAAGTACGCAAGTGACAGCACGTCCCACCTAATAAGTTCCAGAAGGCCGCTTCAAACAATGGGGTTCTTACGGGGCACATACATAGGGTTCTATTTGTGATGGAAAGGTAGAGTCAAGTGTTTTGGATATTCCGGTCTGTATGCCCAACAGAAGGCTCGACTTAATGTCACTACCCTACATTACCACACCTTCCTTAGGCAAATGGAGCAAATAGTGGGCCTTAAGGGGCTTTTGGAGGCGCTATTAGTTCATAAGCGGTTCCTCAAAATAACCGAAGAAATTTTTAACGGTTTTTCGAACCATATCAAGACCCGGATTCCAAGATGGCTATACACAGACAATGCTTTAAATTTTTTACGATATATTCCAATGTCGAACACACTTGAAAATTTTTTAGATACCTTTATCCATTTCTGAGATACGGAGCTTCAAGGTTACCCTTCGTGCACACCTAAAATATGCGCGTAAAATCCGCCGTGAGGCGTAAACGTAGTTTCTAAAGTGACGTATGCTTTAAAGTGTCTCGGTTCTCATCTGAAGGGTTCTGGTAACCAAGTGTAAAGTACTGAAGTACATCCAAAACTTTTTGTGTACGTAAAACCCAGTCTGAGATGTAAAATAATTTTTCCGTTATTCCAATTTCACATAAGTAAACTATCAAACATTACTGACCCATGACGTTTTTTTAACATGAGTGACATGCCCTGCTGTGGCAAGGAAAATAAGGGAACAAGAGGAAAAATACACGAAAAAGAAAAATATGCTCTTATTTAAAAGTCTCTGACAGAAAATTGAGGTACATCTGCCTCATTCTAGCTTCCTCACTTGCTGTTGTTTTGTTGTTGTAGTCTTCAGTCCAGAGACAGGTTTGATGCAGCTTCCCATGCTACTCAATCCTGTGCAAGCTTCTTCATCTCCCAGTACTTACAGCAACCTACATCCTTCTGAATCTGCTTAGTGTATTCATCTCTTGGTCTCCCTCTACGATTCTTACCCTCCACGCTTCCCTCCAATAGTAAATTAGTGATCCCTTGATGTCTCAGAATATGCCCTACCAATCGATCCCTACTTCTAGTCAAGTTGTGCCACAAATTTCTCTTCTCTCCAATTCTACTAAGTATCTCCTGATTAGTTATTTGATCTACGCATCTAATCTTCGTCATTCTTCTGTAGCACCACATTTCGAAAGCTTCTATTCTCTTCTTGTCCAAACTAGTTATCATCCATCTTTCACTTCCATACATGGCTACACTCCGTACAAGTACTTTCAGAAACGACTTCCTGACACTTAAATCTATACTCAATGTTAACAAATTTTTCTTCTTCAGAAACGCTTTCCTTGCCATTGCCAGTCTGCATTTTATATCCTCTCTACTTCGACCATCATCAGTTATTTTGCTCCCCAGTAGCAACTCACTTCCTAATCTAATTCCCGCAGCATAACCACGTCCTTTGCTGTCTCTGGCAGAATTACAATGTCATCAGCGAACCTCAAAGTTTTAATTTCTTCTCCATGGATTTTAATTCCTACTCCAAATTTTTCTTTTGTTTCCTTTACTGCTTGCTCAATGTGGAGATTGAATAACATCGGGGATAGGATACAACCCTGTCTCACTCCCTTCCCAACCACTGCTTCCCTCGACTCTTATAACTGCCGCCTGGTTTCTGTACAAATTATAAATAGCCATTCGCTCTCTGTATTTTACCCCTGCCACCTTCAGAATTTGAAAGAGAGTATTCCAGTCAACACTGTCAAAAGCTTTCTCTAAGTCTATAAATGCTAGAAACGTAGGTTTACCTTTCCTTAATCTATTTTCTAAGATAAATCGTAGGGTCAGCATTGCCTCACGTGTTCCAACATTTCTACGGAATCCAAACTGATCTTCCCCAAGGTCGACTTCTATCAGTGTTTCTATTCGTCTATAAAGAATTCGTGTTAGTATTTTGCAGCCGTGGCTTATTAAACTGATAGTTCGATAATTTTCACATCTGTCAACACCTGCTTTCTTTGGAATTGGAATTATTATATTCTTCTTCCCTCATACATCTTGCTCACTGGATGGTAGAGTTTTGTGAGGCCTGGCTCTCCCAAGGCTGTCAGTAGTTCTAATGAAATGTTGTCTACTCCCGGGACCTTATTTCGAATTAGGTCTTTCAGTGCTCTGTCAAACTCTTCATACAGTATCATATCAACTATTTCATCTTCATCTTCATTCTCTTAATTTCTATAATATTATCCTCAAGAACATCGCCCTGGTATAGATCCTCTATATATTTCTTCCTCCTTCATGCTTTTCCTTCTTTGCATAGAAC
The DNA here is from genome assembly GCF_023897955.1 of Schistocerca gregaria. NCBI lineage: Eukaryota > Metazoa > Arthropoda > Insecta > Orthoptera > Acrididae > Schistocerca > Schistocerca gregaria. The sequence continues at coordinate 741,268,141 of NC_064920.1, read as the reverse complement.
TGCGTTTCCATCTGAGATCTTGATATTATTGCAAGTGCTTCTCTTTTCTCCAAAGATCTCTTTAATTTTCCTGTAGGCAATATCTATCTTACCCCTAGTGACATGAGCTTCTACATCCTTACATTTGTCCTCTAGCCATCCCTGCTTAGCCATTTTGAACTTCCTGCCTATCTCATTTTTGAGACGTTTGTATTCCTTTTTGCCTGCTTCATTTACTGCATTTTTATATTTTCTCCTTTCTTCAATTAAATTCAATATCTCCTTTGTTACCCAAGGATTTATACTAGCCCTCGTCTTTATAACTACTTGATCCTCTGCAGCCTTCAATATTTCATCTCTCAAAGCTACCCATCTTTCTTCTACTGTATTTCATTCCCCCATTCTTGTCAATCGTTCCCTAATGCTCTCTCTGAAGCTCTCTACAACCTCTTGTTCTTTCACTTTATCCAGGTCCCATCTCCTCAAATTCCCACCTTTTTGCAGTTTCTTCAGTTTTAATCTACAGTTCATAACCAATAGATTGTGGTCAGAGTCCACATCTGCCCCTGGAAATGTCTTACAACTTAAAACCTGGTTCCTAAAACATTATCTTACCATTATATAATCTATCTGAAACCTTTCAGTATCTCCAGGCTTCTTCCATGTATACAACCCCCTTTTATGATTCTTGAACCAAGTGTTAGCAATGATTAAGTTGTGCTCTGTGCAAAATTCTACCAGGCGGCTTCCTCTTTCATTTCTTACCCCCAATCCATATTCACCTACTACGTTTCCTTTTCTCCCTTTTCCTTTTACCGAATTCCAGTCAACCATGACTATTAAATTTTCGTCTCCCTTCACTATCTGAATAATTTCTTTGATTTCATCATACATTTCTTCAATTTCTTCGTCATCTGCAGAGCTAGTTGGCATATAAACTTGTACTACTGTAGTAGGTGTGGGCTTCGTGTCTATCTTCGCCACAATAATGCGTTCACTATGCTGTTTGTAGTAGCTTGCCCGCATTCCTATTTTCCTATGCATTATTAAACCTACTCCTGCATTACCCCTATTTGATTTTGTGTTTATAGCCCTGTGGTCACCTGATCAGAAGTCTTGTTCCTCCTGTGATCGATCTTCACTAATTCCCCCTATATCTAACTTTAACCTATCCATTTCCCTTTTTAAATTTTCTAACCTGCCTTCCCGATTCAGAGATCCGACATTCCACACTCCGATCCGTAGAACGCCAGTTTTCTTTCTCCTGATAACAACGTCCTGAGTAGTCCTCGCCCGGAGATCCAAATGGGGGACTATTTTACTTCCCGAATGTTTTACCCAAGAGGATGCCATCATCATTGAACCATACAGCAAAGCTGCATGCCCTTTGGAAAAATTACGGCCGTAGTTTCCCCTTGGTTTCAGCCGTTCGCAGTACCAGCACAGCAAGGGCGTTTTGGTTACTGTTACAAGGTCAGATCAGTCAATCATCCAGACTTTTGCCCCTGCAACTACCCCTCTTTAGGAACCACACGTTTGTCTAGCCTCTCAACAGATACCCCTCCGTTGTGGTTGCACTTACGGTACGGCTGTCTGTATCACTGAGGCACGCAAGCCTCCCCACAAACGGCAAGGTCCATGGTTCAGTATCTTTAAAAGATTTCGCAGAAATGTTGGTATGCGAAATATTCACATTTTTTGTGCTAAGAGAAAAGGTGCGGCGGCAGTGGGAATGAGTCGAAAAAGTAATCAATACTGGAAGATAGTAAACAGTGGTTGTGATATAGAAGCAGCGAAGGAGATAATGGCAGTGTGAGAGAAACGGAGTTTACGACAATGATGACGAAGAAGACAATGGTAGTGACAGTGAAAAGACAGGAGCAGTGGGAAGAAATGAATGTGATAACAACCTACGAGAGAGCGACAAGGAGACAGTGGCAGTGAGAGGACACAGTAGTAGTAGGACAGGACGAAGGAGGCTGTGGCTGTGAGACACTGACAGAGAGACACAAAGAGGTAATGCCACTGAGTTTGGCTGAGTGAGTGAGAGATAACGAGCGTATGGGAGTAGACAGGTCCCAGTGACTGAAAGCGATGGACTAGTGGGTGAGAGCGAGTTAGTTAGTGGAGCTTGTGGGAGACAGAAGTGCATGTTAGAAAGAGCGCGAAATGTTCACATGCCAAAATTTTTGGGATTTCCGAAGGTGCAGCGGAAGGTAGTACGAAACGGCTGGTAACCCACTTTTCCGTCAGTCTCTTAAACAGGAGCGTATTGACCTTTTTTGAGTTCCAACAGGAATTATTTAAGCTAATATGCTATCTGAACAAAACTTGAAAAAAGAAAAAAATTAAAAAACCGTTCAAATGTTTTGTGAAATGGTTTGTGTAAAGGTAAGAAATAAAACGGATTAGAGGCACATTCGTCGTGGTTTCTAATGATCCTTGACAGGAGGTACGGTAGATGAGGTACCGACTGGGAATTTAAAGATCACTGTTTAACATAGAATGATAGAGTTTTGAAGAGTACTAGAGGATATTAATCTGGCGGTCCCAGTTCACTATACTCCGATTCACGAAGGATGGCGGTTTACCCAGGGTGAAGCACAGACGAGGTTTACTTTGCTGCCGGTTCCAGCAGGTAATTGTAGTACACACATAAACGTGCTTTTTGGTTGAAGAAAATGAAAATTGTGTCTTGCTTGCGTGAGTAGAATTCGTGGGTTACTAACAAATCCAGAGATAACTCACAACAAATTGGATAATTCTGTAAACAGCTCTCGTTAACCACGTTTCAGGTTCGCATTGGTTATGACATTCGCAGCAGAAAATTACCGAGCCCTCTTGGGCTGTCGAAGAATTCGTGACGTATGTGGGCTGAACAAGCATAAACTTGACGAAATCGTTAACAGCTTCTACTACACTGAAGAGCGAAAGAAACTGGTACAACCACCTAATATCGTGTAGGGGCGCCGCTACCACGCAGAAGTGCCACAGCACAACGTGGCACGGACTCGAGTAATGTCTGAAGTAGTGCTGGAGGGAACTGACGTCACGAATCTTGCAGGACGTTCCATAAATCCGTGAGAGTACGAGGGGTTGACATCTCTTCTGAACAGCACGTTGCAAGGCATCCCAGATATACTCAATAATGCTCATATCTGGGAAGTTTGGTGGCCGGCGGAAGTGTTTGAGCTCAGAAGAGTGTTCCTGCAGCCACTCTATAGCAATTCTGGACGTGTGGGGTGTTGCATTGTCCTGTTGGATTGGCTCATGTCCGTCAGAGTGCACAGTGGGCATGAATGGATGCAGGTGATCGGACAGGATGCTTACGCACGTGTCACCTGACAGAGTCGTATCTAGACATATGAGGGATCCCGTATCACTCCAACTGCACACGCCCCACACCATGATAGAGCCTCCACCAGCTTGAACAGTCCCTACTGACAGGTGGGGCCCATGGTTTTATTAGGTTGCCTCCATACCCATTCATGTCCATCCGCTCGATACAATTAGAAATGAGACTCGTCCGTCCAGGCAACTTGATTCCAGTCCAGTGTCGGTGTTGATGAGCCCAGGCGATGCGTTAGGCTCTGTGTCGTGCCGTCATCAAGGGTACACGAGTGGGCCCTCGGCTCCGACACCCCATATCGATAATGTTCCGTTGAACTGTTCGCACGCTGACACTTGTTGATGTCTAGCATTGAAATCTGCAGCAGTTTGCCGAAGGGTTGTACTTATGACACACTGAAAGATTCTTTTCAGTCGTCGTTGGTCCCGTTCGTGCAGGATCTTTTTCCAGCCGTAGCTATGTCGGAGATTTCACGTCTTACCGGATTCCTGATAGTCACGGTACACTCGTGAGATGGTCGTAGGGGAAAATCTACACTTCATCGCTATGTCGGGTATGCTGTGTCCTATCGCTTGTGTGCTGACTATAACACCACGTTCAAACTCACTTGAATCTTGATAACCAGCCATTGTAGCAGCAATAACCGATCTAACAATTGCGTCAGACACTTGTTGCCGACCTCAGCGCCTTATCTACTTGCTTAGATATGTCTGCATTTGAATAAGCTTGCCTATAGCAGTTTCTCTGGAGCTTTAGTGTATAATGTACGAGAATCTCAGTTGCTCTACATTATTTCGGGAATCATTGAAAGATACTCAGTATTAGCAAAATAATTTCATAAGAAATTGACCTTTTTATAAAAAAAATCTTTTTATTGCCGTTTTCGGTAAAGGAATGGAATATGACAGAAAGTCGCTCAAGTCGGTATGATATGCGCTCCGCCATGTACTGTAAGGTAGTTAGAGGATTATTTTTGTAAATGTAGATGTAATTTATGGGCCCTTACTTACGATTCTTCTGAATGATAACAGATTAACAGTGCCTTTTGCAGCCATGAGAATTATAATGCAAAGGAATTCCGTTGCGAGCGGTCGTTGATTTAAATCAATGGCGAAAGTTGAAAATTTGTCCCGGACTGGGATTCGAACTCGGGACTCGTGTTAGTGGCAGATGCGCTGACCTCTGCGCCATTCAGACCCAGTGTTTATTGCACCTTTACCAACTCCTCTAGCATGTTTCCCGTCAAAGCCGTATTCTCAACTTAGCCACGCACTACTAGCGTCGTGCCCGTTGCCCATCATCGTCATTACTCATGGGATTTCGTTGATTCCCGTAAGAGTGCGAGCCTGTTGTGCATCCACATTCCAGAGGTCATGTCCTAAAGAACAGAGCCCACACATACTGATCAGCCACAACATTACGACCATCTACCTTATATCGATATAAAACCTCCAGGCGATAGCAGCGTTATTACCTGGCGAGGAATAACTGTTAGATACGGAGACATGGTGCATGAAGGATCTGTGGGCGTGAGGTCCCTGAGGAAGGCGCACGATCTATCTTGACAGAGCGCAGATTGCAATGGTCCATAGGCTGGGCATGAGGATTTGGGAAACTGCACGACTTGGCGGGTGTTCGAGGAATGCTATGGTGAGGGTCTTCGACACGTGGCGAAACCAAGTTGAAACCTCGTCGAGACCTTGTGGAGTTGGGCGCCCACCTTACATTACATATGTCGGACGTCGTAGGCTGGTCAGACTGGTAAAACAAGACGGACGGCGAACTGTGGCGGAACTTACATCACACGTTACTGCAGACTTTAATGCTGGGCGGAGTAAAAGTGTGTCTGAACACACAGTGCACCGAACACTCCTAATGATAGACCTCCGCAGCTCGTGGCCCATACGTGTCCCATTCTTAACACCACGACATCGACAACTACGACTGAAATGGGCACGTGACTGTCGGCATTGAAACGTTGGCGCAGTGTCAGAGCGTTGAATGGTCTGGTGACTTCATCATGCCGTTGCGAACCGCGAATCCGTCGTCTTCCAGAGGAATAGCTCCTTGACATCCGTACTGTGGCCGGAGACAAACTGGCGGCGGCTGCATTATGCTCTGGGACACCTGCACATGGGCATCCCTGTGTCCAGTGGAACTCGTGCAAGGAAACATGACAGTCAAGGAGTGTCCTACACTGGTTGCAGAACGCGTACACCTCTTCAACACGACCATGTTTCCTGATAGCAGTGCCAATTTTCACGAGGGTAATCACCATGTCACAAGACCAGGATTGTGATGGAGTGGTTCAAGGAACACATTAGTAGTAGGGCGCTGGGGTTGTGAGAGGAATTTTGATATCAAATTGATATGCAAACTAATTAAGTTTGCTACCCCCCCCCCCCCACCCACCCACGCCCAATCTCAGTTCCATCCCTGGATGATGTCATATGTTTCCCTCAGCTTGCACTTAGGTTCTCTGGCCCCTCCCCACGCCTCCCCCTCCCCCACCCATCCTATTAGCGGGGAGTTCGAATTTTGGGGGAATTATGAATTTTGGCGAGAATTTCGAAAAAAAGTCTGGTAATTTCTTGTCCCAGACATGTAACGACATCCCACTCCCACTCCTCTCCACCCGGGAATTGGCGGTAAATTCAAATCGCGATGCCCTTTCTGGGACTCAGACACCAATCACCTGGAAGGAAAGACCAAGTGCACCCCCCTCCCCAACACAATTTTACCACCAGCGGTGCTTGCAATTGGCAGTAGCGAATAGGAACCCAGCATCCGGTCTCGTCGGGGATATACGGCAGGCCCTGCAGCTGTGAAGCCTCTGTTGCAGTCAATCAGCCACCATGAAGCACCAGAAAGGGATCATCCAGCACCACCCAGCCACAGCAGCAAAACAATAGGAAAAAGTTGCGAAAGAGTAAGTACCCCTTGCTGAATGTCTGTGTATACTTTCATGTGTGGAAGATGAAGTATTTGTGCTTCTATCAAAATCTGTAACGGTTTTTCTTCTTTGCTCATCAGTTACTGCGACGTCCTCCGGCATTTCGGGGTCTACAGCAGCGACGTGTCAAAGTACGTCGGAACCTGCAGCAGCACCAGCACCCTGAGATCCTGTCGCGAAATTCGTCAGCTTTATGGAGCAGGACAATGAGCTGTTATTATCGGCTGAAGACACCCAGCCAGCCTGACTCACTGATGTGCACCGGCCGTCCTGATTGCGAGGTGCAAGTTGGTACTGCAAACATTGTAAGCACCATCGTAGAATATTCCAGTGATACTACATGGACAAAGGGAGGATATAGCGGATGAGGAGATACCAATTAAGCATTGCCCAACACTACTGTTCACTTCATTGTTTAATTGAACCATTGATGGTTTGAAAGGTTTACATGTGAGTATAGAAGGAACTGCAGATAGAGACTGGCATGTCGTGATAGAGATCGAGAGTGCACCTATAATGTCAAAGTGCGGTTTACGGAGATGGAATGGAATGAACTGTGTCGTGTAAAAGCCTACGTAAACAACAGTTGACAGCTGGGTAACATCCGAGCCCTCCTCCTTCAGACATTTACTATGCTGCTCTAACTTTGGCATTACAGCATTGTACAGTGACTCTGCACAACATGTCAAATCGGGTGACCCATCCATTTATTTACAGCACCCCACCACTACAAATTTGTTCGGTCTACAGATGATGTTATCCATTGTGTAGGAAAGACTGACCAAAAATGGTTAAAATGGCTCTGAGCACTATGGGACTTAACAGCTGAGGTCATCAGTCCCATAGAACTTAGAACGACTTAAGCCTAACTAACCTAAGGACATCACATTATCCATGCCCGAGGGAGGATTCGAAACTGCGACCATAGCGGTCGTGCGGTTCCAGACTGAAGCGCCTAGAACCGCTCGGCCACACCGGCCGGCGAAAGACCGAAAAGATGGCTGCCTTGTGTTAAATCCGTGGGTATAGATACGTTGCAGAGTATCTAAGTATGAACAGTGTGCATGTAAAAGTCTTCGAACAGTGGGTCTGTATGGTGTCCGCGAAAATTAATGTATTGCCATTAAGTTTGAGAGAAATACATGTTGAATTCTGTGCTTACAAGAGGGCTTTATTTTCTATATTCTTTACAGGTGTTAAGAAAAAAGAAAGAACCTATTGATGTAATGTATCCTGTGCATGACTACTGAATAAAAATGTATATAACCATGTATGTGTTTTTACTTCTTATCTCTCATTATACTGCAAGTACTAAAGCTATTTCCATCAGTGTTTTTACTGAAAACATCCAACAGCAGAAAATAATGTCATTTGAGTAAATTCTCTGTAGAAGCCCATTGCATGACAGAACCTGGTATAATCGGTACCATGGTAGGGCGTAGTGTTCATTATTTTCTATAAAAACCCACGTAGTAGGTATCATGGCAAGGTGAGTGAAGCATCAAACTGTGACGTTATGCAAGAAGACCTGAAGAAGAATGGCATACTCCTTCCCAACAACATACATGCAATAATAGTAGGTCCGTCCAATTGCGGGACCACAAATGTTCTCATGTTAGGGCTCACACATCCGGATGAAGCCCACTTTGAACATATATGTTCAAACTTCCCCTTAGCAAAACTAATGAATTACTGTGCAGATAAACCTCTTACGTTATTTGATTTTCAAACAGCTGAGTAGAACTGAACGTACTCAGACATTTCGCTCTTTACCTATTCTGATCAACACTAAACTGACACACAATATTTTTAGCGCAACGCAATCTGACTTTGAAAAATCCCTACAAAAGAATGGCCCTGAAAACAATAACCTGTACTTTTCATAAATCACTTACCTCACAAAAATCTTCGTTACTCGAACTACTGCAATACAGCGAGCGCCACTACTGCCAGCTAAATAATAGATTCAAACTACTGAAGGCACTAACTACTGATAGGCATAGTTAGCAAATGAAAGATTTTGATAGAGAACAAACAATGTATTTACCTTAATAATGTTCAAAGGACATCATATTATGTATCAGTTCATGATATCCAATAATACACGCGTCCAGATCATCCGCTCTCAAAACTCCGCCATCTCTCTCCTCACATCCACCACTGCTGCCGGCTCATCCGACGGGAGGCCCTAGCCACACGACATTTATTTATTTTACCTCCAACTGCGCAACGCTACGCGCTGTTAACAGCCAACTGACCAACACTACAATAGCAAATTCCAACAATGCCACCCAGGCACAGACTGCACACAGCACAGCCAGTGATTTTCATACAGAGCGCTACGTGGCGGTGGCGTTACCAATATAAGAACCTAAACAGCCTACCTACAATGTGTATTTGCAAAAACTTTCCAGGGGTTGTTGGTACCCTGTTGGGGTACCATATGTCAAGAGCTTGTGACGCCCAAGGTGCAATATCGGACTGCCTTTGTGGAAGGTATCTTCATTCCAATCCATAAACCTCGCGGAGGATCACATATTACAGGCAGCAGACCATCTTCACATGTCTACTGGCAGCTCGAATTATGCGCATGACGTCTCGCGTCCTGTCAATGATTGAGGCATCGATCGGTGGGACGCATAGTATCTGCGCCATACAATGTTGCTACAGAAACCTGATTGCCCTCGCTAAGGTGCGTTGTGCACCCGGAGTGTTGCCTACAAAAGAGTTTGAGCAAGCACTTTATTGCGTACATCAAATGTACTTAACTGTTGTACTTCAGAATATGCATTACCCAGGTGCTGCGTTCACAGTGGTGGTATTCCGTCTATTACATGGCACTACATATAAAGTGCTTGTCAATGGTAGACTGTCGAACACTTTGCAGAATCGCCACTCTGTTAGACAGCGATGGCCGTAATCGACGACACTTTATGGTTTAACATTAGAAACTTTATTCTGCAGTCTGCGACACCGCCTCGCGGGATTGCGTCTTGGTGGCATCGTTTTTAGCTGCTCTGTGTATGCAGATGATCTGATGTTAACTCCTCGTGACGAACATTTTGTCCGCCGAGCCGTGGATTGGTCAGTCACTTATGATTAAGCTCGGGGAGAAATATAATTGTACATAAATCGGTGGCCTTGAATACTGGCACTGAGATGACAGCTGCAAGTGTCGCCCCCCACAGACTGTGCCATAAAATCTGATGTTTTGATATCGCCTTCACAGACGACATCTCATGCACGACGACCCTTAATCATCAGAGCCTCTTGCAACATATTCATGCTACTCTGTTGGATCGTCGTCTCTGCGCTTAGGACCTCTTTCAGCAGCCCAGATTTATTAATGTTGATCACGCATCACGAATTCCGAACGTAGCGCAAAGGCTACCAGTGTCTAAACACACAGCTCGGAGCCTCGTGGTGGCATTCGATTAATATGTCAACGCTGGAATGATATTTAAGGATCGATATGACTCCCTCACTCTTCCTAAAGAAAGAAGCGGTCTTGGCCTTGTCAATATTCACGATAGAGCAGCGTCTCGATATGTTGGTATGCATCTCAAGCGTTGGCAGCGATGCTCAGGGCCGCCTACTGAGATACCAGTGCCGTATCCTACTTTGGGAGGTTTTATGTAGAGTGTAGCTACCTAATGGACTTTCTCCCTGTCTCTCAGTTACCAATGGCCAGTGACATTATCGCACCCTACTTAACTACCGGTCACCTAATGTAGTCGAAGTGACATATCCTACCGTGCATTCGAAGGTAGTATGGCGTACTGTCAAAGCCGTAATGCTAGAGTCAGATGTACGTTCTACCAGGTACATGACAGTGAACAAAGAAAAGATTACTGGAGAAAGACTCCAGAGGATACATCCTACCGATTCGCCTTGATGTGTGAAATGCAACGACCTAGATACAGAACACCAGCTACAGTGTGTGCCAGTCGAAGAGATATGGTATTTTCTTCGTCAAATTTTGGCTCTCTTTTTTACGGAAGTCGCCCACTTATGTCGGTTCCCGCACTCACTTCTACCTGGGCGCTGTTTATTAGCCGAAGAAGAAACACGATGCTGCCCCAGAAAATCAATACTGCCAAAATCCAGGTAATCATCATTGGTCATACCACTCACTACTTCCGGCTCCTTGATTTTTGTTCAGTGCTGTGCATATTTTCCAAAGTGTTGCGAACAGTCATCATGCTTTCGGTGGGTGTGGTTTTTATATCTCCTGTGAACAGACACCATACTGTCACCGTGTTTTTTAAGTGTCTGTCTACTATTATACGTGTCTGCTTTCTGTGTATTTTATTAGCATCGCCCACCCTTTGTTTTATGTTTTAATTTTCCGCCGTTTTACAGTTTAAGTCACCGTTTTATCGCCTGCTTTTATTGTTTCTTCTCTTCACATGTTTTAAAAATTCTGTAGGCTGAAGAGCAGCGTACTAAGCTGAAGCCAGCTTGCCCCTCTCGGAGGGAATCTAATTCAATAAAGGGAAAAAAAGGCACAATGCTGTCACGAGGATCAGAGGTCATGCGATTCATTATTTGTCAGTAGCTGGTGTCATAGGGCTAATGGAGTTTTGGAACTACACTCGTGGAAATTGAAATAAGAACACCGTGAATTCATTGTCCCAGGAAGGGGAAACTTTATTGACACATTCCTGGGGTCAGATACATCACATGATCACACTGACAGAACCACAGCCACATAGACACAGGCAACAGAGCATGCACAATGTCGGCACTAGTACAGTGTATATCCACCTTTCGCAGCAATGCAGGCTGCTATTACCCATGGAGACGATCGTAGAGATGCTGGATGTAGTCCTCTGGAACGGCTTGCCATGCCATTTCCACCTGGCGCCTCAGTTGGACCTGCGTTCGTGCTGGACGTGCAGACCGTGTGAGACGACGCTTCATCCAGTCCCAAACATGCTCAATGGCGGACAGATCCGGAGATCTTGCTGGCCAGGGTAGTTGACTTACACCTTCTAGAGCACGTTGGGTGGCACGGGATACATGCGGACGTGCATTGTCCTGTTGGAACAGCAAGTTCCCTTGCCGGTCTAGGAATGGTAGAACGATGGGTTCAATGACGGTTTGGATGTACCGTGCACTATTCAGTGTCCCCTCGACGATCACCAGAGGTGTACCGCCAGTGTAGGAGATCGCTCCCCACACCATGATGCCGGGTGTTGGCCCTGTGTGCCTCGGTCGTATGCAGTCCTGATTGTGGCGCTCACCTGCACGGCGCCAAACACGCATACGACCATCATTGGCACCAAGGCAGAAGCGACTCTCATCGCTGAAGACGACACGTCTCCATTCGTCCCTCCATTCACGCCTGTCGCGACACCACTGGAGGCGAGCTGCACGATGTTGGGGCGTGAGTGGAAGACGGCCTAACGGTGTGCGGGACCGTAGCCCAACTACATGGAGACGGTTGCGAATGGTCCTCGCCGATACCCCAGGAACAACAGTGTCCCTAATTTGCTGGGAAGTGGCGGTGCGGTCCCCTACGGCACTGCGTAGGATCCTACGGTCTTGGCGTGCATCCGTGCGTCGCTGCGGTCCGGTCCCAGGTCGACGGGCACGTGCACCTTCCGCCGACCACTGGCGACAACATCGATGTACTGTGGAGACCTCACGCCCCACGTGTTGAGCAATTCGGCGGTACGTCCACCCGGCCTCCCGCATGCCCACTATACGCCCTCGCTCTAAGTCCGTCAACTGCACATACGGTTCACGTCCACGCTGTCGCGGCATGCTACCAGTGTTAAAGACTGCGATGGAGCTCCGTATGCGACGGCAAACTGGCTGACACTGACGGCGGCGGTGCACAAATGCTGCGCAGCTAGCGCCATTCGACGGCCAACACCGCGGTTCCTGGTGAGTCCGCTGTGCCGTGCGTGTGATCATTGCTTGTACAGCCCTCTCGCAGTGTCCGGAGCAAGTATGGTGGGTCTGACGCACCGGTGTCAATGTGTTTTTTTTTCCATTTCTTGGAGTGTATTTAAACGATCGTCGCCGGCCGCGGTGGTCTCGCGGTTCTAGGTGCTTGGTTCGGAGCCGCACGACTGCTACGGTCGCAGGTTCGAATCCTGCCTCGGGCATGGATGTGTGTGATGTCCTTAGGTTAGTTAGGTTTAAGTAGTTCTAAGTTATAGGGGACTGATGACCACAGATGTCAAGTCCCATAGTGCTCAAAGCCATTTGAATCAAACGATCGTCACTGTTTTATTGTGAAAAACCCTAAGTACAGCCAACACTTTTAGAACTTCTTGCGGATTATCTTCCACGATACGCCCTGTAGCTGAATCATTATGGCAGAAGGTAAATCTGATACGTTTGCATGTTGAAGAGTGAACAGGTAATGGTACCTACACGTCATTACAAGAAAACATGCCGTGAAGATAGTTCGGCGACGTATGTGAAGTATTGACACTGCATGTACACTTGACAGCAAAAAAATTGGGTCACTGCTGAATGCCACCAACATAACGTAGCTCTGTTGCAGGTCCTCTAAACACCAAAACCCCTTCTGGTACAGTCGTTTGACTACACACAATGGGTACTGCAAGAGACTACTAGAGACCAAAGGTATTTATAGCAGTCAGTCTAAGCGTCAACTAATATCGTCATACAAAACATATTAGAAAACACGTTCTTAGCGATGAGACACCCCATAACACTCATAAACTAACTTTAATTACAACAATTGACATTCCAAAAGTTCTGAGAAAATGGATTATTTTAAATATATCGTACAGTAATACATAGTTAAAATTAAATACTTGAGACAATTATGGAGTTACTGTACGGTAATTGGAAAAAAGGTTTTCGCTTTCGAAAAGGTGCTAAACATCGCTCAACGGCGAATGACTCTGGAAACTGGATATTGGACGAACCAGTAAAAAACGCGATTAACGGCAACAAGCACTCTACGGAAATCGCAACATTAACAGTGAATCACCAGTAATAACATTGTTCTCGTATCACATCAACAGCTACCTGTACACAAAACTGAACTTTAGATAACATGACCAACGTCGTCGTTCTGGACCTAGATTCAAATCAAGCCGCAGGCCGCGGTGGACTAGCGGTTTTAGGCGCTCAGTCCGGAACCGCGCGACTGCTACCGTCGCAGGTTCGAATCCTGCCTCAGGCATGGATGTGTGTGATGTCGTTAGGTTAGTTAGGTTTAAGTAGTTCTTAGTTCTAGGGGACTGATGACCACAGATGTTAAGTCCCATAGTGCTCATAGCCATTTGAACCATTTTTCAAATCCAGCTCCTATAGCCATTGATAACTTTGTTTGTGCCTTATTGAGAACCGATCACTAGGCATAAAGAGACTTGAAGTATAGACGTTTGCACCAGTATTAGTTATCAATTCAGATACTGAAAATGTTTGTACTGAACTGGGAATCCTGTCATAACAGTTACCTTCCTGATAACTACCCCCAACGACGTTTAATATGGTGTCATTCACAAGGAACAAGGTATGCTCATGTTTAAAATTGAAATGCCATCATGTAGAGCTTGTGACAGGGATGCGAACCCAGCACCTAATCGGATTGTTAACGAAGTACGTAAAATCAGAAATTAAATATCAAATGTTTTCACCAATAGCGAGGTGTTGGAACCTTAATGACGATAGAACTGTTTTTGCTTGACTGGGATTCGAACCCAGCGTCTAGCGCCGTCGTTTTCTAGCCAGGAACAGACGATAAATAGCTATTGTTGGTTCAGCAGTAGCGAGATGTGCGCATGTTTAGCTAGACATCAGGCGACGAAATGTTCTGTGCTGAATGGAATTCAAACCCCGCACACGTGGTCATGAAGACACTTTAACTATCAAATTCTGTTCCAATAATAGCTAGGAGTGGCATATCTGTACTTTCAATGATGTGACTGAAAATACTCTGCTGGCTAGAAGTTGAATCCACAACATGTCGTTGGTGATCACAACGAACACAACGTCAAACCCAAAGCCGTTTTCGCCAGTAGGGTGGAGAGGAATGCTTGAACTTGAAAAGATGTAAGGAAACGTTTGATCTTGTACTATTGTGATAAAACGCTCATCATGTGGCTCTGAGTTGAAACGAACACGTTACAGCTGACAACGCACCAAGAGACGTTGAAAATGCTACTATTTTTTACCAGTAGTTCGGAGTGCACATGCTAGGGCTTGAAATGAAATAATGAATATTTTGTGCTGATCAGGATTCGAAACCAGATAAGAGCCTTTCGAGGAGGCCTAGATGAGTTTGCAATCTTGGGGAACACAGTGAAATCGAATTCGAATCCCAGTCCAGCACCACAATTTTCAGCGTCTTCGTTCACTTGTGAACTTACATGGCCATTGGTTCATTAAACGAAATACGTTTTCTAGTTTACGACGGTTTGCTGATGACAGAGTCTATGCCTTCCGGGGTTTCTCCAACTGTCACAGCTCATACGAATGCCGCTCTGCCTTAGTCGGCAGCGAAGGGATGTTATCTTTACTGAGGATATTGAACTACGGAGCTTACTGGCGTTCTGCACTTGGCGTTACTGGGGGTGAAGGAGAGCTACTTGTGTGGGTTAAAAATCTGCGCCTGACGTGAGATGTGAACCTACACCTTTTACACATCAATACAAGATTAATCCACCAGACCACAGAACGCTCTGCCAAGCACATAATTATGAATTGCAGAGTATTCGTTTTGATGTAGATGCAGATGTCAAGGGACGGGTGACAGGAAGGAGGCCGGGATCTGTGAATGGATAGAAGTGCAGAAGTGCAAAATATAAGCGTGAAATGCTTGCAAAGTATTGCTTACTTAGATGTGTACCACAGTTTGTTTTATCTTAGGGCCGAGAGATAAGGAAGCACTGTTTCAGGAGCGAAGAATAGTTTATAGGGAAGGAGAGATCAAATAATACGGTTTCATAGGTGTTGATAGGAATGATACAGAGTAAAGACAGCAGCAATTAAAAGAGAAAGTGTAGCGTCAATGGAAACCCCTAAATTTGTTTATAAAGTTTGGGGGGAATGGAATAGAAGGGCGCTCGCGGCGATAGTGTCGGAGAGAGAGAGAGAGAGAGAGAGAGAGAGAGAGAGAGAGAGAGAGAGAGAATAGAGGAAATATTAACAATGAGTAAACATAATATGAAATCGTTTGCGTATTGTGTGGAGGACGGAGGGTGTATTTATGGATGGAGGGGAAGAGAGAGCAGTATTTGAAATAACGAAAACTACTGTGACAGAGTCCATCTACGCTGATTAGTTTGTAAGTATTTAGACAGGGTGTAAATGAAATCAAAATAGAATATTTAACAAACTGTATATTCAAAAGAAACCACTTGAATTAAAAAGACAACTCAAAGAAGAACTAACCCATATTGTATCTTTTATGTTGCCACGCGATCTTCCACTACCTCCCAATGAGGAAAAATGACGAAAAAGAAGACATAACAAAACATTTTAAGGACTCTAATATTTTATCCAGAATCCTCGGTACGGGCTTTTGTTAAAGTTTCGAGAACATACCTTCACCGAAGAGTCAAGCAATATATCGCTCCCTCCTACGTATGTCTCCCGAAGAGACCATGAGGATAAAATCAGAGAGATTAGAGCCCACACAGAAGCATACCGACAATCCTTCTTTCCAAGTACAATACGAGACTGGAACAGAAGGGAGAACCGATAGAGGTACTCAGGGTACCCTCCGCCACACACCGTCAGGTGGCTTGCGGAGTATGGATGTAGATGTAGATGTAGATTATTTTCTACTTGTATCATGCGTCTTGGCATAGAACGTATAAGCCGTTGTTCAAACAGTCTGAAGAAGCAACTTCCTCCCAGGCTTCCAGGACGCAGTCCCGAAGAGCGTTCGCAATAGTTGGTTGGTTTCGTGGCCAGTTCTCTGTTAATATTCTGGCGACCCCAGCCCACATGTTTTCCATGAAGCTCATATCAGCCGCCCGTGGCGGCCAGTCCATGACGTTGACGCTAATCGTGGAGAGCCGCTTCTGAACAAATGCAGACTTGTGAATGGGAGAAGTATGACGTCCCCTTCTGCGTACAGCATTCTCACTGACGGAAGCATCACATTTTCCAATACGTGGGCATACTGCACGCTGTCCAGTTCCTTCTATCCTGTGAAGAATTCCCGACCCTCTCGCAGAAATCCATCCCCAGCAGGTAACAGATAACCGGCCACTTCTTCTCGTCGTGGTTACATATTCGCGTCGATGGCGAGTCCCTTGCGGCCTGTAAACGATTCGTGGACCGTCTTTACGGTGGAAAACACCTTCTTATCAGTGAAAATAACGTTGTACCACGACGCTCTCAGATGGAGCTCCGCAAATGCTAGCCGGTATAAAACGTTGCCTTCGCTGAGCTCTTGTTTCATGGCGGATAGTCGTGCATGCAGTCCATCGTCCCACAGCCTTCGGCGAATCGTGTCTCTGGAGCCGGGAAGTTGGTCTTCCGCTGAAACTGCTTCGCGTTCAGAAAGGGATTTTCTCTGCTCCTAGACACTAGCTCCCTGTCTTCCTGCTGTGAGCTCACTTTATTCCTGCCTGAGCCAAGAGCCCTATTGGTGGTGCCTCTTTCAAGGCAGACCCTCCACCATCTCGTTGCAGTGGTAAGTGGTACGCCATACCGTCTGCCAGCCTCCTTCTTCAATGAGAGCGACGACTCTATCTCGAATAGACCTCTCTCAGTAAGCCATTACGGCAGACAGCCTGATGTGTATGTCTGCTTGCCGCTCTTATACTGATGCCAGGAGAGGAGGTAAACATATTAATGTCAAACGGAGCGGCAGAGGCATGGGGCACAGCCGTGCTGGCTCGTCCCGGGCTGTTGGCCCACCAGCGCCACCGCCAGCTCGCCCACTTCGTTTCGCCTCGGCCAGACTGGCTGGCCCGTAGCTCGCAAGCCACGATCAGCCCTTGAAGGATCAATTGTTACACCTAACCTACCCCAGTCTGTAGTGTAAACTAACGCAGCTACAGTTATTATGCTATAACATGTGCAGGCACACCTACAGTTGATGATTCATTCAAATATTTGACGAACAATACATTCAAAAATACATTCATTTTAAACATAGCTACCACAAAATATTTCACCTACCTAGCAATAGCATGACGCAGGAAACTACACTTTCTTGTGAGCGCTCTGCTTTAGATGTAGCCTTAAGAAAACGTGTATTCAACCACGACAACTAAGCGGAATGTGAAAGTAAACAGGTTTGGCGGCAGCTTTTCCAAATAATAGTAGATACGTAGTATACAATACACGTTTTGTGCACTTATAACATGTACTCAGAGTCTCTGAAACCATACGTGCTGCACGACAGAAATTATTTCCTGCTGAGGCACTTCATTTATATCTCAATGATACACGACTACTAGAGAACATTGCTCTTTAAGGCAGTCAATCCACTTGTAAATTAACACCATGGTATCGTAGATATTAGACAACACGTTACTAGGGATGAGAAAGGCCTTAAGGTTTGCAACTAAACATGCTACTCCTAGCTACTGCTGAATAAGAATGTGATTATTAACTTGTCTTCATAACCATGTGTGCGGTATTCGACTCTCAGTCAGCATTGACGTTTTCTTAACCTTATTTCTAGTTAAACGTGCGCACGTCTCGGTAATGGTGGACCAACAATGGACATTTCTCGTGTGTTGCTGGTTAGACAACAACGGCGGTAGGCACCGGGTTCGAATCCCAGTCAGACGATACAACTTCAGTCGTTATTTAAGGTTCCAACCTCACTACTGGCGACAAACTGTGATATCTACATTCTGATTTTACGTACTTATTCAACAATCCGATTAGGTACTGGGTTCGCATCCTTGTCACCAGCATTACATGATGGCATTTCAATTTTATACATGTGCATCCTTTGTTCCTTGACAATACAACAATATACATCTTTCGAGATTAATTACCAATAAGGTAACTGTCATGTTAGGCTTCCTGGCTTCGTACAAACATTATCGTCATTTACGTTGAAATTGATAACTGATAGTGGTGCAAACGTCAATATTTGACATCTCTTTCTGCCTAGTGATGGAGTCTCGATAAGGCACAAAGCTTTGCTTGGTTAACAATGGCTTTACGTTCTGGATTTGCATC
Organism: Schistocerca gregaria; assembly: GCF_023897955.1. Lineage (NCBI taxonomy): Eukaryota > Metazoa > Arthropoda > Insecta > Orthoptera > Acrididae > Schistocerca > Schistocerca gregaria. The sequence goes on along the minus strand of NC_064920.1, from coordinate 741,249,716 downwards.
TGGATCCAGAACGAAGACGATGGTCATGTCATTTAAAGTACAACTTTGTGTACAAGTAAGTGTTGATGAGTAATGTGAAAAATGATATTACTTGTAATTCGCTGTTAATGTTGGGATTTCCGTAGAGCGCTTGCCGCCTTTAATAGCATTTTCTTTTAACTGCTTAGTATTACAATAAGTTGATGTGAAACCACTCTGCGTTGAACATTGAACGACGTTCAGCATGTGTTGGGTAAACCTTTTAGACAACAAGAAACTTGTTTCCAATTGACATAGAACTTTATAAATCCATATCCTGTCTCAAATATTTAATTGTGCCTAAGAACTACTGAACGATTTATGTGACGAAATTAGTTGTCCCATAACGTTTGAAATGTCACTTATTCTAATTAAATTTAGTTTACAAACGTTATGAATTGTCTGATCTCTCCTATACTATCGTGGTATTACTTTACATCTGGATGGACTGTCATAAGGACCGTTGTTCTCTAGTAGTTTCTAGCAGTACCCATTGTGTATCTTACGACGACTGTATTGTGGAGGGTTACGACGATGTGCATCACAGATATCCTATGTTGATTGCATACATTCAGATGCAGCCTACACGTTGCAATTCAGGCATGACCCACTTTTTTTTGCTGTCGAGCGTACGTGTTCCAGCAGTCTTATTTTGTTTACTTTTTTTTCACGTAAGAAATATTTATGGTTCATATGGCTCTGAGCACTATGGGACGTAACGTCTGTGGTCATCAGTCCTCTAGAACTTAGAACTACTTAAACCTAACTAACCTAAGGACATCACACACATCCACGCCCAAGGCAGTATTCGAACCTGCGACCGTATCAGTCATGCGGTTCCGGACTGAGCGCCTTAACCGCGAGACCACCGCGGCCGGCAGAAATATTTATCCCTCCTTTTAAAATCATTGCGACAGATCCATGTCATGGAAAGGCGGATTTACTTTTTTTCGATAAATAAATGAATATTCTCCTGTGGTCATTTACCCCCGCCATAAGTTCCCTTTTGGCGAAGGATACATCGTGGCCTGGCCTCGTAAAATGAACGCTGCCCACTTTGCCCCTGGGACCAGCTATTTTTCTTTTGTGTTGATTTGGGAAGAACAAACGCAACATATATATAATTGTGGGAATGCTTGAGGTTTACAGTTTACGTGAATTACCGCTCTTGCAACTCATCTTGCAGGTGTTTGTAAACTGTGAGAAAGTTTTAGTTACTGTACGGCGACGCGTCTGTGACGCGCTGCCACTGTGGTCTGTTATGCGGGTAACGAAGTGAGAGCACGGCACGGCGCTGGCTGAGGGGGCGCGTTGTAGTTGTAGGGCTCGCGTCGCTGCCGGCTGCGGGCTGCGGCTGGCCGGGCCGCGCACATTGTGACGTCGCACGGCGCGCTGTTTACACTGCGGGCTGGACCCGAGCGGAGCGCAGGCGGCGGCGGCGGCGGTGGCGGCCTCATCGCGCGGCCCCAGCTGCGCCGTATTAACCCCGCGGGCTGCAGGCCGGGCCGCGCTAGCTGGGCCGCCACGTCTCCGCACTTGCTGCGGCGCACGGCGAGCGCAAACACGCCACGGGCGGCCCGCAAAACAGCAGAGCAGCGCGCCGCGGATTACCGCCACTCGCGCCGCCGCTGAGCGCACGCGCCCCCGCCTGCCTGCCTGCTCTCCGGGCACGTGTCGCCAGCAACGAAAAATGGAGCCGAAGGCGTACGGTTGGAGTACTCAAACTCCTCAAAGCTGCTTTCATCACGTCTATAAATTACCTCACTCAACTGCTTCTGGCATTGTTTACGCATGCTTTGAACCGTAGCTTTTGACAAAGATCAAACTGTAAGAAGAAGAGCTAAACACTATAATTATTGCTCGAGATTTAACTGCAGACATCATCTTGCACAATGAGAAGCATACGGGTTTCCACGTCAACGAGGCCGGCCGGTGTGGCCGTTCGGTTCTAGGCGCTTCAGTCTGGAACCGCGTGACCGCTACGGTCGCAGGTTCGAATCCTGCTTCGGGCATGGATGTGTGTAATGTCCTTAGGTTAGTTAGGTTTAATTAGTTCTACGTTCTAGACGACTGATGACCTCAGATGTTAAGTCCCATAGTTCTCAGGGCCATTTGAACCATTTGAACCACATCTACGTCTACATATTGCTCTACGCGGCATTAGGCCAAAGGTACTTGTATCTGTTCAAGATCTCCTCTTACTGTTTGTACAATTAACTAGAAAAATTCTGTTAAAAGTATGGCACATGAACGAAATGTGAAATTTAAACACAAAGAGAATCTGCATGTTAATCCGAAACCCCGATTAAGAGTCTCCACGGGATATTATGGCCTGTTTTCGTTCCTAGCGCTGAATGAGTTCAATCGAGAGCCGACTGTGTTTGCCCCCTTTCACCTAGTCGGCGATGACAGAATCGATTTGCACACCCGGAAATCTTTCTCAAACGATTTTACACAACCTATTCGGTATATATATATATGGCAGCTTCATGACGATGTGCCCATCATTTCCTTAACGATCGCCGGTCGCTGTGGCCGAGCGGTTATAGGCGCTTCAATCCGGAACCGCGCTGCTGCAACGGTCGCAGGTTCGAATCCTGCCTCGGGCATGGATGTGTGTGTTGTCCTTAGGTTAGTTAGGTTTAAGTAGTTCTACGTCTATGGGACAGATGACCTCAGATGTTAAGTCTCATAGTCTTAGAGCCATTTAAACTATTTGAACCTTAACGATCGTAATTATTGTGATATTTGCGTGTAGGTAAGAACTGCGCGAAACTCGAACATTTGAGAAGCCCTGAATGTTAATGGAATGTAAATACATGCTATAAAAGTTTCGCTATCACAGATACATACAGATTGTATAAAAGTGTGTCAAATGATGCACCTACTGTCCATCAAAATTGAAGCAGAAGGACGACAATAACAGAAAGAAGCCGCCAATACTGTCGCAAGCCAGCACCCAGCACTATGCTATAACAGATATGTAACTTCCAGAAAACCAACTGCAGGTGAACTGGGAAAGGTTCGAAAACCGGTCCATGGATTAATAAAGGACTATTCAAATAAGTGACTGGTTGCAGTTTTATGTACTTACAAAATTCACAATATCAGCTCTGTTTAAGGCAATAACAGAGAGACAAAAGTCACACATACAAAAAATAATGCAAGAATAGCAGGACAAACAAAAAAAAAACTAAACAGATCATGCACAGCACAAGCATCACACTTGCTACAAACAGGCGTCACAATCAAAAACACCAATTCCATAACAGAATCATTAACATGACTGACATTAATCACACGAAGCAACAAAACAGCCTACTGGAAAAAGGACCAAAACACAAGATTAATACACGCATATCACACAAGGCATCAGAAAATTTTATTACAAAATTGAACACATTATAGAAGAACAGTGAAGACTGAGTACGCCAAATTTTAATGCAAACACAAGAGTGTAACTTGCTGCAGAACGCAGATATGTTGTTGTTGTGGTCTTCAGTCCTGAGACTTGTTTGATGCAGCTCTCCATGCTAATCTATCCTGTGCAAGCTCCTTCATCTCCCAGTACTTACTGCAACCTAAATCCTTCTGAATCTGCTTAGTGTATTCATCTCTTGGTCTCCCTCTACGATTTTTACCCTCCACGCTGCCCTCCAACGCTAAATTTGTGATCCCTTGATGCCTCAGGACATGTCCTACCAACCGATCCCTTCTTCTAGTCAAGTTGAGCCACAAACTTCTCTTCTCCCTAATCCTATTCAATACCTCCTCATTAGTTACGTGATTTACCCACCTAATCTTCAACATTCATCTGTAGCACCACATTTCGAAAGCTTCTATTCTTTTCTTGTTCAAACTATTTATTGTCCATGTCTCACTTCCATACATGGCTACACTCCATACAAATACTTTCAAAAACGACTCCCTGACACTTAAATCTATACTTGATGTTATCAAATTTCTCTTCTTCAGAAACGCTTTCCTTGCCATTGCCAGTCTGCATTTTATATCCTCTCTACTTCGACCATCATCAGTTATTTTGCTCCCCAAATAGCAAAACTCCTTTACTACTTTAAGTGTCTCATTTCCTAATCTAATTCCCTCAGCATCACCCGACTTAATTCGACTACATTATCCTCGTTTTGCTTTTGTTGATGTTCATCTTATATCCTCCTTTCAAGACACTGTCCATTCCGTTCAACTTCTCTTCCAAATCCTTTGCTGTCTCTCTGACAGAATTACAATGTCGTCTGCGAACCTCAAAGTTTTTATTTCTTCTCCATGGATTTTAATACCTACTACAAATTTTTCTTTTGTTTCTTTTACTGCTTGCTCAATATACAGATTGACTAACATCGGGGAGAGGTTACAACCCTGTCTCACTCCCTTCCCAACCACTGCTTCCCTTTCATGCCCCTCGACTCTTATAACTGCCACCTGGTTTCTGTACAAATTGTAAATAGCCTTTCACCCCCTGTATTTTACCCCTGCCACCTTTAGAATTTGAAAGAGAGTATTCCAATCAACATTGTCAAAAGCTTTCTCTAAGTCTACAAATGCTAGAAATGGAGGTTTGTCTTTTCTTATTCTTTCTTCTAAGATAAGTCGTAAGGTCAGTATTGCCTCACGTGTTCCAACATTTCTACGGAATCCAAACTGATCTTCTCCGAGGTCGGCTTCTACCAGTTTTTCCATTCGTCTGTAAAGAATTCGCGTTAGTATTTTAAAGCTGTGACTTATTAAAATGATAGTTCGGTAATTTTCACATCTGTCAATACAGATAATCAAAACATAAAAATCCACCATAATCTCTAATAATGAAACACCAGACGCAATCACAGTCAACAAGCTGAAACAAAAATTAGTACAAAACAGTGCCATATGAACAGGGCAGACAAAGGGAATATTGCTGTGACTATGAATCAAAAGGAGTACACAGACATAACATTAGAGTCTCTGAAGGATAACAACATGAACAAACTGACGAGTGACCAACAGCAAGGTACCATAGAAATACTCAATAGACACTGAAAAACATCAAACAACAGGTAAAACAGGTAAAACAAATGACCAAAACTCCAAAGGCAGCTACTCTAAAATCGCTACCAAAGGTGCACAACGAACGTGCCTCTTTAAGACCAACTTCAGAAATGCTTCATCATATCACCTAGCCAAAACATACATACACATACTGAAGAAAATATACACTTTTGAAAACAACAGGAACCTAACAAATGCACTGGAACTAATAGAGAGTATCAAGAACATGTACCAGACACAGCAAACCTAGTATCATTTGGTGTTACATCACTGTACGCTTGCATTCCAATAAATGAAATAATCAACATCATCATACAAAGACTAAAACAACAAGGAAACACACCAGAGTCAGAAATTAATGAAAAATGATTCATATGCCTCTAAGCACTATGGGACTTAGCATCTGAGATCATCAGTTCCCTAGACTAAGAATTACTTAAACCTAACTTAACCTAAGGGCATCACACACATCCTTGCCCTAGGCAGGATTCGAACCTGCGACCGTAGCAGCAGCGTCGTTCCGGACTGAAGCGCCTAGAACCGCTGGGCCACAGCGGCCGGCCACATAACAGAAACAGCAACCATACGTAAGACCACAACTACACAAATTTACTTTATGTTCAACAAAGAATTTTATTCCCAACATGGGGGACTATCAATGGGATCACCTATTAGTGTCCTCGTGACGAACATATTCATAAACAATTTAGAAAATAAGATCTTCACACACATAACAAAACCAAAAAACTACGAAGTTAAATATTGGTACCATTATCTCGGTGACATAATATTCCTGATTGATAAATCACAAACACACACACACACACACACACACACACACACACACACACACACAGTCAATAGCTACACAATGAAATAAGCAACTTATGCCTAAAAATTCGCTTTACATAAGAAACAGAAACAGACAACACACTAAATTCTGTGCATCTCACCATACGAAAAACGAACAACAACCATCACTTCATGATATTTAGAAAATCGGCAACCACGAGCACCACCATTCACAATCTCTCAGACGACCCGATGGTACACAAACAAGGGGCTTCAGTTTCGTGCTCCACAGCTTGAACACAACACCCATAAGCAGACAGAATTACACACGTGAACTAAACACACACAAAAAAGCCGAGGGAAGTGGTTAGAAACTGCACATGACAGAGAAATTAAACCAACAAAATTGTAAACAGAAAAAGAACGAATGCACCACACACACACACACACACACACACACACACACACACACAAAATCACAAAACCACAAAACCTTGCACAACTCAGAACAACACAACACACAGACAGTAACCACATACAAGACACAACAATGGCATAACACACTCACGCACACAAAACATAATGGCACATACTCCCCTAAAATAACAAAATTGTCCACAGACTAGGCGACATGTTGAAGAAACATGGACTTTAAATAGGATACAGGTCAGACAACACAACACAGAAAAAACTCAAAACACAGGAACACCCACAGATAAATTCAACAGATCAGGAATATATGAATCACATGCCATACCCGCCGAACAGTACACGTAGGAAGAACATGCAGGAATTTTAAAACAACATACTCAGAACACCTCAACGCTCTAAAAAGTAACAGCAACTGTAGCGCATTTACTGACCACCTAACAGCCAATGGGCAACGGCCTTGCCGCAGTGGATACACCGGTTCCCATGAGATCACCGAAATTAAGCGCTGTCGGGCGTGCCGGCACTCGGATGGGTGACCATCCAGGCCGCCATGCGCTGTTGCCATTTTTCTGGGTGCACTCAGCCTCGTGATGCCAATTGAGGAACTACTCGACCGAATAGTAGCGGCTCCGGTCAAAGAAACCCATCACAACGGCCGGAAGAGCGGTGTGCTGACCACACGCCCCTCCTATCCGCATCCTCCACTGGGTATGACACGGCGGTCAGATGGTCCCGATGGGCCACTTTTGGCCTGCAGACGGAGTGCTAACAGCCCATAAACATCATCCAACTACCATATCGACATCTTTAAAAATACTGAAGTCCAGCCACAGCCTGTACTACAAACTAACAAATCAAAATGGTTCAAATGGCTCTGAGCACTATGGGACTTAACACCTGAGGTCATCAGTCCCCTAGAACTTAGAACTACTTAAACCTAACTAACCTAAGAACATCACACACATCCATGCCCGAGGCAGGATTCGAACCTGCTGCCGTAGCGGTCGCTCGGTTCCAGACTGTAGCGCCTAGACCCGCACGTCCAAACTAACAATAGAAGAGCACTTTCACTCAGAGAAGGCAAACAAGTTTTGAATGAATAGACTACACACTGTAAATGCGTATTATTTAACACATTAAGGAACTACAGGAAAGCCAACACAAACACACACACAAACACACTCACGCAAACACACACACACACACACACACACACACACACACACACACACACTAAGAGAGGTAGAGTAAGAGATAAAAAAAGTTGGAGTAAACAAAATTCAAATTCTGTGCCAAGCTCACTCGGGAACTAATGGACGCCGATGGTGTTGGGACACACAGCAACATCGTGTGGACCAGTTTCGTTAAGTCAAGAGGCGCTTATAAGACCGAAATTAGACACAGTAGATTTAATATTAGTGATCTGTGCCCTCAGAATACGGAAGGAGGAGGATCAGTCACAACAAAACGTGAGAAGTAACAAAATATATGCGCAAAACATTTTGTCACACGAAAGTCACGTGTTAAAAATCAAGGAATGGGTTAACACGCTGATAAAATTCACATTTACAGCGTTTGGTTGTAAATGAGAAGTTATCTGTGCAGGACATCATGCGAAAGATCCCGAAAACCATATAATGTAAAAAAAAAAGGGTAAGAACAGAAACGAAGAAAAACTGTCTTTACGCCTCATTTTTCTAGGCAGATACGACCAAGAAATATGTTCATTTTTGACATTTGTTCAGTAAAAAAAAACCCACTGCTGATGGCACAGAGGTGCCGGAACAGTGTTTTCCATAAAAGGCGGAACCTATAGCCAATAAAGTGAGAATAAGTTTATATCTTCTCTCAGCATTAACATCTTTGCTCGACAGTACTGAAATAACAGATTTCATTAAAAAGTAAAATTGGTTTTGGTAACTTAATAAAAATAATTTTACTATTAAAACCAGGTTAGAAGAGCCTATTACTATTATCGTTACAGCAATTTAGCTATCTAGATGGTAGCATCGTCTCTCTCCTTAGCATGATTTTACACCACGCAACAGTCTGTTTATACACTTTTTTTTATCGGCAAGCTACATGTATGGTATATGCTGGGAGCACGTTTCTAGTAAGAAGCGAACTTTTGCAAAGCAGTAATTCAGTCGCTTTTTCCCTACGTAACACATTTCATTGCTGCCAGCACTTAAAACTAGCCATTTCTATGGACGCTTGAAAACTCATGTGAAATATTATCGACGCACTTAAGTAAAGGAGAGAGGTAATTTGCTTATGATCGAGGGTACTTTTTGTGGCGTGCAAGATAATGTTTGCTACTCCATTAATCATTGTAACATCTCATTTTCAGGAGCACCTGTTGCTCTTCCTGTTCCTATTGCCTACTATATGGTCGATTTCCGGGGGAAGGAGAATTTCATCAGAATAGAAATAACGGATCGATTTTCCGTAATGGGTAGCAGTTGGGGACGACTAGGCAACTTTCAAGAGCGAATAATTCCGCTGGCAGCCTGTTTTATTCCCCGACACTTGCAGAGAAGTACTAAAAACCCTCACAGCGAACAGCACCGTGCAGCAGAGAGATAAGTAGGAGCAGGAAATGCCCATGGAAATACCAACATTCTATTCCCGTTCTGATTAGCTGAAACGCTTAAAAGTTAACTGCTTTCGTGGAGCGGTTTGGAGCTCGAAACTCGAAGAGTTGGGCAGTCGCATTTGCGGGGCTTGGAGATTGTCTGCCCTCTGAGTCAGAGATGGTGTCTTAGGTATCTGTTTCGGGAGAAGGGAGTCGGTGATTCAGAGTGATCAACCAAGCAACAAGTGTAGTAGGGGACATTAAGAGCAACCGAGGTGCTTCCCTGAGCGTGGGCATGAATTTCTCTTTAGCCACCTACCTGTTCTTCTCGGCGAGAGATGCAAATTAGCGATCGTGGACTCGTTGCATAAAACTAGAGACCTCAGACTAGAGTGTGGGTCCATTAGCCAGTTGCAGGTCGTGTGGGATAAAAGTCACGGACTTGACTAGACTTAATTCATGTTACTGAATTCCTTTTCTCGTGTAAAGCTGAGAATAATGGGTTTGTGTTATCTTTTCGCTACCGACTTTGAACACTGCTTCGGGTTTGTTGTTGTGAATAACACTTGCTAGTCGTCGGTTGGAGGCTTTATGTGAAGTGTTGGCAGTGGACATATTGCAGTTGATTGTTCGGACCTTAGGATCTTTCTGAGAGAAGTTAGACTGCCGCGCCGTTTTTCGTATTGACATTGGAGTTGTGGGAGGATGAACCCAGTTTCGCTGGTCAGAGCACAGCTGGCGACCCTTACTTCGATTGTTCTGATGGCAATAAATTCTTTATCAAGGTCTGATATGGCTAACGCAGGAGCCCCAACTAATGTTCACTTTAATCCTTCAAATTCAGCTTGTTGAGACTCACCCAATTCGAATACAGCCCCTCTCTCAAGTGTTTCACATGTTCTTGTTAGTTAGTTATTTAATTAGTTAGTCATTTCCATGTTCCATAGATCATTTGAACGATTTTTTTATCGAAATTTGTGGAAAGAGTCCGTTTATAGGATGTGTACACATGATTAGAGTTAAATTTAATGGACACATTATTTCTTTAGTTCCACTCATGCAACTACACATAATAAAAAAAAAGGTTTATCTTACCGGCGAACGGGTTTTAAGTAGGAATTAATGAGTGGATCAGAATTAAATGTCTCAGAAACATTTTATGTTATTCGAACCCTGCTAGTGTAAAAATATATTTGATTTGGTTCAAAATGGCTCTGAGCACTATGGGACTTAACATCTAAGGTCATCAGTCCCCTAGAACTTAGAACTACTTAAACCGAACTAACCTAAGGACATCACACACATCCATGACCGAGACAGGATTCGAACCTGCGAGCGTAGCAGTCGCGCGGTTCCGGACTGAAGCGCCTACAACCGATCGGCCACCGTGGCCAGCATTTGATTTGGGCTTCACCCTTTACCTAGTATATTCGACGTTCGCCCAGCTTGCCCGTCGTAACTAACAGTCGATATGATTGTCCAGGGTGCCATTAATTAAATGAATGTTTTACATAATGAAGGCCGCCAATGGCGGATCGTTATGACCTTTTCCCCTTTTCCTATCGTATCCTGTACGCCTAATAAAACCAATTATGAGACTGGTAATTCTAGTATGATTTTTCGACAGACACAGCTCCATAGTATCTGTATTGTGTCACTCTTACCCCCACAAAATAAACTGCTTGGCAATTGCTAAGGAACAAAGGCATTATTGGACAGGAATTATCGCAGGCAATGATGGACGACATGAAAAGCAGTACATACGTAATAGAGCTAAAGAGGTATATTTGTAACGAGAAATGGTACAGATTTCAGCACATGGGAAAGCAGGCTAAAAGACTAGAAAGTCTTCATATTTGGAACAGGTCAGGCTCCCAACATAGAAAGATAGATCCCTTATCATTTAGCTACAAAATAGCAGGTCAGCAACTGGAAGCAGTTAATTCCATAAATTATCTGGGAGTACGCATTAGGAGTAATTTAAAATGGAATGATCATATAAAGTTGATCGTCGGTAAAGCAGATGCCAGACTGAGATTCATTGGAAGAATCCTAAGGAAATGCAATCCGAAAACAAAGGAAGTAGGTTACAGTATGCTTGTTCTCCGACTGCTTGAATACTGCTCAGCAGTGTGGGATCCGTACCAGATTGGGTTAATAGAAGAGATAGAGAAGATCCAACGGAGAGCTTCGTTACAGGATCATTTAGTAATCGCGAAAGCGTTACGGAGATGATAGATAAATTTCAGTGGAAGACTCTGCAGGAGAAACGCTCAGTAGTTCGGTACGGGCTTGTGTTCAAATTTCGAGAACATACCTTCACCGAAGAGTCAAGCAGTATATTTCCTCCCTCCTACGTATATCTCGCGAAGAGACCATGAGGATAAAATCAGAGAGATTAGAGCCCACACATAAGCATACCGACAATCCTTCTTTCCACGAACAATACGAGGCTGGAATAGAAGGGAGAACCGATAGAGGTACTCAAGGTACCCTCCACCACACACCGTCAGGTGGCTTGCGGAGTATAGATGTAGATGTAGAAGGTCGATATTGGACTCTCAGTGATGAATATGCTCTTCTCGGGCACTAATGCACATTTTCCACATGTTACTCATGCTGACTACCAAACTGTTGACAAGTCCTAACGCGATTTTGTCCCACTCCTCACTAAAGGCGGTTTTCAGTTCTTGCATGATTCGGGGAGTGGTTTTCATAGAGATACACGTCTGCCACGAACATACGAGGCATGCTCTTCAGGGCCTGGTTTAGGTCCGGGGAGTACTCAGACCATTCTGTAAGCCCAATATTTTCACTTTCAAACGTCTCTAACACCTCAGCAGTACGAGTACTGTATGGACGTGCATTGTCGCCAATACACCCTAAACAATCCATAACTCCCGGGCCATTTCGACAACGTTCACGAACATTCTGTGGTGCGAACCGTGTTCCCTCTCTCTCGCTCTACATTAACTGGTGGCCAGAATCACTTGCCTCAGTGAAGCGGTATTCGTCGGAGAACATCACTTTGTACCGCTGTTGCTGCCTCCAATTAACTCTACACCAATGAACTGTTTCTGCCAAGCGGTCTAAGGCGCTGCAGTCATGGGCTGTGCGGCTGGTCCCTGCGGAGGTTCGAGTCTTCCCTCGGGCATGGGTGTGTGTGTTTGTCCTTAGGATAATTTCGGTTAAGTAATGTGTAAGCTTAGGGACTGATGATCTTAGCAGTTAAGTCTCATAAGATTTCACACACATTTGAACTCTTTCTCCACGATGGCGTGGCTGAAGTGGGATGCATTTAACAGGTTTCCGGTCTTACAAATCAGCCTGATTTAATCGCCGTGAAATCGTTCTGGCAGTCACACTTGTACCTGTAGCGGCTGTAAGGTCTGTAGCGATCTGCCTAGGCTTGAGAGGTCTGTTCCTTTAAGGACAGATGATCTCGCTGTTTGTTCCTCTCCCTTTCCCTTCTCTTCCTTTCGGCCACTAGGGCTACGTATCGATCCTCGATCCTCTTGCCGTTTGGTGATCCGTCTACGGCCACCAGCCTGCCTTCTCATAGCCTCTGCATCTTCAGTGGCCTTTTTTAACTGCGAAACGACGCTTTTCGACACACCCATAACTGTGGCCACAGTAGAGACACTCTGACCGGCTTCGACGCGCCCATCTGCGCGTCCAAGATCATAAACAAATAATATTTTGGAGACATGTTGCTGTATCACACGGAATGTCACATTAATCGATTTCACAACGACTGTCGTTAAACACAGTACTGCATGAACTGTCGAATGAATGCAGAGCGTTCGTGCAAAGGCTTCACAGCAGTTCACACGTCCCGCCCTCTTCATTTCCTTTTACTGTCTCTGGTGTAGTCTCAGTTGTTCTTTAGCAATTGGCAAGCAGTGTACATGCGAATCGAAATAAAAACCCTGTTGCTCGCGTGAATAACCTATCAATCACTTAAGCCAATGTTAGTCCCTTTCAGATAATTCTCCTCCTTAGAAGTCCCTATGTTTACGAAACGACGCATTGAATGAATAATAATGAATAATACAAATGAATTACACAGAAAGACTGTGAGTTTCTTACTGTACGTTCGTTCTTCTTCTTTGTTAGTACGTCATTATATATATCAAAGTCTTGTTTGCATCATGACGTATAATAATTCTCTGGTGAAATGAACTCTGCCTGCAACCAAATAAATCAAATAAGAACATTTCTGCTGTAAATCTGATCCCTTAAGTATGATACTCAGGAAATAGTAATGCAGAAATACTACATTGCTTCACGTAAAAAAGTAAACACACTGATTTCTGCCAGCACCACATTTACGTATGTACTTCAAGATGGCCATTGTAGACTGATATGAATCACCTATTGTATAAGGCTGTGCTCCATAACTGAAACAGGCTTAAACTCTTTCCTAAATTAATGTGAATTTTGCTACAACTGTGTCACAATTCGTGAATCTCTATATCTTCAACACAGCGTCTACACGGTGCCTAACAGACGGCTCCCTGATTTTAAGATTAAATAACACGAGAAAAAGATAAATAGAAGAATGTAACAAACGGATCGTTTATTGTGAAAACTGCAAGGAGTTTGTAGAGGATTTTCGAAATAATAGTTACAAAATCTGATAACAATTGGCGCTGTATGCAATAAAGCTCGTATCAATATGCATCAATTTACTTGTCCTCTGGGAGCAGTCTTTTAAATCACATCACAGTCTTTTCAAAATGTCCACTGCTTACAGTGGAGAGGTGGCTCAAACGAAAGAAGAAATTTTCCATCACATCTTGTAGTGTCTCAAAGGAAATGTATTCAGTTGCCACACATAGCAGTAGCAGTAGTAGTAGCTGTATTCATCCGTAGATCTCTTTTTACAAGGCTATAGAAAATGTCAAAGTATTTACAAGTTTAGATCAATTTAAAATAAGCTAATTCGTATACACATGTATTTACAGAACTCTAGTTAGAGACAATCATTAGATTTACTCCTGTTATACAATATTTTTCTTACAAGTAACTTCTTAAATAATGTAATGCCACACTGTTCATTCGTATCTCAATGTCAGTCACTTCACACTATATACACACATTGTTTCATAACACTTCACTCACTACTAAAACACACACACACACACACACACACACACACACACACACACACACACACTGGTGATGTCTGGGCCATTTTCTGATTTTCTGTACCGCAACTTCCCATTTGCTATCCTGAAAAACTGAGTCAGCATCCCACCATAACGAGTGATACGTTGAGCTTAGAAAGAGGAAGAGGTGTCAGTATTGTGCTATGCATAACTTGGGAGTAAGTATTTCTGGAAAGGAAAGGTGTTATGTGGAATGTTGGACGTTTTATAATCGTTATTATTGTTATTTGTTTGTATAACATTGTTTTTATCAAATCCCTACTCCGTGTTCTCTAAGTAATCAAATGGTTCAAATGGCTCTGAGCACTATGCGGCTTAACTTCTGAGGTCATCAGTCGCCTAGAACTTAGAACGACTTAAGCCTACTTAAGCCTACTAATTAACCTAACTAACCTAAGGACATCACACACATCCATGCCCGAGGCAGGATTCGAACCTGCGACCGTAGCGTCTATGTAATCCTTCAATGTATAAAATGTATCGCATAACAGCTACTTTTTAGCTGCCTTTTTAAATAGGTGTATATTTGCAATTTCTTTAATCTCTTTTGGTAATTTATTGTACAGTTTTATTCCTTGGTAGAAAGTGATCTTTTGAGTTTTATGTTTATTTTATCTTGGTGAATGTCAGTTGAGTCTATCTCTTGTTACACAGTAATGGACAGAGCTCTCTTTGCAGTAATTACCAATGTTATTTTTGCTGTGTACAACTGACTGGTAAATGTATTCACATGGAGCAGCTAAAATCCCTAGTGTTTTGAGCAGATCTCAACAATGAAATCGACTAGTACTTTTGGTTATTATTCTTATGGCTCTTTTCTGGAGTTTTAAAATTGTGTTCATATTTTGTGCGTTTGTTCCCCAAAAAAGAATGCCATACCTAAGAACTGAGTGTACAAATGGATAATGTGTAACTAAAAGACACTGTATGTTACACACTGATGATAGGATTTTAAGGGCATAACATGCTGATGGCATTCTGCTTGCAAGTACCTTTGTGTGTTCACACCACTTCAACTGAGAATCAATATTCATTCATAGAAATTTTGCATTTGTTACACAGTCTATCGAGTTGCCACCTACTTTTAATTTAACATGGTCATTTTTCCTCTTCAAACTGAAATTCATGGCATTAGTTTTCTTTATGTTCATCTACATCTACATCTACATGACTACTCTGCAATTCACATTTAAGTGCTTGGCAGAGGGTTCATCGAACCACAATCATACTATCTCTCTACTATTCCACTCCCGAACAGCGAGCGGGAAAAACGAACACCTAAACCTTTCTGTTCGAGCTCTGATTTCTCTTATTTTATTTTGATGATCATTCCTACCTATGTAGGTTGGGCTCAACAAAATATTTTCGCATTCGGAAGAGAAAGTTGGTGACTGAAATTTCGTAAAAAGGTCTCGCCGCGTCACTTTATTGCTTATTGACCAATCATAAGCGTCCTTGAGATTTTCATTTGCTTCCACGGCAAGGAGTCCTCTTCTTTTATCAGTGTCTATAATATTGTTGTCATCATCGAAGAGAAATTTTTCACCGTGAGTAACACTACTGGGAAAGTCATTGATGTGTATCAGGCACTGTATTGGTCCTAATATGCTACTTTGCAGAACCCCTATATTAATGTATTTTGATTCTGATAAGTGTTTTGCTATATGTTTAGGTCTATTTGAAGTATGTGTTATCCCTACTCTTTGTACCCTATCTGTTAGCTATGATCTAAACCAGTCGTTAGCTACCCGTCTTATTCCTAATGCCTCTAATTTATTTAATAGAATCTTGCGGTCGACTGTATCAAACGCGTTAGAAAGATTCAAAAATATACCTGTGACACACTCATCTTTATCAAGAGCATCAAGTGCAATTTTTGTGAATTCTACTACGGCTGACTCCGTATTTTTGCCACTTCGGAAATTAAACTGTGATTCGCTTTAAAGATTGTATTTATTCAGGTAATTCATTAATCTGTTTTTCATAATTGCTTCTACTATTTTTGAGAATGCTGACAGCAGGGAAATGGGCCAAAAATTTTCTATGTATTCTGCATTACCTTTCTTAGGCGAAGGTACAACTCTTACCTGTATTAACTGTTATGGAAATGTCCCTGATGTGAAGGATTTATTTATTATATTTGTTAAGGGGCCTTGTATAATCTCTATGCATTGTTTCAGTACACACATTGGTACTTCATCTAAGCCTACTGACTTTTTATTTTTTAGTTTCTGAACAGTTTTATTGATTTCATTCTCTGTGGTTGGAAGTAACACCATTGTATTTAGTGCAACATTATTTACAGGTGTTATAATTATGTTGGGGAATTTTTGCTGTAACTTCTCTGCTGTACTCGAGAAATGCTCGTTTACTTAGTTTGCTAAGTGTTGTGGATCATTTATTGCCTTATCCCCCCACCCCTTAGCAGTATATTATTGTGCATTTGTTTGCCTCTCCCCATTTCCTTTCTTATAACATCCCAGACTGCTTTGCTTTCATTTTCTGCGTTATATATTATTTTGTCATTAAATGACTTTTTTGCAGCAATCAGCACCTTCCTATAGATCTTTTTGTAACTGTGATAGAAAATTAAGATTTCTGGCTCACTGTGAATCTTTTTCATTGAACTGAGGTGTTTAAGTGTATATCGACGATTCAAGTCCTACTAGCGTGATGGGATGGTTCAAGTAGACAGTAGTCACAAGGAATCAGAGTGGGCTAATGTGGAGACCGACTATGCTCTCGAAGTATTCATTAAGTATGCGAAACACCTCTCCGCTGCGATGTGGTCGAACCTCATCTTGCATAGATCAGTCGGTGCCTGGACGATCCTCCAACGCTTGCTGTTTGCTGACAAATTGTTCCAAAATTGCAATCTTACGTTCACTAGTTACCCATCCTCATATGAAAAAATGTCTCTTCTGCGCACTGTATCACAAATAGTGACTCTGGAGAATACGCCAGTTCCGCATCACACAAATGGGTATTTTCGGAACACCAAAATCGCGAGTTACGTTTATTCACGAATACATTCAGGTGGAAGTGTGCTTCATCTGTCAACCAGACGCAGCCAACATCAGATCCTTCATTATGTCTTATTGTGAGAATTTGATTTGCAAAGTCGTCCTATATCACACAGCGAGCACGGGTATGACCTGCTGAATTTGGATTTTGGAACACTTCATATTATTTTGCTGCAGTTTTCGGACAGATTTCGTCGGATGTTGCTGGATACATTCAGAAACTGTGGTTTCAGTAGCTACATTTGGGCTGGTGCCAAAATTTCACGTTAGATCGTCAGCCACACTGCCTGGCGAGGAGTCTGTGTAATGTTTTCGCATCAAAACCTACAGGAATATTAAGTCGCATTTGAAAACTGCGTCTTGTTGCCACAATACTGTGTTCTAACCTGTGATGTTCCCGTACCACATATACGCGTTTGTCAATAGAATACATGACGTCAACCTCTTCCTTCGGTACGCTAACATCCTTTCACATATCAGCGGTGGAAGTGGTCGCTCTGGTTTTCGGAGTATTATTTATACGTATAAGGTATTGTGATTAAAGAGCGATCTGTTTGCAGCTTTTGTAACTACTAATTACAAATTTCCGTATAGAATTCTTACAGGCTCCACAATAAACGTACCGTTTGTTACATTCTGCTATAGATGTTTATTTTCGTGTTATTTAATTTCAAAATTCGAGATTCTTTTGTTGGACGCTCTGTACCTGCAGTTTTACTTTATTCATGTAGTATTTGAAAGTAACAACAGCTTTGAAGGTCCTAGCTCTGTTCAGTTGGTATGATATCATCTTACAACATATTGTTACGATGTGTGACATCTGCTGGAAAAAAAATAAGAGGATAATCATGCGCTGTAACATCAGTTAGTTCGTTTAAAATGTGCAGTCGCGAGTGAGATACTATCCACGGAAGATTTATGTCCATTGTTCCACTGATTGTCCACATAATGTTAGACTGATACAACAGCAGTAGCAGTCGACAACAGCCATTATTTACGTATTATTTAGTTGGTTAAAAATTCAGTAATTAACGGACAGTAAAATGTAGATTCACGGCCAGAAATGACAGTTAATAAGATGTTTCGGGCTATTACACCGAGGTTGAATGGATTTCTCATGTAAGCTCAACGTTGGAAAGTGCCAACCAAAAAGTGAATGTTTGTTTCCAGAACATGGATGATAGTTTGTTTTGTGAAGGCATGGCCGAGAAGAAGTAGCTCGATTTCAGAACCTTCTCAAATGGAGTAATCGGAAGATTCAGTTTACGTTAGAGGAGGAGGTAGGAAGAAGATTAAATTTTCTCGATGTGCTAGTTTTCAAGAAAGAAGATGGTAGCTTAGGCCCCACAGTTTACTGAAAACCCACACACAAAGACCGTTACTTACACCGTTACTTACACCTCACAAATCCACTGCTCAAGAACGGTTATTGGTCCGCTGAGGTAAAACTAGCGTTAAGACCACAGCGTAGATATCACAGCGATGCATAAGCGTTTCATTAACTAAATTACTGACCACATAGGATTAATCTCGGAAAAACTGAATATGGCGGAAATCTACAAACCGACGCTAGAGGTACAAAGTCACCTAAAATTGGCCAAGGTTGGTCGCAAACTGCAGGAAGAAGCAGGAATTTTCGTGTAGTAGAAGGGGGGGGGGGGGGGGGGTAGACGTGGCTAAAGCCTTTCCTAGTGTGTAATGGTAAGGAGAAGAACAACAGCAGCTTTTGATTTTAGAGTGAATGCATTGTATTAATATTAGCAGCTGCGTTAACATTTACTAAAAGAGAGCAAAATCCTTGCGGTTCATTTGGGTTATCATTTACGCGGAATAATAATCGGTGGGTCTACTAGTACTTTAACAATACATATCTTAGGTTGTACTACACACTTAAATCCGACTTGTTATTGGAAAGAATTATTAATTGACGCATCGCTCTACGTCACTCACTTCCAGTGACAGCTAACTAATGTTGGACTGTCTGAGATATCAACTATCTCAGTATTACAACCCCGTACGTTTGAGAATCTCAGGTCGGACTTTGACTGCAGTCAGAAATTTTACTACATGTTGGATGATTTTTCACGTCGCTTGTGTCACAGTAGCTCCAAATTTACCTAACAACGTCTTCTTTTTGTAAGTGTAAATACTAGTCAACCGTGTGGCAAGTATTTTACACTACATACGTCTCTTGTAAATCAGAAAGGGCTGCAGTAGTTTAGTACAGCATGATGCTCTGTTCTCTAGGATGATTTCTTAGGTTTCTTCTTCTTTCCAAATTGTGAAAGAAGCCCGAAAATCACTCTGTACGCACGTTGTAGGCTTCGTATCCATATTATATGATCGAGATAATCCTCGGACTGACCTCAGGTTTCTAACCAATTACACCGGTGCCATCTGCTCCCTGTTGTCCTTGTGGAGATACAAAGATGCATTACAGTCTGGGAACTTACCTTTCATTTATATGAATACTGGAGTTCACATTTCTTCTACTTCTTCTCCAACGCCTCTTACAGTCCACCAACTTCTTATTGCCGTACGAGCTCCATTCAAAATTGTTCCTAAAAATGAACTAGATTTGCGGATTTCTTAGTGAACAGGTTTTTTGTTTACTGTCTGAGCTTTACACTTCCCACGCACTAAATATTTTTCGATGAAGAATTCTTAACGCACTTTCTTACTGCACTGCTCAACGGAGGAGTCTATAACGTTCGGCGTGGTGAGCAACACACACACAATAGCAATCTTCGCGATCTCTGTCCAGTGTTCGCAGCGATGCGAACGCACAGTACCTAATATGATGGTGTAGACATTGGGTACGCGCCCTCAATAGACTAACAGTGCACTGGACAGGCCTCATCTTCGTTGTACATCCTGAATGGGTCCTCGGTCGGCGCCATCGACCTGTGGTCACGCCATTAGTCCCATGTCTCCTTGTTGGCTAATGTAGTTTCTTAATGTGTAAGGGACCCCTCTAATTCGTACATTACATCGTTAACTCGATTCTAAAAAGACGAACTATTATACATAGCTGAAAGATAATAAATTTCATACTATACGTTTCATTTGTCAACAATGAAGGGGGCTTGGCTTACCTGGACAGCACTTGATGTGCGTCCGTCAGTTGTGCGTTGTCAATTGTGGGCCCAACAAGAAATATAGCCTTGTAATTCTGCATAATTATTAGTTTTGATACAAGCTTTATTGATTTATTTCGTAACTTTTCTTATTACTTAGCTTTAGACTAAAAAGCCTTTTATGAAGAAAAACTTGTCTTTCATACATTGAAGCGCCAAAGAAACTGGTATACGCATGCGTGTTCAAATATAGAAATAGAATACGGAGCTGCAGTCGCCAACGCCTGTATAAGACAAGTGTCTGGCGCAGTTAGATCGGTTTCTACGGCCACAGTGGCAGGTTATCAAGATTTAAGGGAAATCGAACGTGATGTTATGATCGGCGCACGAGCGATGGGACGCAGCATCTCCGAGGTAACAATGAAGTGGTGATTTTCCGATGCGGCCGTTTCACGACTCTACCGTGAACATTAGGAATCCTTAAAACATAACATCTCCGGCATCGCTGCGGCCTGCAAGGACGACTGAAGAGAATCGTTCAACGTGAGAGATGTCGAAGCCTTCCACAAACTGCTGCAAATTTCAATGCTGGACTATCAACAAATTTCAGCGTGCGAACCATTCAACGAAACATCACCGATGTGGACATTCGGAGCCGAAGGACCACTCGTGTATTCTTGATGACTGAACAATACAAAGCTTTACCTCTGAGCTCGTCAGCACCGACATTGGACTGTTGATTATTGGAAACTTTTGCCTCGTCGATCGAGTCTCGTTTCAAATTGTATCGAGCGGATGTACGGGTATGGAGAAAACCTCGTGAATCCATGGACCCTGCATATCAGCAGGGGACTGATCGAGCTGGTGGAGGCTCTGAAATAGTGTGGGGCGTGTGCAGTTGGAGTGATATGGGACCCCTGATACGGCTAGATACGTTTTCGGCAGGTGACAAGTTGGTAAGCATTCTGTCTGATCACCTGCACCCATCCATGCCCATTGTGCATTCCGACGGCCTTGGGCAATTCCAACAGTACAATGCGACACCGCACACGTCCAGAATGCTACAGAGTGGCTCCAAGAACATTCTTACTAGTTTAAACACTTCCGATGGCCACCGAATTCCCCAGACGTGAACGTTATTGAGTATCTGGGATGCCTTGCAACGTGCTGTTCAGCAGAGACCTCTATCCCCTCGTACTCTTGCGAATTTATGGGCAGCCTTGCAGGATTCGTGGTGCTAATTCCCTCCAGCACGGCTTCAGACATTAGTCAAGTCCATGCCAGGTCGTGATGCGGCACTTCTGCGTACTCGCGGGGCCCTCCATGATATTAGGCATGTGTACCAGTTTCTTTGGCTCTTCAGTGTACACCACACTCCTGGAACGTCGACCGAGCAAAGTGTTTAGCTCGTTTTTGGAAGGACAAGGATTCCTGCCCGGTCTGACCATCCAGATGTAGGTTTTCGAATGTTTTCTAAATCTGTGAAGGCGAATATTCGTTGAAATTGTCGTGGCCTATTTCATTTGTCAGTCCGAGATTATCTCCATGTTTAAAGACCTCACTGACGACGGTACATTGAACGCTAACCTTCCTTTCCCTCCACTGACTATTCAGAAAGAGAGAGAGAAAGTAAAAGAAATTCCGAGGCATTAATTTAGATGAACAGTTCAAAAGTTGACAGCTACGCTCTTGTACCAACTTGACAGGACTGAAATATGCTAAATCTTCATCATTTTTGGTCCGAGAGATCTGGTACTGTGTCGAACAGCTGCTTAAGGGTGATATGCAGAAACGGACATACAAGTCGTAGAAGATGATTATCAATCATTTCAGCCCTAACTTTCATGAGAAACGTATGATGCAACCACAATTGTGTTCTCCTCGTTCCAGAGGTGACTGCTAAAACAATGGGCAAGAGCAACGTGGGAGCCATTGGACCCATGTATGAAAACTATTTGTTTATGGGAAGCAGCGTCCTCCGTATTTTGACGAAAAAACCACATGCTAAATACGTTGGGGATACAAAATCAGCCAGCTCCTTCTGTAATATGGTCCAAATGATTCCATGACCTATGGCGTTCATACGTACTACAAGCAGCCGAAAAGGTTGAAGGTACACCCAAAAACCCATTCTCACAGGAAACTTTCGACCGCCAGCAAGCTCCCTTTTTATCCTCGGCGTTGGTGAAGAACTGTAAAGGTACCGTGGAGATGTCTCTTATGCGAAATACATCGATGTCCACTAAAAGTCTGAAGAAGTACACTAGAAACGTCAAATTTCTATGAAACTGCAAATGCTTGAATATAAATTTGATCATCATTTCAATGCAACAGCTGCGCCGCAGTAGAATGGGAAAGGGTGGAGGGAAGTTAGAATGGTACACAAAATAGCCTCAGGCGGACAACATAACGTGGCTTGTGGAATGTAGATGTAGAGGTAGATAGAAGTGACATTATCAATCAATCGATATTTGCAAAATTATTATTGCTGGATATTCTTGTTTTAAAATTACTGCTTTTTTATTTATACACGTCTAAAAACTGTGTAATAAAGTTCCAATGAATAAATGTGTGTGGTCAGTGCAGAAATTTTGAGGGGAATCTGCATACGCTTTAACAGTGATCTGCGTTCGTTGTCAGTACAAGTTATTACGTTAGTCTCCATCGATCTAGGCCATGTGCATTTCGATAGCAGTGAACCTGAATTAATAGGCGTATCCAGTGGCAAGCTTGACAGCTTTATGCATGTCCCTCCTTGCAGATGCATTCAAAATACACGTGCGTAATGGTAATGGTTTGCGATGGGACGAGTTTTATACGAGGTGTGCGCTGAATATTAATCAACATGGCCACCTTAGTACCAATGGGCACACTCCGATCCATGAGACAAAATCCTACAAAATTGAGATACTTAGTAAAATTAAAGCAGCTACAGCCTTCGGTCGCAAAACAGAAGTCTTTTGACCTAGGTTTCGGCACTAGTATGAGTGCCTTCTTCAGAAGAAAAACACTCAAACTGGCCCATAACGTAAGTACAAAATCACAGGAAAAATTTTTTTAAGTGTAGGTACTGACTACCAGTGCAAAAAAGATAAAAAAAGTTCAAATGTGTGTGAAATCTTATGGGACTTAACTGCTAAGGTCATCACTCCCTAAGCTTACACACTACTTAACCTAAATTATCCTAAGGACACACACACACACCCATGCCCAAGGGAGGACTCGAACCTCCACCGGGACCAAGAAAGAAACCATGCTTACAATTCACGTATAAAATAAATACCAAGCCATAAAGCTTTAGCCACAAAATTTTTGAAACAGAATACGTAGAAGGCAAGCCAATATGGGCTGCTCACACATGTCGCGCTACGGTAGCATCAGACTGAGGTGCTCGCGTTAGCAATTGTGGGCACGTGAACATTACACGAAGAGTACTATCCAATAGCCACAAATAGAAACAGGCTACTTAACATTCAAAATAAAGACAGACGAATGTTACGATGAACATTATTTAGTACATGAAGTAATAGACAATATTTTTTTATCTGAAAGCAGCAGACATGGTAACTTTTCTACATAAGAGCTTGTAAGTACAGTTTAGAGGCTGGAGACGCCATTTGAGAAATACAAAGGGAGCTGAATACCTCAGCGAGCAGTAAAATGGTATAACATGAACTGTAGTTAATATAAACCATTTAGTAAACAAAAAAATAAGTCGACTTAGATAGAAAAAATATTTATGTAACTGCACGAGGGAACACGAAATTAAATATTAAGTAACGAATTTATACGATGAAAATGCTCTTAGTACGTAATTGTAGCTGCTCATTAAGAATGAGACCATCATTTCACGAAAGACTTTTAAAAATGTCTAATTCTTCGAGAACACCTAATCTATGCCCTTTCTTCTTAGTGTGCAAAATGTTGATAACGTGAACAGCTTTAGGTGCGTGACCTGTAATCAGAAGGTGATCGGCAAAAGACGAATTTTGAGTGCTAGTGCCATTTTTTCTTAAAATATGTTCCTTGTATCTGACTGTAAAGGCACGTACTGTTTGTCCTAGTAAGGAGAGCAAGTGTCGCAAAAAGTCTTACAGACACCAGAGTTTTCCAAAGAGGAACGAGTCGATTTTAAACTGTGAAAATTTTTTTGAATTTCAAACTACTATTGATTGAAAAGGCGACATTACAGTTGTATTTATTAGGAGAAGGTGTTGAATATGATAGGAGATGGGCCCCAAGAAAGGAACAGAAGAAACCTTCTTCTTTAGGCTGGACTCAATGAAAGAGGTGCCGAGTGTAGTAACCCTTTCAGCAATTTCCGTTTTAAGGACGTCATCCATTATGGCAGGTTCATATTCGTTATAAACTGCTATCGTTTTGATTGAAATTAATTTCGTCCTCGAATTTTTCTTTCGAGAGTGGAACAGAAGTAGCTCTGTGAATAGCAGAATGAGTGAAAGCGTTTTTATGAGATTGTGGGTGCCCGGAAGACGCAGGTACGATCTGCTCGTATATGTTTCTTTACGAAAAATAATAAATGAGCCGGCCGGAGTGGCCGTGCGGTTCTAGGTGCTACAGTCTGGAACCGAGCGTCCGCTACGGTCGCAGGTTCGAATCCTGCCTCGGGCATGGATGTGTGTGATGTCCTTGGGTTAGTTAGGTTTAATTAGTTCTAAGCTATAAGCTACTGATGACCTAAGAAGTTAAGTCGCATAGTGCTCAGAGCCATTTGAACCAACAATAAATGAGATTTTATTTTCTTCTACTGTAAGCGTCAAGTCAAGAAAATTCAACTGACGGGCCTCGTTTTCGAAGTCAGTGGTGAATAATATTTTGTTGTGAAGTTCATTAAAGAGATTGAAAATACGGTCAATCCCATCAACAGGTCCTTTGCCAATAACTAAAATATCATCGACATATCTGAAATAAGAGAGAAGGCCTAGCACTGTAGCTGAGAAACAGTTGAAGAACTTTTCTTCTAGAGAGTTAATTAAAATGTCAGCAACGATATCAGCGAGACCGTCGAATTGCTGATACCATCGTTCGTTAAATTCAAATTAGTTGTATTTGACTACGACTGTGATTAGATTCATAAAGTCAGTGATTTGTTCATCTGAAAGTTCTTTTTTGAAATGACGTAATTTTTTTCCTACGATCCTAAGCGTTCCTTGTACGGGAACGTTATATAAAGATTTTTGATGTCCAGTGAAAACAACTTAGTATCTAGGCTGCATTCTAAATCTTCCATAAAATAAAAAGGCACGCCAGGTATATTCAATAATCTTCTTGCCCTGGGAGTTTGGTGACCATCGGAAGTGCTGAAACTCAGAAGAGTGTTCCTGGAGGCGCTCTGTAGCAATTCTGGACGTGTGGATTGTCGCATTGTCCTGCTTTTAATTGCCCAAGTCCGTCAGAATGCACAATGGACGTGAGTGGATGCAGGTGATCAGACAGGATGCTTACGTACGTATCACGAGTCGGAGTCGTATCTAGACTTATCAAGGGTCCCATATCACTTCAACTGCACGCGCCCCACACCATTAAAGAGCCTCCACCAGTTTGAACAGTCTCCTGCTGACATGCATGATCCACGGATTCATAAAGCTATCTCCGTACTTGTACACGTCCATCCGCTCCATACAATTTGAAGGGAGACTCGTCCGACTAGGCAATGTGTTCCTTGTGATAAACACTACAATGATGGCGTTGACAGGTCCAGGCGAGGCGTAAAGCTTTGCGTCGTGCAGTCATAAAGGCTACATGAGTGGGCCTTTGGCTCCGAAAGCCTGTGTCGATGATGTTTCGTTCGCAGCCTGACAGTTTTTGGTGGTCCAACACTGAAATCTGCAGAAATTTGAGGAAGGGTTGCACTTCTGTCACGTTGAACCGTTCTCTTCAGTCGTAGCTGGTCCCGTTCTTGCAGGGTCTTTCTCCGGCCGCAGAGATGTCGGAGATTTGATGTTCTACCGGATTCCTGATATTCACTTTACACTCGTGAAATGATCGTACGGGAAAATTTTATTTCATCGCTATCTCGAAGATGCTGTATCCTATCGCTCGTTCGCCGACTATAACACCAAGTTCAAACTCACGTAAACGTTGATAACCTACCACTGTAGCAACAGTAACCGATCTAACAACTGCGCCAGACTCTTGATGTCATACATAGGCGTTGCCGACCGCACCGCCTTTTCTTCCTGTTTACATATCTCTATATTGAGTACTGCTATTTAGTTGATATGTCATTGCCAGGAGATCCTATGGATAGTCTGGTTGCCTGTAATCACTGTTGCTCAATTAGCACCATCCAAGAGGCACGTGTAGGGTATTTTAAGGTTAAACCTACGGACGTGAGCAACGTTACCGGTTGGCGAACGTAAAACTGGAAGCAAGTTTCAGAGGCAGAATTGTTCATCATAATTGGAACTTGGTGTCGTCCTGGATCGTACACTATGCTTTAAACAACACCTTCTTAACTTAGCTCAAAAGTTGAGGACTCGAAAAAACATCCTCCATAAACTATGTGGACCTACTTGGGGATCTTCAGCGAGCACCCTGCGATCTTCAGCTCTGGGCTTGGTGTACTCAAGTGCTGAGTATTGGTACCCAGCTGAATATGACAATGAGCTTAATATCTGGCGCAATCAGATCTACTCCAGTTTATTCGCTTCCACTGTTAACCGGTATAATGCCTCCTGATCTACGCAGATGTACTGCCCTTATGAGAAAATTTCACAAGATCTCCAGGAATTCTAACCTACCCGTGCATAGTGACCTGACACTTTTAAATCGTAAGAGACTGAAATCACGCCATCCAAGTCTGTGGGATGCTGCTGGCATGGTTGCTAAGGATTTCAAACCTCTTGAAGAATTAAAAGGTCGGTGGGAAGTAGTGACAGATGTGCAACTGCATAACATCTTCTCAGGTGCTAAACTTCCAAGTGGATTCGACCTACCACGCAAGACCTGGACTACTCTCAACAGAATCCGTACCGGCCATGGCCGATGCAGGGATGCTCTCTTCAAGTGGAAGAAGCTGCCTAATCCAGCCTATGACAGCGGGGCTCCGTAACAGACTGTTCACCACAATGTCAGTGAAAGCCGGATTGGAGCCTATCACGGCGCCAAAGAGGACTTCCTGCTAGCAACTCCAGATGCAGTGTGCTGGATTCAAGGACTGGATATTCAGTTGTAAAGATAAACCTGTGTGTCAATATGTACATGTTGTTGTTGTGGTCTTCAGTCCTGAGACTGGTTTGATGCAGCTCTCCATGCTTCTCTATCCTGTGCAAGCTTCTTCATCTCACAGTACCTACTGCAACCTACATCCTTCTGAATCTGCTTAGTGTATTCATCTCTTGGTCACCCTCTACGATTTTTACCCTCCACGCTGCCCTCCAATACTAAATTGGTGATCCCTCGATGCCTCCGAACATGTCCTACCAACCGGTCCCTTCTTCTAGCCAACTTGTGCCACAAACTTCTCTTTTCCCCAATCCTGTTCAATACCTCCTCATTAGTTCTATGATCTACTCATCTAATCTTCAGCATTCTTCTGCAGCACCACATTTCGAAAGCTACTATTCTCTTCTTGTCCAAACTAGTTATCGTCCATGTTTCACTTCCATACATGGCTACACTTCATACAAATACTTTCAGAAACGACTTCCTGACACTTAAATCTATACTCGATGTTAACAAATTTCTCTTCTTCAGAAACGCTTTCCTCGCCATTGCCAGTCTACATTTTATATCCTCTCTACTTCGACAGTCATCAGTTATTTTACGCCTCAAATAGCAAAACTCCTTTACTACTTTAACCCATTACTGGCCATTGTCCCTTTTTTAGGACGCCTATATTTTACTTATTTTTACGTAAGCAATGGAGCTTTTAGCCTTTATTGTGGCACCTGTAGCTTCAGGTAACTGCTATAATGCCTGTAAATGTAAAATAAATACCTTTTTTCTATGTACTTCACGTCAGGAAAATTATTAACTTGCCGATTTTTTTGTTCTCGCACTTGGCGCACTGTGTGTCTGCTGGTAGTATCTGGACGACAATGAGCTGTGATTTAGTTGTCTGGTAGTGTTTGTTATGAACATATGGATGTCCGTGTAAGATTAAGTATACTTCAGATTTTTTAAAGTAAATGCAATAGCGATATATTTTATGTGTCCCAATAATGGGACAACGGCATGTTACACTATCATTTATTGTTTATGTGCCCTACTCTTGTATACACGTATCATACAGAGAAAAATTGCATTTTACGTTCTTTATATCTGCTTTTTTTCATATTCTATTCGAATTTTACGATTCCAACGGGGTAAAAACATGCTGCGTGGACTTACACTTCAAGAAATTCTAGCAGAACTAGAGAACCATCAAGAGAGTGACGATGAAAATGATGACGTAGAATTGGCGATTATTCCACCCGATGCAGATATGGTAACAGATGAAGAAGACATTGACGAAAATGTACTGAACAGTGAGTCTGTTGTAGAAGATGTACTATTACTCCTCTGAGTTCTACTAAAAGGTACTCAAGGGTAAAGAAAAAGGAAATAGCTGTTGCAATGCCACATCTCACTGAAGAATACAATGCTCATATGGGTGGCGTAGATCTTATGGACAAGCAGATATCACTTTATAGGACGAAGATAAGGTCAAAGAAATGGTAGTGGCCATTATTCACACAGATGGTAGAAATCTGCGTAGTAAACACATGGCGAGCATACCAAATTGCTAACTCTAATTAGAAGCTCTCACTTTTGGATTCCGACGGAGAATAGTAATGTTTTACCTATCAAAGAAAACAGTATCAGTACCAAAATACAGAGGACCACAAGGAAGCAGATTGATGGGGAGACGGGTGAGCGCAGACGTACGACTAGATCCAGGAAATCATTTCATTGTGTTAAGTAAAACACAGAGATGTGCTTACTGCAAGAAAAAAAAAACACACAAATTTGTGATAGGTGCAATGTTGGTGTACACGACAAGTGTTTTGCTTCATTTCATACTTAATAGACATTCAATAATATTAAAACATTCGTTATTTATTGTTTGTGTTGTTTCTTACAATATTATGCATGGAGAATAAGGTTTTAAATTTGGATAGCGCATTTGGCCAATGTCCCAAAAATGGGACGGTCTGTAGTTTTTGTTCTAATAAACTGAAAATTTTCAAAACAGCTTTTTATTCAATTCACCACTCAATGTAACGTATTCATGTATAAAAGTTTGCAAAAAATGATCCGATAGATTTTTGGCCAGTAATGGGTTAAGTGTCTCATTTCCTAATCTGATGCCCTCAGCATCACGTGACTTAATTCGGCTACATTCCATTAGCCTCGTTTTGCTTTTGTTGATGTTCATCTTATATCCTCTTTTCAAGACACTGTCCATTCCGTTCAACTGCTCTTCCAAGTCCTTTGCTGTCTCTGACAGAATTACAATGTCATCAGCGAACCTCAAAGTTTTTATTTCTTCTTCACGGATTTTAATACCTACTCCGAACTTTTCTTTTGTTTCCTTTACTACTTGCTCAATATACAGATTGAATAGCATCGGGGAGAGGCTACAACCCTGTCTCACTCCCTTCCCAACCACTGCTTCACTTTCATGTCCCTCGACTCTTATAACTGACTTCTGGTTTCTGTACAAATTGTAAATAGCTTTTCGCTCCCTGTATTTTACCCCTGACACCTTCAGAATTTGAAACAGAGTATTCTAGTCAACATTGTCAAAAGCTTTCTCTAAGTCTACAAATGCTAGAAACGTAGGTTTGCCTTTCCTTAATCTAGCTTCTAAGATAAGTCGTAGGCTCAGTATTGCCTCACGTGTTCCAATATTTCTACGAAATCCAAACTGATCTTCCCCGAGGTCGGCTTCTACCAGTTTTTCCATTCGTCTGTAAAGAATTTGCGTTAGTATTTTGCACTCGTGACTTATTAAACTGATTGTTCGGTAATTTTCACATCTGTCAGCACCTGCTTTCTTTGGGATTGGGATTATTATATTCTTCTTGAAGTCTGAGGGTATTTTGCCTGTCTCATACATCTTGCTCACCAGATGGTGGAGTTTTGTCAGGACTGGCTCTCCCAAGGCCGTCAGAATTTCTAATGAAATGTTGTCTACTCCCGGGGCCTTGTACATATGTATATGTAATTTAATTTCATGATATGTCTGTATTATCCATACGCTAAATAAATAAATGTATTGAATACGCATGCCTATACCGGTTTGTTTGGCGTTTGAGTGTGTAAAGACGGTAAGTTTACCTGAATGGATTTGTCTTGAGGATGATTATCTTCGACAGCAAGAAATTCATTGAAACTTCCTGGCAGACTAAAACTGTGTGCCCGACCGAGACTCGTACTCGGGACCTTTGCCTTTCGCGGGCAAGTGCTCTACCATTTGAGCTACCGAAGCACGACTCACGCCCGGTCTCACAGCTTTACTTCTGCCAATATCTCGTCTCCTACCTTCCCGAGTTTGAGTCTCGGTCGGGCACACAGTTTTAATCTGCCAGGAAGTTTCATATCAGGGCACACTCCGCTGCAGAGTGAAAATCTCATTCTGGAAACATCCCCCTGGCTGTGATTAAGCAATGTGTCTGCAGTATCCTTTCCTTCAGGAGTGCTAGTTCAGCAAGTTTCGCAGAAGAGCTTCTGTAAATTTTGGAAGGTAGGAGACGAGATACTGGCACAAGTAACGCTGTGAGTTCCGGGAGTGAGTCGTGCTTCGGTAGCTCAGATGGTAGAGCACTTGCCCGCGAAAGGCAAAGGTCCCGAGTTCGAGTCTCGGTCGGGCACACAGTTTTAATCTGTCAGGAAGTTTCATATCAGCGCACAGTCCGCTGCAGAGTGAAAATCTCATTCAAGAAATTCATTGCTCGATAAAGAGCGGTTGCTAGTTTTGTGGCCTTTCCGTAATTAGTAATAACCGTCGCAGTAGCGGCAAGAGGCGAGTACCGTTGTCTGCCGGCTTGGCAGCAGCCGCCAGACCGAGGACACAGAGCAGCTGGTGGTGGTGGTGGTGGAGCCCGCCTACCGGACAAAAACGCTTCCCGCTGCCTCTGCTGCTGCCGCTGCTGCTGCAGTGCGCTCCGGCCGCTGCAGCCGGTGTCTGAGGGACTGCGGGGCGCCCGCGGGCAGCCCGTCGGCGGGCCGGCGCGGCCCGGAAATAGGACCGGCTGCGGGCGGCTGCCGGCGCCGCTGGCGCAGCCTCGCCTCGCCGCCAGCTCCGAGCTCCGAGGTCACCGCTGCTGCACTGGCTGCTGCAGCCAGCGGCGCCACGACTACCGTACGAGGACCGCAATTAAGCTGACAACAATTGCCACTGCCACCGAAAAAGGCAGTCTTCTGAAACGAGACAGGAAACTGGACATTTTTCTCTTTTTTATTTCATCGTCGCATTTGCATTCTCAGACCATACATGTTATTAACCGCAAGTAGTCATACAATATGGTACCAAAATGGTTCAAATGGCTCTGAGAACTATGGGACTTAACATCTCAGGTCATCAGTCCCCTGGAACTTAGAACTACTTAAACCTAACCAACCTAAGGACATCACACATCCATGCCCGAGGCAGGATTCGAACCTGCGACCGTAGTGGTCGCGCGGTTCCACACTGAAGGGCCTAGAGCCGCTCGGCCCCTCCGGCCGGCATGTGGTACCAAAAGGAACGAACAGCTTCTGTACAGAAGGTTAAACTGTGGGCGACAAATACTGTCATAGACATCAGCCAATGCGTCTACTTCTGCGCCTGACTGACATAACGACGAAAATTTGTGGGAAGGGCTGGATATATTAACAGCGAGTCCTCCTCTTTCTGCTGTCAAACCTGCAGTAATACATCAAGGTGTGGACTCTACTATATATTTGAATCGTTCTTCAGAGATACTGGGTAAGGTGTCAGGCAAATCCAACACATTCCATGAAATCCTGACATGATAAGCAAATCCAGTAGTATGTCACATAGCTCCGAATAAATCGTGACATTAAATTAACCAAAGTAATACGAGTAACGAGTGAGCAAATGGAATACCACAGTCAAACACAAGAATACCTAAATGGATGTCATACCTTCCCACCGTGAGACAGACGCAGTTCTGAGGGGAGAAACGAGAACAGAAACCGAGAGCAGAACCGTGTTAAGCTAGAAGGCCCTATGATAAGGGACGGACTGGACACCCACGTAGCCAGTTAACCACTAGGACAACGCCAGCTGCAAGTTTTAGCGTGAGACTTTTTCGCGTCTCTGTTACGTCAAGGACCACCTCCCAGCCCATGTTAAAAGATAGAGCCCTCCAGAAGAACAGTATAGATCTTACGATAACACAAAAAGGGCGACACCACCTGCAAGTTTTGGCGTGAGACTTTTTCGCGTCTCTGTTACGTTAGGACCACCCACCAGCCCATGTTAAAAGATAGAGTCCTCCAGAAGAACAGTATAGATCTTACGATAACGCTAAAAGGACCACACCAGCTGCAAGTTTTAGCGTGAGACTTTTTCGCGCCTCTGTTACGTTGCAAACTTTAAAAACATTGCCCCACCACGAAAAGTATAACGTTTCTCATTGGATAGACAGAATTTTTGTATTCGGAGCTTAAGGTTCACATTGAGACCCTGATTGGTCAGATGAAAACACAGCCAGATGGTTTTTTTTTAAACCAACTTCGGTAAATGGTAGTAAGGAGAATTTAGGAGAAGTTAGTTAGTTCCGAGACGGCGAGCTGGATGGTTGCTGCGCCGGCCGCTGCCCCCCTGACGCTGCTTAAACACCGACAAGGTAATGAACGCACGCGATGCCGCATAACAGCGCATAAAGCTTCACTTTGAACTGCAGAAGTCTCATCTGTTACACCCCCTTTTTGCGTAATACTATTGTCGATCGTCAATTAAAGCTCATGGTGTTCACATTTGCCACTTGAAGTAAAAATCTGAAACGCGATGATTTCTCTGTTATATAATTATTGAGAAGCCACATCAGCCACTGTAATTTACGACAAGTTAGATAAGTAATTAAAGATAATTGAGGGTCACTGTAGACCATTTGGATAGTTTTCTCTTTTGTAAAACTTAATTTATATCTAGATTATAGATGTGATATGGCATAGGTCATCCCTCGATCCATTGTAGAACTTGGAAACCCATTCAGGGAATATCCGTTCACATTTTTGTTGAACGCAGTTGGTTTTTACCATCCTGTATTAAACTACTTTTGTTTATCAATAGTGCAATTTATAAACAATGTTTTCTGAGTAGAATAAAATTTACAATGGTAAACTTAAAGCCTTGAACCCCTTCCACAAAATTTAGTTAATATTAAGATTCTTTACACGGAGTGCAGTGGAGCTGACGCTGAGATCATTAAGTATTTGGTTATATTATCGCTAGTCTCACTGAACTCTTCTGAATTCTACATGTCATATGTGGTCTGGCGTCTCCTTACCAGCAACAGGTCCCAGGTTCAAACTAGTCAATTCCCTAAAAAACACGCTCAGAGCGTCGTTGCAAGAAAGTGGTAGGGAGACACGATATAGAACAAACAGACACCATCATGAATGTTAGAGCTGGTCTGACAAACAGTAGACCTTTGATCGCTCCATGGCCGCGCGGGATTAGCCGAGCGGTCTCGGGTGCTGTAGTCATGGACTGTGCGGCTTGTCCCGGCGGAGGTTCGAGTCCTCCCTCGGGCATGGGTGTGTGTTTTGTCCTTAGGATAATTTAGGTTAAGTAGTGTGTAAGCTTAGGTACTGATGATCTTAGCAGTTACGTCCCATAAGATTACACACACATTTGAACATTTTGTTTTTGATCACTCCATATGTGTTTTCAGTGGCGATGTGATATTGTGATTGCGGTAGGTCTGTGTGGTGGATTACGCGTTAGAAAACTGTTTCTCTGATACTAAAGATCGAGCCTCGATACTGTCTTGTTGTAAGAAAATGAAACGCCTACAAGCGTCCTTCTTATATCTTGTGCAGCTACCAGTTTCGGCGCCTCAGTCCGCCATCTTCAGGCCTTAGTTGATGCTGAGGGGTTATCACGATCTATATATACGATGCGTCTCTGGCCAACATAATCGGTTACGCAGACTATCTATAACTCTGACGTCGCCTCTCCAACCATCAACTGTCGACTGTCGACAGTTGAGATTTCACAGTCACAGGTAGTCTGTGTAAACCAGTTACGTCGGGTACTGATGCATCATATATATGGATCGTGACAATCCCTTCAGCCTCAACTAAGGCCTGAAGACGGCTCACTGAAGCGCCGAAACTGGTAGCTGCACAGTAAATAAGATAATCAGGACGGTTGTAGGCGTTTCATTTTCTGACAACAGTGAACGGCTGTGGTGCCCCAGATCTCCAGTGAAAAGGATGACCATATAAAAAGTCGTTACTTCCTGCAAGGAATTGGAATTTCCTGGCGGCTGCGTCGACCGACACTACCGGCTCATGGAGTGGTTGCACCTGCTCGTGCGAAGACATCGGTTCACGCGCGGTGGCCGAGACTTTCGGGTCGGGGCGAGATGGAACGACAACGACCAGGTGGCCGGGTCCGTATCTGCAACGGGTCGGCGCGAGAGTACGTACATTGTCTGCCGATCAAGTCGGATGTGTTGCTGTATGTGGCCGAGCTCACACGGAACGCGAAGAGCACCGCAGTTGCGGCGGTGTCCCGATCTTCCCCTCGGACCTTGAAAATCCGGGAGAGGGCCACGTGGAGGTGTCGCGCCGGTTCGTACCCATATCCGCAGCAGGTCTCCAAGGTGAAGAGCCTCTAGTCGATAGAATAATGTAGGTAAGGGAAGTCGGCAAATTGGATCCGTAACTTCGGGATCAAGTAGTGGTCAAATATCTACTAGTTACTTGTGAGGCGCTTGCCGATGCAGTTTTCTCACCAGGATAGAGTTTCCAAAGGCAACCTGAAAGTTGATTAAATCATACTACGAGGGCTTTTCAGAAAGCAAGGTCCAACCGGTAGCGAAATGGAAAGCACTTTGAAATTCGAAAATGTTTTATTTGAAACAGTTAGCTAGACCTTCCATCTACTTCTCTGCAAAGTTCGCCGCTCAGATTTAGACATCTTTTGTAACGTTGTACCAATTTTACAATGCCCTCGTTATAGATGGCAGCCACCTGTGCTTTCCGCCAAATCTCTACGCTGGTCTACAGACGTTGCCTGTGCCAAAATGTTGTATCCATAGCCAGCCGATCAGGTAAGCGGAAACAAAACTCAGTGGGAGTCAAATGCGGGCTGTATTGTTGGTAATCAAACACTTTCCATCGAAAACGTTGCAGGAGCATCTTCATTGCGCCTGCAGTGTGCGGGCGAGAATTTCCGGCGGAGGAATGCATGGCAATTATGTTATGTAGGATGAATAACTTCAAGTTAAATCTCTCACCAGACCCTCAAACTTGGCAAGAGACCCTTTTTTCTAGGCATCTTTATGTGCTCACTGTGCGTTCAAAACTGAAAAGAGCCACTTGACGCGATTGACGGGCATACTAGAGACACTGCCCTACACACCTGTGCAAAGCTTCATCGGATTTTGACTGTCCTTTCCACTTTCGGATCTTACTTTCCCAATAACCCTCGCAACATGTACTATTCGTAATTCGATTTAAACTGCTTCTTAAATTTCATTTATATTTTAAATGGCTATATAAGTTGGCGACAGTAAAATATTTTCCCATTCAAAGGTGAAAGTTAATGATTGAAATTTCGTGAAAAGATCCCGCTGCAGCGAGAAACGCCTTCGTTTTAATGATAGCCACCGTAACTCCCGAATCGTATTCGTGAGACTCTCTCCTCACTTTATCGATACCACAAAAGGAGCTCCCCTGTTTGAACTTTTTCGGTGTCCTCCGTCAATCCTGTCTCATGCAGAACCCATACAGTGCAGCGATACTCCAGAAGCGGTCGAACAACAGTATTGAAGGCAGTCTATTTAGTAGATTTGAGGCACTTTCTAAGTGTTCTGTCAATGAAACGCAGTCTTTGGTTGCCCCTCCGCACAATATTATCTGTGGCATCGTTCCAGTTTAACTTCTTCGTAATTGTCATCCCAAGGTATTTATTTGTATTCACAGTCTTCCGAAATTTAACGGATTTCTTTCTTACTCGTATGGATGACTTCAGACTTTTCCTTCTCGAGAGACAATTGTCAGTTTTCGCTCCTTACAGACACCCATTGTAAGTCATTTTTTTAATTATTTTGATATTCTGGTGGCTTTACTAGACAGAAAACCACAGTATCATCTGCAAACAATCTAAGAGGGCTGCTCAGACTGTCCTCTATATACACTCATGCTCATAAATTAAGGATAATGCTGATAAATGGTGAAACAACGCTCTGGTGGGCGGTTTGTGGGTTTAAATCACCTCAGGGTATGACCACGCGGTGCATTTGACTTGCGGTTGTCCCACGGTGGCCCTAAAAGCAGTTCAGATACGCAGAGGTGTGTTGGTGCATGTCAGAGTATGGTGCAGCGAGTAAGTGTGCAGACGTTTTCAGACGTGCTAATGGTAGTTCTACGTTCTAGGTAACCGATGACCTCCGCAGTTAAGTCCCATAGTACTCAGAGCCATATATTGAGACGTTATGAGGGGTAGAATACTAGGGTGACTGGAGGCTGGCCGAACACAGCAAGTCGTAGCACGGGCGCTACGTGTGACACAAATGATCACAAGATTATGGTAAAGATTCCAGCATACACGAAACGTGTCCAGACGCTACAGTACAGGACGTACACAGTGTACAACACCACTAGAAGGCTGATACGTCACCATCAGTGCCCGCGGACGGCCACGGAGTACTGCAGGTAGCCTTGCCCGAGACCTTACCGCTGTCACTGAAACTGTTGTCTCCAGACACACAGTCTACAGACGACTGAACAGACACGCTTTATTCGCCCGGAGACCTGCAAGGTGCATTCCACTGATCCCTGGTCACAGAAGATCCCGTAAAGCCTGGTGTCAAGAACACAGCACATCGTCATTGGAACAGTGGTTCCAGGTTATGTTCAGGGACGAATCCAGGTATAGTCTGAACAGTTATTCTCGCCGGCTTTTCATCTGCGGTGAACCAGGAACCAGATACCAACCCCTCAGTGTCCTTGAAAAGGACCTGTATGGAGGTCTTGGTTGGATGGTGTGGGGTGGGATTATGATTGCACGTACTCCCCTGCATGTCACTGACAGACGAAGTGTGACAGGTCAGGCGTGTCGGGACGTCATTTTGCACCAGTATGTCCACCTTTTCAAGGATTCGGTGAGTCCCACCTTCCTCCTGATGGATGATAACGCACTGCCCCACCGAGCTGTCATCGTGGAAGGGTACCCTTAAGCAGAAGATATTAGGCGAATGGTGTGGCCTGCCTGTTCTCCAGACCTCAACCCCATGGAGCACGTCTGGGAAGCTCTCGGTCGAGCCGGCCGGTGTGGCCGAGCGGTTCTAGGCGCTACAGTCTGGAACCGCGTGACCGCCACCGTCGCAGGTTCGAATCCTGCCTCGGGCATGGATGTATGTGATGTCCTTAGGTTAGTTAGGCTTAAGTAGTTCTAAGTTCTAGGGGACCGATGACCTCAGCAGTTAAGTCCCATAGTACTCAGAGCCATTTGAACTTTCCTTTTTTTTTCGGTCGGCGTATTGCTGCACGACTTCAAACTCCTACGACACTTCAGGAGCTCCGACAGGCACTGGTGCAAAAATGGGAGGCTATACCCCAGCAGCTGCTCGACCACCTGATCCAGAGTATGGCAACCCGTTGTGCGGCCTGTGTACGTGTGCCTGGTGTTCATATCCCATATCGATGTCGGGGTACATGCGAAGGAAACAGTGGCATTTTGTAGCAAATGTGTTTCGGGACGGTTTTCTCAACTTATCACCATTACCGTGGACTTACAGATCTCTCTCGTGTGCGTTCCGTAAGTGCCTATGCTATTAGCGCGAGTTCTGCAATTATCCTTGATTTATGAGCATGAGTGTAGATTAGGAACAGTTGAGGGCCAGTAACACTTCCCAGGGGAACAACGGATATCAGTTCAGTTTTAGTCGATGAGTTTCCGTCGATAACTACCTACTGCGAACTTTCTGACAGACACGAATTGGTATTACAAGGTTTCTTCTGAGGAACGATAACAAAAGCCTTCTGAAAAGCCAGAAATATGGATCAATTTGAAATGCCCCGTCGATAGCGCTCATTACTTCACGTAAATAAAGAACTATTTCTGTTTCACAAGAACAATATTTTCTCAATCTGTGCTGACTGTGAGTCAACAGATCGTTACTTTCTAGATAATTCATAATGTTTCAATGCAGTACATGTTCCAAACTCCTACTGTAAATTGACGTGAGTGACATGGGCCTTTAACTCGGCGGATTACTCTTTTTTGCTTCCTTGAATACTGGTGTGACCTTCAAAGGAACCTTATTCACATGCTGCATGGACCGGAAGACTTGCCTTTATTAAGTGCTTCAGGCTTCGCTACACCGCGGACATCTACATCTAAGTTACTTACAATGGCATGTGTTCTCAATTCAAGTTCGGGAATACTTACTTCGTAGTCTTTTTAAGAAACTTCGGAAAACAGTGTTTAAAAACTCTGCTTTTGTGACGCTGTCGTCGGTAATATTGCCAGTGGTATCGTGTAGTGGAGGTATTGACTGTGTCTGGTCGCTAGTGTAATTTACATACGGCCATAATCTCTTTGCATTTTCTGTCAAATTTCAAGACATAGTATCGTTGTGGAAACTTTTAAAAACATCTTACATTGGAGTCTGCTCTCAGTTTCGAGCTTTAATAAAAAATCGATAAATGTGGAGATTTTGTGTTCTTTTAAAATTGGCGTGCTTTTTCCCTTGCTTCTGCTACAGTGTTCTGTTTTGCGTACCATGGGAAATCAGTACCGTCTTTTATTAATTTAATCGGTATAAATCTCTCAGTTGACTTGTCTCAGATATTATTGTTTTGAATTTAAACTGCATCTGGTCTATATTTCGCATTTAGCTGGGATGGAGTGGAGACTGTCTCTTAGGAAGGCATCAAACGAGTCTTCAGGTACTTTTTTAAAGAGGTAAATTTGCGTTTATTTTTGGTGGGTTTGGGTGTTACGGTACTCAGTCGTGCTGCAACGAGCTTGTGCTCACTAATCCCTGTATCCGCCACGATGCTCCCTGCCTGCTCAGGACTATTTGTTAATTTTACGCTTCGAGTGGGCTTCTGAACTAAATGTTCAAAATAACGGTTTTTTTTTTTTTTTTTTTTTTTTTTTTTTTTTTTTTTTTTTTTTTTGGTCATCAGTCTACTGACTGGTTTGATGCGGCCCGCCACAAATTCCTTTCCTGTGCTAACCTTTTCATCTCAGAGTAGCACTTGCAACCTACGTCGTCAATTATTTGCTTGATGTATTCCAATCTTTGTCTTCCTCTACAGTTTTTGCCCTCTACAGCTCCCTCTAGTACCATGGAAGTCATTCCCTCATCTCTTAGCAGATGTCCTATCATCCTGTCCCTTCTCCTTATCAGTGTTTTCCACATGTTCCTTTCCTCTCCGATTCTGCGTAGAACCTCCTCATTCCTTACCTTATTAGTCCACCTAATTTTCAACATTCGTCTATAGCACCACATCTCAAATGCTTCGATTCTCTTCTGTTCCGGTTTTCCCACGTTATCAAAATCGTCTAGTACAATCTCGGATGAAGTTTTATAGCAACACCCGGCTTTTAATATGCATTTTAGATAACATGTCGAGGGTAGATTGAAGTTACCAGCAACTGTATCAGCTGAGTCCGGGGAATCGGTAAAAGGAACCAACAATTTTTTTCGGCTGTTAAGTGTAACATCTACCCATACAGGAATTATGCAGTATAATTGCGTAGGCTTTCGCGGCCAGATTCAGTCGACATGGAAGTATTCTGGCTACGGTACCGCGTCATATTGTACGAAACTGCTGCTGGAGAAAACCAACGTTTCGGCAACGGTTGGAGAGGCTTTCTTCTGGGTCTACTACTGCGTTGCAGCTATCCAGAGTCCCTCATTACTGTTCAGTGCGCATGCCATTATGTCAAAATTTTAAAAAGGTAGTTCATTTCGTAGGTCACTTAAGGAAGGAGAGGGAACTTCATTTTAATAGGTTACTGAGGTGGAGGGAGAGCGTAACTCTGTTGTCTATTGGTTCTTGTATTATATGCCATGATTGGTGGCCACCGGCGAATGAGAAGTTGGCCCCTGTTTACCAAATGCTGGACGTCGGCCGCGCGGCGGCAGTTGCTCGCCGGTGGTGCTCGTGACTCGTGTTGGCAGTGCGGTCTGTTGGGCTCTGATTGCTGGCAGCCAAGATGGGGCGAGCCTGAGTCAAGTGGTTCAAATGGGTCTGAAAACTAGAACCGCTCTTGCACACCGGCCGGCAAGCCTGAGTCCTTCCTCTCTATTCATGTTCTTAGGGTGTTTAAGTATTTCGGTGGCCTCTCTGATTTTGTGTTTCTTCATAACTGGTTGCTTGGCCAACACACAGGCTCCGCTGAATTTTATTTCTTTTTCACAATCTAGCTGATAGCCTGCAACTCCATATTTGTTGTGTTGTCGTAGGCGAATATAGCGCTCGTGTTCCCGAATGCGCGTTGCTATGGCCTGCCAGTCTCGCCGATGTATGCTTCTCCACATTCGCATTCCTATCGCGCACCAGTAGACCCAAGAAGAAGGCCGCTGCAACAGTGGCCGAAACTTTGGTTTTCTCCAGTAATAGGTTTGTACAATATGACGCGTTACCATACCCAGAAAAGTTTTTTATGTTGAGGGACTATCATTTCGCTACAAGATATACTTCTTCCATTCGTCCACCAACCATATTTAATCTACCCTGTTTGAACACCATTAGATCTGATACGTTCATATCGATTCTGCTCTAACTACCACCGCTGCCTCAGAAAGGTCCCTCGTGGCGTCTTGAGTGTGTGCAGGCACTTACTTGAAGAGTCTTTAAATAACTGCAGAAGAGCCGATGAAGCCTGGTGCGAGTTAAACCCTTCAAGACGGAGCAGAGGCAGCTCTCAGCATCCAGATTAAGTTCTAATTAAAGAGAAATGCCCAAAATCGTAAGATAAACATCAAGCAGGCGAGTAAAGAAAGAGTTAATATGAAGTATTCACGACACGGTATAAATCATGCTATGCACATTTGAATCAAATAAAACCTTAAAATTCACAGCCCTGAGCGCCATAGTAAGTGAACTTAAATAGGAAAACACGATTAATGTAATACCAATTTACGTATCCGACCCTAGCGTCTGTTCTTGTTTGTCAGAGCTGACAGTACTCACTGTCAGATATTACAACCTGGCGACGCCTTAGGCAATCCCGAGCACACCAGATTTAAACGACAGACGACAACATTCGGCAACAGTAAAACAGTCACACGGTATTAACATGCACGATACACGTAATGGAACTAATCGCTTAGCCGCACGTCCCTTGGCACAGTGGTATCATAATTCCGTTAAACCAACATGTTTCACAAGCTTCAAATACAACTGGCGAATAACTGGCGAATGTGTCTCAACAGTTTATTAATCCACCAGTGTATGTCAATAAACACATCTTCAACTTCAAGTATGATATGCGCACTACTGGTGCCGAACTCAACATTAGAACAGCCAGCAGGAGTAAACGTAAGCACTCCTCAGTATTAACATTAAGTGGGATAGAGCGACTTCACCAAAATCTGTCAGTAGGAAATCCGGCCAACGTAGCATACGATGTGACCACAAAGCCCCAACGCAGTAGGTATGCAAGGTCCTCATCTGCATATCACAAGGTCTGTACTTCTCGCATGATGGAGCCTTCCACATCACAAGTCCACAACACCGGCGCACAAGTCAGAGGCCGCGCATGCTCTGTGAATTTTCGGATCTTGCAGGCCAAGAGACTTCCTCTGAAGCAGTAAAGCGACTGTATGTAGTTCAGGACCTTTATCAACCATAGAAAGCACCTGAAATCTGTTTGCCAGAGGAACGGGGGAGACCTTCCTATCGGACTGCTGGAAAGTCTTTCGCCTTTTGCTGCATGCCATACCTTGTAACGATCTACCACTCAACCATGGCTGAGGGGACAACTCAGTGCAGGCAGTAACCAGCACTCCCAATGTGAGGGACTAGTCAGGTGAATCGTGGGACGTGCTGGGCGTTCTTTGGATAACCACGTCTGGTCCCTCACAGTTGAGCCCATTGGCAGCAGCCTCATACTTTGTAAGTAGTCTGTTTAGGTTTTCTTATTGGTAACGCCACGTAGCGCTCTGTATGAAAATCACTAGCTGTGCTGTGTGTAGTCTGTGGCTAGTTTGCATTGTTGTCTGCCATTGTAGTGTTGG
This sequence comes from Schistocerca gregaria, assembly GCF_023897955.1. Lineage (NCBI taxonomy): Eukaryota > Metazoa > Arthropoda > Insecta > Orthoptera > Acrididae > Schistocerca > Schistocerca gregaria. The sequence goes on along the minus strand of NC_064920.1, from coordinate 741,207,197 downwards.
GCAGCTGGATGTTAACAGCGCGTAGCATTGCGCAGTTCGAGGTGAGCCGCCAGCAGTGGTGGATGTGGGGAGTGAGATGGCGGAGTTGTGAGAGCGGATGATCTGGACAGAGACAGTAAATTTGTAAGACTGGATGTCATGAACTGATATGTATAATATGACTTTTGGACAATATTAAGGTGGCGGAGTTGTGAGAGCGGATGATCTGGACAGAGACAGTAAATTTGTAAGACTGGATGTCATGAACTGATATACATAATATGACTTTTGAACAATATTTCATTTGCTAACCATGCCTATCAGTAGTTTGAATCTTTTATTAAGCTGGCAGTAGTGGCGCTCGCTGTACTGCAGTAGCTTGAGTAGCGAAGATTTTTGTGAGGTAAGTGATTTGTCAAAAGTACAGTTTAATGTTAGTCAGGACCATTATTTTGTAGGGATTATTGAAAGTCAGATTCCGTTGCGCTAAAAATATTGTGTGTCAGTCTAAGCACAGTCATGTATAAATTTTTCTAGGGGACGTTTCAACTTCGTTATTGAAGTCAGCACTGTCTGTAGCTGTGAGCAAATGTTCACAAACTCAACATGAAAGTGAACAACCACAGTCCCTATGTTTACTTAAATGGGCGGAACTACAATCTACAGCCGGCCGCTGTGAGCGAGCGGATCTAGGCGCTTCAGTCTGCAACCGCGCTGCTGCTACAGTCGCAGGTTCGAATCCTGCCTCGGGCATGGATGTGTGTGATGTCCTTAGTTGGGTTTAAGCAGTTCTAAGTCTAGGGGACTGATGACCTTAGATTTTAAGTCTCATAGTGCTTAGAGCCATTTGAACAATTTTTGAACTACAATCTACACATTCATCAAAACGTCGGACTGTGCCTAGTAAGCATCCAAGCTGAAAAAAATTTACGAATTAAACTACTAAGCACACGTGTAAATGAAGATAAGACTCTCCTCTTTGAAGTTCGTTAAAAAGCAAATGCTGTACTCTCTTGTGGTGCTGCTAGAACAAAAGCTGGTACCTTCTTGAGTTCTCTGTCACTGGCTGCTCGGAAGTGTAGTACGGATGTCCACAGCGAGTTCATATTAGCTGTGTTGTTTTATTAATAAAAATAGACACGAAGAGAAGAAAGATGCTGCAGAAGACGCTTATCAATAGAGAGCAGACTGGAAGGATACTAAATCTACATCTATGTCTGTAACCTGCAAGCTACCTGATAGTGTGTTGTAATGGGTATTTCATGTACCACTGTCACTGTTCTCCCATCTTACTCTAATTTCGAATGGTAACCACCACTTGAGCTAGACTCTCTCTAATGTTACCTTTATGGTCTCTTCGTGAACTATACAACTTGGAGAAAATAACCTTTCGGATAGGGGACGGTGAGCTGAGCGAAATTTCCACATGCCCACAGGTCTTAAATACACCACTGTAAAGCCACGGCCGTAAAATGAGAGTCACTAACGAGAGCATAGAGGGTTCTCCAGTAATGTATTTGGATGTGTCTAGCAATGCGATTTCGTTCTATGTAGCTGTTGCTGTTAAACGACGTCAACTTTGTAGCATGTTGAGGCAATAATTTCTAGCATTTGCAGAGGACGGGTTGTGGGCCGTGCTGGGTAGCTCAGTCGGTAGAGCACTTGCCCGCAAAAGCTAAAGGTCTCGGTCCGGCACACAGTTTTAATCTGCGAGGAAGTTTCATAATTTTCAACTAATAATTAGCCATCCTTAACATTTTTTACATGTTGCAATAAGGTGCTTGCTAAAACTGATTCTACGCTGCGTAACACAAGTAAAGGATCACGTTTTCTAAACCCTGCAACTGTGTCCTTTTGCAACGGAGAAATTTGAAATTAGAATGGAAGGTGGCTGCAGCCTTCTTCCGTAATGGTGCAAAAATGTAATCCCTGCGACATCACCCTCCGACGTGACGACGTTTCAAATAGAAAGGTGTCGACGCAGCAGAAGTAAAAGTCCAGAGCTCAAAACTTCATATGACTTGTACGGTGGGTTAATGATATTGCGTGCCCAACATAACCGTGGATATGTCACCCGATGGGGTCATCACATCCAATCTTACTCAGATTTCACAGGTAGTGGCTTAAATGGCGTCAATAAAACCACCTCTTTCCTTGTAGCGTTGATTCCCACGCATTTCCCGATTGACAACGACAGTTCATGATACTTTGAGCAGCTGGATGACTTTCTTGACAACCGACACTGCTGACTCACCCGCATGTTTCAGCCTTTCTCTAGAGACATTGTGGGGAGGCGTATCCACTGAGCGTGATCGCACCCTTTTGGATTGCAGTGCGGTCACAATTTTTGCTCTCGTTTACAAGCTGAAACGACTAGGCACCGTTAAAAACCATTCGACTAAATCTTATCGTGATCCGAAGCAATTGAAGGTGTATATGCTTTTGAAGCCGTCCTGTTTCGCACCTTCTTGAGGCGTGATCAAGGGTATAGCGGCGGGAGGGAGCTAGAGGGGGATGTTAGACACATCCAACGAATATAATAGCAAAGAGTCCCGTTAAGGCTTCCCAGTTTACAAGCACTCTTCGTGGGAGCGCTCACCTTTACAGAGAATTTTAAAAGTAAATCTACAAACAAACGAACAACCTTTGAAGTACACCTAGGCGCCTGCAGGCAGGCATTTGGTATCGGAGGGGTTTCAAGGGGTTGTACTTAAAGTCAATGTGTACGACGAAGGAACATCGCTCCTGGCAGTGGGTGTTCCTGAAATTTTAAAAACTTTTTATTTTGGTAGGTATTTCCACATACATGTACCTGTTCCTGGGTTGAGCAATCAATGAGCTATGCGAGCTGCGCCACCTACGGTAAAAATACATTGCACTGTTATGTTTTAGGAACTGGGCGCAAAGTAGACGGGGCACGTTGTTGATTCACACGTAGTGTGGCTTGTCACCCTCAGAGAGTAGCAACAAATCTACTTGTTTGGGGAGCTGACTGGCTGCTTTTGAAAAGTAGAGTCCTACTATTTTATGCTTTAGTTCCTGCTGCGTGATGCGCTCCTGGCCATCTTCTTCTCCTTCTCCTTTTTCTTCTTCTGGCTTGCTGTGATCTACATCCAGGCCGTAAACGTGAACTGAATAGACCAGATAATGCCTCTCGATACTGGAGTTTTCCGGAGAATTAGATGTTTTTGAAATTATAATGCCCACAGACACCATACACGAGGGTTGGAAGTTCAATAGTGGCAACTATTTATTTACAGCTCGCACAAAATCGTTACGTGTTTCAAAGTTTTACTGACCTTCAAAGCAGTCACCAGCATTGGGTATAACCCGCTGCTAGCGACGTGGAAGTCATAGGATAATCTTAGCAGTGCCAGATGTGTTGACAGTTGGAGCGATGCGGTCTATTGCAGGACGATAATGACACCGAAATGTAAAATTACATAGAGAGTGCCGAAATACTGAATTCGGTCCGCCAAAATTGTGTCACCGTGGAAGATTTAATACGGTCCCTCTTATCAGTCATCGTACGAACTTCTGGTATAAGGATTCGATGGAATACCTTTTAGATTCTACACAGATAGTGCGAAAGAACTTTCTCATCTTTCAGTAGCAGTTTATCGTAGGCCGCTAGAGCAACGAAGGGTTCCTAGCGACTGGAAAATTGCGCTTGTCATTCTTGGTTTCAAGAAGGTTCCAAGGACAGATGCACATAATTTCAGTTTCTTATCGTTGACGTCAATCTGTTACAGAAATATGTAACATGTTTAATGCTAATGTATTATGATGCTTTTGGAGAACAGAAATCTACAGAGGTCTTATGAAACTCCTCTCGCTTTGAAACGTCCCCTACGAACAATTATACACGACTGTGCTTAAACTGACACACAATATTTTTTTGCGCAACGCAATCTGACTTTCAGTAATCCCTACAAGAGAATGGCCCTGACTAGCATTAATCTATATGTTTCACAAATCACTTACCTCACAAAAATCTTCGTTACTCGAACTACTGCAATACAGCAAGCGCCCCTACTACCAGCTAACTAAAAGATTCAAACTACGGAAGTCACTAACTACTGATAGGCACAGTTAGCAAATGAAAGATTTTAATAGAGAACAAACAATGTATTTACCTTAATAGTCATGATATATATAGCAGTTCATGACACCAATTCTTACAAATTTCAAAACTCCGCCATCTCTCTCCCCACGTCTACCACTGCTGGCGGCTCACCTCCAACTGCGCAACGCTACGCGCTGTTAGCATCCAGCTGCCGCTGCCCAACACTACAATGGCAGACAACAATGCAAACCAGCCACAGACTGCACACAGCACAGCCAGTGATTTTCTTACAGAGCGCTACGTGGCGTTGGCGTTACCAATAAAAAAACCTAAACATCCTACTTACATAGCCCCCATGCTCCCCACAAACAATTTTACAAATTGTTTTGGCCAGTGGCCAATACAGTTTTGAATTTTTTTTCATATTTACAATAACAAAGAAATTAAATGCACACACATATCGATACAATGTTGGTTAAAAGCTAAAATTTTCTCATACTCCATAAAGACAGTCCTGATCGTTTATCACAGTAAAATTGCAGTGTTTTTCTCAAAGTCTGAGCAGTAAAACAGAATGCACACGGAAGTAGTGGATTTCCATGCAGTCTTGAAGAAGTAGTGTTGTCCTTCCAACGGAAAGACAGTGCTGACTCTTGACATGCTGACAGGTAATGGGCCACAACAGAGCAAACCCACAGCAGAGTCAGTCGAAGTTTTGAAGAATACTGGTAGGTAGGTCATCACAGAGCAGACCCCCTGTAGTCCTGGTTGAGATTACGGTATTGGTGGGCCACCAGAGGTGCAGACCCACTGCAGTCCTTGTAGAGATGATGGTATTCGTGGGACATCAAAGATGCACACCTACTGTAGTCCTTGTAGCGATTACTATTGGTGGGCCACCAGAGGTGCAGACCCACTGCAGTCCTTGTAAAAATAACGGTATTGGTGGGTCCTTGTAGAGATGGCCAGCAGCCATCTGTTTGAATGTGCAGGCGCACAATCACCATTGAAGAGTCTTGGGGATAATATAGCAAGTCCAAAACCACCACTTGTGAACTCACAAAAATTGTTTTTGAAATGTCCTTACAACCAGCAATGCTGTTATCCAGTCCCTTACTGAATTATTAACACACGTGCAAACACTATCAGTCCCTACTTCTCACATATTGTCCATATACTATGACCAACAGAAACGTGTGCAGTGAAATGTAATTTACAGGTTACTTAATATGATGAACTGGTGTCAATTACAATTTTATAACATAAGAATACAATAACAAAGGTACAAAATACATCTTTAAAGAACATAACAATAAAGATAACATTTGCAGTGGTACAGTCTTTACAAAAGAATCGAAACACCAAATACATCAGTGTTACAAAAATTACGACATAAGTACATACATAAAGATCAGAACAACTTTTGAAACATCAACTTCACACATGAGCATTAGAACAAAACAGAATAAATAATGTGTAAACATCTTTACAAAGTAAATAACATGTTATTAATGCTAATTATATTTGAGGATAACAGTATTCCTCATCATAGTGAATGTAGCTTAGTATTAGAAGGGAAAAAAATTATATGAACAGTACATAGAGACAGGAAGAAAACAAATACACAAGGGTACACAAACACATAGTGGGATAACACAAAGAAAGGACAGGGTTTGTTTTCAGGGTAACATTTGGTACTGGAGTCCAACCCAAAACTTCATTCCATAGATCGCCCCTCTTATTTCAACATTTGCTCCAGCCAAAAAAAAATCCCATCCAAGCATGCTTTCTGTATTCTGTTCTCATCCTCTTTCAAAAATGGTTTTCCTCCACTGTACACTACTTTTTTTTGGCCAAACCATTTTCTTATAGCTTCTCAATGCTTTTCTTCCAATTCATCATAGTTAGTTTCTTATATAGTCTACCCCCTCTTAAGCTAACTTAAAGCTACTGAGCTCAGATGCTAAACTAAGGGACGAGGCAATGCAGCAGCACAAAACAATTAATACAAACAGCAATAACAAAAAAAATAGAAATTGGCAAAGCAAGCAGCAGTAAATGTAATAACTTATATCTTAACATGACAAACCCACGAGCAGAAAAAAATGTTTAATACCTATGTCACATCTTAACACTAGAGTGATGCATCACGAGAACATACGCTAGCAGATATGTTACCAAATCGTAAAAAAAAGATTGTTTATGCAGTTCCTGTGAAGGGAAATGTCTATTTCTGTTCCCTCGTTTTCTTGGAAGTAGATCATAATTCTTTTTTTTACTGGATCTGTAGGCATAAAACAATCTTCCAACTAGCAAGACAATAGACATGAAGCGTTGCTCATCATTTCATTTCAGTAAATATCGTAAATTAAGAACTCTACAGTATAATCATGTTTTCAAGTTTGAGGGTGTCGTATTTACGATGCTTTCTACAAAGGAATGGCAATAGCGAGCATAATGGCTTCCTTTTTTTTTTTTTACCTGTGCCTCTGAAAGGCACACACTATTGGCTTTATTCCCAGGCGACTGTCGCACAGCTGGGTGCCCACGACGCATTACGTGCAGGTGGTCACTTTCCTTTCTTACTGAAAAAATTACGACAGCAGTTTCCACTACAGTGACAGTCTCATATAAAAATATTTTCACAGGTTGAGAATTTGCGTTACAAATCTGTAGAAACAAAATCCTTTAAATATAATAGTGTCCAAAAAAATTTCGCCAGCATAGTGATACATTCACACATATACACACATTTCATAACTCTTAAAGTACGATTCTCGGTAACTGTGCAACTAACAAGCAAGAATGTACAAATAACAACAATGTGTCGTCTGTCCACTATAACCATGCATTCGTAATTTCTGTTTAAAAATATTCCCTAGGTTCTAGACTGGATAGTTAACTTCAAAACATTGTTGCATGTTAACATTTTCTCAGTGTGACAAAGCATACTAGATATGTGAAGTGAAATGTTTTATGGCAAAGACAAAGTTAAAAAGCAGATTATCTTTCAATAAACGGTTTTACATGTGAAATGTGGTGTAAACCTTTACTCTTCCTAATACGCAGAGTTTCAACTTCAACGCAATTATCATGTGGTGTACGTCGGATTCTGTAAGGTCCATTGTAAACTAGAAAGAATTTGTGACTCAAGTGTTTCTTCTTATGTGACAATGGATGAGCTTTAATGAGAACTTTCTGACCAATATATAATTTCTTTGCATTTGCTGTACCGTGTAATTTTCTCCTTTTGTCTGCAGCAGAATTTATATTTTTAATAGCCAAGTCAATAATGTCTTTGTGTCGAAGTTTACGTGTATTCGGAAAAGGTACAAGCTCTCTGATTCTGTTCGGTGGTTCTTTATTCTTCAGTACAAGAACAGGTGGTAAAGCAGTGGAGTCATGAGGCATTTCATTCAGCACGTTTTGAAATAAGTGTAAATATCTGTCCCAATGCTGATGCTTTCTGTGACAATAAAGTCTGCAAAGCATATTGATTTCTTTCATAATCCGTTCAGACGGGTTACAATGTGGTGAGTACAATGAAATAAAAACAGATTTGATTTTATGGTTACGAAGCATGCGTGACCAAACAGCAGATCTGAATTGCGGTCCGTTATCTGAAATTACTTTACTAACGTGTCCAACTTCACGTAAGAAATTTTTAACAAAGGCGATGGATACAGACCGTCCAGTGGCTTTACGTAACGGAGTGAAAGAAACAAATTTTGAAGTAAGTTCAACAGCGACTAGAAAATACGAAAATCCATTAGATGTTCTGACAAGCGGACCCAAGAGATCAACAGCAGCAAATTCTTTTAATTTAGAAGGAATGGTAGGAAACAATGGAGCACGATGAGAGACAGTAGATGGTTTCGCCTTTTGACAAAGTTTACAAATAGACAAGACTCTTCGAATTCTCTTTTCCATATTGTTAAAATAACAAGTCGTTCGAGGAATATGATAACATTTTCGTGGACCAAAATGTGCATAGCTGAAATGAATGTACCAAATGAGCTTATTAACAAAATCGTCTGGAATGCAAAGTACCCATAGCTTGTCATCAACAGTGCATCGTTTGAACAGTATGTTGTTTCTAACCAGATAATAATGCCAAATCTGTGTGTGTGTCTTTTCATGCCATTTACTTTTGACGTCTTTCCAAATCGGATCTTTATCTAGTTCATGAGCAATGTCCTTTAAAGATGTGGTGATGAAGTTTTCAAAGGCGACTTTCTGAATGTAAAGAATACTGAAATTTTTCTCGAGGTTGCCTTCTGTGTTACTGTTCTCGAATCCGGCCGGTGCGCGTGACAGTGCGTCCGCAACAATGTTCTCCTTGCCGGGAATGTAGGCTATTGTGAAGTGGAATTCTTGCAGAAACAATGCCCAACGTTTTAATCTGTCATGATTTAATTTTGAAGACATAAGAAATTGTAATGCACGATGATCACTGTATACTTTTACGTGTTTACCATAAAGAAAGAAACGGAATTTGTTAAATGCCCAAAGCTTCTAATTCAGTAACGGAATAATTTTTTCAGATTTTGTTAGCACTCGGCTAGCAAAAGCAATGGTTTTCTGAACGGTAGTGTCATTTTCTATGGCTTATTGAAATAAATGGACACCAAGACCGACTTTAGAAGAATCTGTGCTAAGGCAGAAATCTTGTGACAGATCTGGATAAGCTAGTATTGGCGCGTTAAGTAGCGATTCTTTCAAAGAATTGAATTCCAAGTGTGTTTGTTCGTCCCAGTTCCAAATAGTATTTTTTCCAGTGAGAGAACAAAGTTTTGGTGTAACTAGAATTTGCATATTCAGAAAACGACGGTAAAAATTTACGAGACCTAGAAAACTGCGGACTTGTTTTTTTGTGGATGGAACTGGAATGGCTCTGATTGCTTCTAACTTTTCAGGATCCGGCTGAATGCCTTCAGAAGAAATAATATGTCCCAAAAACTTCACTTTTGTCCTACCGAATCCAGACTTTTCCAAGTTAACTGTAATTCCAGATTCTGCAAAAATATGTAACACGCTGTTGAGGATGCGATTACTTTGTTCCCATGAGCCTTCTGCTATCGGAATATCGTCCACATATAAGGTGATGTGACGTTTTAAGAGCTCAAGTAATATGGAATTTAGCCCGCGAATGAATGCTGCCGAGGAAATGTTCAAACCAAAAGGAAGTTTCCGAAACTGATAACAAACGCCGAAACAAAGGAAAGCTGTGTATTTTCTACATTCTGGATGAAGTTCGATCTGATAAAAGCTGAATCTGAGATCAATGGAAGACAACACTTTTACACCATTAAAATTTTGAAGAAGTTCTTCCAACGTTTGCGGCCTGTCTGTTTCAGGAATAATGATAGTATTGATTTGTCTCGAATCTAAGACAAGCCTGATCGATCCATTTTTCTTCTCAACAACATGTAATGGATTGTTGTATGAGCTTACTGCAGGCTCAATAATGCCCTCGTCAAGCATAGATTGTATTTCTGTTCCAACACGGTCCCTATAATGTGCTGGAATTACGTATGGTCTAATACAAAATTTAGTATGCTCACGAACACGAAATTGGTATTGAAACCCCTTGAGTGTTCCTGTTTTGTGATTAAAAACTGTGGAATGTGCTTGTAAAATCTGAAAAAGGTCCTGCCTATCAGTGTTATTACAATTCTCAATTGTTTGAATTTTATTCTGAATTAACTCATTAGTTTCAAATGTGCCGTCGATATCATCCCTGTCAGTACTTGCAGAGCGACTGTTAGTGTCTAGTTCCGTAGAAAATTCCGAACTGTTGTCTAACAGAAGGTAAAGCCGATTAATTTCCTCGTCATGGTTTGAGAGCCAATCTTCAAATTTCAAAGCTATTGACTTAACTTCTTTCTCTAAACTTATTTCAGCATCGTGAAAGTTTACGATTGCTTTGTATTCATTCATAACGTCTCATCCCAGTATAATTTCCGTCGACAATAATGGAACAATAAGAAAGTTCATAGAGAAGCTGTGGCTTTGACAAAAGAATTGTAAGTTGGTTTGTTGGCGTGCATCTACACTTTTTCCAATGACTGGACCTTGTAATTTAATCTTGCGTAACCGAAGTGTGGGGCAATCGTTAGATTTGTTGCATTTGCTAAAAGCTGTTTCACTAATTACTGAAATGGGACTGCCTGAGTCAAGTACTGCCGTAAATGTTACGTCATTTACAGTAATGTGAATCACAGGATATGCAATGTTGTTATGTTTTACGTCGTGTTCCTGGAGTAATATGTCCCTAATGTCTTCCATTTTAACGTAATTACTAGCTACGGCAGCTGCGTCGTCAGTTTCATAAGTACGTTTTGTGGCTGCCAGCGGTATGAGTCATTACCTATTGTGTCTTTGTTGGCGCGCGTCGTTATTGGGATTTGGAGACCTAACTTCTACAAATTCACCTTGTCGAGAGGGCCCTGCTCTGTTTGAATCCCGCCAGTTCTGCTGCAATTCAGGTCTGTCGTTACGATCATATCGTCTGTCGTCATGTCGGTAGATTCCATAGTTTCTTTCTTGTCGGTCACGTGGTGGAGAATTTCTCTCTGAATCGTAACTGCGCGCTAGACCGTTGCGTCTTAAGTTATTCTGTCTCCCTTGATAATAATTATTTTGGTTCCCATATTGTCTGTTTCTCTGATTGTCTCTGTGATAGTCACTACTGCTGAGAGGTGATCTTTCCCCATAATTATTACTACTCTGCCAACGGTTGTCATACAGGTGGTGTCTGTTTTGGTCACGATTTGTGTTGTGAGGATAGCCTTGTCGTGTCCAGTTATTATTTCTTTCATCGCGGAATTGCGACGGATGTGACCTGTAATTGTTTTGTTCCTGTTTTCGCGTTCCGCGATTGTCAGTGTCAATTTCTAATTCTTGTAAGAGTCCCTGAAAAGCTTCAATGTCGTCTTTGCAACGGCCTGCCAAAATAATATGCCGCGAATGTTCAGGCCATTTGATTAAGCAAATGCGGATGAGTTCTGACGGGCTGTATGGGTTTGAAAGATACTGATTCTTATGTAACATGTCTTCAAAATATTTCACAAGACTTGAAAATTCAGATTGTTCGAAATTTTTCATCATTATGATGCCATGTTTTACTCGGTCTTGTGTGGCTTGAGACCAATATGCTGAGAGGAAGGCATGGTAAAATTCTCCTTCACTGTGGCAATCGTGAATGACCGATCGCATTCTTACAGCTGGTTCATTCTCCAAGTAGCCACACATAAATTCTAATCTGTGCTCTAATGACCAGTTGGGAGGAAAACAATGACAGAATTGATTAAGCCACGCTTGTGGATGAATTTCGTTGCCAGAATTCTTAAATGTTTTGAATTTACGTGTAGTAATGAACAGCTTATAGTCAAAATCATCGTGTCGGCGAGTCGCATGTCGGTCATTGTTACGTCGTTTCGGCGGTTCCATCTCAAAATTCGGTGTACTTTGCCAATTTCTATCATAATCTCCAAAGTGCCCTGTGTTATTATTTTGTGGCAGTTCCGTATTTTTATGTCCCTCTTCCCGTATTGGAGTGCGAGTGTCCTCTGAAATACGTAATTCTTGTATTACCTGTGTCAGCTGATCTTGTACTTCCCGGATTTCTCTTTGGTTTTGTGTATTAATTTCATTCTGATTTTGTTTGAATTTCCTAATTTGTTCGAACTCTTCTGTGTCATTAAAGACTACCGGTTTTGTGTCATTCAGATTATCATCTACCTTCGTAGATAAATTATTTAGCTGATCCGAAAGTTCAACTACTTTCTCTGATAATGAACTAATGTCCTCCATGTGTCTTTCTGAACCAATTTTCAGAGTATCTCCTGTGTCCTTTAAGTTCGCTTGAGTTTTTGCAAGTTACGTAACCGAATCGATAGATGCAACTGAGTCAATTTTATCTTGCAAGGTCTCATGATTTTCATGAACAATAGTTTGCAGTTCTTTTATGGCTGCGTCGTGATTCTGTAATGCATTTTCATGCCGCGAAAAAATAGGTTGGAAATGCTCACAAATTTGTGTTTTTACGTCATTACAGACTTTTTGACATTTCGATTCGATTTTATGTAATTCAGTAGTTAAATCTTCACGTGTTTGTTCAAGCCTATGTTCCAATGAGTCTAACTTTTGAAGCTTTTGTTCCATTGCGCCTAACTTTTGAAGAATTTGTTCCATTGTGTCTAACTTTTGAAGCTTTTGCTGTGTTTGTCTCTGATTTTGTTCCACTGTGTCTAACTTTTGAAGCTTTTGCTGTGTTTCTCTCTGATTTTGTTCCATTGTGTCTAACTTTTGAAGATTTTGCCCCATTTGTTTCTGATTTTGTTCCATTTGTTGCATTAATTGCAATAATAATGTATTAGTGTCTGGAATCTGTTTTTCTATGCTTTTTGGCAGTGCATTTTCACCGGCAACATTTACATTTTGACAGGCAGAAAATGTGTCTTGACTCATTTGAGAAAACGGTGAGGACCCATAACCTAAGTCTACAGTATTTGCAATATTGTGTTCTGTCATTTCGGATTCCTGAGGCGAGCTGTTGCCGACCGATCGATAATTGTTCCCTGTTCACTACTTGTTTCATTGTCTACACCATTATTTGCCACCCGCTCCATTTCCCTATGCACAATTACCAAATTACTACTTCGAATGTCTGTTAATTCACTACACAGTTGTGCTGATAAGCGACGCTCGTCGTCACTATTATTTCTCAGTTTACTTTGGAGCCTAGTGTTACGTTTTCCACACGCCATTATTGTCACAATATTTCACACGATAACACATAAAAGCACAATTTGAAGAGCAAAAATAAGAGAACATATTAACATAGCACTGAAAATAATATCTAGTTAATTGCAAGCGAAGCTGCGAAATGCTTGGTGCAAATCTACATGCATGCCACAACTGTTTTACTGTACAACAATGAAAGACTGCAACTACAAAGGAAATTCTCTCTGTGATTACGCGCTAGCAATAAACAAAGGCTACACTAACTACACAAACTACAAGAAAAAATCAGAAGATTCCAGTGAGGTATCCTTGGCTAAGGGTCGACATATGAAACGTCCCCTTCGAACAATTATACACGACTGTGCTTAAACTGACACACAATATTTTTTTGCGCAACGCAATCTGACTTTCAGTAATCCCTACAAGAGAATGGCCCTGACTAACATTAATCTGTATGTTTCACAAATCACTTACCTCACAAAAATCTTCGTTACTCGAACTACTGCAATATAGCGAGCGCCACTACTACCAGCTAACTAAAAGATTCAAACTACGGAAGTCACTAACTACTGATAGGCACAGTTAGCAAATGAAAGATTTTAATAGAGAACAAACAATGTATTTACCTTAATAGTCATAATATATATAGCAGTTCATGACACCAATTCTTACAAATTTCAAAACTCCGCCATCTCTCTCCCCACGTCCACCACTGCTGGCGGCTCACCTCCAACTGCGCAACGCTACGCGCTGTTAGCATCCAGCTGCCGCTGCCCAACACTACAATGGCAGACAACAATGCAAACCAGCCACAGACTGCACACAGCACAGCCAGTGATTTTCTTACAGAGCGCTACGTGGCGTTGGCGTTACCAATAAAAAAACCTAAACATTCTACTTACAGCTTTGTTCCTCCATGAGATCCACAGAGCAGCACACCTAGGCTCTCAGGTTGAAGACTTGTAGCTAGACTCCAGTACGGCATTTGACACTGTCTCGCACTGCCGTTTGGTGAAAAACTACGACCTACCGACTATCGGACCAGATTCTCGAATGGGTTTAAGACTTCTTTGTAGATACAAATCAACACGTCGCTCTTAACGGATCAATGTCGTCAAATTTAAAGGAAACTTCAAGTGTAATTTTGGGTATATCCTAAGGAAGTCTTGGACCGTTACTGTTTGTATAGTATATAAATGGTCTAGTAGAATGCCTACAGAGGACTGACGATTGGTGCAGAAACTGACACTTGACATCAGAGGAGTAAGGTACCGATGAGCTCGTAGTTTGGTTCCTTTAACCCCATTAAATCATCTATCCGTCTTAAGAAAATGTAATACAGCCGCTAAAGAAATGGCTTACCAGGCAGTTCTTCGACCGATCCTTGGGTATTGTTCATCAATCTGGAACCCTTCCCAGGTAGAACATAGAAGAAAGAAGATTAAATGAAGAGCGGCATGTTTCGTCACGGAATCGTTTAGTCAGCGCGAGAGTGTTACAGAGATGCTCAGCAAACACCAATGGCAGACGCTACAAGAGAGGTGCTGTGCATCACAAAGAGGTTTAATGACGATGCATCGAGAGAGCACTTTCTGAGGAGAATCTGACAACATATTTCTTGCTCCCATGTTTGTCTCGTGAATTGACCAACAAGAGAAAATTCGAGGAAGTAGAGCTATTGCAGAGGCTTACTGTCAACCATTCTTTCACAGCTATTTGGGAATGGAACAGAGAACGATGGATCAGTTAGCGGCTTCAGCAGTACCCTACGCCACACACAGGCGGATGGCTTGCGTAGTATTGAGGTAGATGTAGATGATTTTGGTGAGGTATATGTCTTGGAGGAGGAAATGATTTACCCCATCCATTTACATGATGCCCACTGCGACTAGCCTCTGTATCCAGAGAGCCTAATTCCGAGAAATCGTTCCGTGCAGAAACTGATGGAAAGGAGAGATACGTTTTTCACTACAGAAAACCGTAAGCAGTGTCTCAGTTTGGGAATCCAACTTCTTAGAATCACACGTGTAATCTCCTTCAACGTCGTCGCTCTTATGAGGTGTGAAAAAGAGTTTTATAAATTAATGAACAATTTAATTTTTCGAAAACCAATGGTAAATGTTGAAGAACACTGCGAAAATTATTTAGTTTGCCGGTGGGGGTTCGTTTTGGTGCAAGAGATTACATCGCAAGACCTAATTTGAAGGAGGTCATCATCTTCCGAAAAGGGCTAGTAGCTGTGGAGATGGCTAAGGTTTCAGTGCAGTTGACGAAACCTTTCCATGTCGGTATGTGTGTTCTATATTCTGAAACACTGCAAACTCCATACGTACCAAATCCACTATTAATTTACCATGCGAACTACACTGAACCCAAATTACTTTATATGTATATAGATAGTTTCATCTACTGGATGAAAGGCAGTGATCCATATGAAGTAATTTGGTACAATCCCGAAGAATTCTACACTTACGGAATAACACTTCCAAACAAGGAGGTTATCTGTCTAACGAAAGACGAAGTGAATGCTTCGCAGGTTGTAGAGTTTTTAGGGGTCAGGTCGATAAGTGCGCTTTCCGTATAGATGCAGGTGACCCTCAAAGTCGGTCTAAGTGTGTGAGTCGTCAGGCCTCAAAGCACCATCGAGGATTACATAATGTGCCTGCTTCAAGGGCATTGGTACCACTCTGTATCGGCGCGCCAGGTAGTCGATTCATCCTGAAGCCATGAGATACATACTGCACTACACCAGAAAATAGGGCTGTGACGTCATAACGACTAATAGTTCATGTGTGGGGATTGGATCAGTATCCGTCCATACTCGCACTAATCATTGAGTAATAGTGAATGTGCGGTTGGTTGATTTATGTGGAGGTAGTTGACGTGTGTTCGGGCAAGCTGTTTGAACTGCGCATCGTATATATACACTCCTGGAAATGGAAAAAAGAACACATTGACACCGGTGTGTCAGACCCACCATACTTGCTCCGGACACTGCGAGAGGGCTGCACAAGCAATGATCACACGCACGGCACAGCGGACACACCAGGAACCGCGGTGTTGGCCGTCGAATGGCGCTAGCTGCGCAGCATTTGTGCACCGCCGCTGTCAGTGTCAGCCAGTTTGCCGTGGCATACGGAGCTCCATCGCAGTCTTTAACACTGGTAGCATGCCGCGACAGCGTGGACGTGAACCGTATGTGCAGTTGACGGACTTTGAGCGAGGGCGTATAGTGGGCATGCGGGAGGCCGGGTGGACGTACCGCCGAATTGCTCAACACGTGGGGCGTGAGGTCTCCACAATACACCGATGTTGTCGCCAGTGGTCGGCGGAAGGTGCACGTGCCCGTCGACCTGGGACCGGACCGCAGCGACGCACGGATGCACGCCAAGACCGTAGGATCCTACGCAGTGCCGTAGGGGACCGCACCGCCACTTCCCAGCAAATTAGGGACACTGTTGCTCCTGGGGTATCGGCGAGGACCATTCGCAACCGTCTCCATCAAGCTGGGCTACGGTCCCGCACACCGTTAGGCCGTCTTCCGCTCACGCCCCAACATCGTGCAGCCCGCCTCCAGTGGTGTCGCGACAGGCGTGAATGGAGGGACGAATGGAGACGTGTCGTCTTCAGCGATGAGAGTCGCTTCTGCCTTGGTGCCAGTGATGGTCGTACGCGTGTTTGGCGCCGTGCAGGTGAGTGCCACAGTCAGGACTGCATACGACCGAGGCACACAGGGCCAACACCCGGCATCATGGTGTGGGGAGCGATCTCCTACACTGGCCGTACACCTCTGGTGATCGTCGAGGGGACACTGAATAGTGCACGGTACATCCAAACCGTCATCGAACCCATCGTTCTACCATTCCTAGACAGGCAAGGGAACTTGCTGTTCCAACAGGACAATGCACGTCCGCATGTATCCCGTGCCACCCAACGTGCTCTAGAAGGTGTAAGTCAACTACCCTGGCCAGCAAGATCTCCGGATCTGTCCCCCATTGAGCATGTTTGGGACTGGATGAAGCGTCGTCTCACGCGGTCTGCACGTCCAGCACGAACGCTGGTCCAACTGAGGCGCCAGGTGGAAATGGCATAGCAAGCCGTTCCACAGGACTACGTCCAGCATCTCTACGATCGTCTCCATGGGAGAATAGCAGCCTGCATTGCTGCGAAAGGTGGATATACACTGTACTAGTGCCGACATTGTGCATGCTCTGTTGGCTGTGTCTATGTGCCTGTGGTTCTGTCAGTGTGATCATGTGATGTATCTGACCCCAGGAATGTGTCAATAAAGTTTCTCCTTCCTGGACAATGAATTCACGGTGTTCTTATTTCAATTTCCAGGAGTATATATATATATATATATATATATATATATATATATATATATATATATATATATATTGCGAAAACAGACATAATGTCTCATGGGACAACAGCAATCAGTGAAATTATACTGTTACTTTAAAACTGTCTTGATTGCAAATATTTTTATTCATATGACCGGTTTCGGTTCATTCAGAACCATCTTCAGATCTGATATTTCAGTTACAGGAGTAACCCGTCCAAATCCAGCAGTTTTCACATGCTACGTCACATGTGAAAACTGCTGGATTTGGACGGGTTACTCCTGTAACTGAAATATCAGATCTGAAGATGGTTCTGAATGAACCGAAACCGGTCATATGAATAAAAATATTTGCAATCAAGACGGTTTTTAAGTAACAATATATATATATATATATATATATATATATATATATATATATATATATATATATATATATATAAGTGTGTGGGTGGGTGGGTGGGTGGGTGGGTGGGTGGGTGGGTGGGTGTGTGTATACACTGTGCGCATGTGCAAATTCTTTGGATACTTTGTGTGTGTGAATATTATCTACATCTACATTCATCTACATTCATACTCCGCAAGCCACCCAACGCTGTGTGGCGGACGGCACTTTACGTGCCACTGTCATTACCTCCCTTTTCTGTTCCAGTCACGTATGGTTCGCGGGAAGAACGACTGTCTGAAAGCCTCCGTGCGCGCTCGAATCTCTCTAATTTTAATCTCTCGAAACCTGGCGAGCAAGCTACACCGCGATGCAGAGCGCCTCTCTTGCAAAGTTTGCCACTTGAGTTTGCTAAACATCTCCGTAACGCTATCACGGTTACCAAATAACCCTGTGACGAAACGCGCCGCTCTTCTTTGGATCTTCTCTATCGCCTCCGTCAACCCGATGTGGTATGGAGCCCACACTGATGAGCAATACTCAAGTATAGGTCGAACGAGTGTTTTGTAAGCCACCTCCTTTGTTGATGGACTACATTTTCTAAGGACTCTCCCAATGAATCTCAACCTGGTACCCGCCTTACCAACAATTAATTTTATATGATCATTCCATTTAACATCGTTCCTCACGCATACTCCCAGATATTTAACAAAAGTAACTGCTACCAGTGTTTGTTCCGCTATCATATAATCATACAATAAAGGATCCTTCTTTCTATGTATTCGCAATACATTACATTTTTCTATGTTAAGGGTCAGTTGCCACTCCCTGCACCAAGTGCCTATCCGCTGCAGATCTTCCTGCATTTCGCTACACTTTTCTAATGCTGCAACTTCTCTGTATACTACAGCATCATCCGTGAAAAGGAACTTCCGACACTATCTACTAGGTCATTTATATATATTGTGAAAAGCAATGGTCCCATAACACTCCCCTGTGGCACGCCAGAGGTTACTTTAACGTCTGTAGACGTCTCTCCATTGATAACAACATGCTGTGTTCTGTTTGCTAAAAACTCTTCAATCCAGGCTCTTACTTTGTTTATCAGGCGACAGTGTGGAACTGTATCGAACGCCTTCCGGAAGTCAAGGAAAATAGCATCTACCTGGGAGCCTGTATCTAATATTTTCTGGGTCTCATGAACAAATAAAGCGAGTTGGGTCTCACACGATCGCTGTTTCCGGAATCCATGTTGATTCCTACAGAGTAGATTCTGGGTTTCCAAAAACTACATGATACTCGAGCAAAAACATGTTCTAAAATTCTACAACAGATCGACGTCAGAGATATAGGTCTATAGTTTTGCGCATCTGCTCGACGACCCTTCTTGAAGACTGGGACTACCTGTGCTCTTTTCCAATCATTTGGAACCTTCCGTTCCTCTAGAGACTTGCGGTACACGGCTGTTAGAAGGGGGGCAAGTTCTTTCGCGTACTCTGTGTAGAATCGAATTGGTATACCGTCAGGTCAAGTGGACTTTCGTATGTTGAGTGATTCCAGTTGCTTTTCTATTCCTTGGACACTTATTTCGATGTCAGCCATTTTTTCGTTTGTGCGAGGATTTAGAGAAGGAACTGCAGTGCGGTCTTCCTCTGTGAAACAGCTTTGGAAAAAGGTGTTTAGTATTTCAGCTTTACGCGTGTCATGCTCTGTTTCAGTGCCATCATCATCCCGGAGTGTCTGGATATGCTGTTTCGAGCCACTTACTGATTTAACGTAAGACCAGAACTTCCTACGATTTTCTGTCAAGTCGGTACATGGAATTTTACTTTCGAATACACTGAACGCTTCATGCAAAGCCCTCCTTACGCTCACTTTGACATCACTTAGCTTCTGTTTGTCTGAGAGGTTTTGGCTGTGTTTAACCTTGGAGTGAAGCTCTCTTTGCTTTCGCAGTAGTTTCCTAACTTTGTTGTTGAACCACGGTGGGTTTTTCCGTCCCTCACAGTTTTACTCGGTACGTGCCTGTCTAAAACGCATTTTACGATTGCCTTGAACTTTTTCCATAAACACTCAACATTGTCAGTGTTGGAATAGAAATTTTTGTTTTGATCTGTTAGGTAGTCTGAAATCTGCCTTCTATTACTCTTGCTAAACAGATAAACCTTCCTCCCTTTTTTTGTATTCCTATTAACTTCCATATTCAGGGATGCTGCAACGGCCTTATGATCAGCAATTCCCTGTTCTGCACATACAGGTTCGAAAACTTCGGGTCTCTTTGTTATCAGTAGGTCCAAGATGATATCTCCACGAGTCGGTTCTCTGTTTAATTGCTCGAGGTAATTTTCGGATAGTGCACTCTGTATAATGTCACTCGATGCTCTGTCCCTACCACCCGTCCAAAACATCTGAGTGTCCCAATCTATATCTGGTAAATTGAAATCTCCACCTAAGACTATAACATGCTGAGAAAATGTATGTGAAATGTATTCCAAATGTTCTCTCAGTTGTTCTGCCACTAATGCTGCTGAGTCGGGAGGTCGGTAAAAGGAGCCAATTATTAACCTAGCTCGGTTGTTGAGTGTAACCTCCACCCATAATAATTCACGGGAACTATCCACTTCTACTTCACTACAGGATAAACTACTACTAACAGCGACGAACACTCCACCATCGGTTGCATGCAATCTATCCTTTCTAAACACCGTCTGTACCTTTGTAAAAATTTCGGCAGAATTTATCTCTGGCATCAGCCAGCTTTCTGTGCCTATAACGATTTCAGCTTCGGTGCTTTCTATCAGCGCTTGAAGTTCCGGTACTTTACCAATGCAGCTTCGACAGTTTACTATTACAATACCGATTGCTGCTTGGTCCCCGCATGTCCTGACATTTCCCCGCACCCTTTGAGGCTGTTGCCCTTTCTGTACTTGTCCGAGGCCATCTAACCTAAAAAACCGCCCAGCCCACGCCACACAACGCCTGCTACCCGTGTAGCCGCTTGTTGCGTGTAGTGGACTCCTGACCTATCCAGCGGAACCCGAAACCCCACAACCCTATGGCGCAAGTCGAGGAATCTGCAGCCCACACGGCCGCAGAACCGTCTCAGCCTCTGATTCAGACCCTCCACTCTGCTCTGTACCAAAGGTCCGCAGTCAGTCCTGTCGACGATGTTGCAGATGGTGAGCTCTGCTTTCATCCCGCTAGCGAGACTGGCAGTCTTCACCAAATCAGATAGCCGCCGGAAGCCAGAGAGGATTTCCTCCGATCCATAGCGACACACATCTTTGAATCCGACATGAGCGACCACCTGCAGATGGGTGCACCCTGTACCCTTCATGGCATCCGGAAGGACCCTTTCCACATCTGGAATGACTCCCTCCCGGTATGCACACGGAGTGCACCTTCGTTTTCTTCCCCTCTCTTGCTGCCATATCCCTAAGGGGCCCCATTACGCGCCTGACGTTGGAGCTCCCAACTACCAGTAAGCCCACCCTCTGCGACCACTCGGATCTTGCAGACTGAGGGGCAACCTCTGGAACAGGACAAGCAGCCATCTCCCGCCGAGCATCAGTATCAGCCGGAGACAGAGCCTGAAACCAGTTCGTCAGACAAACTGGAGCCTTCCGTTCAGCCCTTCGGAACGTCTTTCGCCCCCTGCCACACGTCGCGATGACCTCCCACCCTACCACAGGTGAGGGATCAGCCTCAATGTGGGCAGTATCCCGGGCAGCCGCAGTCGTAGTCCGATCGGGGGATGCGTGGGACGAGCTGGCCGTCCCCGACAAACCCCCATCCAGACCCCCACAGTGATGTCCATTGGCAACAGCCTCAAGCTGTATGAACGAAGCCAACACTGCCTGAAGCTGGGAGCGAAGGGATGCCAACTCAGCCTGCATGTGAACACAGCAGTTGCAGTCCATATCCATGCTAAAAACTGTTGTGCAAAGAACGTCTCAACTAATCTACAGAGAGCGCAAACAAATCGACACAAAATTTAAACGGTTATTAATGTACAAGATTGTCTAGTAAATACAGTAATGCTGCTACTTGCGCACTGCTGACACACTGCTCGGCGGCGGAAGGAGACTACGCGATTTTACACTATTCAGGTACTAAAACGCGATGCTACAACTCTCAAATACTATAATACGTCCGAAATTTATGAATTAAACAATGCAATTACCAAAAACACGCAAAGCAAAGAAATTAAGAATTAAACTATGTAACAAATGAGTGAGCTAGGAGTATACGACTTGCTGCTGCAGCTGCTTATCCAACGGCGGCAGGGAGCACACACTTGGACCTCATACTGAGCAGACATACTGATATGTGCTCCGATGAAAATTATTGATATTGTGATATTTCGGTACCACCATGTTTGAGAGGTGCCAGAAAGTGTGGAAGAGAGTTCGATTGAATGTAGTGGGTGATATTCAGAATTTTTTGTGACGTTTGAAATAACTAAATTCCCCTTGGTGTGTTGCTTACTCGCGAACTTGAACTTTTTGTTCCATGAACTGGTTATAGCAATATTTGAGCCAGCTGTTCTAAAAGAAACAACCCGGTTGTAAAGTTTTTAGGAAGTGTCATCGATAATTACCATACACTGGATAAGATTCTGAATGATGAGTGCTTTTGGACTTTTTTGACTTTGTACAGTTTGGAGTAAGGCTTGGTAGTGACAGATGTATGCAAGCTTATCGTAATAATTATCTTAGAAGCTAGATTAAGGAAAGGCAAACCTACGTTTCTAGTATTTGTAGACTTAGAGAAAGCTTTTTGACAATATTGACTGGAATACTCTCAAATTCTGAAGGTGGCAGGGGTAAAATACAGGGAGCGAAAAGCTATTTACAATTTGTACAGAAACCAGGTGGAAGTTATAAGAGTCAAAGGGCATGAAAGGGGAGAAGTGTTTGGGAAGGGAGTGAGGCAGGGTTGTAGCTTCTCCCTGATGTTATTCAATCTGTAAATTGAGCGAGCCGTTAAGGAAACAAGAGAAACATTCGGAGTAGGTATTAAAATTCATGGAGAAGAAATAAAAACTTTGAGGTTTGCAGATGACATTGTAATAATGTCACAGACAGGAAAGGACCTGGAAGAGCAGTCGAACGGAATGGATCGTGTCTTCAAAGGAGAATATAAGATGAACATTAACAAAAGCAAAACGAGGATAATGGAATGTAGTCGAATGAAGTCGGGTGATGTTGAGGGAATTAGATTAGGAAATGAGACACTTAAAGTAGTAAAGGAGTTTTGCTTTTTGGGGAGAAAAATAACTGATGGTGGTCGAAGTAGAGAGGATATCAAATGTAGACTGGCAATGGCAAAGAAAGCGTTTCTGAAGAAGAGAAATTTGTTAACATCGAGTATAGATTTAAGTGTCAGGAAGTCATTTCTGAAAGTATTTCTATGGAGTGTAGCCATGTATGGAAGTGAAACATCGAGGATAAATAGCTTGGACAAGAAGAGAATAGAAGCTTTCGAAATGTGGTGCTACAGAAAAATGCTGAAGATTATATGGGTAAATCACATAACTAATGAGGAGGTACTGAATAGGATTGGGGAGAGGAGAAGTTTGTGGCACAACCTGACTAAAAGAAGGGATAGGTTGGTAGGACGTGTTCTGGAAGTTTTGAGGCATCAAGGGATCACCAATTTAGTATTGGAGGGCAGCGTGGAAGGTAAAAGTCGTAGAGGGAGACCAAGAGATGAATACACTAAGCAGATTCAGAAGGATGTAGGTTTCAGTAGGTACTGGGAGATGAAGAAGCTTGCACAGGATAGAGTAGCATGGAGAGCTGCATCAAACCAGTCTCAGGAGTGAAGACCACAACAACACAAGTACTCCTTCCACCAACAAAACGATTTCAGTGCGACTAGTGACTTCGAAGTGTACAGCTGTTTTTCTATAGCTTTTTTCGGCTGAGAACTGCATTTAAACGGCTTTAAGTAGACATGCGTCTGAGAAGAGATCCACCACAATGTGAGTGGATTTTTGCAACGCACGGCGCCGCATCACACATCATGAGACTTGGCCCACAAAAACGACGACGATTTTGATAATTTCCCTTGGTGCTTTACTTCTTCCCACCTCTCGGCACATGAGGATACGAGCAGAATAGTCGAATATAATCATTTTGGTGATCCAGGTGTTATGGTGAGAGGACATTTGGGGTATGAAGATGCCTGCCAGTTCCCTCGAGGTAAATGCCAGCGAGTACGTTGGGAACGCGTTGGGCAGTCTTATTGCAGAACGTCGACAGCCACCAACGACTATTCGGCAATTGTCAGCCGCTCGGACAGACAAAATGAGACGTCCTGCCACAATTCCTTACCAACGTTGTGGCCAGCGTGGAAGTACACTGCAGGCCATAGATTTCTGTCCATCGTAATCGCTCACCGTGCTAAGAACAATGTCCCGCCGGTCGTAATGTGCAGGCGACCATCATGAACCGACTTGACTTCTGTGTGATTGTTGTCTTTGGACAAAGGTGTCATTTCTGTTCTTCTCATACCGTTGTGTTTCACTTACCTTCTGTACTATATCGCAGCAAATGTCTGGCCAAGATTTGCGCTCTCAGAGTGCTGAGAGCTGAATCTGCTCGTCGCTTTGGCTTCCTCCATCATCACACTACCCCGAGCAATTGTGTGAGTCGGCTGTATACTGAATTAACGCTGCAAACGCGGAGAACTGAGAACTTCGGAAGTCGTCTTTGGATCAACTTGCGATTACTTATAATAGTCGAATATTGCAGTATACTTTTATAAGGAAGAATTTATCAAGTGTGTTTATTTTAGTACTTGATTAAATAAGTACATTAGATAGTGCTAATAAGGTGAGCGTAACTATGATAAGCTTTACATATAAGCATTTAACATTATATTGTGAAGTTTATAAATTTTGAGACATTTCTGTTTCAGAATATGTAATATATCTGGAGCTACGATTAGTCATACAGTCAACCACATGGAGTTACGGAGATTAAAATCTATTAAACTAGAACGGTGGCGTTACTTTTTCAGTTTCGCATGTTCACACACAAGTGTTGGACCAAAAATTGAAATAACTTCTTCGGCTTGTATGTTGAATCGCTGATATTACTCTTGTGGTAATATTTTATAAAAATCTCCAAATTCCCGGTTTGTACAAACAGATCGTTGAGCTGGGTGTTACACTGTTCGTCTGTCAGCTCAAGTTGAAATAACATTAGCAACCAAGAGCGATAATGGTCCGACAAGTAAATTGAAATCTGTCTCCAGTCGTCCAGTGTCATGGTATGTCTTTGAGAACTCACGAGAAAACGTTTCAATTACTGAAACATGGTCACGTCTAGTCCACAAGTTACTGGGTTGAATTACGGGAAATGTCCATTGTCATGAACTTGAAGATGATTCTTCCATAGGATTACTTTTTGTTTGACAGCATCAATCGTATCCGCCATATCTGTTACGAAATGATTCTCCCCTTGCATTAGGGCACTTAATGAATTGAAATAATTTGTGAAGTCGACAAAAAGGATTATGCCAATACTCGACTTACCCTAAAATCAGTTTTTTCCCTAACTGCCGTTTCATTTCAGACAGCCGTCTGAGCGTCGTTCGTCGGGAAATAAGCGAATCATATAGTTTTTGTCGCTATCGCTGTAATGATGTTCCAATATTACTGCGAAGGCAAGGCATTTCAAGCACTTTGCATGACATTTAAATGATACCAAAAGGAATGTAATTCCAATTGGGCGTTGAACGATGTGGCTTCTATATTTTTTGTTTTGTCTTTGAAAAGTGCGTAGACACCCCAGTATTCCTAATACAGAACGTAAATCTACGAGGGAAGATCGGAAAGTAACCCAGAATAATTTTATTACGAAAAAGTTAAATAGGTCACAAAACAAAAAAATCTCAACTGAACTTACATCTTTTACCTACTTTTCTGTATAGTCATCAACGTTCTCAACATATTTTTCCCGTCGTGGTACCAGCTTCATTATGCCCTATTCATAGAAGTCAGTTTGGTTAGAGTATAACCATCTACACACTGCTGATTTCACTTCATCATCCGTTGCAGAGCGTTGGCCAGCCAGGAATTTCTTCTTGAGACTAAAACGATGGAATTCCGACGGTTAAAAGTCCAGACTCTGTTGGGGATGCTGCAGCACCTCGCACCCAACTTTGGCGATTTTCTCAAGGGGTCGAGGACTGGCACAAAGAAGTTTGACACCGCCAGCACTAATGTTGTGGTGTTTGTCACGAAGGGCAGGACGCAACGTAACCAAAGTTTTAATGTAGGCTGCAGCATTCCCAGTGCTCCCTTGTTAAGCAGAGTCCACCACTAACACACCATGCGTATGCCAGAACACTGTCGCAAGCACTTTACTAGCAGATTCAGTCTCTTTGAATACTATCGTACTGGGGAGCCAGTATGTTTCCTCTCCATAGGCTCCTTCATTTCGGGCGTGTAGTGGTATGCCCACAACTGATCACCAGTGATGATTCCTTTCAGAAACGCATACGTTAAGTGATCCTTGCTTGTCAACATTTCTGGCATTAGTGGTTCTCTGTCAGATTCTTAGGCAACCAGCGAACACAAACTTAACGAAACTTCAACATGTCGTGATCAGTAGCGTATACTGCGCCATAGGAGATGTTGAACTGCTGCGATAACGTTCGCAGTTGCACACGACGGTCGTTCAAAATTGCTGCCTCAGTGGTTCTACGGGGTTGCAGCTGTAACCACCGCCTGGAGCGTGACGAGTCACTAATATACAGACGGCCCTCTTGGAAGAATGCGCAGCACCTAGAGACATTGCTGCGGTCCGTATAGTCGTCCCCGTACACGCCACGCATGTACCAGTGAATTTATCTCCGTTTATGCCCTTTGGCACACAAATATAGAACTACACTTCGCTGTACTTCACAAGTTACCGACAGTAACACACACGCCATGTTTGTTTCGTAGTTCTGGCTTCTCTCGCTAGAATTGCACATGAAAACAAGATATTCTCTCGCCCGAGCACGGGGCTCACAGTCGGTCGGAGTGGCCGACCGGTTCTAGGCGCTACAGTCTGGAACCGCGCAACCGCTACTGTCGCAGGTTCGAATCCTGCCTCGGGCATGGTCGTGTGCGATGTCCTTAGGTTAGTTAGGTTTAAGTAGTTCTAAGTTCTAGAGAACTGATGACCTCAGCAGTTAAGTCCCATAGTGCCCAGAGCTATTTGAACCATTTTTGAACGGGGCTCACAACCCGAACTACACGCCACTGTTAAGCATTAATGAAGGACTGGGTCCCTTACTTTGACAGCACATAATTCATTAATGTGAATCCAACACATTTATTTCAAATAACGTAAATGAAGCTACATTTGAACCTGTCTGACATTAAACAGAAATTAAAAAAAAAACTATTTCAATATCAGCTGATTTAGTGCGTGAAGCGCGAGTTAAGCCAATAACCAGATAAACTAAACAATTCTCCGTAATTCAAAAGAAACAGAAAAACAAAATTGAATCAATACGCCCCACTGCCAAATATCCAAAAATTACCTTACAATACTACCCAAAAGAATACACTAAAGTGGGTAGCAGTCATTCACCCGACAGAACACTTCAAAATGAGTTCAATAACACAGCTGCGTGCCCCAGAAAACTGCAAGACGTTAAATACACTTCATTTGACGAATAACAAAGACTCATTAACATTACGCCACTCCTGTTTGAACTGCAGTGTCCCAAAGAAACAAGCGCTTATTCTGAAAGAACATTTTTTTTATATGTTTAAATTACAGCATTAAGGAATTCCAAAATATGTCCAATCGAACCCCCCCCCCCCCCCCTTTCAGTTGAGGCACAAATATTTCTCCTTTCTAGGCGGAGGCTGAGCCAGAAACACAGAATGCCACAAAAACAGTTTTGCTGTGAAATCGTACAAGCCACCCGGAAACAGTAACAGACAAGGTGGTGGTGGTGGTGGTGGTGGTGGTGGTTAGTGTTTAACGTCCCGTCGACAACGAGGTCATTAGAGACGGGGCGCAAGCTCGGGTTAGGGAAGGATTGGGAAGGAAATCGGCCGTGCCCTTTCAAAGGAACCATCCTGGCATTTGCCTTTAGCGATTTAAGGAAATCACGGAAAACCTAAATCAGGATGGCCGGAGACGGGATTGAACCGTCGTCCTCCCGAATGCGAGTCCAGTGTGCTAACCACTGCGCCACCTCGCTCGGTAGTAACAGACAAGGGGCAACACCCACAAATAACACAGGCTAAGAGTCAGGCTGAGAGCACATCCTACAAGAACTTGTTCACACTATGCTCACCACAAACTGTAGACATTCCGGCCGAACATCGGCTTGCGGTGGCTGCCAGAAGGACGAAGCAACCGACAGGCCCACGCCGTGCTTCTCACACAGGCACCTCAATTTGTACAAACATCTAGGCCAACACCAACTCCGGATTCCCCTCTTACTGCGAGGCTTGACACAGTCTATATGAAATGCCTTCCAGGCAACCAGTAACCGCCGCAGGAGTGTCACGATTAGCAAACAGCCCCAGCGTAGCAGACATCACACACGTGCTTACGCCCGGGCCACAACTCCTCCAGTCTCACCGGCCGCCCCAGACAGACTGCCTCTCGCCGTCCCGCGCGCCCCAGCCGAAAACGCAAAGATGCTCATGCCCGGGGGCGCTCCAAAGATAACAAGACGATCGCTGATGATCGACCAGCGATCTGGCTCATTCTGTTCAGACTACATCGTCGCGGCATTTCAACAAGCTGCAATATATTCTGTCGGTAAACTGAAGAGCGAGCGAGCGAGTACCCACTCTGCCAACCTAGCTACGTCACGAGGCGTTTTAAATATGAGGCGACGCCGTGTACAGATACGTATCAGCTGCCTTTATTTTTAGAGAAATACATTAAGACCATAAGGTATACAAAAAACGAGAGCTTCTTCCGAAGCACAACGTTATAGAGTAAATAATATTAACATAAGAACGGAGGTCAGGATTCTACTACAAACATAGAACCGAATGCCTATTCATGTGAATTTATGTTCCACTATTGCTATTTAAAACGAACCCCATATAATGCAATCAATCAGTAGAATTTAAGGCTTGTTTTTACTTTGTGTTTCTCCTAAAAGGTGGAAGTGCTCTTTGAAAGATTTCATTGAAACTTAACAATTCTTGCTACATGAAGAGTGTTTAAAAAGAAAGCAGAAATTTATAATTTTGTGTGTTGTTTTAGTCCGATTTGCACTACTTTTTTGTCACTGTCTTCGTAAGCATGTCTCAAAAGTATGTGTACAATGTTATGCATATTAGGTATTTACTCTGTTGTCAGTTATCAAAAAGGTTACATGTGTTTTGGTAGCATCAACGATTATTTGTTTTGTATAAATATAGATTGGGAATCTGTATCTAATTTTGTTGTAAGAATGGAATAAAATGTATGAAATTTTTAGAAATGTTAAGTATTACTTTTGGTGAGCCTGTTATGAGTGAACCAAGATCATACAAGAGGTACAAACATTTCAAAGCAGGCCTTGAGGGACAGCGGTTTTACAAGCATGGATGAGATTAAAAATACACTCAAGAGACCTAGAAACTATCGCCAAGAAACAGTTCCTAAAGTGTTTCGGGAATTGGAAAAAGCACTGGCATACGTGTTTGGTATGTAATGGAGAATATTTTGAAGAGTATAACATTGCTATAGATTAACAAATAAACGTCTTACTAAAAATAGAAATTAGTATGTGAACGCACCTCGTATGTCAAGCTTTTTGCTTAGAAGTTCCGAAGGAAATTTCAGCAGTGTTTAGAATATCTGTTGCGCACATGTTTTAAGCAATATGTTTTCGAATCAGGTGAATAGTGATCGAGATAGAGATTTAGCATCAAAGGTTTTACGTGATTTTGAGATTGTCTATAACGGTGGGTTTCCTCCCAAAATTATTAGTTTTCTTTTGTGGCGATTCCAGTAAACCATGCGGCTTATTTTCGAATTTCTTCCTTGTGGGTCCTATTGGGCGAGGCTGACGTTTGCATAAATTCCAGCTCTTTGATTGGGACTGGTAAAATTAGCCAACAGTTCTTTTTGGGACGCCTCTTTAATAGACAATGTAATAACATTAGAGACGAACGAACGCTCGTTACCCCCCAAATACCTCCTCTTCTTCGTATTGTGCACATTTTCCTGCAATGCTAGACGATTATCCATCACTTCCGGACATCGAAGTATATCAGTAAGTATACAAAGTTAACTGACTGACGCCGGCCGAGGTGGCCGAGTATTTCTAGGCGCTACAGTCTGGAACCGCGCGACCGCTACGGTCGCAGGTTCGATCCCGCCTCGGGCATGGATGTGTGTGATGTCCTTAGGTTAGTTAGGTTTAAGTAGTTGTAAGTTCTAGGGGACTGATGACCTCAGAAATTAAGTCCCATAGTGCTCAAAGTCATTTGAGCCATTTTTTGAACACTGACACTGTCAACTAGGATCTCATGAACAGAAACGATGTAATACCACTGCACACCGATCTACGCCGCTTGACAGGTAACGGGCAAACAGATTTTGGGCGCCCCTGTAGGCCGGTGGCAGCGTGCTTCCGGGGCAGGGCACTTGCCCCATCAAAAGCGCTACTCGCTCTTGAGTTTACAGACAGACTACACCAGGAGAGTAAAAAATTATTGTGCGTTACTTCATGATCCTCTCTGGCAATTTAGCAGAAGTATTGTTGTCAGCAAACCACTTTGAAACTGGGTTGCTCTAGCGGCGTCCGGCTCCAGCAGTCATTTTCGTTTCTTCCTCGCCCTTCAGCCCCATTGACCGCTGCTCTCGGAGTACTGGGCAGGAGCGAGGTCGGAGCGCCCGGGCTCGTGGAGCGCTGTTTGGCCAGGCCGGCTATAGCGGTCCTTCCTACGTGCGGCCCAAGTTTCATCGAGCTACGTTACTTGGCAGTGATACATCATGCGAGAGTTATTTCTCAGTTTTGCTCACCAGAGTATAATGTGGTCGGGAGGCAGATGAGGAGTAATTATTATGTAGAGGGCGGCAGCTGCGGTGACTGCTGCCTCTCCGGCGTTCTGGCGAGGGCGGAGATGCGTGGCGTGAAGAGAGTGCGCCAGCCGCCGGCTGGCAGCCGCCGCCCCCGTGTTTGATGCGGCACGCTCTGGCGCCACCCCGCGCCGTAATCCGATATTCCGCGGCTCTGCAGGCGGAATCTATAGCCGCGCCCGCTCCGGCGCTCAGCGCGAGGGGGTCGAGTTACTTCTGACGCGAGCTGTTGGCCGCCTGCCAGCGCCAACAACAGCCGAGCGGGGGCTACGGAGGCCGCCGAAGGGCCGCTCACAAACAGCTTCCGCCGGCGCTACATCCCCTTCGTGCGTAATTTCATGTTTCTGCCCACCTTGTTATATATTATTTACTACTCTGTGTGTAGTTTTGTTCATTACACAAATGATTCAGACCGCCACATTCGCTAGAGTAGCCTCAAACTGGGGCCCAAGAGAAATACAGCTCCTGCAGTGAACTTGCTCCATTAGTCAGCTTGCCCCATACAGTAAGGTGACAATAGCCACACGATAGCTCCTAAAACAGCGTCTCCCCTCCTTTTGCCCAGCATAGTGTTGCTTTTCTTTGCTGCCGCCCAGCCGGCCGGTGGGGCCGAGCGGCTCTAGGCGCTTCAGCAGATTCGAATCCTGCCTCGGGCATGGATGTGTGTGATGTCCTTAGACTAGTTAGGTTTAAGTAGTTCTAAATTCTAGGGGACTGATGACCACAGATGTTAAGTCCCATAGTGCACAGAGCCATTTTCTTCCTGCCGCCTAACTGTCGTAGTACTTGCAGTGGATCCTGATAAAGTTTGCAATTCCAGGATGACGGTCTGGATAGATGTCTGCCTATTACACATTACGACCGTCTTAAACTGTCGGCTGTCTCTGTCAGTGCATTTGTGCTGTTCGTGTCCCTTCACGTTACCGCTTCACTATCACATAGGAAACAATGGACCTAGGGATGTTTAGGAGTGCGGAAATCTCGCGTAAAGACGTATGTCCACGTTCCAAGTCTGTAGTGTTCCGCGAAGAGCCCCATTCTGCTCTCTCACGATGTGTAATGACTACTGAGTTCACTGATACGGAGTATCTGGCAGTTGGTGGCACCTAATATGAAAAACGTATATTCGAGTCCCGGTCGGGAAAAACATTTTCAACTGTCCCCGTTGATGTATATAGTTAAGGCTAACCGGCCATTGACCTTCTTCTTCTGTGCTGGATTCACACGCATTGTCCGAACTCTTACGGGACTCGGTAAGATTGTCTGCCGCGAGTAATGAGTGTAATGGGCAGGGGCACTATGAATGTGGAGTGTGGACATTAAGTTGGGAATGTGGGTTTCACGGGCAGCGTGCAACGGATAAATCCCTGCAGCCCGCACTATCCTCGGTGACCGGCACGGTAGCTCAACGTGTTCGGTCAGAGAGCTGGTTGGCCTCTGTAATAAAAAACTGAGCGGAAGGATAAAAAAAACGAACTTGAACGGATGTCATGTGAAGTCCGCAGCAACCAAACACAACGATAAATAAAGATGGATAGAGCGTCTGCCATGTAAGATGTAAGCAGGAGATCCCACGTGCTTGAGTCCTGGTAGGACTGTCCCCGTTGATGTATAATTAACTCTGACTAATTTCCTCAGCAGACGTGGACACGTTATACCTCTGAATTGAAACCGTCGTAGAACGGAAACGGTACGTTTTCGGACATGGATTCCTAGTCAAAATGTTATGTACTGACTCCCCTCTGCAAGTCCTAGAAGTTTGTAACGGAAATTTCCGAGCAAGTCATGTAAAACCTGCACCGTAAATATTGCGTAAATGGAAAGTTCTATTGATGTCCGATTCTTTACTGTGTGCTGCCACAGGTTAATTTTCAGTGTGGGAACTTTTTAAAATACGATATTTGTTAAACGTCTCGCTCTATATTCTTGCAACAAGCAACACTGACATTCTAATTTGCCCTATTTTTAGTTTATTAATATCACTAGAAATTTTTCCATTTAAAAAGTGTATGTTTGCAGAAAAATACACTTTCTAAGTATTATTACAACCTGTTTATTACCTTTCAATAGGAACCTCTGACTACCAATCCATTTTGTGCAAAATTGCACATCAATAGCACATTGTACTTCTGCTATATTTGCGATGCAAGTTTTAGATGAGTCACCCTGTATATATTTAAATAATATTCAATATTTATGTTCATGAGGTTAACATTGTTTGCTCTTTATGTGCAGAACAACGCGTCTCCTAACAAGATTTCATAGCGATCCCCTCCCTCCTTCTCTTTCCTCGCCTTACTCGCCATCTCGGGAATACGAGTGCACTGGTTGTCTCTGCGCTGGACGGCACCTCGTGCTCGGGTTTCAGGCGTCTGCAGTGGAGTCGAGCTAGTGACGAACAACCGGTGCATGCGGAGTTTAAAACCTGTACATTCACAAGGTCAAAACTGCGTACTCTGCAGGTTATGGCCCAAATATTTCCGAGTGATCGATTACTAGGGATAATATTTTACTATTATGGTTTTTCCTCCTTAAAATATGAGGTCAAGTTGGTGATGTTTCCTTGCGAGTCTTAGTTCATGAAGTTGCTGTCATTGAGTATGTGTACGAGGTAGTGCAACCCGGTGTAGAGATAAATCAAAGATATCGGTGCTATATTTACAGCGGTTCCATACTGTCTGCCCTACTTCTCCCTGTTTGCTTCACGTTCAAGCTCGAGTTCCGTAGGGTAATAGTCTATACCGTGTGGCGAAAGAGAAGTGTCTTGAACAGCTGACACACCTTTGTGGGACTGAGATCACCTTTCGTTAGAGGCGGTGTTATAGTGTTAAACTTTATTTTAAATACGCTGCCCCTCATTAGAAACCAGCACAGAGCTCGTTGGATGCTTTCGGGGAGGTGGTTCGAGATCGGGAGAATCTTCACGAGGCAGCATAGCTTGCTTTCTACATACACCTTAAGTGTCTGCACCTTTTCCAAGAGATTCAAATCCCTACTGGAATGTAATGATTGGTATTCTACGTTTTTTAGCATGTACACTCCTGGAAATGGAAAAAAGAACACATTGACACCGGTGTGTCAGACCCACCATACTTGCTCCGGACACTGCGAGAGGGCTGTACAAGCAATGATCACACGCACGGCACAGCGGACACACCAGGAACCGCGGTGTTGGCCGTCGAATGGCGCTAGCTGCGCAGCATTTGTGCACCGCCGCCGTCAGTGTCAGCCAGTTTGTCGTGGCATACGGAGCTCCATCGCAGTCTTTAACACTGGTAGCATGCCGCGATAGCGTGGACGTGAACCGTATGTGCAGTTGACGGACTTTGAGCGAGGGCGTATAGTAGACATGCGGGAGGCCGGGTGGACGTACCACCGAATTGCTCAACACGTGGGGCGTGAGGTCTCCACAGTACATCGATGTTGTCGCCAGTGGTCGGCGGAAGGTGCACGTGCCCGTCGACCTGGGACCGGACCGCAGCGACGCACGGATGCACGCCAAGACCGTAGGATCCTACGCAGTGCCGTAGGGTACCGCACCGCCACTTCCCAGCAAATTAGGGACACTGTTGCTCCTGGGGTATCGGCGAGGACCATTCGCAACCACCTCCACGATGCTGGGCTACGGTCCCGCACACCGATAGGCCGTCTTCCGCTCACGCCCCAACATCGTGCAGCCCGCCTCCAGTGGTGTCGCGACAGGCGTCAATGGAGGGACGAATGGAGACGTTTCGTCTTCAGCGATGAGAGTCGCTTCTGCCTTGGTGCCAATGATGGTCGTATGCGTGTTTGGCGCCGTGCAGGTGAGCGCCACAATCAGGACTGCATACGACCGAGGCACACAGGGCCAACACTCGGCATCATGGTGTGGGGAGCGATGTCCTACACTGGCCATATACCTCTGGTGATCGTCGAGAGGACACTGAATAGTGCACGGTACATCCAAACCGTCATCGAACCCATCGTTCTACCATTCCTAGACCGGCAAGGGAACTTGCTGTTCCAATAGGACAATGCACGTCCGCATGTATCCCGTGTCACCCAACGTGCTCTAGAAGGTGTAAGTCAACTACCCTGGCCAGCAAGATCTCCGGATCTGTCCCCCATTGAGCATGTTTGGGACTGGATGAAGCGTCGTCTCACGCGGTCTGCACGTCCAGCACCAACGCTTGTCCAACTAAGGCGCCAGGTGGAAATGGCATGGCAAGCCGTTCCACAGGACTACATCCAGAATCTCTACGATCGTCTCCATGGGAGAATAGCAGCTTGCATTGCTGCGAAAGGTTGATATACACTGTACTGGTGCCGACATTGTGCATGCTCTGTTGCCTGTGTATATGTGCCTGTGGTTCTGTCAGTGTGATCATGTGATGTATCTGACCCCAGGAATGTGTCAATAAAGTTTCCCCTTCCTGGAACAATGAATTCACGGTGTTCTTATTTCAATTTCCAGGAGTGTATTTCTAGTAGTGTGTGAACATTATTTCTGGAGAAGCCTCAATGTTGCAGCCAAAGAGTTTATGTTGGGTCCTTTTTCCGCGCCAATCGGCGTTGTTAATATGACCAGCACAATTCCTAATCAGAACAGGGTTGTTTTAGTTGTATTCAGTTTGGCGCCTACGACAGCCGTTAATTCGGGCTCTAATTCGTCCTGTTGCCGCGGCCTGTTTTGCCTTGGAGACTGCTACACACGTGGGGAAGACTGTGGTAAGTTCCATGGTGAAGCTGCGTAATTTGTACGCTGTAATAGACGTATGTTAATGATTCAAATGAACTTCCATACAGGTTGTCTATTTTTAACATTCCTAGAATGTACATAGACTGCTAACTTCCAGATACCCTTGCTTACTGAAGATACCCGTAGATATATCAACAGATGTCCGCGTTAGTGTAGGCTTTTATTTACAAATCTGTAATTACTGTAAGTATTTGTGCATATCCGCGTCCAAGGATATCACTAACCACAGTCACCATCCTCTTTGAGGTTTTGAACTTCGAGCTGTTCCTTCTTCAAAGGAAGCTGAGCTCTCCCTCCTGCTTAGGTGACTTCACACATTCCGCCACCCTGTTGACTTACAATGCAGCAAAAGCTTATTACCCATTCGCTCAGGAGTCTTTCCATTTTAATTTGTGCTCTACGCCACTGTTTCTACTGCTCCGCCACACACCGTCAGGTGGCTTGCGGAGTATGGATCTAGATGTAGAAATATTCATGGTCGCACGGGGAAGTAGGCGAACTGGCAGCCAAACGGAGCGCTGCGAGGAGAGAAGGTGTGGATGGAGATTTCTGACATTGTGCCAGATGCACATATCTCATCTGATAGCCATAGAATTCGATACAATGCAACAGCACAACAGCATGCACTGGCTCCAAGGGTTAGAGACTGATTCTGAGTCACCAGCGTTGGGGGGTAAGGCTGAGTGGGAGATGTAGAAACATGCATAACCTTCCGCGCCCTTTGCTTCCTGAAGTCATGGTTGCATAACTCTAGGAATTTCATACAACTGCACTAGACAGTAAATGCTACAAAAATGTTAAAATGTCAGAAAGAAATGAAACAGAGCGTAAGCAGTTTTATTATATCACCAAAAGTTAGATTACATCATATTTTTTATTTGGTTGCAACATATTGACACATTAATGTATAATCATAAGACAAATATTTGTAGTTTACTAACTCATTAACGTAAAACGAATGGTATCCTTAGCAGAATGCAAGTAAAGTAATTAAAACAAAGTAACGCGTAACACCTGCTATAGCAGGCAGACAGGAAGATGTACCGATGAGCGGCACTCCTGCAAATTTTCCCCTCCTTGACCTGCACTGGAGGAGCCATCGGGAGTCGTAAGGCGAGGAAGTGCGCAGGTACTGCGAAGTCGAGTGCTGGAGGCTGATATGCGAGAAGTGTTAAGGTAACTGTATGGCGAACGGCACTGGTATGAGTTTTGGACTACGTCAGTGCTTACTTGGATTGCTGGCTCAATTTGCATGTGGATATTGTCTTATAGTGATGCACTGAGTCGGATAAGGCTGAAAATTATTGACTTCTTTGTAGAACTGATACGTTTGCTATCCTCTAAATCGGTAAACGTCCGGCATTGGGGTGGCTGAAGTTACTGGTGTACTAAAAGCGCTCATATTATTCTCTCTATGAATCTTAACGCCGATGGACGTAGCGCAATCGAGTAATCGACAGTATCTGATGTTGTTCTGTGACGCTTAATATTGTTCTCATCTCGCTATTGTCGTTCTGAATTCAACCTATTTCCTGCATATGATGGTTTGATACGGCAGGGCCTGTCGATGTGGCCGAGCGGTTCTAGGCACTTCAGTTTGGAACCGCGCGACCTCTACGGTCGAAGGTTCGAATACTGCCTCGGGCATGGATGTGTGTGATGTCTTTAGGTTAGTTAGGTTTAAGTAGTGCTAAGTTCAAGAGGACTGATGGCCTCAGATGTTAAGCCCCATAGTACTCAGAACCATATGAAACATTTTTTTTTTTATACGGCATATGCTATTGTGTATGGGAAGAAATTTGTAAAGGATATTTAATACTGTATATTATGTATGTATGGGTTATCCAAAGGTACTAATAGTTTATTTTCTGTTTGCTTCAAGTGACAGCTCTGCACTATTTTAAAAATTTCAAGACTTTCCGCCTGAACTGTTATAAAATATATTTATTCCTGACAGTATTCCCTTAAAAGGGACTGTTATGTAATGACGCACTTCATAGTTGGGCGTCACTTGAGTATGGCAGAACTGGCCGAAATAGCGATCGTGGTGAATAGGTACATTTAATAATAATCCAGGTGGAAAATGTTGCCACTTCCAAAAGGGAAATAGTGCCGTGTCGCGGGAATATACTTTGAATACTTTTTAATTACTCAGGGTGTTCTGCAAATGATGTTTACAACATAATTCAGAAATGGGAATGTGTAGAACGTTGCAGTTTGCGCTATAATCTTCATAATATTCAGCCACATAGAAAGATATTCTTTGACAGGTTTCTTACGGACAAACCATTTTCAGCCTCTGTGAAAATACTTGTAAGATTAAAGCGAAAAACGTGCGACGCTTGCAACAGAAAATAGCTAGGAGTTGAACTACCCGTGCATCAGCGGTGTACTGCACGCACACCACGTTTTTTGTTTTAAATTTTTCATTTTCATAGCTACTAACAATTCACAATCACAAATTTTCGGCGATATTTGTTTAGCGTTAGAAATCTATATGGGTTTAGGGCTATTTATATTTTACATTTTAATTCGATTTAAAAACATGATGTATTGAAAGTTCATTATTACTTAAATAATCATTATCTGCTTTTCAGTCCTGAGTGTGTGTGTGTTTGTGTGAAGTTTTTGAATAGATTTCAAACAGTTTGATTAGATTATAACAGAGGCATGTGGCAAGTTTCAGATTTATTTCAGTCTCTCTTCATCTGACTCAACCAGTATATTGCTTTCTCCCAAGTACACTCTAAGACAAAAAGAAGACACACCATGAAGGAATTGTCCGAATGCGAAGGAAATCGGTAGATGAGATGTACATGTACCGACAAACAAGCGATCACAATTTCAGAAAAGCTGGATGATTTCTTCAAGAGAAAGAGCTTCGCAAATTTAGTAAGTGAATAACTCGTTGGTCACCCTCTGGCACCTATGAAAGCACGGCTTGGCATTGACTGATGGAGTTGTTGGCGGTGCTCCTGAGGGATATTGTGCCAAATTCTGTACAATTGTTGCATTAGACCATCCAAATCCTGAGATGGCTGCAGATTCCTGCCAATAAGGCACCAAACGTTCACAACTGGGGAGTGATCCAATGACCTTGCTGTCCAATGTAGGGTTTGACAAGCATGAAGACAAGCAGCAGAAGTTCTTGCCATGTGCAGGCGGGCATTAACTTGCTGAAATGTAAACCAAGGAATGTTTAACTGTCACTGCCGAATGTAGATGTTGGCATGCGGTGGAGGAATGTTGGACGTGGATGGAAAATGTCAGGATGAATATTAAAATTCGGCTGTTATCTTCAATTGTCTTATTATTCCCGGCTACACTCCTCTCTATCTATGTTTCAGGGTCCCGAGATGCTGAGGATGCCACTTCGCTGTCTGCAAAACTGATTGACGTGGATGGGCTACCTCAGTGACCCGTGCAAAGTACGGCAGTGTGCCGGCTGTGTACAGCCGTGGAGTTTCGACGACGTCAGGATGCGCTGGCAGCCGATTCAGCGGCCTTCATCCCCGTTGCCTCAGCCCCGCTCGTTGCGAGCCGCAGGGTGGCCACTGATTGCTTCTTCACTGTCATGGTGAAGATCGCGGCAACAACAAGTGCTGCGATCCAACAGCCAAGTCTCGAGCCCTCGCCTCAGGATGCCTCCTATGTGTGTTGGGAAACAACAAGACTGCCTGCAGTTGCGAGCCGTCGACTGGCTGCCTACAGACCCTGCGTTGGCCTCGGAGGGTCGAACCAGCGACCTGCCGTGGACTGGAACGCTCGCACCCCCTCTGCTGCTCCGTGCCGACGGTGGTGTGACACACCCCGGTGTCCAGGAGAGCTGCAACACTGGAATCTCCCTCGTTAGAAAACCGGCATTTATATGTGTTCAAAATGGTTCAAATGGCTCTGAGCACTATGGGACTTAACTGCTGTGGTGATCAGTCCCCTAGAACTTACAACTACTTAAACCTAACTAACCTAAGGATGCCACACAGATCCATGCCCGAGGCAGGATTCGAACCTGCGACCGTAGCGGTCGCGCGGTTCCAGACTTCTGCGCCTAGAACCACTCGGCCACTACGGCCGGCTATTTATATGTGTCTGTGCGCCTCTGTTTTGCTAACGTGCCTCTCCAAGTCACATACTCATAACACATACAGTGGGCAAGTGGGCCCCTTCCACCTGCAACTTGCCTCCATTCTACTTCACAACCACTGGTAAGAGTAACTTACTGTCAACAGGCCTGCATCTGGCTAAACTTGTGCGCTCCGAAATATTGCACCATATCTAAATTTTCCTATCCTTAATGGTGGTGCCACTACAAATGCTTCCCATGAAGGGCAACAAAACAGGGCGTAGAATATCGTTAATGTACCACTGCGCTGTAAGGGTGCCATGGATGTCAACCAAATGGGTTCGGCTATGAAATAAAATAACAGCCCAAACCAACAGTCCTACCTCTCGGGCCTTTCGGCGGGCGACAGTGAGGTTGGTATCACTGCTGTTCAGGGCGTGGCCAGACCCGTCTTCGCTGGTCATCGGGACTCATTTCGATGAGGGACTCATCAAGTCTACTCCATTCAAAGAGGCTGCAGGCTGAATGTGCCCGATAACATGGCAAACAGGCTTGTTGGTGTGCAGAGGTCAATGGTAATCGGCGAAAGGGGCGCCGTGAGCTCAGCCCCCTTTCTGTAAGCCGCTTATTAATGGTCCTTGTAGTCACTGACGCACCAGTTGCACCTTGGATCGATGATAATGATTTATCCGGGACCCCGATTGCCTCTCTGACGACTGATCAGTCCTCACTTCTATCATGTCTCTAAGGCAACAGCTTTCTTCTTGATGCTGTGTATGACCATAGTTCACCCATTCCTGCCAAGACCGTTGTACAATGGCAGCGATTCGACTCCAGCCAGCTTCTTTGAGCCCAGCTACACATCCTCTCTCAAATGTTGATATCTGCGTCTATTCTTGAGAGGCCAGTCTGTGAGGTATAGTGACCATCCTACTAAGTACACAGAATGAAATTCGTGAGAGTTTTGTGCTGTAGTATCGACATATACCCTGTTTACTATCCATGCCACCTGCGCGGTAAAATAGCGCTGCAGCGTCACACGCTCATCCATCGACCGCCAAAGTTTACAATTTTGCATTTTCCGTCGATACCTGTAGGAATATCAATTTGTGACCAATCTGAGTAACTACTTCGTACTGCGTCGTTTTTTTGTTTTGTGTGCATGTGTGTCAGAGTGTGTATGTCGCAAAAAGACGGTGAAGGTGAGCTCACGCTATGTCGGTTTGCCTAGGGCAACCGATTACATTCGTTTTTAAACATCAAAAATATTATAAGTATAGGAGCTTTCAGCCAGTTTTCACAGCTGTTGTGGTTTGGTGTATTTTGTTTGTACTACTGTTTAGCACCATATTTTTCAGAAGTTCTTTACTTGTACAAGCGACGCTGTGTTTGATGGGGCTGGTGGAAAGAAAAATAGCCGGCGCTCAGCACCATGGTGCGACAGCGAGGCTACAACCAACTGACAGCCAAGGAGCTCCCAAACGTCTCTGCTCAAGGAAATAAACACTTTTTTTTAAATATGAATGTTCAGTTATGGCGAACATATACATCCCCCAGGCCAGGCCTCAACAGTATTTATTGATTTTGAAGTAAAGATTTAATTTCAGAGAATGTTAGGACGCATTGCTGTATACTGTTTTGGCAGTTAGATTGAAGTGATGCGTTAAAGTGAAGAATTATATTTTGTTGATGGTTTTGAATTTGATGGCTTGAACTTACTGCCTTGAAGGGGGAAGATTTACAAAAGTGAGAAATCACTATTCTTAGAAGGAAAAGTTAGAAATTCTGTATTTATCGGTTGTGAACAAACACGAACTTTAACTCTAAACACAGCGCAGTTAGATTGGGAAGGACTGTGTCAGGTTAGTTGACGATCATGAACGAAGCTTGCTTTCATGTGACCTTGAAGGTGAATCTACACAGTATGAGTGTCCGGGGCTTTGAGAACCTTCACTATAGCATGGAAGTGGTTTTAGATATCCTGCATGCTCCAGATGGCAAACATATGAAGTCTCTTAATAGGCTAGCTGTGTGTGAGCATTATGCCGCTGAATACTTTCTGCTTATTCCAGTCCCTAAAATATACTTGATCAAAGCTCTAAAGATCATTTTGGAACACCATGTTAAAGCAAGGTGCGGCAAACACATTTTCTGCACATGGGACATTTAATGCATTTTGTTACACAACTTTCGGCATCAGTTTCAGTGTTCTATCGTGCTCAAAAATCTGAAGCAATCTCACATTGTATTTTTTGCTTTTTATTGTTTCACGTGACATCAGAAGGTCGACTGACAGATTTCTTTCGCAAACTTGTTGTCATCGCCACCGTCCATACTCATATTCTCTTACTATCAATCGTTCATTAGCACCCGCTGAGGTACAGCTATACTGATATAACTATCAACTTCAGTATCCGATACCGTTCACATGCGAACAATTTCGTACGTTACTTTCCTGTCATGGTATGAGCACACTTAAACCAAGAATAATTATTCCTAACCATTTCCTACATTATACAGGCTGACAGTAGCACATGAGGCCAACATGTTGCTGTATATCACCCGTTAGTGAGTTTACGAATCTTAAATGTGTTTTTGTGATAAACTGCCGTGTGTCCTTCGGTGATGCAAGAGAAACTGGAAATCCGAGACTAAATTTTCGTTGAGTCAACCTTATTAAGAGCTAATAGGCCGAAGGTCTTGCGGCAATTTACCAGTTTTACTACGACCTTGATTTATGAATGACTCATGCCTTGATTTGTATTTTGTCTGTGCATGGAACTGGATGGATTACATTGACTTGTTGTGAAGAAAGTGGTTCGTGGAAAATGATGATTTTTTAATGTAAAAGAAGGAAATAAGGATTAAATAGTTACCTACCGTCGACGAAGACGTAATCAGAGGTAAGGAAGAGAGATTAGGGTTAAGCTTCTCGTTGCGGCGAAGCTGTCGAGGGCGGAGCACAGTCTTGAATTAGGAAAGAATGGGGGAAAGACATCAACCGTGTCCTCTTCAAGAGAACCAACCCGAAATTCGGCTTGAGTGAATGGCCGGCAGTGGATTTGAACCGCCTTCCTCCTGAATGCGATTCTAGTCTCTTGGCACTGCATCACCTCGTCCGGTGTTCCTCAGTGTTCGTAAGCCAGCACACCACTGACGTTTCAGACTCAGGTAGGAAACACTAAAGTTCCACTGACAAGAATCGCTGTCGAAACGTTATTTGCTTATGTCAGATAGATGGAAAAACGTATGGTATTTCCGGATGCGGTATCAGATCCATCTAACCTGAAAAACTTCTTCATTCACATCTAACTCGCGGTGAAGTGTAACTGTTGTGAGTTAAGTGAAAATGTGGGGCACAGATAAATGTGACTCTTTAATGTGAAGCGTAGGTTGTGTTTATACCATTGATAAGTCAGAAGGAGGAGAGTAAAAACCGAGGCGACCCATAGTCTACTGTTTTACGAATAGCACTAAAGAAGGCGTTCTAAAGACAGCAGAATCACTTTCTACAGCGTCATATTCTGTCTATGAATGGCTGCAAAGAGGTTCGGAAATTCACCCGGACCAATGCGCGTATGTCCGAGGCTCATCGTCTCTTGTCCTCGGCAGATCAAATGCTGTTGGCGAGATATTCTTCCACTGCTAGGTTTGCAACTAGTTAATTCTAAATCGAGCACCACAAAAAAAAAACGTGTTCTAGATTCTTCGGAATCAGGAGCACCAATTTTAATATTGTTTCAACGATACATTTTTAGCAAAGTAAATGCTAAGGGGAGTGGTTAGTAGCGATGGAAATTCAGTAGCATCACTATATATTACAAATACGCCATCATCCAAGAGAGTGGCTTCTCGAAAGAGGCATCGAGCCATGGACGCTGTCCAGTGTAGAGTATTGGGCTATAGGGCACATTCACCTGGGCTTCTGTGGGACGTGTGGTAGTAATCGCAGCTGTGGTGTGCGTTGTTATTTGACAAACTCCTTGCTCACGAGGACTCCACTGTCATACCAGCACGTCTTAAAGTTTTACAATTTGTTCTCTCTAAATAAAATTAGCAGAATCATAAAATTGGTAGAATCAGTTGGATTTTTAATGTCCTGTCCATTGCCTTTTTAGGCAAACATTGTTACCAAAATAGCTGGCAAACTTTTTTTATCAAAATAGCTGGCCATAAAATATTTCCGATGCTGTCTGAATCCTCTACTTCAAATATTCCTTCACCAAGTTCGAGCATGTGTCCACAGGACCACCAACAACGCTGCAAATGGTGCTTTTGCCACGGCCCGAAGAGTTTGGCGACACGAAAATATTGGTAAACATGGGCGCAGTAGTATCAGCTCAAGTATCAGCTCAAGCTTGAGTGAATCTGAATCTCAGAACCTGTGGTCAGTAGACAAGTCCGCATACTGATACCGTGATAGCAGAGTTCCCAGTCAATGTCTTCCACTTACTCTTTTTTTCAATGGCTATTTCTACAAACAGAGGGACGGAGTTGCGATGGAAGTCCTTTGTCAACTGTTATTGCCAATTTGTTTATGGAAAAGTTTGAGGAGCGTGCCCTGGAGTCGACTGCATTGAAACTTGTG
Organism: Schistocerca gregaria; assembly: GCF_023897955.1. Taxonomy (NCBI): domain Eukaryota; kingdom Metazoa; phylum Arthropoda; class Insecta; order Orthoptera; family Acrididae; genus Schistocerca; species Schistocerca gregaria. The sequence goes on along the minus strand of NC_064920.1, from coordinate 741,163,239 downwards.
CGCTATATGGATGATATGTGTGTATTTTATTTAATTTTTTTTTTGCCTCATGGAAATGAGAATTTAAAAAGTCGCTTGGAACATCAGAATTCAATGTACGAAAATACTCGCTTGAGGATGGAAGTGGGAAGGACGGCTACCTTCCCTTCCTTGATGTATTGGTCAGGAGAAGGGGTGGTGGTACGTTGGGACATGCCGTTTGTAGGAAGCTAGTTAACAACGATTTGTATCTTCAGGCTGGTACTTGTCGCCATTTGGGTCAGCGTGATGGCTACTTTGTGCTTTGGTTCATTACATCCACATCATCTGAAACCCCGAAAGTTTGTTAGCTGAGTTAGATCACCTGGAAGCCACCTTTTCCCAGAATGGTTACAGTGAAAGACCGATCATTCGCGACTTACACTATCGATCAACCGAGAAGCTGGTGAGAGACGAAAATAACAAAGTTGCAAATAAGTCAACGGCCTTTTCCCATTAAGCATATACCTTTTCCACTAGGATTGATCGTATGTTGTGGAAAAACGATGTGAAATGTGTTCTGCGGCTATCGTTTTGGATTACGTCTCTTTTAGGTTCAGTAAAGGATGATTGGGAGCTTAGTGCTCTAGAGGTAGCGTCTTTGATTACTAAGGAAAACGTCCTCGGTCCCGGTTTCGAATCCCGACACTGCTTAAATATTGATTACTAATCAGCATTGGCGGCCGAAGAGTTCCGGCATAAGAAGTCACTCTCGTCCTGCCAACGGCCTTGTCAAAGATTGCGGAGGAGCAGACAGTGGTTCAGGGCACTCTCTTGTCCTAGGGGTGGGAAACTTCCCCTAAAGGCGGAAGAATCAGCACTGTTTAACGGCTTGAGGACGCAGAAGGCAATGGAAACCACAGCATTACAGACACGTAACGTGTATCCACGGGACATGTGGCCTGTAGTTGAAGAAGTGTCATGATGAACTCTCCATTGGCAAGAGATTCCAAAATAGTCTCCCTTTAAGATTTCTTGTAGGGGACTGCAAAGGGAAAGGTGACTATGAGAAAAAGATTGAATAATCAACGAAAGGATAACGTTCTACGAGTCGCGATGTGAAATGTCAGAAGCTTGAACGTGGTAGGGAAACTAGAAAATCTGAAAATGGAAATGCAAAGGCACAATCTAGATGTAGTAGGGGTCAGTGAAGTGAAATAGAAAGAAGACAAGGATTTCTGGTCAGATGAGTATAGTGTAATATTAACAGCAGCAGAAAATGGGTTGTTGTCATCAGAACCGACTACAAACCATCAGCGACAACGATGGTTCAGCTATGTATGCCGACGTCGCAAGCCGAAGATGAAGAGATAGAGAAAGTGTATGGATATATTGGAAAGGTAATACAGTATGGAAAGGGAGACGGAAATCTAATAGACACGGGAGACTGGAATCCATTTGTAGGGGAAGGAATAGAATAAAAGCTCACAGGACAATATGGGCTTGGGACAAGCAGATATAGACTCAGATTACAATACAGTAGCGATGAAGAGTAGGCTGAAGATTAAGACATTAGTCAGGAAGAATTAATACACAAAGAAATGAAATACAAAAGTGCTAAGGAATCACAAGATATGCTGGAGTTTCTAAAAGTCTATAGATACAGAAAAAAGGAATATCTCAGTAGGCAGTACAGTTGAAGAGGAATGGACATCTTGAAAAGGACAATCACAGAATTTGGAAACAAAAACATAGGTAAAAAGAAGGTAACTGCGAAGAAACACTTCCTTGAGTTGATCGATAAAAGAAGGAAGTATCAAAATTGTTTAGGGAAATGCAGAAATACGAGACACTGAGGAGCGAATTAAATAGAAAGTGCAGGGAAGCTAAGAAGGAATGGCTGCATGAAAAATGCAAAGAAATCGAAAAAGAAATGCTTATAGGGAAGACTGACCTATCATAGAGGAAAGGCAAAATAACCTTCGGTGAAATTAAAAACAGGGATGGTAACATTAAGAGTGCATCGGAAACGTCATTGCCACATGCAGAGGAGAGAACGGACAGGTGGAATGCATACATTGAAAACCTCTGTGAGGGGGAAGATTTGTATGATATGATAGAATAGGGAACGAGACTATTTAGAAGGAATAGGGGATCCAGTATTAGAATCAGAAATTAAAAGGGCTTTGAAGGACTTAAAATCAAATAAGGCCGAAGGGATAGATAACACTCTCTCAGAATTTCTAAAATCATTGGGGAATTGGCAACAAAACACTATTCACGTTGGTATGTAGAATGCATGAGTCTGGCGACATACCGTCTGACTTTCGGAAAAAAAATCATCCACACAATTCCGAAGACTGCAAGAGCTGACGAGTGCGAGAACTATTGCACAATCAGATTAACAGCTCATGCATCCAAGTTGCTGACAAGAATAATATACAAAATAATGGAAAAGGAAATTGAGGATGTGCTAGATGACGATCAGTTTGGCTTTAGAAAAGGTAATAGCACACGGAGAGGCAATTCTGACGTTGAGGTTGATAATGGAAGCAAGAGTAAAGAAAAATCAAGACAGGTCCACAGGATTTGTTGAACTGGAAAAAGCCTTCGACCATGTAAAATGGTGCAAGATGTTATAAATTCTGAGAAACATAGGGGTTAGCTATAGAGAGAGACGGGAAATATAAAATATGTACAGGAACCAAATCGGAATAATAAGAGTGGACGACCAAGAACGAAGTACTCGGATTAAAAAGGGTGTACTTTCTCCTCTACTGTTCAATCTGTAGATAGCAGAAGCAATGATGGAAATAAAGGAAAGGTTAAGGAGTGAAATTAAAGTTTAAGATGAAAGGATATCATTGATAGTACCGTTCGCTGATGACATTGCTGTCCTGAGTGAAAGTGAAGAAGAATTGCATGATCTGCTGTACGCAATTGATAATCTAATGAGTACACAATATGGATTGAGAGTAAATCCAAGAAATACGAAAGTAATGAGAAGTAGCAGAAATGAGAAAAGCGAGAAACGAAACATAAGAATTGAGGGTCATGAAGTAAATGAAGTTAAGGAACTCAGCTACCTAGACGGTAAAATAATTAGTGATGGACGTAGCAAGGAGAACTCAAAAGCAGACTAGGAATGGTAAAATGGGCATTGCTGGCCAAGATAAGTCTACTAGTATCAAACATAGGCCTTAATTTGAGGGAAATATTTCTGAGAATGTACATATGGAGCACAGCATTGTCTGGTAGTGAAACATGGGCTGTGGGAAATCCGGCACAGAAGAGAACCGAAGTGTTTGAGATGTGGTGCTGCAGACTAATGTTGAAAATTAGGTGGACTGATAGGGTAAGGAATGTGGAGGTTCTGCGCAGAATCGCAGAGGAAAGGAATATGTGGGAAACACTGATAACGAGGAGGGTGAGAATGATAGGACACCTGTTAAGACATGAGGGAATGACTACCATGGTAGTAGATGGAAATGTAGAGGGCAAAAGCTGTAGAGGAAGACAGAGATTGGAATACATCCAGTAAATAATACAGGACATAGGCTGCAAATGCTACTCTGAGACGAAGAGGTTGGCACAGGTGGGCCGCATCAAACCAGTCAGAAGACTGATGACCCAAAAAAAAGATGGTTGCGTAAGGCGAGTGTCTACCGCATTCCTTGGAATCTTTGCATTTTATTCATGGTAAAACCATCAAGAGCATGGATGACCGGTGTATTGGACATATACGTTTGTGTGACACACTTTACAACAGCCGAGGAAATCTGCTATTGCAGGACACTGCCTTGTCACCGGTTATCCTATGGAATATAACACAGAGGTTCTGGCATGCACTTTTAGCTACTGGGATAGTGTTATTATGTTAAGATTTGATTACCAAATGCCATTATAAATATGGACGGAGCTTTTGGTTAAATTCCCCTTGGAACGCTCCCCCTGGTCAAGCAATACATGGACATAGGTAATGGTAGTTGCTCACCCGTTGGTAATTAATATTGACTATAGATAACTCCTGAGTTGGTTATGTATGATTGTGTGTCGTCTTTCTGCATAGTACCCGTATACCGTGGTTTTAAATTTTCTTGGAAAGCGCTTTCCCGTCTCATTTGCACTCTGAAAATGACAGGATTTCACCTGCATAAATATAAGTTACAATGAAATGAATATCCCTAACTGCATACTGGCGTTTATATGTCAACAGGGATAGAATGTGTCCCCCGACCGGGGCTCAAACCCAGGATCTCCTGCTTACATGACAGACGCTCTATCCATCTGAGCCACCAAGGACAGAAAGGATAGTGCGACTGCAGGGATTCATCTCTGGCACGCCCCCCCCCCCTTCCCCCCCTTCCCCCCTCCCATGAGACCCACATTCCCAACCTATTGTCCCGCACAATATTTGTAGTGCCCCTGCCAATTATATTAATTACTTGTGTATTTCTGCCAATTCCCGCACACAAGAAGATGGTAAAATGGCCGATGAGCCTTAACTTTAAGACTCACCGGCCATTTGCCCATCTTCTTATGTGCGGATGCACAAACAGTGCCCGAACTCTTACGGGAATCGGTAAAAAGCCACGAGTAATGAGTATAATGGGCAGGGACACTATGAATATTGTGCGGGTCAAAAAGTTGGGAATGTGGGTCTCGGAGGGACGGGGGGGGGGGCGGGGGAGCGTGCCAGAGATGAGTCCCTGCAGTAGCACTATCCTCTCGGTCCTCGGTGGATCAGATGGATAGAGCGTCTGCCATGTAAGCAGGAGACTCCGGGTTCGAGTCCCGATCGGGGCACACTTTTTCAACTGTCCCCGTTGACTTATATCATCGCCTATATGCAGCTAGGGGTATTCATTTCATTGTAATTTCATTCTAACCACCTGTATGGTCACCGATGGTATCTGTTCTTTCGGACATGTCCGAAATAACAAATACTATCTTCATATATAAATAAAGTGTTATTCAAAAATGTCATCCGGCTGCCTTCCCGTAACTTGTTTGAACAAACAGTGCATTCCTTGTCAATTCTATCAGTATCAATCAAAAGCCTTAACATGACAACAAACTGTCCCATACTGTACGTTTGGAATATAACGTCTTATAGTAGTGAATCAGTAGTAGTGACAGTAAATAAGGAGATTCTCCGCAATATTGGTGAGGGCAGAAGTATTTGGAATACGGTGACTGGAAAAGACTGGGGGAAAGGACATGTGCTACATCAGGAAATAATGTCCATGGTGCTAGAAAGAGCCGTAGCGAGAAAAACGTAGAGTGGAAGTAACTGCAGACAATGTATATAAGTGCTTTTTGACATGAAGAGACCGGATATAAAATCATGGGTGCCCACATCAAGTCATTCAGGAGACTGAAGAGGCCAAACACTACCCACAATACTAAATGTTCATGTCGGTAATCTTGCCTCGTCGTATTGTTTAACTTGTTTTGCTGCCCGCTGGCTCAGTTGTAAGCGCCAGTGACCGTTGTAAGTGGCAACGGTCACTGATGTGGAAAATAAGGAGTTTGGCCGTGGTTCGGACTCCACGTTAAAATGTACGTCCCCCCCCCCTCACCCCCCTTAAGTGGCCGGATAAGTCGGTCCAAAAGTTGGTGGAAGACATCGGATTCCACCTCCAACAGGACCATTCCTAGTAGATCACTGTGGTGTTCGAACGAATCTTCGGATGACTGCTTTACTGCCCCTATTTTTTATGCTTATTGCTGAATTCTCCACGTGTGTTATCTCTCACAACCGACTAGTGGCAGCGTTGCAACAGAAGATATCCCCAAGCCATCCCAGCTCCACAACACTATACAGTGTTTTCATCTGTTATAAAGTTGTTCAGGGTTTCATCCTAACCGAGCACACTTACGCCACAGAATGCCACTCGTTGTTGCTGTTGACTCTGGGTAAGTCCATGTTATCTGTGGTATGGTGTCAGCGGTAAAAGACGCGTGGCAACCCAAGATCTCAATTCAGTTTCCAGTAACCTGTTCCCGACGGTTCGTGGCGACATTCCGCCCGGCTGTCAGCTGTTGTTATCCGTCTATTCGTCATGGCCAGTCGAACAATCCTACGATCTTCTCGGGGCGTGGTACCTCTTTGATTAGAAGTGCAGACTCTTTTTACCACAGTGTCGCGTTAAGTACGTCTCGTCACCATTCGTCTTGTAGTCACTGTATTGCAGCAGTTTGTCTGTACTGTCTGTTGATGTGGTGCTCCCATCTCTCCCCGTGACAATGATTTGACATTTCCGGAAGAAAGCACGCTGCGCTGAGATGTCCAACTGAGGAGTTCCAGTAATAATCTCTCGAAAGGATTAAATTTTATTCTTCACATCCCATAGGGATTGAAAAACTGGAGTGTCCGTTTGGTACCGTTTGGTCAAGCTGTTGATGGTATAGCACTTCCCATTTCTATCAGTGTACACCGGATGTATCATAATTAATAGCGTAAATGTATATAGGTGGAAGCACGTGATACTAGAAGCAAAAAACGCTAAGTAAACATAGGTCAACAAACGAATCGTTTGCAAGATAACAGCTACTTCGTAGTTATCAGCTATTACTTACGTGTTTCTCTGTAAACAACGCATGCCGAACCGTGGTATGATATTTTACATTTTCCAGATGTAGAGTTGTAAACGGAATGGTTAAAACAGGCAGTAGACAGTCGCAGTGCCACTAATGTCAGTTATTTGCGGAGTGACAACTGTACTGCACGAGTGTTGCTGGTAACACGGAACATTACAGTAATGAGGAGTTTTCGGGTATGTATTTCACATATGGTAGGGCTACCTCCAGTGTACTACAGGCTGTACTCTTGTACCAAGAAGCATACACTGCCAGAAGGCACCCCGAGAGTCGAACGTTTACATGGATGCTCCATCACGGCTGAGAAACTGGAAACTTTGTAAATGCTGGGGGGTGATAGGCCTGCACGAATTACACCTGTACTTGAAGAGGTGATGCTGGAAACTCAATAGAATACTCTCAAGGAGAGATGCGACGCAAATTCCTGTAATGAATCACAGCAGTGTTTAGAGAATAACGCATCGCAATACAATGTATCTGTACCTCCTCCAGCGAGTCCGTTGTCTTAATGAGGTGGAGTTTGGTCCTAGACCAACATTCTATGACAGGATGCAATAACAAGCTGCAGGAAACCCTAAGTTTGACAATACAATTTTATGTACAAATGAAGTAGCATTCAATCGTGATTGTGTGTTTAATTATTAGAGTTCTCAAGTGTGGAATCATGTATGCTCTAACTCACATGATGTGCACGAGTCTCCACGTCAGCGACGTTTCTCATTGGCTGCGTGGTTTGGGATACTAGGTGTTCGTCTCACTGGGTCGTACATGTTACCAAACGAACTCAGAGGACGGGATTACCTTCGGTTTCTCCAGGAGTGTTTGAGAATGTTCCCTTAGAGCAACGCCACAGGATGCGATACTCGTATATGCATAATGGAGTAGCAGCACATTTTGCTGCTATAGTGAGACTAGATCTAACCCGCCGATATGGGCACCTCTTTCAGCTGCGGTTACAGTAATATAAGTCTTGTGGTGTTCAACAAAGACAACTGCACTTCTACCAAAGTATCTCTAATAGCTTTTCTTAAAGTTGTGCAGTATTGTTCTGTTTTCGTCGCTAAGACGTGTACATAGATTCAGGTAGTAGTCGTTGGAAATCACAAAGTCGCCATTATCTCGCAAACGGTTCGTTTGCCGATCCGTGTTTACTGAGACATTTTTGGTGCTGCGAGGGGCGTTCAATAAGTAACGCATCACATTTATTTATTTTCTGGAAGCATGTTGGTTTCATTCAGGATTCTTTATACATCATATTATTCCCCAATCTTTTGGACAGAAAACCCTGTTTTTCAATACAACGTCAGGTCAATGTGCCATCTTAGAAAGAGGGCCTGTATGTTCGCATGGTACCACTCTCTAAACATTCATGGTGGTGTCTGTTTGTTCTATATCGTGTCTCCCTACCACTTTCGCGCAACGACGCTCTGAGCGTTTTTTTAGGGAATTAACTAGTTTGAACCTGGGACCTGTTGCTGGTAAGGAGACGCCAGACCACAAATGACATGTAGAATTCAGAAGAGTTCAGTGAGACTAGCGATGATATAACCAAATACTTAATGATCTCAGCGTCAGCTCCACTGCACTCCCTGTAAAAGAATCTTAAGACTAACTAAACTTAGTGGAAGAGGTTCAAGGCTTTCCTATTTTTAGTTAGCTGGTAAAATAACATCGAAAAAGTAGTTAAGTTTATCGTTGGAAATTTTATTCTACTCACAAAACATTGTTTATAAATTGCACTATTGATAAAAGGAAATGTTTTAATACAGGATGGTAAAAACCAACTGCGTTCAACAAAAATGTGAACAAATATTCCCTGAGTGGGTTTCCAAGTTCTACAATGGATCGAAGGATGACCTATGCCATATCACATCTATAATCTAGGTTTAAATTAAGTTTCACAAAAGAGAAAAACTATCAAAATGGTCTACAGTGACCCTCAATTGTCTTTCATTACTTATCTAACTTGTCGTAAAGTACAGTGGCTGATGTGGCTTCTCAAAAACTATATAACAGAAAAATCATCGCGTTTCACATTTTTACTTCAAGTGGCAAATGTGAACACCACGAGCTTTAATTTACGATCGACACTAGTATTACGCAAAAAGGGGGTGTAACAGATGAGACTTCTGCAGTTCTGAGTGAAGCCTTATGCGCTTAAAAATGCGGCATCGCGGGCGTTCATTACGTTGTGGGTGTTTAGGCAGCGTCAGGGCAGCGGCGGGCAGCACAGCTCCGCTCACCTCGCCATCTCGGAAGCAACTCCTGGCAGTGTTTTCATCTGACCAATCAGGGTCTCAATGTTAACCTTAAGCTCCGCCTACAAAAATTCTGTCTATCCAATGAGAAACGTTATACTTTTCGTGGTGGGGCAATGTTTTTAAAGTTTGCAGCGTAACAGAGACGCCAAAAAGTCTCACGCTAAAACCTGCATCTGGTGTGGTGCTTTTAGCGTTATCGTGAGATCTATACTGTTCTTCTGGAGGGCTCTATCTTTTAACATGATCTGGGGGGTGGTCCTAATGTAACGGAGACGCGAATAAGTCTCACGCTAAAACTTGCGGGCGGTAGTGGCCCTTTTTGTGTTATCGTAAGATCTAGACTGTTTTTCTGGAGGGCTCTAGCTTTTAACATGGTATGGGGGGTGGTCCTTGACGTAACAGAGACGCGAAACAGTCTCACGCTAAAAGTGTGGGTGGTGTGGCCCCCGTGGTTAGCTGACGACGTGGGTGTCCAGTCCGTCCCTTATCGTATGGCCTTCTAGCTTAACACGGTTCAGCTCTCGGCTTCTGTTCTCGTTTCTCCCTTCGGAACTGCGTCGGTATCACAGTGGGAAGGTACGACATGCATTTAGGCATTCTTGTGTTAGTCTGTGGTATTCCATTTGCTCACTCGTTACTCGTATTACTTTGGTTAATTTAATGTCACGATTTATTCGGAGCTATGTGACATACTACTAGATTTGCTTATTATGTCAGAGTTTTCATGGAAGGTGTTGGATTTGCCTGACACCGTACAACTCTATTGGTCGACGTCGGAGATAATGTCTTGCTGCATCAATACCTGCCCATCATCCACGTACGTTCTCCAGTGAAGAACATGCTTCAGTGGGCCAAACAGACGGAAGTCGGAAGGTGTGAGATCCGGACTGTAGGGTGGATGAGGTAGAACAGTCCAATGAAGTTTTGTGTGCTCATCTCGGGTGCACAGACTTGTGTGAGGCGTCGCGTTGTCATAGATAAGGAGAGGCTTAGTTTGCATTTTTCAGAAGACGAAAAAGCTGAAATCGTTTCTTCAATTTCCTCATTACTGCACAATATACTTCAGAGTTGATTGTTGCACCACGACAGAGGACATCAATCAGAATAACCCGTTCAGAATTCGAGAAGAGCATAGCCATGTCTTCACCGGCTGAGGTTGCGGGTTTGAACTTTATCTTCGGAGGAGAGGCGGTGTGGCGCCAGTCCACGGATTGCCGTTTTGTTACATGTTCAAAGTGATGAACCCAAGTTTAATCGCCTGCGACGACGTTCGACAAAAAAAAAATGTAATGATAAGCCTCATAAAGTGCAAGCAATTCCGCACAGATGACCCTTTGTTGATCTTTGTAGTCTGCTGTTAGGCGGCAGCGGGCACACACTTTTGAGTACCTCAACTTGTGGACGAGTGGATCAGCACCACCGACAGAGAACAGCGTGGCGTTTAATTGTGATCCGTCGAATACCGCGAATGAGACTGTCCGCACTTTCCAACACCTCAGGACTCACACTTGTGTGCGGCCGGCCGGCGCGAGGTCGGACAGATCTGCGCGACTTTGTTGTGATGGTGACAGCCGCCTCTACCGACGACTCAACGTGCTTTTGTTCACTGTCAGGTATCGGTAGACATTCGGAAAGCGCCTGTGAACATTTCCCACCAAAAGAAATCCAATGATAGCTGTTCGTTTGGAAGATACCCCCGTTACAGACGCCATTTTGTAGGCTACTTGTACCACCGCCCCCTTTCGATACTAGATGAAAATATGGAATCTGAATCAGGAATATTCAACCGTGTTCTACAACCAATTCCGCATTTTTTGAACCGGAACTGGCCGTGAAAATAGTGCTGCATTACTTATTTAACGCCCGTCGTAACATCGTATACATTTAAATGTATGTGTTCGAAGATGGCTACTTCAGCCGAGTGTAAAATGAATGTGCGCAACGGAAAATAATTAACCTTAAAATGAAGATTTCATCCCGTCTGACAACCCCCTGAAGCAGATCTTAGGATCTCTTAAGTCTACCGAACGAGGTGGCGCAGTGGTTCGACACTGGACTCGCAATCGGGAGGACGACGGTTCAATCCCGCGTCCGGCCATCCTGATTTAGGTTTTCCGTGATTTCCCTAAATCATTCTAGGCAAATGCCGGGATGGTTCCTCTGAAAGGGCACAGCCGACTTTCTTCCCCATCCTTCCCTAATCCGATGAGACCGATGACAACGCTGTCTGGTCTCCTTCCCCAAACAACCAACCAATCTCTTTAAGTCTGTAAATGCTTCAAATGGCACTGAGCACTGTGGGACTCAACTTCTCAGGTCCTCAGTCCCCTAGAACACAGAACCACTTAAACCTAACTAACCTAACGTCGTCACACACACCCTGCCCGAGGCAGGATTCGAAACTGCGACCGTAGCGGTCGCGCGGTTCCAGACTATAGCGCCTAGAACAGCTCGGCCACCCCGACCGGCCTCTTAAATCTGTAAATTGCAATCTAAACATAAATGAATGATAAAGGCAACTAATCCCTTTAAATGATGAACGTTGTTACTGCTTATATATTTATTGAAGATTAAAAAAACCTTTATGTTACAAAGTTTGCATTTCCTAAGTAAAATTAGTGATAAATTGCCCAACTCTGCCCCTTATTAAGCCTGCGCAGTCTAATATCAACTGACATCATCTAGGTGCCAAACACTAGAAGACACTACTTTCAAAGATGATCTACGTTGATGTGGAACCTCAGTGGAAATAAACTGACGTGATCACAGCTGTTTAGCTTTTACAGCCATACTAAGCCGAAGCAGTTTGCGATATCACCGTATGTACTGCGTCCGGTGCGTCGAAGTGATGATTCTCGTACTCGTCTGCGACGATGGAAGAACTCCAGCCACAAATAAACTCTCTCAAACACTAGGACGGCAGAAGGCGGTCCTCTGACTAATATAATCTAATACTGTCTTCTCCTCTCTGTGTTCTGCAGACGAGAAACGCGAACTCCCAACCACAAGGACGGAGTTCAGATAACGTAAGTATAGGCAGAGGAAGTGCTCTCAATTACTGAACACTGCGTACTGGCTCTGAGCACTATGGGACTCAACTGCTGTGGCCTTCAGTCCCCTAGAACTTAGAACTACTTAAACCTAACTAACCTAAGGACATCACACACATCCATGCCCGAGGCAGGATTCGAACCTGCGAGCGTAGCAGTCGCACGGTTCCGGATTACGCGCCTAGAACCGCGAGACCACCGCGGCCGGCGCTGCGTACTCATCGACGACTTCCAACTCGGAGGTGAAGTCCAGAATCGTATAGGTTCGCAACAGTACAGTTCCTAACTGTTCTAACTATAAACTCTGCTGAGAGCAAAGACAGCAAGTCCGTCTGTACGAAAAAACCTGATATCGAGCGACCGTCACACATGAGCGCTCAGAACGGAAGACCTCGTCTCTCCAGCGCTGGCTTCCCAGCAAGGTTTGCCTCTCCACCATCGTAATTCCGAAAACGAATCATATTCTCGAAACCACGGAATATTCTCCCTCTCTACCAATTCTTCCGAATGCCGACCAACCATATTTTAGTCTTTTGTTGCCCTGCGCGGAAAATTTGCGAGAAAAAACCTATACTCGTACAATGGTACGCTTCTGAGTAAAAATCCTTGGAAATAACCCAGCCTGCGTGGTTTCCGAGGTGCCGTTCTTCGTTCCTCTCACCTGCGTCCAAGAGTTTCAGCGTTCGGAAGTATTATCCGGTTATCCTTCAGGCCCCTACTACACTAGAAGCCGGCCGTCACCCTATTGTGCTCCAGAGCTCAGGTGCCACGACGTCCGTCTAGCTACATCCTGTGTTTAAGCAGGACCAACACCTCTGCCTGGCTGCCGTTTCATCTCCATTGGCGTTCCAACCTCTACCAGAATAGGCAGTCATCAATTACTTCTTTTTTATCATAAAGCCACTCCGTCACCTTTCATGCAATAATCGTTAACAATTATTTACAAGAAGTACGTGACAATGACAATCCGCCAGGTTAGCCGAGCGCGCTGCTTCCTGGACTCGAGTAGGCGCGCCGGCCCCGGATCGAATCCGCCCAGCGGATGAACGACGAGGGCCAGTGTGCCGACTAGCCTGGATGTGCTTTTTAGGCGGTTTTCCACATCCCCCTAGGTGAATACTGGGCTGGTCCCCACGTCCCGCCTCAGTTACATGGCTCGCTGACATCTGAACACTTTCGTACTATTCCATGGCTTACACTAGTCGCAGACAGTTGTGGTACACTAATTCCTTCCTGGGGGGTACGGGGAACGGGCAGGTAGGGCATCGGGCCACTGTTTCAACTAACATTGCCACATCCGATTAACCATGCTGACCCTGCGTATCCGTGGGAAAAACGGCACAAGCAAAAGAAAGAAAGCAAAAGAAAGCACGTCACAATGTCAGGCTCCTTTATACACTCCTGGAAATGGAAAAAAGAACACATTGACACCGGTGTGTCAGACCCACCATACTTGCTCCGGACACTGCGAGAGGGCTGTACAAGCAATGATCACACGCACGGCACAGCGGACACACCAGAAACCGCGGTGTTGGCCGTCAAATGGCGCTAGCTGCGCAGCATTTGTGCACCGCCGCCTCCAGTGTCAGCCAGTTTGCCGTGGCATACGGAGCTCCATCGCAGACTTTAACACTGGTAGCATGCCGCGACAGCGTGGACGTGAACCGTATGTGCAGTTGACGGACTTTGAGCGAGGGCGTATAGTGGGCATGCGGGAGGCCAGTTGGACGTACCGCCGAATTGCTCAACACGTGGGGCGTGAGGTCTCCACAGTACATCGATGTTGTCGCCAGTAGTCGGCGGAAGGTGCACGTGCCCGTGGACCTGGGTCCGGACCGCAGCGACGCACGGATGCACGCCAAGACCGTAGGATCCTACGCAGTGCCGTAGGGGACCGCACCGCCACTTCCCAGCAAATTAGGGACACTGTTGCTCCTGGAGTATCGGCGAGGACCATTCGCAACCGTCTCCATGAAGCTGGGCTACGGTCCCGCACACCGTTAGGCCGTCTTCCGCTCACGCCCCAACATCGTGCAGCCCGCCTCCAGTGGTGTCGCGACAGGCGTGAATGGAGGGACGAATGGAGACGTGTCGTCTTCAGCGATGAGAGTCGCTTCTGCCTTGGTGCCAATGATGGTCGTATGCGTGTTTGGCACCGTGCAGGTGAGCGCCACAATCAGGACTGCATACTACAGAGGCACACAGGGCCAACACCCGGCATCATGGTGTGGGGATCTCCTACACGGGCCGTACACCTCTGGTGATCATCGAGGGGACACTGAATAGTGCACGGTACATCCAAACCGTCATCGAACCCATCGTTCTACCATTCCTAGACCGGCAAGGGCAAGGGAACAGGACAATGCACGTCCGCATGTATCCCGTGCCACCCAACGTGCTCTAGAAGGTGTAAGTCAACTACCCTGGCCAGCAAGATCTCCGGATCTGTCCCCCATTGAGCATGTTTGGGACTGGATGCAGCGTCGTCTCACGCGGTCTGCACGTTCAGCACGAACGCTGGTCCAACTGAGGCGCCAGGTGGAAATGGCATGGCAAGCCGTTCCACAGGACTACATCCAGCATCTCTACGATCGTCTGCATGGGAGAATAGCAGCCTGCATTGCTGCGAAAGGTGGATATACACTGTACTAGTGCCGACATTGTGCATGCTCTATTGCCTTTGTCTATGTGCCTGTCGTTCTGTCAGTGTGATCATGTGATGTATCTGACCCCAGGAATGTGTCAATAAAGTTTCCCCTTCCTGGGACAATGAATTCACGGTGTTCTTATTTCAATTTCCAGGAGTGTATATTCATATATACGATGTTCAACCTGTCACGTGATACCTAATTGTGTTTGTAGACCACGGCAAAGTATGTGGATGAGTTCGTGAAAGGTGTGAAATTATAGCCACCTTACAGTGTTTAAGCAGTTAATTACGATACATACTCTATTTTTCGGAACCGAAGGAAATGAGTAGTTCAGATACCAGTTCACACCTTACTCACTTCCCTTCGCCAATGCGATCGGACTGTGACAGCATATTGACTGATGCTCTGTGCGCGATCTTGCGGGCCAGCCGGTGGCAGGTGACAACGCCCAGACGACGTGTCTGGCATGTTGTTTTTGTGCCCCTCCGTCCCTATATGCATTAACGATGGAAGAGTGACATTTACGTTTTGACGGCCTCGAGGAGCTAATCTTGGCTCGTAAATAGCTGCTGCGGGCAGCCACCTGTCCATACCTCAGCCAGCGACAGTTTCCTTGTATGGACTGAGGACAAGGTTTTCTCGCGGCAGAGGCCCGCGGACAAGATGCGGGAGCCCTGGCTAATATTCAGTAAATCTTGCAGATGAAAAGCGTCCCGCCATTGCCGCCGCTCATTAAATCAGCCCTGGCTCGTATCGTAAATCTCCTGCCCATTCACGCCACCTGCGACATTTCACTACTAGCTTAATCGGTGGGTGGCAGCCGCGTGACCTTGACTTGCAGCAAAGACCGATGGACCTATGGACCTTGTCCCGACTTTTACAGACTCCATCATCAGTTTCTGAATTTCAGATGTGTTCATTGCACTACCACATGGCGATTACATACGTGCATTCAATCATGCTAATTTGACAGATTTCTGTATCTCAGCTTTTTGTTTCAGATAGACAACGAACTTGTTGAGATTTGCGACTACTGAGACAATCAGGACATCACAGTGACAAAAGTTTATTGATGAGTCTGGTAAATTTCGACGAACTGCCAGAAACTTGTGCTAAGACGCATGGTTATGGATAATGTTATTCTAATGACGCTTCCCAATGAACTTTTAAAGAGATGCAAAGCGAAGTTGTTCATTTACGACATTTTATGCAATCAGCATCGTACGTTTCGTAGAAACAGATGAAGACTAGTACCAGGCAGTAGCAAAGTATTTGTATCGAAAGTGAACTGTGGCTAACAAAGGGAAGCCGCGACGTTCAGATCTCTGATTTACTTCAAATTTTGTGCACTTCAAATTAAATAGTCCATTAAGACAACATAATGTGCAAGCAGTAAGGTGTTCTACTTAGGCGCTTCCGAGAAAATCGCAAGAGATTTTACGCATCAGTGATGTACCTGTGTGAGCCTGGGCTGGCGGCGATCATGTGGTTAGCGTTCAAGCTTTGTAATCGGTGGGTCGCTGGATCAACTCCTACGTGTCCCTTTTCTTTATATTTTTTCAACATTACTCATTTTATTCCGTACATACTACATTTTAAAGGTAACATTAAGAAAATACACGTGTGTTTGTATGAAGTTTTATTGAATTGCCAATGTTATTTCACTGTTTATAATTTTTATTATTACAACAAATATTATGCAACGTTTATTTCTATAGGTGGGTTAAAAACTTAATCATGCATCTCCATTGTTAAATTTGATTGACAACGGAAGAGAAATTACTTCTCGTGAAGATGGTATTAAAATACCCTGAATCCTACATCGCCAATTTTCGGCATCGATATTTACAAAAATATTATGTTACACATGGTTTGCATCTACATTGTCGGAAGAAACAAAACTTTTTCACATTGTCAACAAGGTTTATTGTTTCTTAGGAAGCCCGAAGATTCCTTGTGCATGTAAGAAAATTGCATTCATTCGAAGTAGTGGATGCTGTTATAATTTTTATTCCGTGTGTGTATGAAAAATATCATTCAGCAACTTGTACTGTACGTCCGACGACAAATCGTGCATTACCCTCATATTGCGTCATATTGTAGCTCATTGTAGTATAGAATAAAGTCGATTACACCTTTATTTATCGATGTTTGGTTTGGATTTTCCAAGCCTGTCTCTCGTCCTTGAAACCTGTGTCTGTAGATCGAAACGTTCAGGTGCAAAGCAGTTTTTGGTACCTTACCCGATTACAGGTGTAAAGGATTAAGGAATTCACGACAGGCATATGTTTTAGGAAAACGTTATGCATTTATTCGCTCACTTGCAGGATTCGATCTAGTGACACAGCGATATATATATACACATGAAGGGGAGGGCGGGGAGGGTAGAGTGCGCAGGGGTCTAATCCAGGGCCTGGCGACACTGTCCCCTTCGCCATGGATGTATTAGCAATGGTCAGCGGAAATCAATAGCGGAGAAATTATGTATATATATTTTATTCATACTACACCTAAAATACGTGTAACTAGCGCCGCATCGTGCACTAAGTAAACAAAACAAATATTTTCGGGAGTATCCTATGCCGAGGTAACATACAGGGTGAAGAAAAATTAGCGCACCGCGATGCCTCTCATATTGTCAATACAAAAATGTCTTTCACAGCAATTAGTTCTGCTCGTGGTGCCGCAGTGGCGACGCCGGTTCACTTCCGATTCCCGTAGTTAAGTGCTGTCGGGCTCGGCTAACACTTGGATGGGTGACCATCCGGTCTGCCGAGCGCTGTTGGCAAGCTCGGTGCACTCAGCCCTTGTGAGGCAAACTGAGGAGGTACTTGATTGAGCTTCGTAAACTGGCATACGGCCGGGAGAGAGGTTTGCTGGCCACATGCCTGTCCACATCCGCATCCAGTGACGCCTGTGGGCTGAGGATGCTGCGGGGGCCGGCCGGTACAGTTGGGCCTTCATGGCCCGTTCGGGAGGAATCTTTCTTTCTTATTTTGGGCAGTAGATGGACGTTAAAGATCTGCTATGTGGCACATGTATCACATGTACGGTAACTACCTCTGTCAGCAGATATTTCAGTGCTGTCCATTTGTTGTAGTGGATTCTGTTTTGCGTTGGCATGCAGGAGGTCAATGGCTCGATTGTGGGCCGAGGCATATTACTTTTTATTTGCTAAAAGTAGTCTGTGTTGTATGGTATCTGCCGTCAAAATATGTGCAGTTACGTACTACGAATACAGAAATTGAAGTACAATCGTTTGCATTGGTCATCTTTTAAAGAAGCCTTTTGCGCATCGTGGATTCGCACCACTGCATCTACTACATTCCAAACCTGTTTTCTGTGTACCCTCGCTCAATGGTCCTATCGAAATTATTTGCGAAGCACTTTTCAAGCCCTACTGGGGACGTATGGCTCTAAAGGATTGTAATGGACCTGACCATGCCAAGAATAATTGTTAGTATTAATCGTTAGAACACACAAAATGAGCTTGGATTCAAGTAGATCTAGTTGTGCGACACAATTCGCGTTCACTCCATGCAAAAGGTTTCTTTAAAAGCTGACCAATAAAAACGATTATATTTGCATTTCTGTGTTCGTATACGTGACTGCAAATTGTAGAAGACCAACCGTAATCGCTGCATGACAGTTAAGACGCCAGATACCGTACCACGTAGACTACGTTTAGCAAATAAAAACAAGTAATCCACGACCCAGAATCGAACACTCGACCTCCTGGATGCCAACACAAAACGCTCTCCACTGCACCAACTGCTATTGCTACATCCTGACAGCGATAGCTGCCGTACGCGTTATTACAGTGTTGCAGATTGCCACTCTTTAACGTCCATTTACTGTCCGATACATGCCCAGGACGAAATTTTACGACAGACATTTTTGCATTGCCAGCATGTGTGGAATCGCGCTGCGAAGTCCGAGTGCACAAATTATTCCTCACCCTATGTAAGGGTAAACCGCTGCTCTCAGCTTGATCATCTTCGTATGTCATCACATATGTCAGATTATTCCTGCGATAATCGTTAGTGTTCTCGTCAGCTCAGTCAGTGGGTGTCCTCTTCCTCCTGCTGATGAGGCAGCTGCGTGGAGGATCGCGAAGGGCACTGAAACGCGGTAGTCACTGGAATTAAGGAAAACGTGAGGGGGGGGGGGGGGAGACCAATATAAATTCACAACCCGTTTATTTAACGATATGTAACCATAAATATTGTTCTTTTTTTACAAAATGAACAAATTTGCAAAATGAATAAGCCTTTTCAACAGAAATCAAAGCATCAAACGATATGACAATAATTACAAGACGGCCGGATCTGCAGCCCGCCCGTTATCGGGTGAAACATCGGTGTTTACTAGCACGCTGGACACAGTATGTCTTATTAAATGCTGTTCTCAACACATGAAAACTCTATAAGCACCATTGATGACAAGAGTGATTCAGTTACTCAAAACAGATGATGTAACTTTTCATTTGAAAGCTGTACGTCGAGAGATTTGGGGTTAAGATGGGCACCTCTGCTTGAAGGTTAAACAGATCAGCAAACAATATGACAATGATAAGGCTTAATTTAAAGCAACCAACCTCTTGATCACAATCGGCAACCAAGGTGCGATTGGATTCCAACCAGTCCCTTTTGAAAATCTTATTTTGACTAAAACTCTGATGACAGTTGGCAAAGTTAAATTGATTGTCAGTTATTAAGACCGCTCTGGAGGAACGTCTTAAAACATTACTTGTGAAAACTTATTACAAGAGAACTCACTCGGCGGAACCACAAGATCGAGCTAAAGTATATAAATAATGACGCGGTCTTTCAAACACAGAAACGCATAGCTTAGTACAACACGTTATTAGGATTATAACTAGTGCAATTACAATCAAAGGATTGGACCAGTCAGCCGGACGCTGTGGGCGAGCGGTTCTAGGCTCCTCAGTCCGGAGCCGCGCTGCTGTTGACGGTCACAAGTTCGAATGCTGCCTCGGGCATGGATGAGTGTTATATCCTTAGGTTAGTTAGGTTTAAGTAGTTCTAAGTTCTAGGGGACTGATGACCTTAGAAGTCCCATAGTGCTCAGAGCCATTCGAACCAATTGTTACGGCTGCATTTAAGACCAGGAACTAACTCATTAGAACATTTATGATCGGGTATAAACCAGAAAGGAAAGGCAATATAATAACGGGACAAATTTTCAAGTGACAACTAGTGTCTTAATACAATACTACGGCCTATATTTGCCACCAAAGAGCCGACCGAGTAAAACTCTGAGGGTAGGGTACAAACCAGAAAATAATAAGGAGGTCAGGTAGACAGCGACACAAATCGCCACCAGGATTACAGAACGTTCAGAAAGCAGTTCCATGGATCCACGGTGCTTTGCGGCAGTTACTGAGTGGTGACAGGTAGAAGAGTGCAGCCAGGCCACGAGCGGTCGTCCGACACGAATGTTGCCAACCAACAGACGGGATGTCGGTCTGCTGCTTGTAGTCGACGCTGCCCCCGCTGAAGTACTCGGGTATCTTTGCTGTGCTTAGGCCCTCCTTGCGTAGCTCGTGACTCGGCCGCTCGGACCTCGTGACCACCTCTTGTCGCGACGCTACCGCCAATCCCCAAGCTCCGTGCCTCCCTCTCTCGGGCCGCAAGGGGGATTTACTGGACTTTTGGAACTCCATATATATATCGGCATGCAAAGACCTTCTAAGCATACAACCCACAGATACCAAATCTAGATATTGGCAATGGGGCCGCAAGGGGGATAGTCGATCCTTGAGCTACTAGCACCAGATAGTCTACTAACTCAATGGCGCCAGGGCTCAGGTACTCCCCAAGTAATTAGAAAAGTATTTCCTGTACTTGGGGGTCCACACAATCGTGCAGTGACTTTCTTTAGGTCCATCGTGAAGATTTGTCTGATAGAACAAGAAACAGGAGTCAATTTAGAAGAGATAGGAGATTCAGTATTAGAATCAGAATTTAAAAGAGCATTGGAAGATCAAATAAAGAAAAAAGGATAGATAACATTCCATTAGGATTTCTAAAACAATTGGGGAAGTGGCAAAAAAAAAGACTATTCACGTAGGTGTGTAGGATGTATGAGTCTTGTGACATACAAACTGACTTTCGAAAAATATCATCCACAAAATTCCGACGACTGCAAGAGCTGACAAGTACGAGAATTATCGCACAGTCAGCTCAACAGCTCATGCGTCAAAGTTGCTGACAACGATAATATACAGAAGAATGAGAAAGAATATTGAGGATGTATTATTTGACGATCAGTTTGGCTCTAGGAAAGATAAAGGCACCAGAGAGGCAATTCTGACGTGGCGGTTGATAATAGAAAAATGAAGAGGAGCTAATAGAACACGTCGATCCCGAAAAAGCGTTCGGCTGTGTAAAATGGTGCAAGATGTTCGAAAATTTGAGAAAAACGAGGGTAAGCTATAGAGAGAAACGGTCAACATACAATATGTACGAGATCCAAGAGGGAATAATAAGAGTGGACGACCAAGAATAGAGTGCTCGGCTTAAAAAGGGTATAAGACAGGGATGTAGTCTTTCGCCCTTACTCCTCAATCTTTACAACGAAGAAGCAGTGATGGAAATAAAACAAAGCTTCAGAACTGGAATTAAAATTCGAGGTAAATGGGTATCAATGATATGATCCACTGATGACATTGCTATTCTGAGTGAAAGTGAAGAAGAATTACATAATCTGCTGAATGGAATGATCAATCTAATGAGTACAGAACATGCATTGAGAGTCAATTGAAGAAAGATAAAAGTAATGAAAAGTAGTATAAATGAGAACAGCGAAAAACTTAGCATCAGGATTGATGGTCACGAAGTTACGGAATTCTGATAATGAGGCAGCAAAATAACCAATGGCGGACGGAGCAAGGAGCACATCAAAAGCAGACTAGCACTGACAAAAAGAGCATTCCTGGACAAAATAAGTCTACTAGTATCAAACATAGGCCTTAATTTGAGGAAAAAATTCTGAGAACGTAGGTTTGGAGCACAGTACTGTATGATAGTAAAACAAGGACTGAGGAAAAACCGGAACAGAAGAGAATCTAAGCATGTGAGATGTGGTGCTACAGACGAATGTTGAAAATTCGTTGGATTAACAAGGTAAGGAATGAGGAAGGAATATGTGGAAAACACTGACAAGCAGAAGGGACAGGAAGATAGGTCATCTGTTAAGACATCAGGGAACGACTTCCATGGTACTAGAGGGAGCTGTAGAGGGCAAACACCGTAGAGGAATACAGAGTTTGGAATACATCCAGCAAATTATTGAGCACGTTGGTTGCAAGTGCTACTCCGAGATGAAGAGTTTGGCACAGGAGAGGAATTCGTGGCGGGTCACGTAAAACCACTCAGAAGACTGATGACTCAAAAAAGAAAGTTCTTTGTGTGTCCAGTGGAACTGTGCCGCAAAGCAATCTTGAGAGTCATGTCAATGTCGTCAGGTTGGAACGTTGAGCAGAATAAAATCATGCGTAATAGTCGAAGAAGGTTGCATCAGTACCGCGTTACGTGGGGAGACGACGGCTCTACGCAGTGCTCATGGCCTGTATCAGCGTCCTTCGTCGCACTTTCCGTTTTCGAATGACGTGGTAAATGGCGGGTCGTTCCATTTCTATTCATCATGTGTTCGTGGTCGGGCGATCGTTCCATCGAAGGGCTCGCCCATATGGGCGACGATCTGTGCCTTCACACGGTGTACAGCTGTCTGTCGTTCCGGCGAAGGACGGTAAAACAATATCGAGGGTGCACCACCTCCAAGCAGCGGTCTCACGACTGTATGTACTCGAGGTTCTTCATATGTCCGGCTTAGCGCAGTTCCGTTACCAACTGGTCGATGAAGGTTACGGTGGGTGGCGGCGGACAATCCAGTGAAGCGAGATGAGCGAGGTTTAACTTCCAGAGATGTCGGCGGTACCACACCCGCTGTTGACGAAAGTTGACGGCTCATATATAGGCGTCGTGACCAGGAAAGGCTACAGGCCACACCTCCGCATCGCTCACTGTAGCCACGAGAGAATGTGAGAAGGAGAATGTGAGAAGTAAATTCTATCAGTGCGTCTAGAGGAGTAACTCGTGAAATGAATGACTCCCAGCCGATTTACATTTAGATCGCTGATGAGGTTCCAAGTTCGGACCACGGTGAATGCTGTGGCAGCTGGCGTGGGTGCCTTTGAAATCGCCATCTAACACCAGGCCGTTGTGCCTGCCCTGAAAAGACGGTGTTACTCCTTCCGCGAAGGTGAGCAATTGTTCACGATGGCGATTCGTTCCGGAAGGGGCGTATAAACGTAAACTGCACACCATGCATAATTACAGCCATTCTTCTAGGTCTGGGAGACAACGTTATTCTCCGCCTAGAGGCCCTCCGCGAAGAGAACTGCGACACCATTGTTAGTTGGCGAAGCTTGGGACACACAAGCCGTATAACCATACATATCCGGAAAATCGTCGAGAAGACCTCTTTGAGAAAGACAGTGTCAATGTCTGCTGCACTGAGCATGTCTTAGAGCAGTGACAACTTCGTGTGTCTCCGAAAGCTAAGCGATACGTTTGTAGAACTTCCCGCCATCAGTGCCACCGAAAATGTTGTGCCCTGCAATCTGCAGTCCGGGCCATCGTCTGCTGCTACTCTGGAGTGGCCGAGGTGAGGGAGGAGACAGCCAGCCCTATTCTCATCCACCAAAGTGGGGATAGAATCTTCTTCAATGCCGTCGGCCCAAGGTCTGTAAGTTAACTGTGGATGCTGTAGGGGACTTGTGAGCTGGGTGGCCACGGTTGAATTAGCAGCTGTCTCCTGCTACGTACCGGTGATGGGCGCTGTTCATGTGATCTGCCTGCTCGAGAGAGCGGAAACAGTTGTGCCGAAGTCAGGGGAAGCAACAAGTGAGGGAGACCGTGTGTCATCCATGTTTCCTGTCTCGTCGGCTTCCGGTCGTCAACTGGAGACGATCTCCACAGGAGGCAGCTGTCTGAGGGTGTATGAAGCTGCTTCTTTACTCAGTGACCTCTATTTCCGAACGAGGATTTCTGCGCAGAAAGTGCAGTGGTTTCTGCATCACATCCCCCTCAGAGAGAAAAGGAGAGATCGGCATAACCCTGGTATCAAGTCAAATTCCCTCGCCAGAATCTCCCTGTGGAGTCGATGGGCGACGTCCTTCACTCTGCACTAGCTATGTTAGCTGTGTTACAGTGTCGGTCAGTATTGGACGTGCTAAGTGTGTCCGATCTGATGTTCCCAGTCTTCCAAGTAGCTCGGCGTCTTCCATGACGGTCGATCATGTTACCCCTGAGTAACTAAGGGAGAGGGCCGCTGTTGCAAGAGTTTGCGTCACTTTACCTAACAGGATTTGTGTGAGCCAACGTTGAAAACACAGTAACCATTGATGACCCTCATGACCACAACGGGAGCAAGTACATGGCTATCCACTGTACATCACTATAGCTCGATATCCGCCTATGACTAGGTAGGACGGCACGTGTTTAGTTAGTTCAACTATTGTCACATGCCGTTGAAAACTGGATATCTCTCGAAGATGTTTCATTTGTCATCTATGCGGCTAATTACCGTCCCATACAGTCGGCAAGCCATGGTGATTGCGTCTATTGGCACTTTGAACACTAGTTCAAAGCTCAAAGGCTTGTAGTGTGCGTAATCGTAGCCCTGCGTGAGCAGTGGTAACTGCTTCTATGTGGACTTGAGAGAGTTCCCACATCTGCTCACATGTCGTGTCATTGACCACCGTGATACCGACGATGTGCTGTGGTGCTATTTGAACTTTGTCATGAAGTTCGTGAACACACTTGAGTACGAGCTGCGGCGAGGAAGTAAACAATGCTACCTCACCACCCTGCGCATGGGACACAAAGAAGACGTTCTCGACACTCACCCGCCGAAGGCAAACTGCGGGCTTAAACGCTAACCACAAGACCACCACCATCTCGTGCTCAGGTTCGCAATGCATCGGTATATCACTGACGCATTAAACAACTCTTGCGATTTTCTCGAAAGTGCCTAAGTATAAAGCCTTACTAGTTACACATTATGGTGTCGTAAATGGCTCTGAGCACTATGGGACTTAACTTCTGAGGTCATCAGTCCCCTAGAACTTAGAAATACTTAAACCTAACTAACCTAAGGACATCGTACACATCCATGCCCGAGACAGGATTCGAACATGCGACCGTAGCGGTCGCGCGGTTCCAGGCTGAAGCGCCTAGAACCGCTCGGACACACCGGCCGGATGTCGTAATCGACTACTAAAAGTTTGAAATAAATCTGCTCAACTTGTCAGACACAAACGAAGCTGAGAGAAGTTCATTTTAGTCATCTACTTAATTGTTTATTTATCTAAAGATCAGCTGACAATATTATTGGACAAGCCGGCTTACAACAACGATAAAACGTAACGAAGATTAGTAATCACGCAGGTGCATAGTTAATTCAAAAACTACATTTCTAGTATGTATTCGCATATCAAGTCACTGCACACATTGCGCTCACTATACACACAGCACACAAATCATTTTGGCTCACATCAGACCATGGTTATAGCCCTGCTTGTCTATTACACTGATTGTATGTACACAGTAGTCTGTTTGAAAACCTGAGTCAACGCTCTCCGTAATGAGATCATGGGGATGAAATAAGGTTGGAATCTTCCATAATAGGTCTTGTGCATGCCATTTTACTAACATGTGTTAAACAACTTTGAAAGCATATCGTGAAATGACTGACATTTGCTTTAATTTTTTCCTACCTAACATTTTCCTTACCGTCTCGTGCTTTGCATTATTTAAATAATTCTTCATTATGCGTTTTGTGTTATTTGAAGGGTATGCTTTTGCTGCATTTCCACACATGTTGGTTTTACATCACTCTTTCCTTTCCGTGAGGAATTTTTTGCTCACTTTGATTCGCTGGAAGAAAATACCCTTCTGAGTTATTTGTTTAATGTTTTTCGGTGCTTGTAAAGTCTGGCTCTTGTTCCGCGATCATGAACAGAGCTCTTAATGCAGTAACTAGTAACGTATTTCATCATGTCCGTAGTGGTACAGCTATAGCTCCCCCAAGAACGAGGTGGCGCTGTCGTTGGCACTCTGGACCACGATCCAAACCCACGTCTGGCCATCCAGGTTTAGGTTTTCTGTGATTTCCCTAAATCGCTTCAAGCAAATATCAGAACCGTTTCTTTGAAAGGGCTCGGCCGATTTCTTTCCTCATCCTTAAAATCGTCTTAGCTTGTGCTCCGTATCTAATGACCTGGATGTTGACGGATATTGAACCCTAATCTTTTTTTTGTAACTCGCAACTCTTTAAACAGAATTTTACAGTGAGTTGCAATATTGATTCATTATTTATGTTACCCTTTGCGTACAATTAACATTGTGATAATATTTTGTACACTTGGTTCCCAAAAAATTGAGAACTTTCCTAAAGATTGAGTGTACGTAGGAAAATGTAGCTGCAGGACATTTACTGTTATACACTAATGACAGGACTTCACGGGGTATTACGGGATGATACTATCTCTACTAGTGTCTTGATGTCTCCATTTCGGTTAAACAGAGTCAACATTCGTTCCCAAAAATACTGTATTTGGCACATTTACTGCAAAAGAATTACTTTCCTCTTGAAATTGTAATTCATAATTTTTCCTTTTTATGTTCAGCGTTAGTTTATCCCTGAGGTTTTCCTTTGCTTTTCCTAGTAGAAATTCTGGTGTTTTGTCCGTACCTACAACGTTACTACCAACCGCAAAGACAATTTTCCCCGTACCCAACATTATTTGGAAAGTGACTGATGTATAACAAGAACAACAACGTTCCTTCGTTGCTAACTTTAGGAACTCCTATATCTAAATATTGTGGGTGTGAAAAATATTTTACAAAAAGGTCGCTTCATTTCTAGCCTGAAGTCTATATTCTTCGGTAGAGTGCGGTAGCGTTCTCGCTTCCCGCGCCCGGGTTCTCGGGTTCGATTCCCGGCGGGGTCAGGGATTTTCTCTGCCTCGCGATGACTGGGTGTTGTGTGATGTCCTTAGGTTAGGGGACTGATGACCATAGATGTTAAGTCCCATAGAGCTATTTGAACCATTTGATCTTCGGGAGAGTATTATGTTTAACAGTCTCAAAGGCATTGAACAGATCTAAAAACATTCCTGTTATTTCCGTTAAGGACTTACAATTGTCCATTGAGTGAAATAGACTACCACTTTGATACCGCGTATACCCAATTGCGCTCCGTTGAGATGGTGTTTTATGTAGTTCATATGTCAATTCGTTTATAATGCGTGCTGGTAGAAAAATGTTAGACGAGCAGTGTGGAAATTGCTTCTAGACGCACATATCCACTACTGCACAGGTAAGTAAACTTCGTGACAGTGCATGCAATTTGCGTTTATCTTCCGCTGTGTTTACACGTTTTTGCTTGGATGCAGGTGCTAGTTTGTCCGTTGATGCATATTTATGCCAACATAAAAAATAAGAAAAATAAGGGACCAGTGCAGAAATGCTGCTGACGCACATGTATATTCAAGTAAGTCTGTTTTAATGACTTTGCATGAAATTTATTTTATGCCCCGATAAACTGTTATGGTTTTGACGTTATAATTGACATGTTGCTTAACACCTGCATACATTCGACGTATATTTCTGGCGTTTTATGTATCAGCTGGCAATGTCTTAAAAACTGAATGCGATCTGTAGTGAATGATAAAAAATTTTCCTTTTTTCACTAAATATTTGCAGCTTCAATGGAATCGTGGATTAAACACTAACAAGGAGATGACATATGTTCAAGTAATTCCTTTGAGTGCTTTTTACATTTTATTCTATAACTGGCGATGATGATAGCAGAGAGAGAGACTTTTTAATTTCTAAGTCATTTACGTGATCCTTGTTTTACTCTGGAAGGTTAACTGAACGAAAGGACTCATTTATTATGTAGTGATTCAATACCATTTAGTACTCGATCAATGATCGAGAGATGTGGCGTGGTTGTAAGACCCTGGACTCGCGTTGGGGAAGGAGCGGTGTTCAGGTACAAGAGCGGACGGCCAGATTTAAGTTTCCGTAGTTCCACTGAATCGTTTAAAGCAAATGACGAAAGGTTCCTTCGCAAAAAGCACGTCCTACATCCTTTCCATCGTCCCTAACTCCCAGCGAATTCTCTGTTTCCAGTGGAAACTGTCTCTATGGGACTGCAAACTACACTCCTGGAAATTGAAATAAGAACACCGTGAATTCATTGTCCCAGGAAGGGGAAACTTCATTGACACATTCCTGGGGTCAGATACATCACATGATCACACTGACAGAACCACAGGCACATAGACACAGGCAACAGAGCATGCACAATGTCGGCACTAGTACAGTGTATATCCACCTTTCGCAGCAATGCAGGCTGCTATTCTCCCATGGAGACGATCGTAGAGATGCTGGATGTAGTCCTGTGGAACGGCTTGCCATGCCATTTCCACCTGGCGCCTCAGTTGGACCAGCGTTCGTGCTGGACGTGCAGACCGCGTGAGACGACGCTTCATCCAGTCCCAAACATGCTCAATGGGGGACAGATCCGGAGATCTAGCTGGCCAGGGTAGTTGACTTACACCTTCTAGAGCACGTTGGGTGGCACGGGATACATGCGGACGTGCATTGTCCTGTTCGAACAGCAAGTTCCCTTGCCGGTCTAGGAATGGTAGAACGATGGGTTCGATGACGGTTTGGATGTACCGTGCACTATTCAATGTCCCCTCGACGATCACCAGAGGTGTACGGCCAGTGTAGGAGATTGCTCCCCACACCATGATGCCGGGTGTTGGCCCTGTGTGCCTCGGTCGTATGCAGTCCTGATTGTGGCGCTCACCTGCACGGCGCCAAACACGCATACGACCATCATTGGCACCAAGGCAGAAGCGACTCTCATCGCTGAAGACGACACGTCTCCATTCGTCCCTCCATTCACGCCTGTCGCGACACCACTGGAGGCGGGCTGCACGATGTTGGGGCATGAGCGGAAGACGGCCTAACGGTGTGCGGGACCGTAGCCCAGCTTCATGGAGACGGTTGCGAATGGTCCTCGCCGATACCCCAGGAGCAACAGTGTCCCTAATTTGCTGGGAAGTGGCGGTGCGGTCCCCTACGGCACTGCGTAGGATCCTACGGTCTTGGCGTGCATCCGTGCGTCGCTGCGGTCCGGTCCCAGGTCGACGGGCATGTGCACCTTCCGCCGACCACTGGCGACAACATCGATGTACTGTGGAGACCTCACGCCCCACGTGTTGAGCAATTCGGCGGTACGTCCACCCAGCCTCCCGCATGCCCACTATACGCCCTCGCTCAAAGTCCGTCAACTGGACATACGGTTCACGTCCACGCTGTCGCGGCATGCTACCAGTGTTAAAGACTGTGATGGAGCTCCGTATGCCACGGCTAACTGGCTGACACTGACGGCAGCGGTGCACAAATGCTGCGCAGCTAGCGCCATTTGACGGCCAACACCGCGGTTCCTGGTATGTCCGCTGTGCCGTGCGTGTTATCATTGCTTGTACAGCCCTCTCGCAGTGTCCGGAGCAAGTATGGTGGGTCTGACACACCGGTGTCAATGTGTTCTTTTTTCCATTTCCAGGAGTGTATAATCTTCCTTTCTTTTCTTCTAAATTTAAACGTAGTAGTGTGAGCTCGAAACTGTGTGATTATGGAATGTATATGATTTGCTAGGTGCTTTACCCAACTTGTCAATCCTTCTTCGTGTCTGCAGTCAATTGTGCAACGTGAAACCAAAGATTTTAAGGTAGTAGCTGTTGTTTTGAGTTGCTGCGAATTTCATGCCTATTAGCTATCCTCTAGACTTATCTTGTTAGTACTACTGTACTCTGATAAATGTGAAAATGATTTGTAGAGGTTCAGATTTTGTGTCGTCTTTGCGTAAGAGAGACTCATCACGCAGTATACATCGCTCTGCAATTTAGACGCACTGTTGAGTCATAACTCCATTGTGGAGACAAAAGCTCTGGGTAGCCACTGCTATCGATTAATGTTGTTGACAGACGAACTAAATCTCTCCCTCCTTCATTTGGCACCTAGCGTTGGTAATGGCCTGCTTCAAACCGTTGAAGGCATGCTACTTTGCCATCTTGGATTTTACACTTAGGGCAAATGCGCTATGTTCGTCATCTTGAATTTCTCAAACTCCCCACCACGTTTTTAATTTTGTGCAATTTTATACACACCACAATCAGCCT
The DNA here is from genome assembly GCF_023897955.1 of Schistocerca gregaria. NCBI lineage: Eukaryota > Metazoa > Arthropoda > Insecta > Orthoptera > Acrididae > Schistocerca > Schistocerca gregaria. The sequence continues at coordinate 741,133,427 of NC_064920.1, read as the reverse complement.
GTGACATCAGAGTCTTGGGCGAGGGAATCTGGGAATGTTATACAGTGACACCATCGAATATGTTCCTGAAAATGTGGTAACAATGTAAAGTGACGTGAAATTCTTATAGACCTACAACTGGCATCCTTGTCACAGAAGGAAAGCTGGAGAGAGCATGCACCAAAATCAGCCACATAGCGCCCTCACTGGCCCATTTAAATCAACATGAACTTTGTCTCATGGGTAGTGTGGGTCCGACCATCACAGGGAAAACTATGACACGGTCATCCGGTTTAGGGAAAAATCAAGACAGGGGCAGCACACATGGTTAATTACAGCACAGATTCTGTGCCAAAGCTGCTGAGCTGATGTCTTTACGCGATTCATCCTCCAGTGTGAGTTATGAAGCAATTCGAGGATGATGACCTGGTAAAAAATGGAAATGAGCGTTTGGCGTCGTTGGCCGGGAGGCCCCTGGCGGGGCAGGTTCGGTCGCCTTGGTGCAGGTCTTCTTACATTCGACGCCACAGTGGGCGACCTGAGCACCGTATGGGATGAAATGATGATGAAGACAACACAACACCCAGTCCCTGAGCGAAGAAAATCCCCGACCCAGCCGGGAATCGAATCCGGGCCAGTAGGACGGCAATCTGTCACGCTTAACACTGTTCTTATCTCATTTTAGTTCTACATTGTTGGTTGAATTTGTTCGTGGTGGATGTCCGATGACACCAGTGCAGGTTGCTCGTTGATCCATTCACTCAGTTTTTTTTTTTTATTACAGAGGGTAGCTAAACCCTCTGACACGCTTGACTAACGTGCCGGCAACCACTCCAGCTATCGGGGCGGACATGATGACCTGGTGTTCAGTGTTAACTGAGACTGAGGTGAAGATTCCGTTTGTTGCATTGAACCTTTGCTGAATTGCAAAATATTTACAAAATTAGAGGTCTGTTTGTTTTGGTATATGTCCTGCACCATTAACAGAACTTCCTGACAGTAGCGGGTCACAGGATGTTGCTTTGACACCCCCATGTGCCGTTAGCGGATACTTATACAATGTTGTGGTCGAATGTAAAACAAACCATTTCATGATGAGGGAACTTGGTGTTTTCGCCAATGGGAAGGTTAGATACGGCGTGTGCAATAGCATAGTGGGTTATTGGGTATGTAAGGGATTTCATAGTTTTAATTTCGTAAAAACAATACCCCTGATGCAGGTGGAGTTTTGTCTTTTCTGAGAGCTTGGAGCTATGTGCGAAGAGGGACATTAATACTGTGTGCTCAGTTAAGAGGTGGACTTTGCTGCCAGACAAATAAATAAATGTACCTGATTCAGCATGAACATTCTCATTCATGCCTCTTTTTCAATCTGTGTAGTTTATCTGCATTGTGCTAATGTTTAAAAAGTGTAGGCACTCTGTCTTTCCGATGTATCTCACATTTTATGGGACAATGTCGCCCCGATCCCACACTGTTATGCATCCATTGCAAGTATCAACTGCAAGCCTGGTGGTTAGTGTACCAGGCTTTGTGCTATTTTTACGCAATCCTTAAGAATTTGAGAAGCTTGTTGACATGCCACCACACACACTAATTTTGTACCTTTTTGCATAGCTGATTTAGTTGGTATAAAACTTACACTTTTTGGAGTAAAAAGTTGGCGTATATGATTTTTTGGGGGAAAAAGTGCAGAAAGAGCAGTTCTTATAGACTAGTGCTCGCAGGAAGCATTTTTATCCCACTGATGAGAGCACATATGGGTGAGTTACATTTGTAGCTGAGAATTGTACCAGGTATTTAACTCTGGGGAGGGGTGGGGGAGAGAGTAGAGGAGCTTCATTTGACTATCTCACAATGTAGTCCATTTACTGAGAACAGTTTGAAAAGAAACTAAAGGTCCCTAAGATGTCTCGTATGTGTCGCCTCCGCTACGATAATATCGCATAAGCGAAAGGATCGTCTAAGTGATGAAGATATCTGTACTCAATATATTGGAGGAATGTTCGACGATGCTGGACATACGCAGATGTGGCTGGAGATTTATGTAATGCAACCCACGAACAGTGTCAAACTTGATCGTTTGGGTGGTCCAGGTGTTATGGTGTGGGGAGGCACAATGTCGCATGAAACTACACACCTCAAAATCTTTGAGCATGGTTCACTAGCAGATCAGCATTGTTCTGAAACTGCACTCCTTCCCCATTTTCGTCTTTTCAGGGGACAACTCGATAATGACTTCATTTTTATGGACGACAATGCCTAAATGCATCGAACTGTGCTGGTGGAGGAGTTCTTGGAACGAGAGGGAAATCGACGAATGGACTGGCCTGCCCATTTCCCCAACTTTAATACCATCGAGTATGTGGAGGATACGTTGGGGAGAGGTACTTCTGCACGTCGTCACGCACCAGAGCCCATTAGCGGTTGTCAACGTCGCTGGTGAATGAATGGAACGCTCTACTGCAAGAACTCCTTACCACTCTAGTGACTAGCATGAGAGCAAGTTGCAGAGCATGCATTGCCGTTACCACACAGGGCCCTATGACCCGTGTCGCACCTTTTGCAATGTTCAGGGAACCACAAAAAATAGTGATGACTTTAGTGTAGGTATTATATTTGAATAGAAGTGTCATTTCTGTTCGTCTCATTGCGTATTTCTTGCAGTTAACTTCTGTACTACACTGAAGCGCTTCTCTCTATGTATGGTCCAAGTTTCATCGATCAATGCTGCTTGATAGTGACACATCATGCGAAAGTTACTTTAGTTTTACACAGCAATTCGTTTTCCAGGACAGTTTTAACTTACCCCCGCATATAACGTAGTATCCATGCACTAGTGCGCTTTCGGTTAGGAAAACCAGTGGAAATATTGAAACATTGACAACATCCACTCTAGGAGAAGTCGTGGGATTGGCCAAAGCCCCACTCGGCGTCTGAAGCAGAATCCACGAACACTTAGCGATGTGCAACATGCGACACATTTGTGACGTATTGCTCCTAAGATTTCATCGGAAACGTTTATTGGTAGACCTCAGTTAATCCCAACTTAAAAAAAGATCATTAGTCTGACTTTTACCTGTGATACAGGATTTACAGATTAAACTTCTCATTACGCCTACGCCACTAATAAATGCCTTGTAATAATCCAATTAAGATATGTTGATAATTTTTACTTTTGGACCTCCGACTACAACTGAATGAGACACCATTTCGTACCAAATGCGTTTCGCCTCTACTCTTGCAAGGCGTCATGTTGTTGTTTGGTTCCATTTTTGAAGCTGTTCATGTTCTTATAATTGCCATTTGGGATTTTGTTTTCCAAACTTCCCAGCACTAGGAACTGAACCCTTATGTTAATGTTAGGCTTGACATCAAAACAACTGTTCAGTTCCTAGTGCAGTTTTAGTCAAACGGTCCAAAAGTAAAAATTGTGAACATACATTAATATTAAACGCAACTGAGGACGACAGGACTGCAAACGTTAATCAAATTACTTTCAGAGAGACGTGTAGATACGATCGCTGGAATGGACAACGTGTATCATAACAGTGACAGTTCATATAAACCATCCAGCCAACTCCTAACAACTTTTCTCGATCATCTCCACAAAGACAAGTCAGTTCAAAGACAGATGAGCAAATAACATAAAAACATTAGTCTTCAAGTTCCTATGAGCGCAAATGTAGCTTACTACCTTCAGTTAGACCTTAGCATGCCTAACTTGTTCATTAAACTCCATTTACAGCAAGTTAGTATATCCACTCTTAGATAAAATGCCACTTGCGTTTACTACACCTACACAGAAAACCAGAAAAAAACTGAACAGAATTCACATCCACTAATCGGAACACATTTCGGATTTTGTAATCTTTCCGTAAGTGATAAGTAGCTATTAATAACAAAGAGTTTCTGTCCTCAGGCTTTAGAAAGTTAAACACTTCGAAACACTAACCCATCCGAGGCAGCTCATGACACCCCTCCAGCATCCCATGAGAACTGCCAATTAATGTTTCCTTTTACGAACCCCAAAACCACTGAAACCGTTTCAACATTCACGTCTCCAAAGATTTTCAGGCACTTTCGTTGTCTGTATTCTTTTGTTTGTATCCTTGCTTTCCTCTGCAAAATACTGCTTCCAGCAAGGACATCCGTTGCTGGACAAAACCTGGCTGGCTTCAGAGGAAAGCCATTGGCCCTTAAGCCAGCACAGTACACCTCATTTAGGATTATGGAAGGATGAACCCATCATCTCCAGGACGGACACTGCTACCTTCCCCGAGGTTACAGGGCGTTCACAATAGCCGAAGACGCAGCACACCGACTCAGCAGTTAAAGATATGTTACAACATGTAATGAATAAACCGGGATTTGTACTCGACTGAATGTCTCGTGTAGACTTTTAAAACTAGGGTACCATAGAGTACGGTAGATTTCCTAGTAGCTTTGTTCCGTTAATGTTTTATCCAAGTTACCTGTACGTTAGGTGTGTTACATATCTATTGCGAGTTACTTCATAACGATAGCTTTCTTTATGTACGCGATGAATGACTTTATAGGTTCCCCTAAAAACTATAATCGATAAATCATGTGCTAACTGAGTGAACGTATATGAAAGTCTGAGTTGCCTAAAGGAAATTTTTGTTCTACATAGTTACCCTCCTGTCTGCTACTTAAAAGTATTTGTAGCAAAATTGCAAAAAAGTGGCCCAGATGGCTCTGAACACTATGGGACTTAACATAAGAGGTCATCAGTCCCCTAGACTTAGAACTACTTGTACCTAACTAACCTAAGAACATCACACCCATCTATGCCCGAGGCAGGATTCGAACCTGCCACCGTAGCAGCAGCGCGTTCCAGACTAAAACAAGAACACATTTAGAGCTTTTCAACACCTCCATAGATATGTGAGTTATTTCATAGTATGTCATATCTAATTTACAGTCTGTATATGTTTTGGTTTTCAGTAGCAGGTTGTGCTGCGAACTATGTAGAAATACAAATATGATTCATAACTTTCAGAGAATATGAAAGTCTAGTCCGCCTAGAAAAATTGCAGTTATCAAGGTTTTATTCGAATAGTATTGATATATAAAATGAAAGAGGGATGTCGCAGTAAAATGAAGAAAAATATACAGATTTCTCATATAGCCCTAGAATACGAAATTTCTCTACGAAGAGGTAAAATTTTAAAAAAATCTGCAAAATGAATATATATCTAATGTAGCTTCAACACTTCATCCAACTTACGAAAGACATGTTTCTGTTATTCACAAACAACTTTCCCATTTATTAGTAATGACAGAAAACTCTTGCCTTAGCTCATGATGAAGAATGTTCTATTGAGAACAAAATAGCAACAATAATTATATATTTTTTTACAATGTGATTGTGCATATGAACTGTACTTGCATCAGAAATAATTTCTTTGGTTACATAAAGTTACGCGACCAAATAATGTTAATTTATGTTCTGCAAGGAGGTAAAGTATTCACTGGACCAACACTGAATGATGTGAGTCCTACGTGCAAAACAAACAGCCAAACAAATAAAAAAACGAAGAGTAGTCGTCGGCTCCAAGTTTCTCTTCTCTCCCTACCAATACGACCGGTAATCCTATCATCTACTAAGTCATTTATGTAGTGTATCACACTGCCGAACCGACTCCAGTCCTGGGACTTAAAGAGCGCTCCAGCTCGTTCACTTCCACAAGGATGAGCAGTGTGAGTAATTCGTTATACGTAAGACGATTGTTTACAGAGAGCTGACATGTCTTGGGCAGAAGCTGCCGCGAGTTGCTGTGACGGCAGAGCATAGCAGGCGGCGGCATGGGGGCGGCTGTGGAGGCGGCGGCGGCGGCACCGCCCGAGGCTGTGCCCGCGGCGGCTCTCTGCAGGGCGGCGGCGCGCCTCCCCCGCCCCGCCACCCCCGCTGCTCGAGACGCCAGCCGGGGGCGCAGCCAGCGAGGCGCCTGCATCTCTGCTCGACTCCCAGCCCCGCCACACACCCTGCTGCACTCCTTTGCGCCATGCAACCGCATCATTACGACCGTCTTACTGGATGTGAAAACCGGCCGTTGTGACCGAGCGGTTCTATGCGCTTCAGTCCGGAACCACGCTGCGGTTACGGTGGCAGGTTCGAATCCTGTCTCGGACAAGGATGTGTGTGATGTCCTTAGGTTAGTTATAAGTCTAGTGGACTGATGACATCTGATGTTAAGTGCCATAGTGCTCAGAGCCATTTGAATCATTTGAAGCGGATGTGACGTCTACTAATGCACACTGGCGATATCAGTAAGAGTACACCGGATGTAACGGGTACAATGGCAGTTATTTCTATTGGTGTCTGAGGATGTTATACAGTGCTATATTACATCAGTATTAACGTCGTTTTCAGACTAATAATTATAACTATTACATATCGTATGTAAGACGTGGGATTTAGGGGGGAGGAGGGGGGGGGGGAAGGAAAATGTGTGGACGGGGCCTTCCTCAGTTACCCTTGGTTGCTCAGTAAACAGTAATTTTTAAAAATCAACCATTTAAGAAAAAATTAACTGCAACACAAGCTACACCGACGGCTGAAGGGGCCTTGTTAAGAAAGAATTCAAAATTATTTGTCGGCTGAAGGCCACGAGCAGTACTTCAGAACAATTAGCGGCTGAAGGCCTGGATTACAAGTGAGGAAGACAACTACACGTTGAAAATACCAAAATAATTTTTCAAACAACCAAATCAAAAAAGATTCACTATAACATGAGCTACTGACGGGTGAAGGCCTTATTAAGAAGAATTAAAACTGTTTGTCTGCTGAAGGCCACAAGCTAAGAGAATATTTTAAACAAAATATTATTTTTCAAATAATAGACACAATCAGACTAAATAAAGAAGGGAGTGATCCACAGACAGTGCTCCAAGGATCGACCTGGAAAGTACCTCAAATTTAAGTGAGCTGAGTCAGGCAGCCCAGTGTTATACTCACTTAACACGATGGCAACTCAAACCAGTCACAGTTAAACGCAAGACCAACACTCGCAAAATCTACCTAACGTCCGATGCCCAATACCAACACTCTCGCAAAATGTACCTAACGTCAGATGGCCAATAGACGATAGAATAACCCATGCCAGGTAGACGGGCGGACTACACTCTTGACATCGTAAAACGACAAACATTATATAAGAGAACATATTCAAACGCAAGAATAATCCGAGGTAATCACAACAAGTTGCCTCCACGGATCAAGTATGCAGACAGCGTTAAAGTGACTGCTCATTCAAAACCACACTAGATACACACGGATCGACAAACAACTCAAACAATATTAAAGCCAGTCACTGTGGAGCAACAAGGACGAATTACAACTCGACACAAACACAGAGAACACAGACGCCGTCGGAAGACCAAATACATGTCGTTCGTTGAGAAGATCGACCGAACGACAAACCAACGGTCGCTCTCGATCAAGTCAGGCAAGGCAAACGTCCTAGTATGAATCGCCAACTAACAGCTTGTTAGCAAGAGGTCACTTCGGTGGACGCACACACACACACAATGATGGCGGTTTCACTACTAAGATTTAACGATCCATTCAACTTAAACTAGCTGAAGCCGGTCCTTGGCGTAGTAGTGCACTCTCGCGACCACATCCTTCCATCGATCAGTGCCTGTATTGCCAGATGTCCCGGCGAGTCCTGGGGCTGTTCGGACCTCACTGGTCCTCCGGACCTCATGGTCCTCCGTTTCAACCAAACTCCGACGCACGACGATCTGGAAATACTAGAGGTCGCTCCAAAGATAGTACCACAGTACTCGATATCGATAAACGCCGCTGCTGCCACTCGCGGACAGAGAAAGCGAGCAAACGAAGTGGCGCCAGTGAACGCACTAAGAAAACGAGAGGTCACAATCCGAATACACGACGCCAACCTGTCAACGGCACAAACGCGAGCCGGAGTACGGCTCAGTATGTTTTCAGGTTGGAGAGTACCTCCAAGAACATGCGGCAAGAGCACGTCATTAATGGTGATTTTTCCCTGGGCATCGGGTGAGGTGCTGAAGTCTGGACACATGGGCGCAAAACGGTTAGTCTTTACCGACAGGAGTAGTCCACTTAGTGCTGCAGTTATGCCCAAGCAGGTCATAAATTTTCTGACATGCTTGTGGAAGAATTGTTCTATGCAGTGGACAATCAACGAACACACTGATGTGTACATATTAAGATACCACATACACAAATATCTGCAACCATACCCAGCACATCTTATATACTCACATACGACAAAAATGGCAGTCACATCTTTGAAAGAGAGCTGTAGATGCTGTATAACTGGTAACATCCAGTCAAGTGACCAACTGTTGGCGTAGACCATGTGGTGGAGTGGAGTGTATGTGCCAGTCGATTATATAGAATTGTTACACTAAACTGTGTAGACATAGAGACTTGACAGAATGGCAGAAATGAGCTATTGTGTTTCGACATGCCTATGAGCACACCGATTTACTGGCGTATCAACGCTATAACACGCCAGGTTCTAGGACTTGGCTGTAGAAAATGTATAGAATGTAGTTGGTGTTTGAGACAGGTGGTTATTCCGGGTAGAGAGGAAAGGGTTATTCAGGTGTCTGTACGTAGGTGCTGGTATCGGCGTTTTGGGGGTGTATTTGGCCCATCCAGTCAGGTTACCGTGAACATGAAATTGGTTACTTATTTCAACGTTCTTTGATGACAAAGAGTTCCCCTTTCTTCTATCTTTTCGTGAACAGCATTTTGTTGAAATACACGTCTTCCAAGATGACATCCATGTTTACAGTGCTCCACGCATATATTCCTAGTTTCACGCACAATCAGGCGCTGTTTTGGACCTAGAAAGGCCCACTAAATCAATCTTAATCACGTAGAAAATTTCTGCGCATGGAACAGAGCAATCAACATCTTCCCTGTTTGGTAGTTCAAATGGCTCTGAGCACTATGGGACTTAACATCTATGGTCATCAGTCCCCTAGAACTTAGAACTACTTAAACCTAACTAACCTAAGGACATCACACAACACCCAGCCATCACGAGGCAGAGAAAATCCCTGACCCCGCCGGGAATCGAACCCGGGAACCCGGGCGTGAGAAGCGAGAACGCAACCGCACGACCACGAGATGCGGGCGTTTGGTAGTTCTACCGGAATCTAATGATAAATAAATTGCTTCTGCTGAATATTATACGAGGGTAATCCCAAAAGTAAGGTCTCCTATTTTTTATAAGTACTTAGATCTCTTTATTTTTGCAATGGTTTACATCAGTTTACAGCTGAACATTTATTTAGCTATTTTTCGACATAATCACCATTTCTGTCGATGCATTTTTGTAGACGGTGTGGCAGTTTTAGTATGCCCATGTCATACCAGCTCGCCGCGATGCTCTTCAGAAAGTTATGAACCTCTTCTTTAACCTCGTCGTCGGAGCCGAATCGCTTTCCGGCCAAATGTTCTTTTAACCTAGGGAACTGGGCGCCAACTCAGGACTATACGGTTGGTGGGTGATTATGTTCCACTGAAACTGTTGCAGAAGAGCAACAGTTTGCAGAGCGATGTATGGGCGAGCGTTGTCATGGAGAATGTGTATGCCCTTGCTCAACATTCCTCACCTCCGCCTCTGAATTACCCGTTAGACTTTCTTCGGAGTCTCACAGTACCTGTCAGCGTTAATTGTGGTCCCAGCGATTCAGTTCCGACGACTAGGTGAAAGAAGAGGTTCATAAGTTTCTGAACAGCGTGGCAGCGAGCTGGTATGACATGGGCATATAAAACCTGCCACAGTGTCTACAAAAATGCATCGTCAAAAATGGTGATTATGTCGAAAAGTAGCTAAATGTTCAAGCTGTAGACTTATGTAAACCGTTGTAGACACAAACAGGGCTAAGTACTTATAAAAATAGGAGACCTTACTTTTGAGATTACCCTCGTGTATCTCTATAAACTTGTGGAGTCTCTTCCTCGCTGACTCAGGTCGTTGCAAAGGTTATACGTGGTGTAACACGATTAGTGTGATGTCTCCTGTGGGCGACTAATTTTTTATTTGGTTCACTGCTGTCGTGTTTAAGTGGAGCAATTTATCTAAAGTAATGGATGCCCTGAGGCTTTTAGGCGAAGAAGAGCATGAATTCTCAATTGGAAGAACTTGTGAACTGTTTACATCCCTCTGTGGTAAAGTCTGCAGCGAGTGGAGTAGTAGCATCACTGCGGCCGGTGTGGCATCTGCTTAACTGTATGCTTCGACTGCGATGGAGCAGCTCACCTTCCAAGTAAAGCAATGGCAATCAGACTCATGTCTACTGCAACACTTCATCGAATCACGCCGCTAGTGGAGTTCACCCGTTAGTACGGCGCAAAACGACTCTCATTTTCTTAATAGTTTGAAAACTGAAAATGTGTTGATTGGCGACTGGTATTCCTCACCAATGGTTTCTTCCTTCGCAAGGTGCATATTCATATGTGCCAAGAAACTTCGTAGAAGAAACACAATGAAATCACTATTAAATGAACGCTGCATTGTTGAGAACAGCTCTATAATCTGGTAATAGTATTCGTGATATTATCTTTACTAGGGCCATTGATTTAATCAAGGCACGATTGACCGACGTGGTTGCGAATACCGTTTTGGAGTTTATAGGGATCCCAATTTGATCACTGTCTAGATGCAGCTGAACACGAGCCTACAACACAATACTGGAGAATTCGCAAACGAATGGAGAGGACGATCAAGATCTCAAAGCACTTTATTCAATTTTAAAGGTATTCGGAGTAGATAACAAGCAGCCAGCACTATATATTAGTGCATCTATAGTACGTATAAAGCACATATTGACTGATAAGTTTATTTGTGAGTCGCAATCGATCAAAAAATGTGATTGTTTTGTGTGTTTTTGCATTTTCTGCTTAGTGCCTTGATGATTGTTATACCACTCACACTAAAAGATCAGGTGGTTTAGATTACCTTCTAACGTGGAACCGCTTGAACATGTTGAGTACCTAACACGTATCCTGTGGAGTCGTACTTGGCTCCCAAAATACGCAAATCTTAACACGAGTGAACATCTAGGGAATAACTTGATTTGTAGCGTACGGTGTGTGAATCCGCCACCAGGCATCCATGAATTTCTGCAGAAAGACCTGCAGGATGGTTCCAGATAAACGGCAGACTTGACACCACCTGACTGACTTCCCAGCTGCTCCAGCTCCGGAATATGCTGCAACCAGTAGCTACTCAGGTACTGGCAAGCGATGTTTCGTAAGTCCTTAGTATAAATGCGTGCTACACCGCCCATATGACGTAAAGACAAAGTCTGTGCTCCACTCCAAACGACGTACACTTCCTACTGATACTATCGAATTATAGATACCATTACGTTTGACACCCGAAAGGCAGAAGTCTGGACGAACGTAAGAGTACTCCCGTTCAGGTGTGGAGAAGTTATTGCTTTCACTTTTTAAGCTCCTGTGTCTGTAAAACTAAATGATCTAACCTATAGAGTGGGTGGAAAATGATCCTCTTACATCTGTAACATCACAAAACTAATGGGATACCCGGTAGTACTGCATATACAGTTTGCCGCGTTCAGACACAAATCTCTGGTGGTCGTAAATATTAAAGCTTAGTACGTGTTCATGAAGTTATCTGTGAAGTTGTGTAAAGTCGACAACTTGCTTTACATAGGCCTACTTCGACTGTACCTCTTACTCTAAAATAAGGGCTTCCTCGCTTTTGTCTCTCAGCGGACTGTCTGCAGCTGCAACGGAAGTGGACGTCACAGGATAAGCCGTCTGCCTTGCAACTGTGTTCTCAGAGGAAGCCGCCCATGTATCTATATCTATAATGGCGAGACAGCCTTCATGATGAAAATCCGAAGAAATTCTGGTCGTATGTAAAGTACACAAGCGGCAAGACGCAGTCAATACCTTCGCTGCGCAGTGCCGATGGTACTGTTATCGACGACTGTGCCGCTAAAGCGGAGTTATTGAACGCAGTTTTCCGAAATTCCTTCACCAGGGAAGACGAATGGAATATTCCAGAATTTGAAACACGAACATCTGCTAGCATGAGTTTCTTAGAAGTAGATACCTTAGGGGTTGCGAAGCAACTCAAATCGCTTGATACGGGCAAGTCTTCAGGTCCAGATTGTATACCGATTAGGTTCCTTTCAGATTACGCTGATACTATAGCTCCCTACTTAGCACTCATATACAACCGCTCGCTCACCGATAGATCTGTACCTACAGATTGGAAAATTGCGCAGGTCGCACCAGTGTTCAAGAAGGGTAGTAGGAGTAATCCATTTAACTACAGACCTATATCATTGACGTCGGTTTGCAGTAGGGTTTTGGAGCATATACTGTATTCAAACATTATGAATCACCTCGAAGGGAACGATCTATTGACACGTAATCAGCATGGCTTCAGAAAACATCGCTCTTGTGCAACGCAGCTAGCTCTATATTCGCACGAAGTAATGGCCGCTATCGACAGGGGATCTCAAGTTGATTCCGTATTTCTAGATTTCTGGAAAGCTTTTGACACCGTTCCTCACAAGAGACTTCTAATCAAGCTGCGGAGCTATGGGGTATCGTCTCAGTTGTGCGACTGGATTCGTGATTTCCTGTCAGGAAGGTCGCAGTTCGTAGTAATAGACGGCAAATCATCGAGTAAAACTGAAGTGATATCAGGTGTTCCCCAGGGAAGCGTCCTGGGACCTCTACTGTTCCTGATCTATATAAATGACCTGGGTGACAATCTGAGCAGTTCTCTTAGACTGTTCGCAGATGATGCTGTAATTTACCGTCTAGTAAGGTCATCCGAAGACCAGTATCAGCTGCAAAGCGATTTAGAAAAGATTGCTGTATGGTGTGTCAGGTGGCAGTTGACGCTAAATAACGAAAAGTGTGAGATGATCCACATGAGTTCCAAAAGAAATCCGTTGGAATTCGATTACTCTATAAATAGTACAATTCTCAAGGCTGTCAATTCAACTAAGTACCTGGGTGTTAAAATTACTAACAACTTCAGTTGGAAGGACCACATAGATAATATTGTCGGGAAGGCGAGCCAAAGGTTGCGTTTCATTGGCAGGACACTTAGCAGATGCAACAAGTCCACTAAAGAGACAGCTTACACTACACTCGTTCGTCCTCTGTTAGAATATTGCTGCGCGGTGTGGGATCCTTACCAGGTGGGATTGACGGAGGACATCGAGAGGGTGCAAAGAAGGGCAGCTCGTTTTGTATTATCGCGTTCTAGGGGAGAGAGTGTGGCAGATATGATACACGAGTTGGGATGGAAGTCATTACAGCATAGACGTTTTTCGTCGCGGCGAGACCTTTTTACGAAATTTCAGTCACCAACTTTCTCTTCCGAATGCGAAAATATTTTGTTGAGCCCAACCTACATAGGTAGGAATGATCATCAAAATAAAATAAGAGAAATCAGAGCTCGAACAGAAAGGTTTAGGTGTTCGTTTTTCCCGCTCGCTGTTCGGGAGTGGAATAGTAGAGAGATAGTATGATTGTGGTTCGATGAACCCTCTGCCAAGCACTTAAATGTGAATTGCAGAGTAGTCATGTAGATGTAGATGTACTTTGTGTTTTCTGCATTGTCCATTACCTCGGAAAATGAGTTATTCGTCAAGGAACTATATTTTTAGATCATTTCAACAATTTACTTTGGAAGAGCTCCTCACATAATTAATAAGGAGAAGTCATTTGCTAAATGTAAGCCCATAGTATCTTACCATGAAGGGCAACAAACTGGGGGTAAAATATCATCGACATACCGCTGTTCTGTAAGGGTGCCACGGATGACAACCGATGGGGCCTGCCACGAAATGAAATTCATCCTAGATCATCACTCCTTGTTGTCGGACCGTGCTGCGGCCGACAATCAGGTTGGTATCCTACCGCTGCCCTGCGTGTCTCCAGTCTCATCTTCAGCCTGAAATCTCATTGGCTGGAGCAAAATTGTCTTCAGTGGTGAGGCCCGCTTCGAATAAAGCGAAGACGTGTCTAGAGACGTCTCTTCCATGTTCACACCATTTCAACTGAGAAACAATACTCATTCTTGAAAATTTTGCGTTGTGCATTTTATACAGATAGGATCTACATTTAATTCAAATTTTATTTTCCGTGCTCAGACTGATATTGGCGGTATTTGTTTCCTCTATGTTAGATGTAATTTTGTTGCCTATTGACCAGCTGAGGGTTTCATTTGCTTTCTCTGAAAGGGGTTGTTTTCTGTGATTGCAATTTTGCTGTCACCATCAAAGAGAAGTTTTCCCCAGAACTAATATTATTTGGAAAGTCATTTATGTGTGCTGGTCTTAATGTGCTTCTCTTACGAACTCCTGTATCAATTTCACAAGCTGCTATATGGTCGCGAATTTAACAGTGACCCCAATACAGAATGAATATCCTTTACTGTACGTCTAGGGTTGAAAATTTTTTGTCATCAGACTACCGGTTTCGGTCTATAATGACCATCTTCAGATCTGTTATATAAAAACATGTCCTAATGTATTAGTATACAAGCACATGTCCTAATGTATTAGTATATTAGCATATGCTTTTATAAAAAAAGATCTGAAGAGGGTAGTTATAGACCGAAACCGGTAGTCTGATGACAAAAAATGTATGACCGTAGACGCATAGTAAAGAGAATTTATCCTATATCAATGTATTTTGATGTGGTAAGTGTTTCACTAGAAGTTAGCCTTATCTGAAGCTTGTGTAACATCTACTTTATACATTATGCGCTGGGTACAGCTACACAGTCTTATTACTAATGGGTTCAGATCATTTAGCAGCACCTTATGATCAACGACGTAGAAAGATTTGAACAGATTAAGAATATGCTTGTGACACACTCATCCTTGTCAAGAGGCTGAATTCAGCATTTTTTAATTCCGATATGGCTGATTGTTCCACTTTGGATTCCAAATTGTGATTCTCTTGGAAGTAAGTTACTAATTTGTCTTCGGAAAGAGCTTCTTTTACTTTTGAGAATGAGGACAGCAGAGAAATGGACATAGTGTTTTGTACATCATACGCATTGTCTTTGTTTGAGAGAGGCACAACTACTGCCTGTTTAAAATAAACTGGAACCTTACCTGACGGAAATTACTCAATTATTACGTTTGTTAAAGATCCTTGTATGCTATTTTTTCAGTCTTCCAGCACACCGATTGGTTCTGACCCCCAACGCCTTATGGGTTTGTTGCAAGACAACGCACCAAAATGTCAGCAGAGATTTCAAACTTTAACCAGCAGTATATTAGATATGTGAGGTGTTAGATGTCAGCTAGGCAGCACAGGTACAGGCATGGGACGTATCCTGGAGTAATTTTGTGACAGGACTTTCAGATAGAGTTCCGTTGAAAGCTTATGATGTCATTGTCCACTTGAGAAACAATATAATAAAGCTGCAATCATTAGTACATAATCGACTCTCTTCGTCAAGCCTCACCAACGTATTGAAATATTCCTGATACAAATCAGGATTTTTAAAGGATCACCCATGACATTTTTGTATATTGTCTTGTCCTTCGTGTATAAAGGGTGTTTCAAAAAGAATGACCTGATTTCAAAACTCCATATTTATTGATAACATACTAAAAACATGGGATGAATTGCAAAATACTCACAATATTCCATTAAAAATTCTCTATGTGGTCAGCACGAATAACATCTAGACGATAGCTGAATTCATCATAAACTTTACACAATATATCATCTTTTACAGTATTTGTTCTGTTCATTTGTTCTATGACTCGAGGTAAAGGGGAGATGAATAGACTTTCCTTCACATATTCCCACAAGAAAAAAATCGCAGAGGGTCATACATGGCGATCTTGAAGGCGAAGAAACAGGGCAGTGTCTCGGGGTCCCTTGCGCCGTATCCAGCGCGAAGGCAGAGTGTCATTGAGAAACTGGCATACGTTGTTGTGGCAGCGTGCTGAAGCTCCATTATATTGGAAGTCATCAGAGTTCTTCTGAAGTTGTGGAAAAAACAGTTCTGCAGCATTTGAAAATAGCTCATTTCAGTGACTTTGTTTTCCTCAAAAAAGAAGGGATCTTACTCTTTTTCACGCAAAAAGAACAAAAACCATTCACTTTATGTGGGTCTCTTCCGTGCTCAGTAACATCATGAGTCCCATATGCACACATTTATGACAGTTTGCTTTGGCGCTAACATGAAATGTTGCTTCATCATTGAACATTAACCAAGGGAAAAATATATATTCTTCCATGCCCTCTAGTAGAGCATTGCTGAAGTCAGTCATTCCATTTATCACCAACTGCATTAATTGTAGTCTGTATGGTTTATAGACCAAACGATGCCTATACACTCGCTAGACACTCATATGAGGCATTGCCAGTTCTCTTCTTGTACGATGAGTAGACTCCTCGCAAACGTCTGGCAAAATCTTTCCAAATTGCCATAGACTCTTACCTTTGCACAAGCATCCTGTCTTCTACAAATTGACGATACCAACAACTAATTTTTTCGGATACAGGCGGATCAATGCCAAAACTTTGACGAAAAGGGTGCTGGACCGAAACCATTGACTCACTCTTTGCTAACTGCAGCACGCACGTTTTCTTTTGAGCGGACTCCATCTTACTTCTGACTGACTGCAAGCTTAGAAGACGAGTTTACTGATATCTAATGGCGATTTACTAAAACTCCAGGCCACGCCCATTCAAACAGCACACATTTCCTTGTCAGCAGGCACCACATAACGTCATTCTCTTTGAAACACCACGTATTACATGAAGTAATTTCGTTCATTTTATGTGCATGGCGTAAAAACCGTTGTTTTAAATTTTTTTTTACAGATTCTCATTATTGTGATTACTTTTATCATAACAATGAGTTAGTTAATATTTTGGATTGACAAAATACACGTATGTGAAATGGTAAACTAAAAAGCAATAAATGAATGATTGTGAAACATAAAATAGCAATTCAGAATATGAAATAAATATAAGTATAATAAATATTTAGAATAGTAATGAATATTTAGATATTTTAATTAAATATGTTGGAAATACTCGGAAGCACACTGTTCAAAAATGGTTCAAATGGCTCTGAGCACTATGGGACTTAACATCTATGGTCATCAGTCCTCTAGAACTTAGAACTACTTAAACCTAACTAACCTAAGGACATCACACAACACCCAGCCATCACGAGGCAGAGAAAATCCCTGACCCCGCCGGGAACTCGGGCGCGGGAAGCGAGAACGCTACCGCACAACCACGAGATGCGGGCTGAAGCACACTGTGTTCAGCTTATTGTCCAAAAATGATGTTTCAGAATCCAGCTTTATTTCACAGTAATTTATGTGGTTGAAACCTTTAATTTACATTGTAACAAAAGTTATCGTTTTTGAAAATTAATTAATAGTGGTGGAACATTTTGCAAAATTTCAGATTACTACAAAAGTTGATTATACACTTTTCAAGAACATTAATTACATATCTACTTTCACATCAAAAACATTTTTATACATCAACTTTTCGAAGTTATTCCCTCTAAAACTAAAATTTCAAATTACCTTTCAGGGCGTACTTTACCTCTTAAAAGTGAAACTGGGCACAGATAAAAAATATGTATTATACCTTTTTGCCAACTCTACGCACCTGCCAGGTTTCATCAATGTTGTTTGTTGACACTTGGGTATGTTCCAAAGTGGGTTTTGTAAACAGTCGAAGGTGGTGCAAGTAGCTCATTTTTTTCTATGCGGAAACGGTGGACAGTCCCAGTACATTGGGGTTGACACATGGTAAGCAGTAGGTTCTATTACAGGTGGGAACATTTTTCGCAAATTTGGCTCCTTTTGGACTTTTCCGTTATTTTTATTGTTTCTACTGTTCAATTATATTGCACTAGTGCCCCATTACTATATATTTTATGTGGGTGTTAGTTGTTATAATGGACTTTAAGATGCCTGATAATAATCTGAAGATTGTGAAGCAAAAAATATATACTAATACCTCCTTTGAATTAAAAATGAGTTTTTTAAACTATCGACGTTCCTTAAAGATGCAGTTTGAATAACGAGAAGCACATATTTTTACTAAATCCAGCGAGTTTCATTTTTCAACTTTTAGTAATATGTACGTCCCTCATTAGTAGTGCACACCTGGACTTCAATCCACCATCACCTCCTATCGAAACCGCTTCCCTGGGAAAGGAATATTATGGGGTTTAGAGCTCATTTGAAGGAAGTCACACAGCTATTACAGAGAAACCCACTCAGCCTAAACTTAATAGAAAGTTTGTGGGAATAGAAGACGTTAGTTTCCCCTCTTATTTGATTCTCCTGAGAGAGCACCACCTGAAAGAAAGCGACCTATGATATGAAGCTAGATGTATTTGTCTGCAGCTCCAGGGCTGAAAGCGCGTCGCGGCTGGACAGGTCGTAGCGGCCGCTGCAGCTGAGCCGGGTGCAAGAGCAGCAGGAGAGGCTGGATGTGGGTACATCCCACCAAGGAGACTGTTGGTGACACACGGTGGCTAAACAGAACGCCAATGTTCCAGGAAATGGAGTAGCGTCAGACAAGCTGAAAGATGGCTTCTTAGAGCTCTTTGACAGTTTATTAAAATCTATAATAATCATCTATAATCTAATAATCTATAATAACATGCATCTGTGACGAAGGGGTGGTGTCTTCGATGCACGGTTCGAACAGCGACACCGCTTACATTTTGAATAAAAATGATCAGCACTGGCGGCCGAAGACTTCCAGCATAAGAAGTCAATCTCATTCTGCCAACAGACTTGTCAAAGAGGCCGGAGGAGCGGATAGAGTTTCAGGGCACTATCATGCCCTTGGGGTGGCAAACAGTCCCTAAAGGTGGAAGAATCAACAACATTCAACATCATGATGATGCGGAAGGCAACGGAAACCGCAGCATTATAGATAGATAATGTATATCCACAAGACATATGGCCTGTAACTGAAAAAGTGTCTAACGATTCTCCACTGGCAAAAGATTCCAGACTAGTCCCCCATTCGGATCGCTGTGAGGGGACTGACAAGGTGGAGTGAACATGAGAAGAGATCGAATAACCAAGGAAAGGATGATGTTCTTCGAGTCGGGACGTAGATAATCAGAAATCTGAACGTCGTAGGGAAGCTAGAAAATCTCTAAAGGGAAACGCTCAGGCTCAATCTACATAATCAGTGAATTTAAATGGAAAGATGACATAGATTTCTGGTCAGATGAGTGTAGGGTAATATCGACAGCACCAGAACATGGTATAACGGGCATAGAATCCGTTATGAATAGGAAGGCAGGGCGGAGAGTGAGTTACTGCGAACATTTCAGTGATAGGTTATTTTCATCAGAATCGACAGCAAACGAAATCGACAACGATAGTTCAGGTATATGTGCGAACGTCGTATGCTGACGATGAAGAGGTAGACAAAGTACAGAAGATACTGAACGGGCTGTTCAGTGCGTAAAGGGAAACAAAAATCTAATAATCGTGGGAGACTGGAATGCGGTTGCAGGGAAAGGAGAAGAAGGGGTGTGGTACTAGGAATGAGAGAGGAGGAAGACTAATCGAGTTTTACAGTAAATTTTAGCTAGTAGTAGCAAATACTCTGTTAAAGTATACAAGAGGAGGAGGTATACTTGGAAAGGCCGAGAGATACAGAAAGATTTCAGTCAGATCCCTCGTGGATAGGCAGCGATTCCGATACTGGATTGTAAGGCGTCCCCAGGAGCAGATAAACAGATCACAATTAAATAATCATGAACAACGGATAAGATTTTAAGAAACTACTAAGGGAGAATCAACGGGCAAGGATGTGGGATACGTTGAGCACTAAGGTATGAATAACATGCTTGAAGTTCTCTGAGGCTACAGATACTGCAATAATGAACGGCTCAGTAGACAGTCCAGTAGAAGAGGGACAGACATTTCAGAAAAGAGCAATCACAGAAGTTGGAAAGGAAAACTTTGGTACAAGGAAAGAAACTGCGAAGAAACCCTGGGTAACAGAAGAAATGAAAAAAAGAAGTACAAAAAAGTTCAAGGAAATTTAGGAATTCAGAAATGCAAGTCACATAAGAATGAAATGAACAGGAAGCACAGGGAAGGCTGGGCGAATTAACAGCACGAAAAACATAAAGAAATCGAAATAGAAATTATTGGCAGAAGGACTGACTCAGCATACATAGCAAAGTCGAAACAAACTTTAGCAAAACTAAATCAAGAATGGTAACATTAAAAGTGCAATGAAAATTCCATTCTTAAGTACACTGGAGAGAGAACTGAAGGCATCTATGAAGGGAACTGTCTGCTGACGTGAGAGAAGAAGAAACAGGGGATCCAGTATTAGAAACAATTGTAAAAAACATCTCTGGACGACTTAAGATCGAATAAGATAGAAGGGATAGATAATATTCCATCAGAATTTCAGAAATCATCGGGGAAAGTGACAACCAAAATGCTATTCACGTTGGCGTGTACAATGTATCAGTCTGGCGCTACACTATCTGACTTTCGCAGAAAACATCATCCACACAATTCTAAAGACAGCAGAGCCTACAAGTGCAAGAATTATCGCACAATCAGCTAAACAGCCCATGCATCCAAGAAAGAATAAAATACAGAAGAACGAGAAAAGAGAGCTGAGGATGTGTTAGATGACGATCAGTTAGGCTTTAGGATAGGTAAAGGTACTAGAAAGGCAATTCTAACGTTGCGGTTGGTAATGGAAGCTAGACTAAAAACAAATCAAGACACATTCATATGATTTGTCTACCTGGAAAAATCGTTCAATAATGTAAAACGGTGGGAGATGTTCAAAATTCTGAGGAAAATAGAGGTAACTTACAGGGAAAGACGGATAATGTACAATATGTACGAGTACAAGAGCCAAGACGGAACAATAAGAGTGGAAGACAAAGACAGAAATACTCGGGTTGGAAAGTAGTGTTTAACCCCTAGGGTCCAATCTGTACATCGAAGAACCAATGACGGAAAAAAGAGAGAAGTTCAAGAGTGGAATTAAAACTCAAGGTGAAAGGGTATCAATGAAAAGATTCATTGATGACATTTCTATCCTAAGCGAAAGAGAAGAAGAAATACAGGCTCTGGTAAATGGAATGAATAGCCTAATGAGTATAGAACATGGACTGAGAGAAAATTGAAGAAAGACGGAAGAAATGTGAAGTAGTTGAAATGAAAACAGAGAGATACTTAACATCAGGATTAGTGATCATGAAGTAGATGAAGTTAAGGAATTCCTCTACCTAGGCAACAACATAACCAACAACGCTTGGAACAAGGAGAACATAAAAACAAGACTAGCATCGGCAGAAGGGCATTCCTAGGCAAGAGAAGTCTACTAGTATCAAACATAGGTCGTAATTTGAGGAGAAAATTTCTGAGAATGTGCGTTTGGAACACAGAATTGTATGATAGTCAATCAATGACTGTGGGAAAAATGGAAAAGAAGAGAATCGAAGCATTTGAGATGTCATGCTACAGAAGCATGTTGAAAACTGTGTGTTCTGGTAAGGTAAGAAATGAGGAGGCTTGGTGACTAAAGGAACATGTGGAAAACGCTGACAAGAACTGACAAGATGGTAGGCCATCTGTTAATACATCACGGAGTAACTTACGTGGTACTATATGGAGCTGTAGAGGGTAAATCTGCAGAGTAAGACAGAGAGTGGAATACATCCAGCAAATAATTGAGGTCGTAAGTTGCAATTACTACTCTGATATGAAGAGATTGGCACAGGACTTTGTGGCGGGCCACATCAAACCAGTGAAAAGACTGATGACTATAAAAAAAAGAATAGTCACACTCGAGTATGAAGGCAAATCTGAATAAAACTGCGATCACAGAAAAATGAGGTCCAACAATGCAACAATATTTTCAGTACCTTTAAATATCGGATCGGAACGTGGAAAGTCAGATCCCTCAGGGAGCGATCGGCTAGAACAGAGGAAGGGAATACAGTAGAAGAAGAATGCATAGCTTTGAGAGATGAAATAGTGAAGGCAGCAGAGGATCAAGTAGATAAAATACGAGGGCAAGTAGAAATCCTTGGGTAAAACAAGAGATACTGGATTTAATCGATGAAAGAAAATATAAAAATGCAATAAATGAAGCAGGGTCAAGGGAATACGAAAGTCTGAAAAATGAGATCGACAGGAAGAGCAAGGCCGGCCGGGGTGGCCGTGTGGTTCTAGGCGCTACAGTCTGCAGCCGAGCGGCCGCTACGGTCGCAGGTTCGAATCCTGCCACGGGCATGGATGTGTGTGATGTCCTTAGGTTAGTTAGGTTTCATTAGTTCTAAGTTCTAGGCAACTGATGACCTCAGAAGTTAAGTCGCATTGTGGTCAGAGCCATTTGAACCATTTTAGGAAGAGCAAAATGGCTAAACATGAATGGCTATAGAACAAATGTAAGCACATATCACTAGGGGTAAGATATATACTGCCTACAGGAAAATTACAGAGATCTTTGAAGAAAAGAGAACCACCTGTATGGAATATCAAGAGCTCAGATAGAAAACCTGTCCTAAGCAAAGAAGGGAAAGCAGAAAGGTGGAAGGCGTATATACAAGGTATATAGATCATATAGAACGTATACAGAGTATACAGAAGGTATATAGAGTATATAGAAGGTATATAGATTATATACACGGTATATAGAGTATATAGCAGGTATATAGAGTATATAGAAGGGAGATGTACTTGATGGCAATATTATGGAAATGGAGGACGTAGAGGAAGATGAGAAGGGAGATATGATACTGCGTGAAGAATATGACAAAGCCCTGAAAGACCTAGTCGAAACAAGGCCCCGGGAGCAGACAACATTCCGTTAGAGCTGCTGATAGCTTTGAGAGAGCCAGCCATGACCAAGCTATCCCCTTTGGTGATCAAATGTATGAAACAGGCGAAATGCCGTCAAGCCTCAAGAAGAACGTATTAATCCCAGTTCCAATGAAAGCAGGTGCTAACAGGTGTGATATTTAAAGAACTATCGGTTTAATAAATCATGGTTGCGAAGTACTAACACGAACCCTTTACAGAAGAATGGAAAAACTGGTAGAAGCTGACCTCGGGGAAGACCAGTCTGGTTTCCAGAGAAATGTAGGAACACGAGAGGCAGTAATGATCCTACAACTTCTCGTACAAGATAGGTTGAGGAAAGGTAAACCTAAGTTTAGAGCATTTGTAGACTTAGTGAAAGCTTTTAACAGTGCTGACCGGAATACTCTCTCTCAAATTTTAAAGGTGGCAGGGGTAAAATACAGGGAACGGAAGGCTATTTACAATTTGTACAGAAACCAGATGGCAGTTATAACAGTCGAGAGGCATGAAAGGAAAGCAGTGGTTGAGAAAGGGAGTGAGACAGGTTCGTAGCCTATCTCTGACGTTATTCAAACTGTATACTGAGCAAGCAGTAAAGAAAACAAAAGAAAAATTTTGAGTATGAATCAAAGACCAGGGAGAAGAAACAAAAATTTCGAGATTTGCCGATGACATTGTAGTACTGTCAGCTTAGGACCTGGAAGAGCAGTTGAATGGAATGGACATTATCTTGGAAGGAGGATACAAGATGAACATCAACAAAAGCAAAACGAGGATAATGGAATATAGTCTAATTAAATCAGGTGATGGTGAGGGAATTAATTATGAAATGATGAAATGATTAATTATGAAAAGATGACTTTTGCTATTTGGGAAGCAAAATAACTGATGACGGTATAAGTAGGGAGGCTCACTTAAATCTTGATAAGCTGCCACTGTAGCAGCAGTTACCTATCTAACTACTGCGCCATATACTTGTTGTCTTATATAGGCGCTCCCAACCACAGCGCCGTATTCTGCCTGTTTACACATCTCCGTATTTTTATTATGGTTCTGAGCACTATGGGACTTAACATCTTAGGTCATCAGTCCCCTAGAACTTTTTTTATTTTGGTCATCAGTCTACTAACTGGTTTGATGCGGCCCGCCACAAATTCCTTTCCTGTGCTAACCTCTTCATCTCAGAGTAGCGCTTGCAACCTACGTCGTCAATTATTTGCTTGACGTATTCCAATCTCTGTCTTCCTCTACAGTTTCTGCCCTCTACAGCTCCCTCTAGTACCATGGAAGTCATTCCCTCATGTCTTAGCAGATGTCCTATCATCCTGTCCCTTCTCCTTATCAGTGTTTTCCACATATTCCTTTCCTCTCCGATTCTGCGTAGAACCTCCTCATTCCTTGCCTTATCAATCCACCTAATTTTCAACATTCGTCTATAGCACCACATCTCAAATGCTTCGATTCTCTTCTGTTCCGGTTTTCCCACAGTCCATGTTTCACTACCATACAATGCTGTACTCCAGACGTACATCCTCAGAAATTTCTTCCTCAAATTAAGGCCGGTATTTGATATTAGTAGACTTCTCTTGGCCAGAAATGCCTTTTTTGCCATAGCGAGTCTGCATTTGATGTCCTCCTTGCTCCGTCCGTCATTGGTTATTTTACTGCCTAGCTAGCAGAATTCCTTAACTTCATTGACTTCGTGACCATCAATCCTGATGTTAAGTTTCTCGCTGTTCTCATTTCTACTACTTCTCATTACCTTCGTCTTTCTCCGATTTACTCTCAAACCATACTGTGTACTCATTAGACTGTTCAAAATGGCTCTGTGCACTATGGGACTCAACTGCTGTGGTCATTAGTCCCCTAGAACTTAGAACTACTTAAACCTAACTAACATAAGGACATCACACACATCCACGCCCTAGGCAGGATTCGAACCTGCGTGCCTAGAACCGCGAGACCACCGCGGCCGGCATTAGACTGTTCATTCCGTTCAGCAAATCATTTAATTCTTCTTCACTTTCACTCAGGATAGCAATGTCATCAGAGAATCGTATCATTGATATCCTATCACCTTGTATTTTAATTCCACTCTTGAACCTTTCTTTTATTTCCATAATTGCTTCCTCGATGTACAGATTGAAGGGTAGGAGCGAAAGGCTACAGCCTCGTCTTACTCCCTTCTTAATACGGGCACTTCCTTCTTGATCGTCCACTCTTATTTTCCCTCTTGGTTGTTGTACATATTGTATATGACCCGTCTCTCCCTACAGCTCACCCCTACTTTTTTCCGAATCTTGAACAGCTTGCACCATTTTATAGCGTCGAACGCTTTTTCCAGGTCGACAAATCCTATGAACGTGTCTTGATTTTTCTTTAGCCTTGCTTCCATTATTAGCCGTAACGTCAGAATTGCCTCTCTCGTGCCTTTACTTATCCTAAAGCCAAACTGATCGTCACCTAGCGCATTCTCAATTTTCTTTCCCATTCTTCTGTATATTATTCTTGTAAGCAGCTTCGATGCATGAGCTGTTAAGCTGATTGTGCGATAATTCTCGCACTTGTCAGCTCTTGCCGTCTTCGGAATTGTGTGGATGATGCTTTTCCGAAAATCAGATGGTATGTCGCCAGACTCATATATTCTACACACCAACGTGAATAGTCGTTTTGTTGCCACTTCCCCTAATGATTTTAGAAATCCTGATGGAATGTTATCTATCCCTGCTGCCTTATTTGACCGTAAGTCCTCCAAAGTTCTTTTAAATTCCGATTCTAATACTGGATCCCCTATCTCATCTAAATCGACTCCTGTTTCTTCTTCTATCACATCAGACAAATCTTCACCCTCATAGAGGCTTTCAATGTATTCGTTTCACCTATCTGCTCTCTCCTGTGGATTTAACAGTGGAATTCCCGTTGCACTCTTAATGTTACCACGGTTGCTTTTAATGTCACCTAAGGTTGTTTTGACTTTCATGTATGCTGAATCCGTCCTTCAGACAATCATATCTTTTTCGATGTCTTCACATTTTTCATGCAGCCATTTCGTCTTAGCTTCCCTGCACTTCCTACTTATTTCATTCCTCAGCGACTTGTATTTCTGTATTCCTGATTTTCCAGGAACATGTTTGTACTTCCTCCTTTCATCAATCAACTGAAGTATTTCTTCTGTTACCCATGGTTTCTTCGCAGCTACCTTCTTTGTACCTATGTTTTCCTTCCCAACTTCTGTGATGGCCCTTTTTAGAGATGTCCACTCCTCTTCAACTGTGCTGCCTACTGCGCTATTCCTTATTGCTGTATCTATAGCGTTAGAGAACTTCAAACGTATCTCGTCATTCCTTAGAACTTCCGTATCCCACTTTTTAGCGTATTGATCCTTCCTGACTAATGTCTTGAACTTCAGCCTACTCTTCATCACTACTATATTGTGATCTGAGTCTATATCTGCTCCTGGGTACGCCTTACAATCCAGTATCTGATTTCGGAATCTCTGTCTGACCATGATGTAATCTAATTGAAATCTTCCCGTATCTCCCGGCCTTTTCCAAGTATATCTCCTCCTCTTGTGATTCTTGAACAGGGTATTCGCTATTACTAGCTGAAACTTGTTACAGAACTCAATTAGTCTCTCTCTTCTTTCATTCCTTGTCCCCAGCCCATATTCACCCGTAACCTTTTCTTCTACTCCTTCCCCTACAAGTGCATTCCAGTCGCCTATGACTATTAGATTTTCATCCCCCTTTACATACTGCATTACCCTTTCAATATCCTCATACACTTTCTCTATCTGTTCCTCTTCAGCTTGCGACGTCGGCATGTATACCTGAACTATCGTTGTCGGTGTTGGTCTGCTGTCGATTCTGATTAGAACAACCCGGTCACTGAACTGTTCACAGTAACAGACCCTCTGCCCTACCTTCCTATTCATAACGAATCCTACACCTGTTATACCATTTCCTGCTGCTGTTGATATTACCCGATACTCATCTGACCCGAAATCCTTGTCTTCCTTTCACTTCACTTCACTGACCCCTACTATATCTAGTTTGAGCCTTTGCATTTCCCTTTTCAGATTTTCTAGTTTCCCTACCACGTTCAAGCTTCTGACATTCCACGCCCCGACTCGTAGAACATTATCCTTTCGTTGCTTATTCAATCTTTTTCTCGTGTAACCTCCCCCTTGGCAGTCCCCTCCCGGAGATCCGAATGGGGGACTATTCCGGAATCTTTTGCCAATGGAGCGATCATCATGACACTTCTTCAACTACAGGCCACATGTCCTGTGGATACAGGTTACGTGTCTTTAATGCAGTGGTTTCCATTGCCTTCTGCATCCTCATGTCGTTGATCATTGCTGATTCTTCCGCCTTTAGGGGCAATTTCCCACCCCTAGGACAAGAGAGTGCCCTGAACCTCTATCCGCTCCTCCGCCCTCTTTGACAAGGCCGTTGGATGAGGCTGACTTCTTATGCCGGAAGTCTTCGGCCGCCAATGCTGATTATTTATCAAAATTTAGGCGGTGGCGGGGATCGAACCTGGGACCGAAGACGTTTTGATTATGAATCAAAGACGCTACCCCTAGACCACGGGTATGGAGAACTTATAACTACTTAAACCTAACTAACCTAAGGACATTACACACATCCATGCCCGTGGCAGGATTCGAACCTGCGACCGTAGCAGTCCCACGGTTCCGGACTGCAGCGCCTAGAACCGCATCACCACCGCGGCCGGCATCTCCGTATTTGAATAAGCATGCTTATACCAGTTTCTTTGGTGCTTCAGTGTATAATATGTACAATTTTTGCTAGAACCTAGAAGGAATAATAAGACTGAATGACCAAGAAGAAAGTGCTAGTATTAAAAAGGGTGTAAGTCAGGGTTGTTAGTCTTTCACCCCTATAATTGAATCTATACATCAAAGAAGCAATGACGGAAATAAAAGAAAGATTCAAAAGTAGAATTAAAATTTACGTCGAAAGAATATCAATGATAAGATACATACATTGATGACATTGCTACCCTCAGTGAAAGTTAAAGAAGAATTGCAGGATCTACTGATATGAAGTGAATATGGACTGAGAGTGAATCGAAAAAAGACGAAAGTAATGAGAAGTATCAGAAACGAGAACAGTGAGAAACTGAACATACGACTGATGGTCACGAAGTAGATGAACTTATGGAATTCTGCCACCTAGGCAGCAAAATAACCAATGACGGACGGAGAAAGGAGGGCGTAAAAAGCAGACTAGCACTGGCGAAGAGGGCATTCATTGCCAATGGAAGGCTACTAGTATCAAACATGAGTCTTAACTTCAGCAAAAAACTTTTGTGAATGTATGAATGAGCACAGCATTGGATGGTAGTGAAACATGGACCTTGGGAAAACCGGAACAGAAAGACAGTTGAAACATTACAGATGCGGTAGTACAGAAGAAAGTTGCAAATTAGGTGAACTGACAAGGTAAGTCATGAGGAAGAGCTCTGTAGAATCGGCGAGGAAAGTAATATACTGAATATTCTGACAAGAAAACATCAGGCAATAGCTTCCGTAGTACTGAAGGGAGCTGTATGGGGTAAAAACTGGAGAGTAAAACAGATATTGGAATACATCCAGCAAATAATTGAGGACATTGGTTGCAATTACTACTCTGAGATGAATATGTTGGCACAGGAGAGGTACTCATGGAGGGCCGCATCAACCCAGTCACAAGACTGATGACTCTAAAAAAACTGAAAAACTGTCAGAGGCTGGCTTGTAACTTTCCGTGGATTGCAGCATGGACCATCAGACAAGACACTCGCAGTTTTTTAAGTGGCAAGGGTAAGATCCCCATGAATAATCAGGGTAATAATAAAATTGCGCCATGAGTCCTTAAAGTTCATGGATTGTTTTAAACATCAGGGAAAGTGTGGAAATCGCCGAGGAGAAATAATGGTGAATGTAGGGTATATTTAGCAGTGTTCATAATTGATACCGGTTTTCTCTGCCACTACACGCACAAGCGAACAGTTAATGGCCCCAGTCACTTCCACTGGGAGCCTTGATCTGGAGCGCGTTCATAAACGAAAATACACTGGGAGGTGTCTTCACACCGGAAAATTTAGAGCTTTATAACTCTTTCTTCAACCTAAGGAAGTAGAGTGCCAAAAGAACGGCAGTATGAAATGTTGAGCATCCTAGCTCAAGCTGGTGTCCCTCGACGGACGGTTTTACATAATACTATATATTCCTGTCCAGCGTTGTATATTTGTACACTATATTTTGATCCGGTTCTATAACCAGTTTCTCGTCACATAAAGTACAAATGTCACCGAAGAGACTGTTTTTTAAATGCATGCGCTATATTTGCAACCTACTGGAATTGCGGTTGCGGGACACCTCAATTTTAAAGAATCACTAAGATTCCTCGACCTTCTGTTTTACAAGAAACAGTAGAATACCACACTTCATAGGTAAAAATCAAGGCTGCAAGCGTTCTGAAGTTCCGTAGTGTCGGTTCTTGAGATGCAGGTGGGACTTCCATCTTATTGTTTAATAACATATTAGATCGTTCCCAATTGCACTGCTGCTGTACAATGAAGGGATGAACCGGCTTTCATATCTAAGAATATATTGAGACTACAACGGAAGTACTACCAGCGAAGATGTCTTTAGAATAAGTCACACATACATCGTATGTAATGAAGCTGGCGACTCATCGGTTCTCATTGGACAAAATTGTCTTATAGTGTAGCTCGCGTACGGTACGTAGTCCCCGAAGTTTAATTAGCTGCTCTAACATTTGCTGAAAGCCTGAAATTAATTCACAGAATAGTTTCCATCGCAAGTGAGAAGTGTTCGGACAGGAATTCTTTTGCATGAGTAAGAGTAACAATGAAGAAATTAAACTGTTTTTCTTACGAAGTAAAACACATTTTTAAAACTTTATTTGATAGGTAGGATAGAGCTGTAGTGAGATGAAATACAGAATATCTGAATATCAATGAAATGCAATAAAGGGAATGTGGAGCCTTTGTACCTCAGTGCCTAACAAAAACAGGAAAAAAACTTCAAGAGTCTCACTTTTCCGTTCAAACAGGCAGATTGTAAGTCAATTACGGATGCTTAACACAAAGATGTTGATTAACATTAAATACTGTACCCATGAACAGCGATAGTTACATTTCTATAAAAATGTGTTAGTGAACTGTAAAATGTTTCCGTCTTGGGGCTACAAAATTTCGTGAGACTCATTATGATCAGGAACTTGCCGGTTTAAAGCGATCTGTGAATCTACAATGATTACAAAATCAATGTATGAGGTCTGTCCAAAAAATTCCGGAACATTCGTAATTTCACGCCAACGGTGTGCTGGAGCGGAACGCGGTTGACACACGCTTGTGCTTAATGTGTAACGGCCGGTAGTTTCATTGTTGTATGTCACTTAGCTATTGTTCAGTCCTGTATTGAGTAGAACGCTGTGTCGCACAGTTTGCAGATTTCGAGATGGCACAGTTAGAAGAGCAACGCGTCTGCATTAAATTTTGCGTGAACCTCAAGAAAAACTTGACAGGGACACACCAAATGATGCCGGAAGCCTACGGTGATGAGTTTTTAATCCATACTCGGTGTTATGAACCGTTCACACGGTTTAAAAATGACCGGAAAACGACTCTCGTTCAGGACACCTATCGACCTCTACCCATGACGCACATGTCAGGAACGTCAATGAAATTGTGCGTGGCAGTCGAAGACTGACTGACCAAGACGTTCGAGAAGAATCTAATATTTCAGTCGGATCTTGTCATGAAATCCTGAACCAGCATCTTGGAATGTATCGCGTTAGCGCCAGGTTCGTCCCACGGATAATGAGTCAACGCCAGAATGACCTTTGCTCTTGCAGTCTGTGAAGAGCTTTGGATGGCACAAACTAAAATGAGATGTTCCTTAAGAGGATCATAATTGGTGATGAGACCTGGGTTTACGATTATGATGTTGAGACCAAGATTCAGTCTTCACAATGGGTCCGGAAGGTTCTCCAAGACCACATAAAGCTCGTCAGATCAGGTCAAATGTGAAAGACATGCTGACAGTTTTCTTTGGCTTTTGAATTTGTGCCACAGTGACAAACTGTTCATCGATGGTGCTATCGGGTCGCTTTACGACGCCTGTGAGAAAATGTTAGAAGGTAACGGCCTGGAATGTGGCGAGACAATTCATGGCTCTTGCGTCACGATAACATACCCGAACAAAAAACGAAATCACTGAGCTACCTCATCCTCCGTACTCTCAAGACCGGGCCCCTGCGGACTTTTTTAATTCAAAAAGTTGAAAGCCCCGTTGAAAGGATGAAGATTTGCAACTATAGACGATATAAAAGAAAATTCTGAGACGGCGCTTCGCGCGATCCAACAAGAGGCGAACCAAGACTGCTTCCGGGAGTGGAAACTGCGTTGGGAGCGGTGTGTCAATTGTGGAGGAGAGTATGTCGAAGGAGACCATGCACAATAAGTAAAGGGTAAGCGCAGAAAAGTTTTGTGGACGAAGTTACGGAATATTTTGAACAGACCTCGAAAATAGCTTCTTTATTTTGTGTGCATATTATCTGACTCTTTACATCTACATCTATCTACATGACTACTCTGCAATTCACATTTAAGTGCTTGGCAGAGGGTTCATCGAACCACAATCATACTATCTCTCTACTATTCCACTCCCGAACAGCGAGCGGGAAAAACGAACACCTAAACCTTTCTGTTCGAGCTCTGATTTCTCTTATTTTATTTTGATGATCATTCCTACCTATGTAGGTTGGGCTTAACAAAATATTATCGCATTCGGAAGAGAAAGTTGGTGACTGAAATTTCGTAAAAAGGTCTCGCCGCGACGAAAAACGTCTATGCTGTAATGACTTCCATCCCAACTCGTGTATCATATCTGCCACACTCTCTCCCCTATAACGCGATAATACAAAACGAGCTGCCCTTTGCCCTTTTTTGCACCCTTTCGATGTCCTCCGTCAATCCCACCTGGTAAGGATCCCACACCGCGCAGCAATATTCTAACAGAGGACGAACGAGTGTAGTGTAAGCTGTCTCTTTAGTGGACTTGTTGCATCTGCTAAGTGTCCTGCCAATGAAACGCAACCTTTGGCTCGCCTTCCCGACAATATTATCTATGTGGTCCTTCCAACTGAAGTTGTTCGTAATTTTAACACCCAGGTACTTAGTTGAATTGACAGCCTTGAGAATTGTACTATTTATCGAGTAATCGAATTCCAACGGATTTCTTTTGGAACTCATGTGGATCATCTCACACTTTTCGTTATTTAGCGTCAACTGCCATCTGACACACCATACAGCAATCTTTTCTAAATCGCTTTGCAGCTGATACTGGTCTTCGGATGACCTTACTAGACGGTAAATTACAGCATCATCTGCGAACAGTCTAAGAGAACTGCTCAGATTGTCACCCAGGTCATTTATATAGATCAGGAACAGTAGAGGTCCCAGGACACTTCCCTGGGGAACACCTGATATCACTTCAGTTTTACTCGATGATTTGCCGTCTATTACTACGAACTGCGACCTTCCTGACAGGAAATCACGAATCCAGTCGCACAACTGAGACGATACCCCATAGCTCCGCAGCTTGATTAGAAGTCGCTTGTGAGGAACGGTGTCAAAAGCTTTCCGGAAATCTAGAAATACGGAATCAACTTGAGATCCCCTGTCGATAGCGGCCATTACTTCGTGCGAATAAAGAGCTAGCTGCGTTGCACAAGAGCGATGTTTTCTGAAGCCATGCTGATTACGTGTCAATAGATCGTTCCCTTCGAGGTGGTTCATAATGTTTGAATACATTATATGCTCCAAAACCCTACTGCAAACCGACGTCAATGATATAGGTTTGTAGTTAAATGGATTACTCCTACTACCCGTCTTGAACACTGGTGCGACCTGCGCAATTTTCCAATCTGTAGGTACAGATCTATCGGTGAGCGAGCGGTTGTATATGAGTGCTAAGTAGGGAGCTATAGTATCAGCGTAATCTGAAAGGAACCTAATCGGTATGCAATCTGGACCTGAAGACTTGCTCGTATCAAGCGATTTGAGTTGCTTCGCAACCCCTAAGGTAGCTACTTCTAAGAAACTCATGCTAGCAGATGTTCGTGTTTTATATTCTGGAATATTCCATTCGTCTTCCCTGGTGAAGGAATTTCGGAAAACTGCGTTCAATAACTCCGCTTTAGCGGCACAGTCGTCGATAACAGTACCATCGGCACTGCGCAGCGAAGGTATTGACTGCGTCTTGCCGCTTGTGTACTTTACATACGACCAGAATTTCTTCGGATGTTCTACCAAATTTCGATACAATGTTTCGTTGTGGAACCTATTAAGGGCATCTCGCATCGAAGAACGTGCCAAATTTCGCGCGTCTGTAAATTTTAGCCCATCTTCGGGATTTCGCGTTCTTCTGAACTTCGCATGTTTTTTCCGTTGCCTCTGCAACAGCGTTCCATCTCTTACCAATTTATGAGGTATGAATCTTTCAATTGTTGTTGCTACTATATCTTTGAATTTGAGCCACATCTCGTCTACATTCGCATAGTCAGTTCGGAAGGAATGGAAATTGTCTTTTAGGAAGGCTTCTAGTGACACTTTATCCTCTTTTTTAAATAAAATTATTTTGCGTTTGTTTCTGATGGGTTTGGAAGAAATGGTATTGAGCCTAGCTACAATGACCTTGTGATCACTAATCCCTGTATCAGTCATGATGCTCTCTATCAGCTCTGGATTGTTTGTGGCCAAGAGGTCAAGTGTGTTTTCGCAACCATTTACAATTCGCGTGGGTTCGTGGACTAACTGCTCGAAATAATTTTCGGAGAATGCATTTAGGACAATCTCGGAAGACGTTTTCTGCCTACCACCGGTTTTGAACAAGTATTTTTTCCAACATACCGAGGGTAGGTTGAAGTCCCCACCAACTATAACCGTATGAGTGGGGTATTTATTTGTTACGAGACTCAAACTTTCTCTGAACTGTTCCGCAACTGTATCATCGGAGTCTGGGGGTCGGTAGAAGGAGCCAATTATTAACTTAATTCGGCTGTTAAGTATAACCTCCACCCATACCAATTCGCACGGAGTATCTACTTCGACTTCACTACAAGTTAAACCACTACTGACAGACACAAACACTCCACCACCAATTCTGCCTAATCTATCTTTCCTGAACACCGTCTGAGACTTCGTAAAAATTTCTGCAGAACTTATTTCAGGCTTTAGCCAGCTTTCTGTACCTATAACGATATCAGCTTCTGTGCTTTCTATTAGCGCTTGAAGCTCAGGGACTTTTCCAGCGCAACTACAACAATTTACAACTATAATTCCGACTGTTCCTTGATCCAAGCACGTCCTGTAATTGCCAAGCACCCTTTGACATTGCAGCCCATCCCGCACTTTCCCGAGGCCTTCTAACCTAAAAAACCGCCCAGTCCACGCCACACAGCCTCCGCTACCCGTGTAGCCGCCAGCTGAGTGTAGTGAACTCCTGACCTATTGCAATTATGGAAACAGTGAGCATTCAAATGTAATAAAACGATCAGATCTGTTAGTTTCTTAACGTGTACATCTTCCTGTGAAGATAATTCTTTCACTTTTCCAGAAAACTTGTCACAAGTAACATATGAGTCACTGTGTGGGTACTTGAAGGAAGTGTTGAACTTTCTGTTAAAAAATCTTCCTATTTGCTCAATAAGAAACTATTGTGATTATGCGTATAACATTCAATAAAAATTCCAAACATATTTTTACAGTCAAATATTTTGGTGACGTGCCAGTGTGTTTCTGAGGCTGTAGTGGTTAGCTAGTGCCTAGCTACGATTCTATTGAGGAATCCATTTTTCATTTACAAACTATATTTGTCTCTTATCGATTGGTGCACTCCCAGTATACCTCAAGTATTTTCGCATTCAATATTTCTTTTTAATATCTCGAAAGGAAGAAAATGCTTTGGCACATACAGGTAAGGGAGACGGAATACGTTGACGAGCGGGACAGGATAAATGATCTCATAGTTTAAATTCATACTTATATGTAGCAGCACCATACAGATGCTACTAACGTCCCACACGATCAGACACTGAAAACATCTAAATCAGTTTGTGTTATATAACTGTCGTGAACACTGCCTGACGCTTAATAATTTTGAAAACACTGCTCATGAGCTACACTATTTGGTACGATCGTTGGATATAACTGCCTTAGATAATATAACTTTGAGATTCAATATTTATTCATGATTTGTTCGTGTTAATTCTACTCCGAAAATCATGCTTTTGACATAACTGACCGGTGCAAGTTTAACATCTTGTCATCTGTTCAAAAACAGATTTTGTTCCCAAGTCAGCTACAGTCGGACCAACTTTTAACGATTTTGCTGCCGCCAAAACCGTAGGTCATGTTCTTCCTACAATCCCGAAAATGATAAATTCCCCAGAAAAACAAATCTCTCTATGAACGTCAGGCAGAGCAAAATAAACAAGCCAGGACGTTCCTCAAACGGCACTCCCGTTAAACCAAAACACTGAAGAAGTTTTTTTAGATTTTGAACCATTGAGTAAATAGAAACCATGTGCGAAAAATCTTAAAACTCACAGTAAACAAAGCGCATGTGTTTTAAGAAGCTCAAGTATGGTAAGAGATTGGTTAAAAGGGAAGCACGGAAGGTCGTACAAGAACGTTTAAAGCAAAAATAGGAAACTTCCAACGAAAGTGTAGTGCAGTGGCGTACAAGTGATGAAATTTATTTTGATTGTCCATCAGAAGACTAGACAGAGGGTTACAAATATCACACATAGTGGCATAAGAGGTACTTTGACTTTGAAGGGGGGAAACGTGTGCATGAATTTTGTTAAGAGATACTCTGATTTCGAATAATATAAATTTTCATCATAATAATTCTTTCATTAAATAATATTCAACAACAGATAAAAACAATTTTGTAAATAATTATTATACTATGTTATATTTTGTAATGCATGCAAAGGGCAGAATCAATTTATTAAATGTCGTTAATCGGGAACATCTTCACCCTGCCATTGTTTCCCCTACGTCATGTAATTTATTTGTTTCCGCGACCAACATGGATTCTGTATTCACAAGTGGCTTGAAGAATGTAGTTACGTCACCGTCATGTCTTGGTTCCCTCTATTTAATACGAAACAACGACATAAAGCCCGCTAAATATAGATGGGATTCAAGATGACTGTAATTACTCTGTGTATAAAAGCTTACTTCTTTCATTGCCACAAAAAAAAAATCTGAATGCCTACAGTTGCACGGAGCACCCCTCTCACGGCTGTTGTATTTCATTTGTTATTTGTTTACTAACCTCGGATAACAATTAGATGAAGACAGAACAGAAATGTGAGACGTGTTAAGGTATCACGGAATGACGTCTGTGATATTTGAGAGAAACATAAAAGTAGGACGACAGAGATTAGAATATATCGAACAAATTATTTCAATTGATTCAACTGCGTGTTTTTGGTAAAAAATTGTATATTGTATTAATTAAACGAAACACTCATGTAGCCTTACTTTACAAAAAAAGTTTGCGAAAGGAGGCTAAACACGTGTTTCGTTTAACTAATAATATATCCACCAAATAGTAGAGGACTTTGTGTGTAGGAAGGAAGGAAAGTCGTGCCGGCAAGCTCAAACCAGTCAGAAGACGGATGACTGAAAAACGAAACCGCTGACTTCCAACCAGACGTGTCGTTTCTTTGTCAGCTGTCGATCTTTGCATCCTTTTCTGAACTCGTTAACATAACAAAAACACTTAAGATATATTTGTGTCGGTCAATAAACGATACTGCAGTCGAAGGAGCACAAAACAAGGCGACTACTGTGAAAAAAAAAAAATTGACTGCATAACCTGACAAGAGCAAACAGTGAAACATCATAAGCGTTATACAGCCGTCACAGGCTGGATGACTTATCTGTTTCTTTTGATCTACCGTTCAGCTCTCCTGATTTCTTGATAGTACAGCAAATCTTCCACAATGAAGAATCACAAACGCCAGCAAGAGCATGTGGTGACGTCGCGTGTCATTGCACAGCACTCTGTTACCTTGCACGT
Source organism: Schistocerca gregaria (assembly GCF_023897955.1). Classification (NCBI taxonomy): domain Eukaryota; kingdom Metazoa; phylum Arthropoda; class Insecta; order Orthoptera; family Acrididae; genus Schistocerca; species Schistocerca gregaria. The sequence goes on along the minus strand of NC_064920.1, from coordinate 741,096,424 downwards.
TAAGCGAATGGTCCTTTGCCAGCGGAAGGATGAGTGGCTGGGGGCACAAAAGAAGCCGAAACAATTGAAGACTGTTCCAAGGCTATAGCAAGCCATCGCTCCAATGAAAGAGTTCGAGAAGCGAAACAGCAACAATTGTGACTTCATGGTATATGGTCATTTCCTGCAGTACGAAGACACAACGATGTGTAGTGCTTATGATGTTACATTTTCCTTGCGACATATCTTAGATATGCTAAGAAGAGTACCAGTTGTCAAGCTAATATTCTGCTCCCTGTTTAGGAGAACGCTGAATTGTGTGGAAAATCTCCCCTGGATAGGCTGGCGCGTTATCACACCGCTTCTTGCGTTCGATGAGGTGCATCATAGTGCGTCGGACTCGGATCGAATCCTCCAGCCGGATTGACAATGAGAGTCGATTTGCTAGTCAGCCTGGATGTGGCTTCTAGGCGGTTTCCCATACCCCTTCCCCCGCCCCTCCCAAGGCGAATATAGGGCTGGTACTCAAGTACCGCCTCACTTACACGATTCGTAAACATCTCGGAAACGCCCTCTCACTTTGACATGAGGTAACATTAGACACACACAGATGATAGGTTACACGAATTCCGTTCTGGAGGGGAAGGGGGAAGGGGTAGCGATAGGAAAAACATCCGGCCACTACCCTTGCCATATCCAGATTAACATGCCGACCCCGTGAAGAAATGGGACAAAGCTAAGAGAAAGAAAACTGAATTGAGTACAAAGAAGTTAAAATCTTTCGTACGTTGTTCATTCTTTCCTTTATGAGATCAGTCAAGTACGTTTATTAGAGTCATTGTACTTCCCATCGAAATGTATGTCCATTTCTCTTTTATATACTTTTTAACAACAAGTGAAATTTTTTAAACTTTCTAGCTTCTCCCTGTAGAAATCCTTATGTAAACATAATTTTACGTTGTAATTGCGTAGGATTCCGCCGCCAGTCAGTCGACATAAACGTTTTCTGGGTATAGTACCGCGTCATAATGTAAAAACTACTGCTGCTGGAGAAAAACCAACGTTTCGTCCACGATTGCAGCGGCCTTCTTCTGGGTCTAGACCACTACCCTTGTCCCCAGTAGTTTTTACATTATGACGCAGTACTATACCCAGAAAACTGTTATGTCGATAATTTTACGTTACTGAACCCATAAAAAAAAGCGTGCTAAACACACTGCTTTCGTATGCCCTAAACTTAAAAATCATTATCTCCGACGTGTAAGTTAAATTGATGTAAATTAAATTTCAGTCTCCACAGTATTTGGAGCATGTAAGTAAATACTGGGTCAAGCGCCAAAAATCTGATTTAGAGAAAATTAACAAAATTTGTATGGCAGTTAAACAGAATCAGTATAAAAGTTGGGGCACGTGACACAAAACCAAGAACTAGCCTTTACAGGTTTCATGCCATATATGTGTTTTTATTCTACCTCAGTAGATTTAAAAACAAGATAACACAAAATTTGAGATAATCAAACTTTCTGTACGCAATGGCATAAGTGCCATCACGTCCATTTCCACTCCAGATAACCTACTTTACAGTGGAGTGTTTCCAGCTGCACCTGCCGGACAGCTGCAGCTTCACATTCCTTTTCGAGATGCAATTTTCCTTGAACTCTTCAATTGCACTGAGACTAGACGGAACTTGCAGTACCCATAGCCATTCAGCAGTCAGTCTGACCCACTGTGCTGCTGATATTCATACACAACTGGAGATTGAAATAAGAACACCGTGAATTCATTGTCCCAGGAAGGGGAAACTTTATTGACACATTCCTGGGGTCAGATACATCACATGATCACACTGACAGAACCACAGGCACATAGACACAGGCAACAGAGCATGCACAATGTCGGCACTAGTACAGTGTATATCCACCTTTCGAAGCAATGCAGGCTGCTATTCTCCCATGGAGACGATCGTAGAGAGCTGGATGTAGTCCTGTGGAACGGCTTGCCATGCCATTTCCACCTGGCGCCTCAGTTGGACCAGCATTCGTGCTGGACGTGCAGACCGCGTGAGACGACGCTTCATCCAGTCCCAAACATGCTCAATGGGGGACAGATCCGGAGCTCTTGCTGGCCAGGGTAGTTGACTTACACCTTCTAGAGCACGTTGGGTGGCACGGGATACATGCGGACATGCATTGTCCTGTTGGAACAGCAAGTTCCCTTACCGGTCTAAGAATGGTAGAACGATGGGTTCGATGACGGTTTGGATGTACCGTGCACTATTCAGTGTCCCCTCGACGATCACCAGAGGTGTACGGCCAGTGTAGGAGATCGCTCCCCACACCATGATGCCGGGTGTTGGCCCTGTGTGCCTCGGTCATATGCAGTCCTGATTGTGGCGCTCACCTGCACGGCTCCAAAAACGCATACGACCATCATTGGCACCAAGGCAGAAGCGACTCTCATCGCTGAAGACGACACGTCTCCATTCGTCCCTCCATTCACGCCTGTCGCGACGCCACTGGAGGCGGGCTGCACGATGTTGGGGCGTGAGCGGAAGACGGCCTAACGGTGTGCGGGACCGTAGCCCAGCTTCATGGAGACGGTTGCGAATGGTCCTCGCCGATACCCCAGGAGCAACAGTGTCCCTAATTTGCTCGGAAGTGGCGGTGCGGTCCCCTACGGCACTGCGTAGAATCCTACGGTCTTGGCGTGCATCCGTGCGTCGCTGCGGTCCGGTCACAGGTCGACGGGCACGTGCACCTTCCGCCGACCACTGGCGACAACATCGATGTACTGTGGAGACCTCACGCCCCACGTGTTGAGCAATTCGGCGGTACGTCCACCCGGCCTCCCGCATGCCCACTATACGCCCTCGCTCAAAGTCCGTCAACTGCACATACGGTTCACGTCCACGCTGTCGCGGCATGCTACCAGTGTTAAAGACTGCGATGGAGCTCCGTATGCCACGGCAAACTGGCTGATACTGACGGCGGCGGTGCACAACTGCTGTGCAGCTAGCGCCATTCGACGGCCAACACCGCGGTTCCTGGTGTGTCCGCTGTGCCGTGCGTGTGATCATTGCTTGTACAGCCCTCTCGCAGTGTCCGGAGCAAGTATGGTGGGTCTGACACACCGGTGTCAATGTGTTCTTTTTTCCATTTCCAAGCGTGTATTTTTGCAGAAGATATCTTAAAGTTGTAAAAATGTCATTATTGCGTAACAGTCACTGTGAATGGTGTTGTGCACGTATATTCAGTGATGAGGCTAAATAAATTTTCACACACAGTTATCCTCTATCGTTTTTCAAAGAGATCAAAATAACGATCGCAAGATAAAAATGTGTGTCCTTTCAGCATAAATATGTGTTCTATTTCCGTAAAGTAACCATTTTCTGTTAGCTTAGTAAATGATTCCATGGAAGTACTTAACTACACGGAAGAGCCAAAGGAACTGGTACGCCTGCCTTATATCGTGTAGGGCTGAAGCAAGCAAGCAGAAGTGCCGCAACACGACGTGGCATGGATTCGATCAATGTCTAAAGTAGTGCTGGAGGGAACCATGAATTCTGCAGGGCTGAACAGAAATCCGTAAGATTACGAGGGAGTGGAGATCTCTTCTGAACAGCATGTTGCAAGGATTTCCAGAATTCCAGAAACGCTCAATAATGCTTGTATCTGGGGAGTTTTGTGGCCAGTGAAAGTGTTTCAACTCAGAAGAGTGTTCCTGGAGCCACTGTGCAGCAATATTGGACGTGAGGGGTGTGGGGGCATTGTCCTGCTGAAATTGACGAAGTCCGGTGGCGTGCACAATGGACATGAATGGATACAGGTGATTATGTACGTGCCACCTGCCAGAGTCGTATCTAGACGTATCAGGGGTCCCATCTCACTCCAACTGCACACGCCCCACATCATTACAGAGCTTCCACCAGCTTGGATAGTCCCCTACTGGCATGCACGGTCCATAGAGTCACGAGGCAGTCTCAAGTCCATCCACTCGATAAAATTTGAAACGAAACTCGTCCGATCAGGCAATATGTTGCTAGTCATCAACAGCCCAATATCGGTGCTGACGGGTCCAGGCAAGGCATAAAGCTTTGTGCTGTGCCGTCATCAAGGTTACACGAGTGGGCCTTCGGCTCCGAAAGCCCATATCAATGATGTTTCATTGAGCGGTTAGCACGCTTTGTCGATGGCCCAGCATTGAAATCTGCAGCAATTTGCCGAAGGCTTCCTCTTCTGTTACGTTGAACCATTCTCTTCAGTCGTCATTGGTCCCGTTCTTGCAGGACCTTTTTCGGTCCTCAGTGATGTTCGCGATTTGATACATTACCGGATTCTTGATGTTCACGGTACACTCGTGAAATGGTCGTACGGGAAAATCCCCACTTGATCGCTGCCTCTGAGATGTTGTGTCCCATCGCTCGTGTGCAGACTGTAATATCACGTTCAAATTCACTTAAATCTTGGTAACTTGTCATTGTAGCAGCAGTAACCGATCTAACAATGCGCCATTTTCTTGTCGTCTTATATAGGCGTTGCCGACCGCAGCTCCGTATGCTGCCTATTTATCTCTGTATTTGAATACGAATGCCGCTGCCAGTTTCTTTGGCACTTCAGTGTGTAACCACATAATCAAAACGATGATTTTTGTCGACACGAAATTCGTTTCAACAATCATTTAAACACATTAAAATACTTTAAAAGTAGTGTTTCAACATTACTTACATTGATTCCAAACCTTAAAATATACGTTAAAATGACAGTCAAGGTCTGCTTGGTGCTTGGAAGCCTGTTTAGATGGAACCACAATTTTGCCGTGTTGCGTAGACTCCTTTCTTCCGCTGCTTAGTTTTTTCCTTTCACTTTGAGCTCAACCTTTAGCTCTCTTCTCTCGCTTCGGTGCTGTTTTCCTTTCCGTTTTGCAGTATTGTGTATTATTTACAGTTAATAATTACTTCATCAATGCCCTACTGTTGCAAACAGACCACAGAGACACTTCAGTTGTCAGCAAGTGACACAAGTGCACGCAGAGACACTAAAGCCTAGTTTACACGACGACATTGGGTTGCGCCACTCGTTGCGTGGAATGAGTTACACGCAAATAGTTTCATATTTCACTGTAGACACGGCGAATCCAGCATACACTTCAGTGTCGACGTTTTGTGGGTTCCTGAGTAGTGTCTGCAATGAAAGTTTTTTTAGCTGCACGTCACACGAGTTGTGATTGAGCAACTCCATCTTGTTGCGTGGAATCGCTGCATAAGATGTGTTTCGATTAGTGACTGGATGAAGAAAAGACGTCAGTTCGGTTGCTGAGCATCCTTGCTGAAATATTTTGTAATGGAAGACCCAAGAAGTTCTTCTAATTATCCTAGAATGTTATCAGAACTGCTCACGTTTCTTCTAAATAGAGTTCATTCAAAATGGCTCTGAGCACTGTGGGACTTAACATCTGAAGTCATCAGTCCCCTAGAACTTAGAGCTACTTAAACCTAACTAACCTAAGGACATCACACACATCCATGCCCGAGGGAGGATTCGAACCTGCGACTGTAGCGTCTCACGGTTCCAGACAAGCGCCTAGAACCGCGAAGCCACACTGTTACTAGTAAAGCCAGATATATTTACAGTATTTAACAATCATTTTCTGAGCATTGCTGGTGAATTAAACAAAAATTTAGTTTCTACAGAGAATCATGGTTCAAAAGGCTCTGAGCATTATGGGACTTAACATATGAGGTCATCAGTCCCCTAGAACTTAGAACAACTTAAACCTAACTAACCTAAGGACATCACACACATCCATGCCCGAGGGAGGATTCGAACCTGCGACCGTAGCGGTCACGCGGTTCCAGACTGAAGCGCCTAGAACAGCACGGCCACCGCTGCCGACCAACTTTGTGGTCAAATGCCTTTCGGAGATTGATGTCTGAAATACTCCTCTATCATACAGACAAGGGGGAGATTGGGTCAATAATTAAATAACTGAAGACTAAGGACTCTCATGGATATGGTGGATGGCCTAGCAGAATATTGAAGTACTGTGCTGCACATGTTAGCATTGTTTCTAGCCATATTTGTAATTTTTTCTTTAGCAATGGTCAGTTTCCTGGACGATTTAAGTACTCAGCAGTAAAGCCGCTTTATAAAAAGAGATAATGTAGATAATTTTAGACCTATATCTATGCCACCGGTGTTTGCTTAACTTATAAAAAAGGCAGTATATGTAAGGATAAGTGATCATTTTATATCGCACTATTTGTTATCAAATGTACAGTTTGGCTTTAGAACTGGTTTAACAACCTAAAATACTATATTCCCTTTTCTCTGTGAGGCACTGGATGGGTTAAACAAAAGGTTTCAAACGCTAGGCATATTTTTTGATTTAACTAAGGCGTTTGATTGTGTTGGTCACAAAATATTGCTCCAGACGTTGGACCATTGCGGAATACGGGGAGTAGCTCACAATTGGTTCACCTCTTACTTTAGCAATAGACAGCTAAAGGTTGTCACTGACAATGTTGAGAATAGCTGTGATGTGTGGTCTGAGTGGGGTGCAGTCAAGTGTGGGGGGCGGGGGGGGGGGGGGGTTGCCCCAGGGTACAGTGTTGGGGCCACTTCTGTTCCTTATGTATATAAACAATATGCCCTCTAGCATTACGGCAATCCTAAAATATTTCTGTTTGCTGATGACTCTAACTTGGTAGTAAAGGATGTCGTGTGCAACATTGGCTCAGTTTCAAATAGTGTAGTTCATGACCTAAGTTCATGGCTTGTAGAAAATAAACGCTAAATCACAGTAAGACTCAGTTTTACTTTCTAACACGCAATTCAACAAAAACTGACGTTTTAATATAACATAATGCTCAAATGATTAGTGAAACTGAACAGTTCCAATTTCTAGGTGCTCAGATAGCTAGTAAACTGTCATGGAAAGCCTACGTTCAGGATCTTGCTCAAAGACTTAATGCTGCCATTTTTACTATTCGAACAGTATCTGAAGTGAGTAATCGTTCGACACGAAAATGAGTACTTTGCCTATTTTCGTTTGCTTATGTCGCGTGGTATTATGTTTTGGGGTAGCTCTTCCCTTTCTAAAAGAATATTTTTGGCTCAGAAACGGGTGGTTCGGGCAATAAGTGGTGTAAGGTGGTGAAAGCTCAGGAACCTCTTGCCGACCCCTGTTCACGAGTCTGGGTATTTTGACATTTGCCTCTCAATAGGTATATATTCCTTACTGTCATTTCTTGTTAACAGTATTAGCTTATTCCCAAGAATAAGCAGCTTTCACTCAGTTAATACTCGGCAGAAATCAAACCTCCATTTGGGTCGGACTTCCTTAACCCTTGTGCAGAAAGTTGTGCAGTATACTGCTGCATCCATTTTCAATAAGCTACCACTTGAATTCTAAAATCTTAGCAGCAATCCACGAGCTTTCAAATCGAACCTGAAAAGTTTCCTCGTGGGTCACTCCTTCTATCCTGTCGAGGAGTTCCTTGGAAAAATAGGCTGATTCTTGTTGTATTGTTGATTGCATTTACTTAAACTTATGGCTAGACATTTTTTGGGTTCATAAACATTTTATTTTTATCTGTTATTACTTTTATATTCTAATTCAATGTACTGGCACGTTCCATGACCTTGGAGATTTGCTCCTCAATTTGGTCCTGCGGAACTTGACGCGTAAATAAAAAAAATAGAATAAAAAAGGTAAAGAAAACTGGTAAATTCAGTTTCACTTCATTGAGATATATGTTGCATAATCAGACACGAAGACGCTAACTTGCGTTACCCATGTGGTCAGTCATGAATTAATTTGCTTTCTAGTTAAGTATCATGGAAGCAGACTACTTCACTCTAACGTACACGAAATGCTTCAGTGTGTAACGAATAATGATAATTGCTCTACGCCTCTTAAAAGGGAAAAATACTAAGCAGTGTGATACAGGTAGGGTCTGAAACTGCACAGAAAGTTGCCAAGTAATTATTTTAATTAATAAGAACAGCAGTTACCTTCATTGTCTATTTATGTGGCAGCACTGAATAGGTTATAGTTTAAGAAAGTTGCCCACAATTGTAAGAGCACCAATATCACAAGAATATTGTGCAAACTTTCACTGTTCATTTACTGATACACTGACTAACACAAGAGGTGGGGCTCTCAGTCTGTTATGTCTCCTAAGTGCCTTTTGGAACAACACTTCCTACATTAAACAATGGCAACAATGCATATAAACATAAATACACAAAAACACTACTTACAAACCTGTTGTAGGCCTTTAAACTGTTATGCCCTAGAGTACAGTTAGTAATCATTTTTTATAATCAATACTTTTAAATGTTGTATAAATGATTTTAGTAATTCTTTAAAGTTATTTTTATATGGGCCTTTAAGTAAGTGGAATTTTAAAAGTAACTGAAATTGTGATCTTTAACTACTAGGTGGAGCACTTTGGAAAAGCCTACTTTCGAACCGCAAAATAATGGAACATAATATTTATTTCAATTATTCATTGCAACAATATCACATTGTTTTTAAACTCAGAATATCCATGAAATAGGAATAGGAGTCTAAGAAAGTTTAGTATCTTCCAATAAATCAAGATTCCTAGCATTCAGCTGAGGTTAAGCAGTTATAACATGAAAACTTATGCAACCTCTGTGCCATACAATAATATAAACTAAGCATGACTTTGCCTGAAGCAGAATGCATATTCGAGCTTCTATGGAGATAAAACAATCCATATGACGCAATCATGCCTCCTGAAGTAAAGTGCTCTGCATATTTCTTCTTGGCATTGGAATTGCAACTTTCAGACCAACCACATAGATGACATGGTACAGCAGCTGATAAAAACTCACATCCACCGCGTTTTTAATCCACTTTTTCAGAAATATTCAGGATGTTTACTTTTTGAAGGTTAGCCATATTCTCAATCCTAATCAAAGACTATTCACCTATTGTGTTTGCTCCTGAACCTGTCTGTCAATGAGCTTTGCATGAATTTACAACACCTTCTCCTAATAGGAAATTCATCACAGAAGCAGTGAGAGAGAGTGTAGCGGACCCTGTCAGTATCATTTCTTTCTAGGTCTACAGTGAGGTCATGGCAATGTTTCCAACAGTGATAAACAACTTGAGTTTTTTCTTAGTCTCTATTGCCAATAAAACAATTCCTTTTTGAATAGTACTTTTATTTAAGCACATTCCCTTTGGCAAATCATTTTTAAGACAGCGATTTTGAAAGATCTATCACTGAGGTAGTTTGGAGATTCAACAAAAGATTTATACATTGTGAGAAATTTTACCCTTTCAAATTCTTGTTTTGCACATAAATACTCAAGAAATATGTAATTACGAACTGCAAATTTTAAATTTACTCTCCCGAGAAAGTAGAATTTTGAACATAGGACACATGGCTGCCAACCCTCCCATATTTTGAAGTGTCATAACGATTTTTCAGCTATAATTGAGAGCTTTGGTGCTCGATTTCAGTTCAAGGCTTGTTTGCTTTTTAAGCTTGACCATTCTGAAATAAGCAGACTCGCATCAATCGTTCGTGATAGTCAGTGTTACTCAAGCAACGCAGTCATCAAAGATGAAACTATATTTCGGCTAAGCAGTGACTCGAAGTGTTAGGTTTCACATCCTGAAGAATATATCCATAGAAGAGTTCATCGTTATTCAGACGGATAAAATAATCTCGAACAGCCAAGTAAATTACTGTGACGATTCTATGGAAGGATGTGGAGCCATGTGCGACACCCGCCTTCTCGCAACGACAAGCGTTTTAGACGTTTAAGTACCTCCACAAATGAAATCAATGCGTGTCAGTGACTAACGTGTGAACTTCATTCTTCGCTTCACATGCCACCTTACATTTTGTGGAGGAGTGTACTACAGGTACTATGTCACGCCAGAAAGAAGCGTCTAAAAGCATGAAGATCAGTAAATTTTCTTTAAAAGCTTGTTGTAAATCGTGTAATTACAAATAGAAAGTGCATGAAGCTTCGCATAAATTTGCTGCACAGAAATTACTTCTCCCCGTCCCTCATTCCTGTGTGTGTTGGTGCAGTAACCGTCAAATCAGAATCTAGTTCGCTTATCCCAGATGTTTTAAATGTTTATTGCTGGTTCGATGATGCCCCTTAGATTTTTGACTCTTAGACATGATCCAGATGTTGAACTCGTATAGAAAATAGTTTTCTCAGAACATCTTTGTGAACTTCTACAACTACCTTAAAAGTGGTACCCTGGGCTACTGAGCAGGACACATACTCAAAAAAGCCAGTTTCTTCATCACAGCAAGAAGCATTTACAGAGTACTCGGGACTACAAACTAACGGAAAATCGTTGTTCTTACTGATGCGTTCTGGTACAGCTTGTAAAACTTCATTTTATGATATCCATAACAAGTACCGCTCACAAAACATCCACGGAAGGAATGCCCCAGGGATACCAATGTCTGTTCATAGAATGGTGTATCTTTAGGTAGTTGAAGAGCTTTCCGCTAGACACTGATAGTACCGTTCCGTAGTTTTTACATGGATATCTACGTCCCTTTAGCAATGTAAAAAGTGATTACTCAGGCACCAGGGCGACAAAGCTGCACCTCAAAACGCATACTTCGTGAGCGAACAAGGTCAGTAGTTAAGAATTCTATGCAATGAGTTGCCACTTAAAAACTAGAACTCAATCGTACAGAGTACGTTTTGGACTGTTGCAGAAGACGTTTTGTCGGTCGTCTCATATCGAAAGGAGTAGTATCTACTTTCTGCTGAACACAGAGACGGCATATGTGACGTTTCTGGCTCTGGAAACCATAGCATTCACTCCCGAAGCTCATTTAGTAATTGAGAAGGATAATCTTCACTGTCGTGTAAAGTAAGAGGTAGAGTGAGGTGTAGACATTCTTTCATTTATGAATATTTCTTTACATCTGTATTCTGATTTCATTCACAATGACTGTAGATGTCCTCAATGGTAACCTACCATACATAAAATTTAGACTGTTTCCGTTAACAGTTTTCTTTAGGTAGTACGCGTTACGTAATGCAAACCAGGACAACAATGAGAGGCGAGCAAAGTATTTCCAACTGACTGTAGTAGTTGAGTGCAGGGGAACGTCGAGTGAGCACGCAGTCAGCAGTGGCTTTATAGTTTGGTGTAGGTAAGGCCACACGTATCTAATTTGTTCAACAGTTATGTAAACACTAATTTACCACGACTCTGTGTGCAGTGCAGAGCGGAATGCTTATATAGGAAGTGATTTTTGTCATGTAACATGAACAAATATTAACGTTGTTAACTGTGTGAACTGTATTACGTGTGGCATTGTAGACGAAATTTTGTTGCATAGGATGTAAGCAGTTCACGGATTTTCCCGCTACTTCTTTCCGTATAATTAAAGACGTTGTCATCCCTGAACAACATCAGACGTTTCACTTAGGAACTTCGAGAACCTTAGCTCACTCGCTAGCAACTTTCTTTGAGTCTCACATCAAGAGAGCCGAACTAGATAACCTAAGTGTGCTGACCCATCAGCAGAAAACACCAGGCTGGTGGGTAGTTGGAACTACTGTGTTTTGACAGGATCTGGCAGAGTACAGCTGCGGCCTCTCACATTCTCTGCATTCTGTGAGATGGCGGTTGAGGTGTTTGCCATATCCCTAAGATGCTGGAAATACGGTCCCCGGTGATCCACACGGATGGAAAGCTCCACATGAGACCTTTTAAATTTAAAACAAACAAGGTCACACAACAGGTAATGTCTTACTAAGCGAAATTTGCTATGGGTAGTACATTTAAGCTTAAAGTACGTGTACCACACCTCACGTAGACATATTAATTAAGGGAGCCATCAAACTATGAAAGGAAATTTGTGGCCTCTGTAACAGTCTGGTTTATTGCCATATGTCATCAAAAAAATTAATTAACTACTGACCCGCGTATATGAATATTTAACAAATAGACAAGGGATTGCAAAGATGAACAATAGCCTTGGCAATAGTAGGAGGGTATCTAATTGAACAAAATGAAACTGTGTCACAAATACGGCAATGATTGCGATAGTGATTTATAGAAAAGGTCCCATAAAAGCACGAACGAACATGAATACTTTCGCCAGAGTATATGGTGGGTGCAACTAGCTGGTTGTGAAAATTAGACCTCCAAAATGAAATTCTGATGCAGCTTACCTAACTTCGCAACCATCATCTTGGTGGTTTCAGTGACAGCGCACACTAACCATTCTTAAGCTGTCCAAGTCTCGAAGATGGTCTGCAATGAACTGGAGCAAATGTGTTCTCGATGATGTCCCTAAGCGAAGTCTATTCTCGCTTCACTTCCTGAAACTGAGCTGGTTCTGCCAGTGTCGGAATCTTGCCGATCAGTTCCAGAAGACCTTGTGAGTTCCAATCACTGATGATTTTACAGAAAAGTTTAACAATTTTCTACTTTTCTTCGTTTTACCTTGGTTAACCAATACCGTATGGCACGGGGAATAAGGCAGAATATCTCTCCCACTACATGGCCAAGCAAAGACTCTGCACATACAGGAACTCGCCCCTTCTATTAAAATAATTTCTGTAAACCAATCAAAAACTCCCTTTCTTGAAATTGAACTAACATACCAACGAGGAACTACAGAGCTCAACCGCTGCTCCCCTGCTACGAAGGGTCTTCAGATACTTAACTAGATAATAATGTGATTCGTTTTTGCTTGTTGAACAATGCAGTTTGTATGCCACCTCCTATTCAGTAACTGTGCTGTGAAAGACTTTTAGCACCAGTAAACTTTATGACACTCCAGTTAGCTTGCACTCCGCAAACCAGCAAAAAGCATCCACAAGACTGCCAGCAAAACAAGGATAAATAATTATCAATGAAATAGTTGACCATAATGTGTGCTTGGATTTTAATGATCTAAAAGCAGCAAAATATGCAAGTATTCAATCTGAAATGTATATAGATATGTTTTAATAAACAAAATATGTTGATATTTTTATACACCATGTAATGAAAAATTCACTTCTGTATGAAATGGCTCTGAGCAGTATGGGACTTAAGATCTATGGTCATCAGTCCCCTAGAACATAGAACTACTTAAACCTAACTAACCTAAGGACATCACACAACACCCAGCCATCACGAGGCAGAGAAAATCCCTGACCCCGCCGGGATTCGAACCCGGGAACCCGGGCGTGGGAAGCGAGAACGCTACCGCACGACCACGAGATGCGGGCTCACTTCTGTATGAAGTGTGGATATAGTACATACATTTTTGCAGTGTTTCAAACTGACTAGCACTTTTTTTTAAATGTCTACATGTGTCGGAAAAGAACACAAAGTAAGGTGAAAACAGAACTACCTATCCTAACAATAAAACCGAGTTTTTACTACTGAACACCACTTTTTTAAAGTATTCCGAATTATTTAATACGTTTTGTCAATCTTTAGTTTCTGCAAAGTTGAACTGGATCTCAAGACGCATTTTCAGATTTTCCATTTTCGAAGATATACGATTGTCGCTGAGGATACTTTTGTACCTGGAAAAGCTCCTCTCCACATCAGAGGACGTCAGAAGATCGTATTTGAAGGCAGCGAGCTCCCTGCAAGCAGGGCTTGGTTCACTGTCTCCAAATGTCATGGTTTTCCCGAAAAGACTGCCATTAATTCGGCACATTACAGAATATCCAGGATTCCGCTGGAGAAGACTCTGCAGTTTGTTGTTCACGTTTCAGTCTCATGACCACAACTTGTATCCAAATCCCTTTGCACATGTTGCATATCCAAGGCATCACATAGTTGAGTACAAGCAGCTTCCAGGCGTGTGATGGCTTTTGATACCACTGAAAAGTTGGCTTTGATAAATGCCAAGTTTCCAGACAAGGTACCTTTCAGAGTTTTGACAGCACATGGTTCATCACTATCAATCTCACAAGAGATTGCCTTTACTTTGCTGTAGTTCATGCAGTAAGACTCAGCAGCTCTAAACCGAGAATCCCAGAGTGCAAGAACAGGCTTGGGGAGAGGGGGGGGGGGGGCGGGGAGAGGGAGCAGAGAAGGTGAATGTTCCTTGAATTTCTGCACAGTCATTGCACCTATCACATATACACTCCTGGAAGAACACCGTGAATTCATTGTCCCAGGAAGGGAAAACTTTATTGACACATTCCTGGGGTCAGACACATCACATGATCACACTGACAGAACCACAGGCACATAGACACAGGCAACAGAGCATGCACAATGTCGGCACTAGTACAGTGTATATCCACCTTTCGAAGCAATGCAGGCTGCTATTCTCCCATGGAGACGATCGTAGAGATGCTGGATGTAGCCCTGTGGAACGGCTTGCCATGCCATTTCCACCTGGCGCCTCAGTTGGACCAGCGTTCGTGCTGGACGTGCAGACCGCGTGAGACGACGCTTCATCCAGTCCCAAACATGCTCAATGGGGGACAGATCCGGAGATCTTGCTGGCCAGGGTAGTTGACTTACACCTTCTAGAGCACTTTGGGTGGCACGGGATACATGCGGACGTTCATTGTCCTGTTGGAACAGCAAGTTCCCTTGCCGGTCTAGGAATGGTAGAACGATGGGTTTGATGACGGTTTGGATGTACCGTGCACTATTTAGCGTCCCCTCGACGATCACCAGAGGTGTACGGCCAGTGTAGGAGATCGCTCCCCACACCATGATGCCGGGTGTTGACCCTGTGTGCCTCGGTCGTATGCAGTCCTGATTGTGGCGCTCACCCTCGCGGCGCTAAACACGCATACGACCATCATTGGCACCAAGGCAGAAGCGACTCTCATCGCTGAAGACGACACGTCTCCATTCGTCCCTCCATTCACGCCTGTCGCGACACCACTGGAGGCGGGCTGCACGGTGTGCGGGACCGTAGCCAAGCTTCATGGAGACGGTTGCGAATGGTCCTCGCCGATACCCCAGGAGCAACAGTGTCCCTAATTTGCTGGGAAGTGGCGGTGCGGTCCCCTACGGCACTGCGTAGGATCCTACGGTCTTGGCGTGCATCCGTGCGTCGCTGCGGTCCGGTCCCAGGTCGACGGGCACGTGCATCTTCCGCCGACCACTGGCGACAACATAGATGTACTGTGGAGACCTCACGCCCCACGTGTTGAGCAATTCGGCGGTACGTCCACCCGGCCTCCCTCATGCCCACTATACGCCCTCGCTCAAAGTCCGTCAACTGCACATACGGTTCACGTCCACGCTGTCGCGGCATGCTACCAGTGTTAAAGACTGCGATGGAGCTCCGTATGCCACGGCAAACTGGCTGACACTGACGGCGGCGGTGCACAAATGCTGCGCAGCTAGCGCCATTCGACGGCCAACACCGCGGTTCCTGGTGTGTCCGCTGTGCCGTGCGTGTGATCATTGCTTGTACAGCCCTCTCGCAGTGTCCGGAGCAAGTATGGTGGGTCTGACACACCGGTGTCAATGTGTTCTTTTTTCCATTTCCAGGAGTGTATTTCCCCGCAAAAAGGAAATTAATTTGTCCATATCAGGGCAATATGATCGCACATTTTCTGCAAAACTGTGAAGTGCATGTTCCAGGCAAGTGACATACACCTTACTGGAGTACAGTATTTGAAGTCCCTTTAGCCACGTATAAAGCACCATCTCTTACTAGCAGCAAAACGTTGTCTCTGTTCACTTCATCTGGGTGCAGAATCATTATTGAGTTGTTAAGCACAACAGTAATTGTCGATTTCTTTACTCTCCCAAGAGGTCCACATGTTTAGGAGAAACATTTCTCCAGACCTGCCAATGTCTACAACACCAACAACGACATTTTTATCATAATGCCCACCCATAAACTTTTTTCCATCTACGGACATCGAAACCTTTTGATCAGCAACACTAACTCGATTTTGTTGAGCACTTCCTTGGTGTTTTGTGTACTTCTCCAAGAACTACTTGAAGTGTGGATTCTTCAGCTTCTCCAATGGGATGTCCCAAGACACCTGCATCTCACGCAATTACATGAAGAATGATCCCACAGTTGAAGATGGAGCTGTGTGCTCAAATAACAGTGTTTGTCTTCTGTCATCTTCATCACTTCTCTTCACACAGTAGAAGTTCAGGAAAAGAAATAAGTTGTCACTAAAATCTGGGTCCTAGTAAGGAATATTGTATCAATAATTTTAGTGTACTGACTATAGGGGCCAGCATATTAAATTATAAAACAGTCATGTGAATCTGCAGTACAAACGTGGAAAGGCACAATTGATATACAGCAGTTCAGAGCAGAGGATATGAACGCTAGCATGCTGGTTGCTCTGAACAACGACTCTTCTTTCCAGCCAATTGCAGAAGTTAATCAGTTCTCAAGCGATAATATCTACACCCACCAATAATAGTGGAACCTGATATATCGTTCTGCAGTTCATGGCTTCCCTTGCAAGAAAAAATAATTAACAGTTCTATGAATAAGTGAGGCTCAAAATTTCTAATAAGGAAAATATGCTGTTTGAACTCGGTTTGAACTCTTTAGGACGGTTTTTGAGCGGTATTTGAACTGGGCAACAAGCGATTGTTTGTTGTATCATCACAAGTGTTGAGTATGTGGCTAATGGTACAATTTAGATTAGACACGGCAGGACTTATTAAATTAACATTCCTGTGCAGCACTTGATTACATCAGCGAGATGAACTGTTCAGCTCACAGGATGATCAGACAATCAAGGCAGCAGTACTTGGGGTTATCCCGGCATCACGCACCTAACTGAAATGAGGGGATGACAAAAGCTCATTGACAGAAGCCCAGTCTTGTTTCTGGAAGCACATTTTCTTAATTGAAGTTCCTGGAATTCTACCATGACATTCAAGGTTTATTTACAAAAAAATAGATGTTCCATACACTTTACTATCGTTGGTATTATAGCGCTTATGTCTACTATAAATTGTATAAAATATGTGATCTTAAACTTCTTTGACTTGAGATGAATGTAAATTCCTTTTATCGTTTTGTGGATTTATGTATTCTGGAAATATTTTGCATACGTATTTTTCAAGGCTACGTAATTTTGTGTTATGTTTGTTCTAAGCTGGACAAATATAAATGATTCATGCTTAGCGACCATGCTGTAGTAAGTCGTAGAAAGCATAGATGGAAGTATTTCCATAACAAAAAGGCTTAGTCGCAAATGTGAAGTTGAATAGTCTTTATTTAGCAAGGTGTCTGGGGCTGGCCTTCAACGAGTAATCCTGCTGAGTCTTTCTGGAAAAGTGGATTAAAAATGATTTGGATATGAATAGTTATCAGTCGCTGTTTCACGGCATTTTTTTGGTTGCTCTGAAATTTCAGTTCCAACGCCAAGAAGAAATATACAGAACACTTTACTTCGAGAGACATGGTTGCATCATGAGGCATAGTTTGATCACCACAGGAGCTCGTATCTACATCCTGCTTCAGGTGATATCACGTTTAGTTTTGTATTTTATTATATTGAACAGAGTTTACTGGAGTTTCCATAACTACTTAATCTCAGATGAGTGTTAGGAACTTTGATTTGTCCCAAGATACTAACCTTGTTAGGCTCCTATTCCGATTCCACGAATATTTTGAGTTTACAAACGCAGTGATATTGTTGCAATAAATAACTGAAATAAATGAAAGAAGTGTTTAGTTTCATGAAGCATTTATTTTGTTGTGTGAAAATTGAGTTTTTTATAGTGCTCTGCCTGGTAGTTAAAGATCATAATTTCAGCTAATATTAAAATACTATTTACTTATAGGTCCATATAAAGAAATAACAATTTTAGTAATTCTTTGAAGTTATTTCTTACTTTTTTACTACTAAAATTATTTTTTAAAAATTTGAAAGTGTTCTTTATAAATGGTGATTACATTACTGTACTCTAGGGCATAGCAGTCTGAAGGTGTACAGCATGCTTTCTTGTATAACAGGTTGTAATCAGTGCTTTCGTGTACTGATGTTTATGTATTTTGTTGCCAGTGTTGGTCAAAAAGTCAGGAGGAGACATAACAGACCGAGGTTCCCCTCTATATTTGTCAGTGTGTTAGTAAATGAACAGTGAAAGCCTGTGCAATACTCTTCAAATATTGGTACTCTTAAAATTGTGGGTTGTAGTAATTTACTTAAGCTATAGCAGATTCATGGTCCCCACATAATGATCATAATCTATGCAGTGCTAAAGTACATAAAGAAACAGTGAATTTAACTGGTTTTCATGTTAATTAAAGTAATTGTTTGGTAACTGTCTGTCACAGTTTATCAGCAGTGCAGTTTCAGAGTGATCCTATATCAGCTTGGTTAGTACTTTTACAACGTTAAATGGTATAGAGCGATTATTATCATTTTCGCGACAGCAATACGTAGATAACTGCATACTTAAAGGTCTGTAATGCTTTGCATGGAGTAGCTGAAAACATGCAGCAGCAGGCAAAAGGAATTAAGTGAAATGAAAATTTTCACAGCGTATGCTTTAGAAATAACAGTGTTTAGAAACCTTTGTACAATGTTAAGAAATCGTTTTTAAATTGTTAAAATGGCTAATGAAATGGAAAGAAGGTATCTTCTTGTAAACAGGGAAGGAGTGCATGCTAAATGAGATAGCAACAATACTTCTGCTCAGCTACAGTATTCAAATAATAAAGTTATAGATGATGAAATTTAAAATATAAATTTTGTTATAAATGACTGCAGTCTGGATGAAGTCACTGTCGTGCCTGACAACAGTGACGTGGCGGATTTGAACGAAAACTTCAGACACGCAGAATCTGATGTCGACATTTAAAATGAACCAACACTAGATTCTCATAGATTGAGACATGGCACCGAGTCAGCTGACACTTTAGCAAATGAGAATAATCGTGGAAAAAATCGGGTTTTAGTGGAACAAAGCTAAAATCAAAGATTATTCATAGTACACTGAAAGATAAATTTCCCGAAACATAGGTGATAATTTATAACGTTACTAAAATAGAAGCGGAGATCAAACAAAGATTGGAAACATGATACGAACAAGAGAAGAGGAAAGGCAGTGTTCGTGTAAGTGATTCTATATGTTTTCTGAATGCATCATTTCTCAATTAAAGGCAACATACACCACATACCATTGGTTCGACTGTTTGGGGGTGTTATTCCTGAACACTGGATTGCTAGTGCATTTTAAGGGGAGTTTATATCGTGGGAAGCAGGAGTAATCAACACGTGTGAAACTATGACGAATTTGCAAGTGCGTTTCTGAACGACTACTGGTCTGATAGTACACAGAACAGAGAGAGAAATGAAATATTCGAATACATATGCTTTCGGGAGAAAAAAACATGTATTTAACTGGTCCGATAAAGAACCTGAACTTATTGCTATCATAATACTGAACTTCCTGCTGTCGGTCCATGAAAAACTTACTAGTATTACCAGAATGGTGTTAATAACTTGTTGCATATTTTCGAGCAGTTAGTTTCTTTCTCTGGCAATAGACTAGCGCAAGAAGGATGAAGATGAAACAGGTGGGGAAAAGACAGAAGCAACAACAATGATCAAAGTAAAGACAGCGGCACGAAAAAGAATGACATGTGTCGCTACTGGTAAGAAAACAGAGCACCGTGACATAGTTGCAGCCTTTGTAGTAGACGAAGGGGCATATTTCAGAGGGGTATGAATAGAGGAAGTTATCACGTGGGCATCAGAATGTTCCAGAGTAATAATAGCTGGGAACATGAACTTGAAAGAGAGAGAAATCATGAAATGCACGAAGAGCAGAATAATAAACTGCAGCGAATGAGACGTATCGTCACGCCCACAGCGTATGCAGGCAGTTGCAGCAGCAACATCTGACGTCACGACTCCATCGCCCACTCAGTTTAACGAGAGCTTCACGACGGCATCTCGAATTACAGTAACAACAGCCAAACGTTAAGAAAGTATCAGGGGCGGATATACAGCGTGGCGAGAAGCAGTCTGAAAAGCTTATAAGGGTAGTGCAAGATAGATCGTGCTGAGAGATAGCTGTTAAGAAAAATACCTGATACGTTTCGCCGTTTCCGCGTTAATTAGCAATGAAGTTAACCAATTAGGTCGTTGCGCACGCAAATTCAAGCGGCCTGCCAGAGACGGTGACGCCAAACGTATTCTTCGTAGGTTTCCTAAAACAGAAGAACAGAGCGACACAAAAATTGGACACGGGACTGTAGCAATAATCGAAGCCAAGGCAAAGACGGAGCAGTCTCGTGCGCTATCGTCTAAGGTACGAGAGCAACTGACACTTATTGTATCTTTCGGATTGCTTGAATTTGTGCCCGCAATATCCTGATTGGTTAATTTTAATGGCTAATTAAATTCGGAATCGACGCAATGAATTGAATTTTGTTCTGAGCAATTGTTGTCCAGCACAGCCTACCCTACAACACCATTACAGCTTATCACGCTGTTTCTGACCACCTTTTACATTTAGTGGGAACTAGATACAGCATTATCAATACGAAGACTACAGGTGAGACGCCATAAAGTATCAACAACTTTTGTTGTTTACAGACACTGTCACTTACGTAGCGTCAAACATTTTTACATTATACAAAGCGTTACATAGACGACGCAATATTTACCTAGCCTAATGAGACACGGTGCACTTTACACTGGTACATGTTGTATTGCAACTGAAACGCGATACCATAAGGATGACGGATGTTCTGATAAAATTGTCTACGAGTACACCAACAAACACACACACACTTCTTGAAAGAAAGGCATGACAACCATCAGTTTATGAGCTTGGGGTGATTATAAATACTATAATAGGTAAGACGACAGCAAACAGGAACGTTCTTCTGACTGTGAGCGGAGACAACGGCCTTTAGTGTGTTACATTTTTCTCTTTCTTTAATGAAGCATACTGTAGAAAATTATTTGTGCCTTAGACTTTCATATCCTCTGAAAGTTATGAAACACATTTGTATGTCTACTAGTTCGCAGCACAACCTGCTACTGCAAAGCAAAACATATACAGACTATGCATTAGATATGACATAATTCACATATCTATGGAGATGTTGAAAAGCTCTGAATGTGTTCGTGATCTATGGTATACTGCCACAGTTAAAATGACGTACTGTAAAAATACCATCAAGTATTTATGGAGCATACTGACAAACAATGAAAATAGGATTTATTGTGATTTAGTTCAGGTTTTGATTGTGTTCAAATGGTTCAAAGGGCCCTAAGCACTATGGGACTTAACATCTGAGGTCATCAGTCCCTAAACTTAGAACTACTTAAAACTAACTAACCTAAGGACAACACACACATCCATGCCCGAGGCAGGATTCGAACCTGCGGCCTTAGTAGCAGCGCGGTTTCGGACAGAAGCGCCTAGAACCGCTCGTCCACACGGGACGGCTTTTGATGCTGTAACTAAGTTACTAATTAGTGCTACTTTTTGTATTATGATATAAATATGTACCTGTCCTGTATGCTGTAGGTGGAAATGACAGGAGGGGAAACAGTATTCACTCCTATCGCAACTTGGGTGAGTATAAGGCCACGCCATCCAAGGTGAAGCTACTGTTGGTCGATTCACGTCCAACTTGGTTAAGTGCCGTGTCCAATGAAAAGAAAACATCGATGTGACGACATTAAAAGTGGTGGTGTGATGGACGGCCCTGTGTCGATGAGAGAAACAGTTTTTAATAATAACGTCAACGTTAGTGTAAAGTTTTCAATTAGGTTGCATGGCTGTTGTGCTACTATTCCCCCAGAGACGCATTTTCGTATAAGGTTATGTATGTAATAGCTATGGGACTTTTGTAGTTCAGATAAACGGGC
Source organism: Schistocerca gregaria (assembly GCF_023897955.1). Lineage (NCBI taxonomy): Eukaryota > Metazoa > Arthropoda > Insecta > Orthoptera > Acrididae > Schistocerca > Schistocerca gregaria. The sequence goes on along the minus strand of NC_064920.1, from coordinate 741,074,627 downwards.
TGATGAAGGTTTAGTCTTAGAGGTTTCATATATGTATATGAATTGTGATTCATTAATGTGCTGCCGCTTATGAACTAATTGATGTAGCACTCCATCCGTGAAAGTTTTGTGTTTAAATAACTCACTGGAACACCAGACGTCAAAAATCTATGATGATTAGTTATGTAAATTTAAAAAGGGTTAAACCTTAGAACCAACCATGATAAAATGTCACTGAATGAACTCTTTCAGTTTCGAATATGTTTTGAAACAAAAAACAAATGTTACTTTAAAGAAATCTTGTATTTAGCTGTAACGCGTTTATGAGTCATTAATTAAATACTGTTAGTAATTTTTGCTTCTTCTGTTATGTTAATTAACTATGTGATTAATGTTTTAGGACTTTTGCTTTGTCTTTGTTTATTGATTATCTAATTTCGTTAATTTTTTGTTAGTTTAGATCATTTTATTGGTGAATTTGGCACATTAATTTTAGTTATCACTCTTGTTATTGCACTTTCCGTTCGTATTTCTCTTAACAAACTTTATTTTCAAAATTCGCATATTGTCTATGAGAATATTCTAATTTTGGAAATCTCACAAGGGAGTGGATCTGTGACGTTTCTGGCTCTAAGAGCCATAGCATTGACCCCAAAACCTTTATAATTGAGAATGTTTGTGTTAACTGTCGTGTGACATAAGCATTCATTCATGTATTAACATTTCTTTATATCTATAGTCTGATATGGCTGATGATGATTGCAGATACTCTTAATGGTAAGCCGTCATATATAGTATAAGGGATAGTCAAATGAAAACAAGACAAATGGAAAAAAAGTAAATATACTGTTTATTATTTGAAAAGTAACCGTTGTAACTGTTAATACATTTATTCTACTGTGAAAAAAAGACGGTCAGTGACTTCATGGAAAAATGTTTGCCGTTGCCTACAGCACCACAGGCGTGCTCTTCCTCGTCCGAAGCATATCGACAGCCATGAACGTCTTTCTTCAGGGCTCCATAAGTATAAAAATAGCTTGAAGAGATATCGGGACTGCATGGAGGTTGTGTAAGGGCTTCCCAGCGAAAGAGCCATGTCAACATCTGGGATCACATCTAATCATAAAAAACACTCCCGTACCGTAACATTACGTCCCTCACAATTTACGACCTTCTGGAATTCCCCACAGGCAGACCATTCCATAGAATTGCGAAAGGCTAAAACGTGATTCGTCACTCTTTTCCAGCAGTCCACTGTGCACTGACGTCGTTCTTTACACCAGCCCAGCCTCTCTCAGAAGTGACTCCAGAAACACGTGGCTTATAAGAAACTTCCCGACCATTGAGATACATCAATTTTAAATCATTGTGCTGTCTGGACTTCTGGTAGAATTTTGGACTGCAAGAGTCATTCTATCCGCTAATTGCAGATTTTGTTTTATACAACTACCTTTCGCAATGCTCTACTTTCCTTATCTGTTAGTAAATGAACTCTACCTGGTCTTGATCTAACTGTTGTTGTTCCTTCACATTTCCATTTACAGCCACAACAGACGACTTGGACAGCTTCCTTTTAGGCGTCAGTATTTGTCTAGTTTGATGCGGCCTGCCACGATTTCCTCTGCTGTGACAACCTCTACATGTCAGAGTAGCACTTGCAAGCGTCTGCAATTATTTGCTGGATGTATTGCAGTCTCTGTCTTCCTGTACTGTTTTTGCTCTCTACTGCTCCCTCTAGTACCATGGAAGTCATTACCTGATGTCTTATCATCCTGTCCCTTCTCCTTATCAGTGTTTTCCACATGTTTCTTCCTTCTCCGAGTCTGTGCAGAACCTACTCATTCAGCCTATGTAATTTTCAACATTCGTCTGTCGCACCACATCTCAAATGTTTCGATTCTCTCCTCTTCCGATTTCCCCACAGTCCACGTTTCACTACCATACAATATTGTGTTGCAGACGTACGTTCTCAGAAATTTCTTCGTCAAATTAACACCTATGTTTGATACTAATAGACTTCTCTTGGCCAGGAACGCCCTTTTTGCCCGTGCTAGTGTGCTTGCTCCGTCCGTCATGAGAGTGCTGCCTAAGCAGCAGAATTCCTCAACTTCATCTACTTCGTGACCATCAGTCCTTACGTTAATTTTCTCGCTGTTCTCATTTCTGCTGATATTCACTGCTTTCGTCCTTCTTTTATTTACTCTCAGCCCATATTCTGCACTCATTAGACCGTTCATTCCTTTCAGAAGATCGTGTAATTCGTTTTCACATTCACTCAGGATAGCAATGTCATCAGCGAATAGTAACATCTATATTCTTTCACCTTGAATTTTAATTCCACTCCGGTACCTCTCTATTATTTCCAATGAACAGATTTGAATTGTAGGGGCGAAAGACTACATCCCCGTCTTAGAACCTTTTTAATCGGAACATTTCGTTCTTGGTCGTCCACTCTCCTTATTTGTATTTGGCTCTTGTACTTATTATATATTACCCGTCTCTGCTTCTAGCTTACCCCTATTTTTCTCAGAATTTCGAACATCTTGCACCACTTTACATCGTCGAACGCAACTTTAGAAGGGCTGAAATATCCCCGATGAATTTGGAACTCAGGTGATATACAAATAATATTTACAAAACAAACCAATTATACATCGACATAAATGCATATATATATATATATACACTCCTGGAAATTGAAATAAGAACACCGTGAATTCATTGTCCCAGGAAGGGGAAACTTTATTGACACATTCCTGGGGTCAGATACATCACATGATCACACTGACAGAACCACAGGCACATAGACACAGGCAACAGAGCATGCACAATGTCGGCACTAGTACAGTGTATATCCACCTTTCGCAGCAATGCAGGCTGCTATTCTCCCATGGAGACGATCGTAGAGATGCTGGATGTAGTCCTGTGGAACGGCTTGCCATGCCATTTCCACCTGGCGCCTCAGTTGGACCAGCGTTCGTGCTGGACGTGCAGACCGCGTGAGACGACGCTTCATCCAGTCCCAAACATGCTCAATGGGGGACAGATCCGGAGATCTTGCTGGCCAGGGTAGTTGACTTACACCTTCTAGAGCACGTTGGGTGGCACGGGATACATGCGGACGTGCATTGTCCTGTTGGAACAGCAAGTTCCCTTGCCGGTCTAGGAATGGTAGAACGATGGGTTCGGTGACGGTTTGGATGTACCGTTCACTATTCAGTGTCCCCTCGACGATCACCAGAGGTGTACGGCCAGTGTAGGAGATCGCTCCCCACACCATGATGCCGGGTGTTGGCCCTGTGTGCCTCGGTCATATGCAGTCCTGATTGTGGCGCTCACCTGCACGGCTCCAAAAACGCATACGACCATCATTGGCACCAAGGCAGAAGCGACTCTCATCGCTGAAGACGACACGTCTCCATTCGTCCCTCCATTCACGCCTGTCGCGACGCCACTGGAGGCGGGCTGCACGATGTTGGGGCGTGAGCGGAAGACGGCCTAACGGTGTGCGGGACCGTAGCCCAGCTTCATGGAGACGGTTGCGAATGGTCCTCGCCGATACCCCAGGAGCAACAGTGTCCCTAATTTGCTGGGAAGTGGCGGTGCGGTCCCCTACGGCACTGCGTAGGATCCTACGGTCTTGGCGTGCATCCGTGCGTCGCTGCGGTCCGGTCCCAGGTCGACGGGCACGTGCACCTTCCGCCGACCACTGGCGACAACATCGATGTACCGTGGAGACCTCACGCCCCACGTGTTGAGCAATTCGGCGGTACGTCCACCCGGCCTCCCGCATGCCCACTATACGCCCTCGCTCAAAGTCCGTCAACTGCACATACGGTTCACGTCCACGCTGTCGCGGCATGCTACCAGTGCTAAAGACTGCGATGGAGCTCCGTATGTCACGGCAAACTGGCTGACACGGCGGCGGTGCACAAATGCTGCGCAGCTAGCGCCATTCGACGGCCAACACCGCGTTTCCTGGTGTGCTCGCTGTGCCGTGCGTGTGATCATTGCTTGTACAGCTCTCTCGCAGTGTTCGGAGCAAGTAAGGTGGGTCTGACACGCCGGCGTCAATGTGTTCTTTTTTCCATTTCCAGGAGTATATTGTAAAACAATTACAATATATATGGACACAGAAATGTCATATCTTCAGGTACTTCGGCGACTTGCGTGTCGATGGGGATGAAATGATGATGATGATAATGACAACACAACACTCCGATCCACGTCCGAAGTCACTGAGTTTTGTGAGCGATCCATTCTGCTGTTACTAGTCCTGCACTGAGAATTTAGTACACGCCTCCTCCTTTTATACTGGCGTGTCCACCTCTCGTCACGTCTACGGGTAAATTCCCCGCTAGACAGGCGTGTCCGGATATCTTTGACCGTATAGTGTAACTCCTCCGGTTTCCACTAGTTGGACCCGGATTACTCGACGCCATTGTACGCTCCCCTGCGAGTGAGACTGTCGGCGCGCTAGTTAGCGCCGGAGATATTTGACAGCGGTCACAGGGCGCCCCTCTCCTCCGCGGCGCTCACAGGAATGAGTCTGGCGCAGCCGGCCGCCCGCCTGCCGCCGCGGGCGACGTCCGCCGCGGGCGGCCGGGCCGGCTTTCTGCGCCCCGCTGGAAACACCCCGCCCCCGCCGCCGCCCCCGCGCCGCCGCCGCCCCTCCGCCCCCGCTGCCCGCTCCGCACCCCTCCCCCCTCCGTCCTCCTCCCAGCAGCGGGCCCGCGGCGTGGCCCCGGGCGCGCCGCCTCTCATTCTGCGCCCGACTTGCCTTTCCCGCCGCGCCGCGCCGCGCCGCGCAGATCGATAGCCGCGCGCCCAGTAATCGCTCAGCCGGAGCAGCGCCGCCGCCGCGACCGACCGTCCGTCATGCCTGCTCAGCTCTGCTCGGCGCGCGGCCGCAGCGGAGTGCGCGCGGCTCTCGCTCCGTCCCCTGCGCACGCAGCACCGCGCCAACAGCACTCTTGTACGCTGCTACACTTTTGCATCGGCCGCTGACACAACAAAACTCAAGAAGGCCGAAAAACTGCGATTTCACGTCCAAATGCTCTCAGGTGTTAGCCCATTAAAATTTGCCCAAGCTATTCCTGTGGGAATATTATATACTTGTAGTGAGAGTCGGGGAAGATCTGCGAAGTAACGGACATCTTTCCAGCGGAAACAGAATGTATGTCGCATACAAATTTCTGTAAGTGTAGTATAGCTCACAGGGTGCCAAAGACTGTGCATAAGAGTAGACTGCAATACGACTGACACAGAGGAATCAAGCAGAGACATCTCTGCGAAAAGTCGGGATAGCTGTTCGGCACCTAGGAAACGTGTTCCACGCTAGTGAAGCATTATTCGTGCTCAATCATTTATTCACAATGTTTAAACGTCGTAGTTCTTCCACACCAACCTTGTCTGTTGCTCATGCAACTGCGTGTTGGATTCTAGCTGACATCTGTCCAGTCAGCTCAGCAGATGCATAACCGGAGGAAAATGTCTGTGACCCTGGCGTTGCAGTGGGTTGCCGGCGAGTAGGCACAGCCGTTGCCCAGCACGAAGTCATCTCATGCTGGCTCTGGAGTATCCTTGGTCCCACTCCGAATTCTACAGTGACCCTATAAGTTTAACTAACATTGTGTTTATACTGGTTGCTGGTGAGGAGGAAAGTTAGTTATTAGTATTTTATTAATGATCTCATTCATAAGCAGCCATATTTCAGTGATCACAGTCGCTCAAGAAAGTTATAATTAAGCTTTTCTTGTTTAACCAGAATCGGACGATGACTCTCCTTCTCCGCAGTCTCGATGGTTCGAAGCGATCGGCAATCCTGTGTAAATAAAATGTCTTGGTTTTCTTGCGTTGCGCAGTCTGTTGGGAAACCTCAGATCAAGCGGGAAGTTTGCTTTCATAGAGTTTAATTATCCGATGAAATAATGGAGCTCTTGGATCTAATAATTGCAGGTTCGTTTCTAATTCATCGGAAGTTCCCTTCTGATTACCAACGAAACAACACCTCCGTGCAAATTTCCAATTAGAGAATACATATATAATGAAATTCCTTACACACCTTTGATGTAAATGCTCAGTATATATTTTCTTGAGTAGCATACAATATATTTTCAATCTCTTTCTCCCAGTAATCTCGATAGTAAAATTGCAATTATTCAAAGCGGCTATTCGGCACGGAGAAGATTCTAGAAGTCCTCTCAACACACCAGGGAGAATATTACAAAGAGTAATTATGCGCTCATGGAATAGTAATAGTACTGTACTACTATGCGCATCGATTCTGCGAGTATATAGATGGTCAAGTAGGTAACGTAATTCACTCATAGAATTGTGCAGGGATAATCAATAGAATATAAAGAGATTTTACAACTCTTGATCATCGTTATACCTGTATAGGTTGATCTCCACCCTAATCCCTGGTAGGATTCAGCACCTGGAGGCACCTAAGTGTTGAACAGGAAAGTGCTGCACTGAAGTTTAGTCTTGGCAGTACCCTCCAATGTGGTGTTGTCGTAAGACATTCAGTTTGCATTCAGCTTGTCCACCAGTAGATGGAGGAGGGGCAGCATGAAGTTCATCAGGTAAGACTACCATCACGAGTACATCGTCGGCGAGCTCATAGACTGTGCTGGAGTATCTAGGACATAGATTCACCACAACATCATAATCATGGAAACGAGTGCTATTACTGTGAATGTTATCAATCTCAGTGATCGAATCATGACAAGAGCTGGAGCACTGGAGTATTTAAAGGGAGCCAGTGTGAGGCTGTGATGCGAGGCCCAGTTTGTAATGACTGCATGTGTCCTCCTTATTGTGATACAACCACTTAATTGGCTGTCACCTACAGTGCGAGTTCCTCTCTACCTGCTCTTGTTTTCTGTCACAGTTTTCTTTCTGGTGAATGCGGATTCCCATTAGGCAGATGGTGTCCTAATGTGTCGAGGGCCGGACCCACTTGCGACGTACCAGCTCGCTTCCAGTTTCCCCTTTTGTCTCTAGCATTAACGAGTTTTAATAAAAATTACTAATTTCCTATCTTTTGCTATACTGTACTGTAACAATGTCACTTCACGATTCTGCATCAATGCAGTTATATTTATTTTATGCATAAAAGTGTAACTGTTTCATGGTTCCTACACAAAAATGTCCATTTCCAGCAGAGAAGCTTCCACAAAGCATCGAGATGTGGGTGAAAGACACTTGGAAGGCTCCCAGAGATAACTGGGGTGGTGTGCCAACCAAATGCTGAAGTGACGGTTTTCTGGAACAAATTTCTATGCATGACTGTAGGAGTGTTTGAAGTGTCGACCTGAGCTATGACAAGTGACTGTCCACCCGGGATGTCGAGAACACCGCCTTTGGTTTCCCTTGCAAGGTGATAAAATTCTTACCACCTCCACAAAAGTGTGACAATCCAATCTACTGTATTGGCTCTGAGCACTATGGGACTTAACATCTGAGGTCATCAGTCCACTACAACTTAGAATTACTTAAACCTAACTGACCTAAGGACATCACACACATCCATGTCCGAGGCAGGATTCGAACCTGCGACCGTAGCGGTCGCGCGGTTCCAGACTGAACAATCCAGTATATTACCCCTCCTACTAAATACTGTGTGTATCATGCCCACCAATAAAGAAAAACTAATAAATGGTAAAGTACATATTTGTATGGCAAGACAAGGAAATTTCAGCATAATTCCCCTCGATTTTAAGCTACGAGTTATATTCACGTTTCGTCATATTGGCAACGTGCGTTCTCTTGCCCCTCCAAAGGAGTTTCGGCTATGTCTTCAGTTCAATCACATTCGCCTCCTGACTCTTGTCTCGTACGAATTGCGCAGTTTGAATATCTAAGAGTATTTTTCCAGAAGTATAGACACCAAGAGGTGAGCCGTATTTCAGAGCCCATATACTGAGCACTTCGCATTTAACTTATTCATTTCCGTACAATACAGGCTTCTTTGTATAAATACTTTTCTTACTAATCTGAAAATGTGAGCTGGCAGATAAGGAACTATTATTTTCACCTCTTTCAGTCTTCTGAAGGTTCTACCTCAAAGACCTACCGGGTTTAATTTCAGTTTTCATCTTAAAATGTTCAAATGTGTGTGAAATCTCTTGGGACTTAACTGCTAAGGTCATCAGTCCGTAAGCTTACACACTACTTAACCTAAATTATCCTAAGGACAAACACACACATCCATGCCCGAGGGAGGACTCGAACCTCCACAGGGACCAGCCGCACTGCCCATGACTGCAGCGCCTGAGACCGCTCGGCTAATCCCGCGCGGCAGTTTTCATCTTAGTTTTTCAGTGTTTTTAAGAATAACATTACAGTAAGAATTCATGTTACTCGTTTTAAAAGGTGAATAAAAGCTTTGTAATTCTAAACTCGATTTACATTTGTGATCCCAGTTTTCTGCTACTTCTCCCACGATTAGGCGAACCTCATTTAATAAATATAAAGAGGACTGCATTAAGTTGAAGTTCCTGCGTGCTGGTGTGGTGGTGTTTCCATTGGGCCCAGTGCCCTCGGCTTGTGCTAACATGGATTGAAGGTAAACTACAGGTAGTATCTCGATAAGGACACGCTGCTTACTAGGTGGTACATCATAAACTTTGTATCCACCGGACTGTTAACAATTTTATCAGAAAATACAATGAGCATACTATAGTAATTGAAAGTTATTAATCCACATTTGGAATGCGTTAGCTTTAAATGACCTCTCAGTGCATAACATCGATGGAAGTCACAGTTTTCTATACTAACGGAAAAGTTCTCCTAATGAATATGCTAGAAGAGATTGAAATTTTCATTATAAAGAGAATGCGTCAGCCTTACTGAAAGAACAAATTAAGTTCAAAGAGAAACATTTGTACCATTTATTTGCTATAACCGTACAGTTACAAGATGCGATTTGCCAAGCGACGTATGCTTACATGTGTACTAGTTTACCTTTGATCCATGTCAGCAGAAAGTTGATTGTCTGATGTTGGCTAAATACCGAAATTGGTTACCAATGATAAAATTGACGGTTGCCACACTAGACTTTTATGTATGTGGTGTCTGTTCTTTTGGACTTGCCCGAAAGAACAGACACCATTTTATTCTGCAGCCACACAAAGTTAGGACCGAACGACATTCAACTGCGTAGTGGGCATTGATTTGCGTGGATGTGGAAAGTTGAAAATTTGTGCTGGACCGGGATTCAAACCAGGGTCTCCTGCTTGTTAGGCAGATGCTGTGACCACTAAGCCACCCGGACACGGTGGTCACCGTAAGAAAACGGGCTGCTTTGGCACGCCTCTCGTCAGACCCAAGTTCTCAGCTCTCACACACTATTGGCTTCGCGCCCCTGACCATTATCCTCATTACTCTCAGTGTTCCGCCGATTTCCGCAGGAATTCAAGCGTCTGCATCCACACTGGCCAGTCTCGCCTTAATTACATATGTAGTGTTAACAACGGTTTGCGTCTGTACAGAACGACCTACGTGACCAAGTATAAACGACGTGTACAGTTGTCCGTTCTTCATATTATACATGCCGTTAAAGCCCTTCATCGATTGATTGGATAGTTGTTCATACGTTCCAATGTCGTTACTAAATCTTCACAGTTGTCATTACATTGTTAATCAGTGGGTTTTTGTACTTTGCTCCGCAGCTATCTTTCGAGAGTAAGACCAGAAATACTTTAAATGCCTCCACGTATAGCCTTCCGGATTGACACCATTTTATGAAAAATGGGTTCAGTGTCGACGACGGTGGTGCTGTACAATAGCGTTATCTCAGTCTACAAGAGTTAAGCAGCCGAGTATCCAAGAGCTCTTTCAGGTGGATGAGGGTCCCAATAATCACCCAGTGCACATTATTTCTCTGTTTATGCAGCCGAACTGTAGCGAGGCCTCTGTGGTGAACAGTGGATATCACCACTGCGACCTTGACATTCGATACGTCATACATGTTCTTTGAATTCTGTTGATGGTCGCTGGAAGAACCGTTCCGACGTAAACTACGGCGTTTCACTTGTGCATATATCAGAACACGTGGCAGAAACTAGCGTCCAAGTAGCATATTTGCGAAACCGGACAACTTCACATCAGTGAAAGCCCTTATGTCTGAACTGGATAATTTTCACTGTGTTGTTTACAATTCATTTCACTGGCCTTTGCCGTCCGCTGTAGTCGAGCGGTTCTAGGCACTTCAGTCCGGAACCACGCGGCTGCTACGATCGCAGGTTCGAATCCTGCCTCGGGCATGGATGTGTGTGATGTCCTTAGATTAGTAAGGTTTAAGTAGTTCTATGTTCTAGGAGACTGATGACCTGAGATGTTAAGTCCCATAGTGCTTAGAGCCATTTGAACCATTTGAACCATTAGCCTTTAGACCTATTTCAAGTACCCAAAATCGACACCGCAGGTTCCGTTAACATATTATGTGACAGCATCGTCCAAAACTACTCTGCCATTGCAGTGTATATTTGGCTTAAACTGAAATATAAGGCTAATTAAGATTACGGTATCCCCCGAGATCCCTGGAATATACGAGAGCAGGCGGAGTACGTAGCTAAAGTGGCAACACCCTCACATCTCTGTGAACCGTCAGGTGCTTTTGCGAATAAAGGACAAAGTGAAACACAAGCTGCAAGCAGATACAGACAAGAATAGCCAGGAACAACCTGAGGAAAGTGTGGAATATCACAAAAGAGCAGAAGGTACCCCAAGATAAATAGATAAATCAGAGGTAAAATTGCGGTGAATAAAGACGTAGAACCTCTCCAGAATCACAATACATAGTTCACGTCATCGGAGATGAGGGAGAAGCCAGAAGAATATTGTCAGTGGATTAGTTTACTTCAGCGAAATTAGATCGTTGAGAGAATCTGTTCCTTTTTCGCAGCACCTTGTACAATGTTAAGTGATCCATTTATGAAACAACAATATTTACTATTTTCGGTATACTTTCCAGTGATCTAAAGGAAAACTTTTTCAGGTCCAGGCGAGAAACTAACATCCAAGTACCCTTTCAGTGTTGACATTCTTCATTATACCAAACTAAATTCAACGTATCCTGCCCTCACGTAGCCGGCCGGAGTATCTGAGCGGTTCTAGGTGCTTCAGTCTGGAACCGCGCGGCTGCTACGGTCGCAGGTTCGATTCATGCCTTGGGCAATGGTGCGTGTGATGTCCTTAGTTATGTTTAAGTAGTTCTAATTTCTAGGGGACTGATGACCTCAAATGTTAAGTCCCATAGTGCTCAGAGCCATTTTTTGCCCTACCCTAACGGTTGGCCACAAAGGCGATGTCAATAATGTGTGAGTAGACCAGATATAACTCTATCAGACAAGCCACGAGACACGAGTTGAAACGTATACAGTTAGATCTCAATGGCCAGCAATTACATAAAGAACTCGGTTGTCTCGCCACACTTAACTTGTCTGAATCATTCTCAAAACTAAAATGTGAACCAGAGAATTTTCAACACGACAGTCTGTTCACGATACACCCGGAAACAAAATTTTACGAAGTACATGATTTCTTAGAGATGTGAGACCTATTCAACTTACCTGTGAACGTTGTAGGCAACTGTGATTATGTTCTTGGGTAATCGGCTCTAGACTGAGGACTGCGCCATTATTGTGTTGGTAGTTGAAATAGCAGGAGGCAGTTCAGTAGTTCAGTAGTTTTTGAATTCCGTTACTGGTCACTGGAAAAACCATTAGACGTGAAAAACTGCGTTGTTCCACTTGTGGAAATATCACAGTACATGACAGCAATTCACGTCAACTACCATTTTGGCATTTGCAAGTGGCCAAGAAAGAAGTTGAACTTTTTCAAAATCGTAATGGCAATAACTGTAATGTCCACTACCGAAAGAGTTCACATCTGTTTTCTTAATACTGACCAACGGATAGTAATCTGCCTTTCCTTCATCCCTACGGTCCATCTTTGTTAACGAACAAAAGGCTTTCAAAGTTTAGAGTGTTACTTCTTTCCTCCACAAAATGTCTCCTTTAATGTTTCTTCATCACGTAGTTCGACAAATCTGCCGACAGCCTCTGTAGAATTAACAGTTAACATTAGTTTAATTAGAGCTTACAAAAGGTTTTCTGTAATTGCCGTAGTTCCGAATCTCTTCGGCAGAATATCTATTTAAGGAAAAGTGTTTACTGTATATAGCCGTTGACTGTAACCTTTGAATACAGCTGAAAAAAAACTTTTCTTTTAATTGCTGATTATTGTATTTGCAATTTCAGTTATCGACATTCATATATATTGCGTATATGTTGTTTGAAAAATTCGAATATCCACAAAACTGTTTCAGTCCATACTTTATAAATACTGCATCGGGAAGTGCGCAATAACTATACACTAACTCGACACAATTAAATTTATACAGAACAATACGGCACTGTGATTACAACAGTTGAAATGGAATGTGAAGATGGTAGCTTAAAATAACACTCTGAACATGTGTATCCACAGTTTGCGTGCTTTCTTTGTATAGCTTAAGGTGAAAGTTTGGATGGTTCCTGCGGAAAGGACATTAGCTACTGCCATACTTACTGTTCTTTAAACCCAGCTTCAGCTCAGTTTCTAATAATATCGGCGTCGATGAAACTTTCAAATTCTAAGTTTTCTCTCTTTTATCATTAAATTGCTAATGTTGTTTCCAAGTGGATACCTAAACAGTTTTTGTAGAAACCAGCCACAAACATGTTTCGAGTAATAAACTGCCATAACAGCGTAATGGTTCAAATGGCTCTGAGCACTATGGGACTTAACATCTAAGGCCATCAGTCCCCTATAACATAGAACTATTTAAACCTAACTAACCTAAGGATATCACACACATCCATGCCCGAGGAAGGATTCGAACTTGCGACCATAGCGGTCGCGCGGTTCCAGACTGTAGCATCTAGAACCGCTGGGCCACTGCGGCCAGCTACAGCGTAATGTTCTGGATCACTGTACATTGCTATATGAACGCGACAATGTGTCAGTAATAAAAAAGGCCCAGAAAATTATTTACAGAAAACAAAAAATGCCGTAACAGATTCACCTCATAATATTTAAACTGGAGCACTTGTAAGCGAGCCGTGGACCTCCGTCCACGATAAATACGTCATCGTCATCTCAATGATTAAGTTCCCTGTACCGCAAACAGCACTTTCTTTCACTTGTGCTCAATTGATGTTTATTAGCCAATACCATATTGCTTGTTTAATCGGTCGTGAGTGCGTATAAATGATTAAGTATAACCAGTGTGATAATAGTTTTATTCATACATCACCGAATTAATTCATATATGAGCTCCAAAAGTAATTTTAAAGATTAACCAAAGTAATAATTGAAATTTGTAGTTGTTGTACAGATAGAAATATATTTATATCATGATTTTATTGCCTATTTAAAGAAGTATTTAGTTTTAGTAGTCTATTACCAGGAACCATTGTTGGCCTTTCGATTTCATGTTTTCAAAGATTCTGACTTGGCCACTAAGTGGGCCAGAATTCCGCCTTTCGATACACAGTCAGTACTATTTGGTCGCGGTAACTTGTCAATGAACGCTTGGAAACATACTAACAATATTCAAAACGTTTATGTGGCTCTAACTAAAAATAATGAAGTCTCAATAGCATTAATATTGTGGTACAATAGGAGTGCTTCTCGATGGGTATTTTGATGTACAATTAATCACATTAGTTCTCATATTGACTTTGTTACAATGTTTTTGTGAATATCAGTAAATTACGTGTCCTGTTTGATGCTCAATACTTGGAAGGTATGCACAAACTAATTATTACTTAGATGCTTGAAACTTTACGTACACATTGACAACATGTCCATTAAAAAAGCAGTCTGCAATCTTGTCATTTCAGTCACAAATTTTTATTCCAGAAATATTTACATGGCATATGAAAATGAAGGTTACTTTTGTATAACTAATCAATATGTATTGGTAGTAAGTTGGTGTCTGTAGTCTACTTCACACCCGATATTATCCTGAAACATCTCATAAAACTTCAAACTCCTAGCTCAAATGGATTTTTTGTGCATAAAACAAAAAAGTCAGAAAATTTAATTCTCAGGAAATTCAATTAAAAGTTATATTTAATCTATTGCATCACCTCTGATGTTCCTAATACATTCCAGCTGCATAATCTGCCTCCTGTGCTGCTACTCATCTTCTCTCTTCCTTTCCTTGTTTCTCCTTGTTACTCTGGTCTCTTTAGTTGCCACAAGGACCCATTTTCCTGCTTTGGCCACTGTCATGGAATCAACTGCCACCACTGCTTAGTTCACACCAAACCCAGAATATATTCCTAGCAATTCTAGAACTTCGCAAGAGTACCAAATCATTTTTTGGAAGCATAATAACTTTCGAGAATGACAAAATAGCAAAAAATGTATGGGAAACTGAGGTTGTACAAGGGAAAAGGTAAGACCACTGCGAGGCGTATCTTCTAACAGGGCTACCAACTCTATAAACAACTGTACAGTATATCTTTCTCGAATGAGAGAAAAAAGACAACATTTGACGTGTGAAACCATGGGTGCGGCCGCAGACATGGTTTATGAATAACTTGACGATGTCCAATTCAATTCTTTTGACTCCCATTTGATCAAGAAGCTCTCAGCGTCGTTTTAGGATGAAAAACAAAACAACATCAATTTTTGAAGCTGATTCACAAACAAGTGACCTTAACAGACAATTTTATGGAGAAGGATATATGGCTAGGGGATCGCAGTGTACTAACAACACACTGCTTTCTTCAAAAGTTAAATCATCGTGAAAGCAGCACAAATATTCTGAATAAAATTCGAGCATGTAGAAATATTATTCATAATCTACGGGCGTGATGACATGTGCAACAAATAAACTAACTGGACTTTTTTAATTACACAATGATAAAGGTTTTTCGTGATGTGTACAGCCGCCTCCACAGATTTGTAAAATATGGGGGGCTGTATCACTTCGACAGGACTATAAATAAAATGTAAAGAAAAGGAGCACAAGAGAAACAGGGGCACGCGAGAAGCGGCCGCTGTACGCAGGCGTGACGAGAAGCCGGCACCCGAATTGACTCTACGCACGCAACGGTCAGCCATTCATAAACCAGCATCCAGACACCTGCATGAAAACAGAATGTTTCGAGAACTGAACTGAAATTACTGTGAAGTGGAAATGAAGCTGCCAGCGGCTGCCATCGTATGTTTAGTCCTTTATTATAGACCTGGTCGACAGCCGTTTATTTATCGCCTGCAAGATGTTTCATTTACATCTGCATCTATTTGCACAAATCACCAGCCAGACGTGCTACACATTAGCTCATTTTTTAGCCATTAGGTCTGAGCGAAGAATGAATAATGCTATGAAAATGCGCGCGCTCGCACACACACACACACACACACACACACACACACACACACACACACAGAGACAGAGAGAGAGAGAGAGAGAGAGAGAGAGAGAGAGAGAGAGAGAGAGAGAAACACATTAAGTGAATTAAAAGACTAACGGACGGATATTTCGACTAAATCGTACTTTCAGAGTTGACGTTCAGTGGTCACTTACGAAAGGACAATCCACACGCAGAGGTGACTGACGAAAATGACATCTCCTACAAGTGACATAAGACGTTGCTAAACATTCGTCAGCTGGTGTATGTCATTAACAGTGTTACACGGCCAGTCACATTAATGTGACCACCGCCTATGATCAACGTCAATGTGCAATAACCCTCACAGGTGGCAGCACCAACAGTGGAGGATATATAAAGCGAGCTGGGGAACGCAACATTACGACGCATAGTCGTAATGTGAAAACGGGGAGCGATTTATTTGAAGTCCAGTAAGGCATGATCATTGGCCTTCGAGCCGAGGCTGTTGTGGTGACGTTTCTTTAAAAAACTGAAAAAAGGAAGATTAGGATAAAAAGCTATGTCTAGCATTTCGTCATTAGAGTCGGAGCACAATCTGGGATAGGTAAGGAAATCGGTCGTACGCTTGCAGAGATAGCGAGCCGGATTTCTCCTGAAGCGATTTACGAAAACCACGGAAAACCTGAATCTGCGTAGCCTGAGAGGAATTCGAACAACACGAGTCCAGTGTCTCGCTACTGTGACACCTCGCTTTTTTGCCAAACATATGACTTTATTAACAAATGATAACTTTATACACGAAAAATAACCGTTAAATGCGTGTCTTTATAGTGTAGATAAGGACAAATGTAACCGTAAAAAAGATAAATCTCTCGAGTGTTAAAATTTGATTTCATGATTACATTTCTTCTTGTAAAGTACAGTACATTGTTTTCTTTCCTGGTTTTCTTCAGTCCGCCAGTGGATTATCCTATTCAAAGTTTGGCAAATGTTATTTCTAGCATGTTGCCAAAAAAGCCTTTTTCTGTGTTACCGCCACATTTTGGTTTTACCAGTAGACCGTTTCTATGTAGGTAATGAAACTGGTAGTCATCCTCTCTAGTGCTAATTATGTAATTCGCATTATTTCCCAGTAACTATATGACAGTGTTGCTTTTGTGGCAGACTAATGGTCGGATGCAGGCCGAAGTAGGACTCCTGTCGTGTAGTTGGTTTGGGCGCTCCTAGTTAGCACTAAATCTTTTTCCGATCCACCTCCAGTTGCCTAAATGACCACAGCAAGTTAAACGATGAAGAACAGCAGCAGCCAATCTACGTGAGGGGCATTTATCCGTATCACTAAGTCTTATTCTGTGGATATTTTTGTGTGTTGCTGTGGTATCGCTAACAGCCCTGTACCATGTACATGTAACGTCAGGGATTGAATTGTAAGCGTTATGTTTGTCCACACATTCTCCCATTCCGTAACCAGGCACTTGTAATGTATAAGGTGACCCAGAACAATTGAAAATGCAGTAGTTCACAGAGTAATGTAGATAGAGAAGTAAAACGTGACACAGATGCCTAAAATGACACTTGGTTTTATTTAAACCAAAAACGAGTGCTGAAACCACCCCAACAAATGGCTCTGGACTGCAAAACGTCAGTGACGCAGCAGAAGCTGTAGTGAGAGAGGATTCAGATGCACCAGCAGTCGCGGCATGTCTACTTTACTGGAAAAGCACAATTAGAGGAGTTTTATTATCAGAAAGGACTTTCCGATACTGCAGCCTTACTATCCTACCGCCATATTCGAACGGGTCAAGGTCCTGCGACACGTGTCGGTGTGAGGAATATGATCACTTAGTTCGAAGCCATGGCTTGTTTAGGCGATCGGCCCCATAGTGGGCGACCAGACGCAAGTACTACTGCTGCCCGGACACTTCAGGAAGGAATGGAGATTCTAGCGGGTTCATCTCCGCAGGGTGAAGTCGGCGTTCGTGAAGTCGCACGACGCACTGACATTCCACGCACTGCTGTTTGGAGGATACTAACGATACCTTCCTGTGCTAACTGTACAAAATCCAGCGTACTTTTCAACTACTAGGGACCAATTTTGTGTCGTGGGGAGCAACTGCGGTGAGGGTACTTCAAAAAATGGGACGACTATTGAATGTCTAATGTGTTGTGAGTTGACCAAGTCCATTTCACACTCTAAGGGTCTGTCAACACCCACAACTGCAGACTTTGGCTTCCCGAGAATCTTAGAACGGTCTTGGAAGCGCCTTTCAGTGGCGAGACAGTCACGGTGTGGTGTGGATTTACCACAGCTGTCGGATCCTTTTTCTTCGAGAGAGTGCTGCTTTTCAAACTGTCGGCATGACGGTTGCGATGCACCCCGATATGTTACAGAATCGCATCATCCGTAGCCTGGTTGATAAACGCGTGCTGGAAGGTACGACTTTTATGTAGGATGGCGCGCCAGCACCTATTGCTGTGTATGTGAAAGATCTCTTGCGCATATCGATTCTTGAGCCTCGATTACTGAACCGCTCCTTCCGACATGTTTAGTATCACAGGTTCGCAGACTTCAATGCAAGTGGTTGTCGGTTATGGGGGTAGCTGAAGTCATAAGTCCAACGCGATCGTCCAACCTCATTAGGGACGCTGAAACACAGCATCCGACAGTAATTTCTCGCAATACAGTGCTGCACAGTCGACATTATTGTCCCTCGAATACAGGTGCTGTTAATCAATGACGGACGACGTGTTGAGCATTTTTCGCAAAGAACGCTGTCTTTGCTAGTAATCAATTGTTATGGCAATTGCTGTTTTTGTACAATATGGAGCGCCATCTGTGCTGCCTATGACCGCAGAACAGGAAGTCCCTGTTCTGCGCTCATACGCAGCACAACGCGCCTGGTACACGCGGCGCTCGGGGACCATAGCACAGCTACGACACCTGAGGATGGGCTTATAACAGCCCGAAACCGATCGTGTCAAAATAAAGTAAATTACAACTGAAGCGGTACTTCCAACCTCTGCTATAATGCTCAGTTGCGGACGTTCTTCCAACAGGATTGTTTGTCATTAAAACCAACTTCACCAATTGTACCATTAGAGCAAGACATGAAAATTGGAAGTACACAGTTTCCAAAAAAAAAGAAAAATTGCATCAACCGTATGTGTCTGCAAGCATGTTCAACATACACTTTTATCAAGCAAGTGAATTACAATAACAGCCATTAAATGTACAAACAATCTGGCATCTTAGGTAACCGTTACACAATTGGACAACATTCATCCAAATACAGGAATAATCACATGATAAGCCACTGATTGTAGCTGTTGGAAGACCCCTTAGCAACATATAACCCTTGACAGTCCATCAAAATAGACAAACTAGGAAGGTATAAAATTCAAATATAAACGCCCACCTGTACATTCCAACTATGCGTTAACAACAACCTTTAATAAATATACTATTGCCCAAAATTCACGGTAAGTTGGAAGTACATGCAATTGAAATGTATTTTAACTGGTATGCAGCAGCAGTAACGTTGAGACAACCTTTAACAAATACACTCCTGGAAATTGAAATAAGAACACCGTGAATTCATTGTCCCAGGAAGGGGAAACTTTATTGACACATTCCTGGGGTCAGATACATCACATGATCACACTGACAGAACCACAGGCACATAGACACAGGCAACAGAGCATGCACAATGTCGGCACTAGTGCAGTGTATATCCACCTTTCGCAGCAATGCAGGCTGCTATTCTCCCATGGAGACGATCGTAGAGATGCTGGATGTAGTCCTGTGGAACGGCTTGCCATGCCATTTCCACCTGCCGCCTCAGTTGGACCAGCGTTCGTGCTGGACGTGCAGACCGCGTGAGACGACGCTTCATCCAGTCCCAAACATGCTCAATGGGGGACAGATCCGGAGATTTTGCTGGCCAGGGTAGTTGACTTACACCTTCTAGAGCACGTTGTGTGGCACGGGATACATGCGGACGTGCATTGTCCTGTTGGAACAGCAAGTTCCCTTGCCAGTCTAGGAATGGTAGAACGATGGGTTCGATGACTGTTTGGATGTACCGTGCACTATTCAGCGTCCCCTCGACGATCACCAGAGGTGTACGGCCAGTGTAGGATATCGCTCCCCACACCATGATGCCGGGTGTTGGCCCTGTGTGCCTCGGTCGTATGCAGTCCTGATTGTGGCGCTCACCTGCACGGCTCCAAACACGCATACGACCATCATTGGCACCAAGGCAGAAGTGACTCTCATCGCTGAAGACGACACGTCTCCATTCGTCCCTCCATTCACGCCTGTCGCGACACCACTGGAGGCGGGCTGCACGATGTTGGGGCGTGAGCGGAAGACGGCCTAACGGTGTGCGGGACCGTAGCCCAGCTTCATGGAGACGGTTGCGAATGGTCCTCACCGATACCCCAGGAGCAACAGTGTCCCTAATTTGCTGGGAAGTGGCGGTGCGGTCCCCTACGGCACGGCGTAGGATCCTACGGTCTTGGAATGCATCCGTGCGTCGCTGCGCTCTGGTCCCAGGTCGACGGGCACGTGCACCATCCGCCGACCACTGGCGACAACATCGATGTACTATGGAGACCTCACGCCCCACGTGTTGAGCAATTCGGCGGTACGTCCACCCGGCCTCCCGCATGCCCACTATACGCCCTCGCTCAAAGTCCGTCAACTGCACATACGGTTCACGTCCACGCTGTCGCGGCATGCTACCAGTGTTAAAGACTGCGATGGAGCTCCGTATGCCACGGCAAACTGGCTGACACTGACGGCGGCGGTGCACAAATGCTGCGCAGATAGCGCCATTCGACGGCCAACACCGCGGTTCCTGGTGTGTCCGCTGTGCCGTGCGTGTGATCATTGCTTGTACAGCCCTCTCGCAGTGTCCGGAGCAAGTATGGTGGGTCTGACACACCGGTGTCAATGTGTTCCTTTTTCCATTTCCAGGAGTGTATATAATTGTCCTGAATTTAATATACGTTGAGAGTACATTCAGTTGACATGTGCTTCCAACTGGTACACACCAGCAGAAACTTTGTAAGACAACATTTAATAAATATACAACAGTCCAAAACTGAAAGTAAGCTAAGAGCTACAGCAGACGGGTATGAGAGCCAACAAGGAACGAGCAGCCACATTTTGCAACAAGTGTAATAACTAACGACTGCGGATCAAGGTCGGATTCGACAGTTTATATTGATAAGTAACAGGTCCTAAACTTAACGCGCTGAGAAGTAGTACTAAGAGCGCAAGTTGTAAACGAATAGTTACAGAGGTATAAGAAAGAACCTCCGGCTTGGTTAACACGCCATAACCTCCTGACCTCTTTAAATTCACAAAATAGATCCAACTAGTGGTTCCTGCTTAAACGGCGACACTCGGCCGTCGCACGCATCAAACGATCAACTTTCCTGAACGTGAGCCACCGCGACGCGACTGGTAGGGCGGCAGGCTGCCGGCCAAGCCAGACGCTCTGCGTCGATGGAGGTGCCACCGCGCCAACAAGCAGACACGCCTGTGCTCCGAGCCCAGGGAACAGGAACGCGTAGTCTGCCGCCAAAGCTACCCTGCCGACACGCGTCAAAAGGGAACAGCGATCTGCGCAAATAAGGCTTCACACAAGAATGGCAAAAGCGGGTACCGATACAATTTAAACTTAATACTTCTTAAAATTACTATTGTTCAGAAGCGGAAATATGAGCGCCTGCTGATGCAATGACGAAAGTATACAAATATACCAAAATTGCCTTGCCTCCCACACAGATCATGTTACAATTGATTCCTTTCACAATACTTATAACATGGTGTATTACTCTTACATTTGCACGACATGTGACCTGGAACACAAACTGCAATTAGTAACACTGAAAGATGGTCATGCAGCCGTAGGCGCGTTAATGTAACAGCCCAATTCCATGTAATAGAGGCATGGCCTTACAGTATCAAGTATTCAAATTAAGAAAACAACACGTAACTCTACTCAGGGGGGAGGAGCCATGACCTGCAGGATTCCAGCCAGAATTTTATTGCCTCCAATCCACACAGGCGATCGTCGAATTGCCGTAAGCTTTCAGCTTGTAGAATAAGCTGGGAGTTTTCAGAATAAGATTTTCACTCTACAGCTGAGGGTGCGCTGATATGAAACATCCTGGCAGATTAAAACTGACTATATACGGTACCGAGACTCGAACTCGGGACCTTTGCCTTTCGAGGGCAAATGCTCTACCAACCTTTTTTTGTTTTCCTTAGACCTCTTCCACTTCAGGTGTAGACCCCTTTCAATCAAACTACCCCCAAAAATCTGTCTGACCTAAAAACCGTGTAGTTGTTCGTTAAATAATGCCAAAAATCAATCAACTAGCAACGCTCTCACTAAAAAACTATGACAACGCCATACCCTTAACCCACAATGTGGCGTTGTGACAAGTAGCAGGGAAGTAAGTGACGTCGGGATGGATCAGTTCGGTGGGCTCTACGGACTGAGGCGTCCGTCGCAGCAACAATGCCATCTTGCGTTGTGTGAGGAGCCAGCAGCCAGCAGGCGTACCACAAACGAAACGGTGCATGTCGGTGTCGAAAGCGGCGCATCCGGAGTAGAGAGGTTCCTCGGCAGGATGTATCATGTGTAAGCGTTGTCGGGTGGGGAACTTTTCAATCGTTATCACATACCACAACGCCCTGCCTGTAGTGGGAAGGAAAGGCGAGTGTATGTTACTCTACACCTGTGTCAAGCAAACCGCCGGATGACGGCGTTCAACCACATTAACAGGCAGCGTCCGTTGAAAGTAGCAGTAGAAGTCCTTGGTTACAGGATTCCGCGTAGTTGGTAGGACGTCCAACAGGTAACTCATGTCGACCAGATAGGTGCGAATGTGAGGCAGTGTTGGCGTGATATGCACAACAGGAATGGGCGGTCGAAGGCATTGAGGCATTACCTTCTGAATCAGTGTACCAGGGAGAGTGTCCTTGTCCGAAGAACGTATCCGATACATCGTCCGCAGGAAGAGAGCGCGCGCCCTGTTGCGTACATTTATCATTCCAATGCCGTCTGCATGTGTGGGCAACGTTAGCGTCTAGTAACAATCCCCGCCACTGCCTAAATTTTGATAAATAATCAGCATTGGCGGGCGAAGACTTCCGGCATAAGATGTCAGCCTCATCCAACGGCCTTGTCAAAGAGGGCGGAGGAGCGGATAGAGGTTCTGGGCACTCTCTTGTCCTAGGGGTGGGAAATTGCCCCTAAAGGCGGAAGAATCAGCAATGATCAACGACATGAGAATGCAGAAGGCAACGGAAACCACTGCATTAAAGACACGTAACGTGTATCCACAGGACATGTGGCCTGTAGTTGAAGAAGTGTCATGATGATCTCTCCATTGCCAAAGATTCCGGTATAGTCCCCCATTCGGATCTCCGGGAGGGGACTGCCAAGGGGGAGGTTACACGAGAAAAAGATTGAATAATCAACGAAAGGATAACGTTCTACGAGTCGGGACGTGGAATGCCAGAAGCTTGAACGTGGTAGGGAAACTAGAAAATCTGAAAACCGAAATGCAAAGGCTCAATCTAGATATAGTAGGGGTCAGTGAAGTGAAGTGGAAGGAAGACAAGGATTTCTGGTCAAATGAGTATCGGGTAATATACACAGCAGCAGAAAATGGTATAACAGGTGTAGGATTCGTTATGAATAGGAAGGTAGGGCAGAGGGTGTGTTACTGTGAACAGTTCAGTGACCGGGTTGTTCTAATCAGAATCGACAGCAGACCAACACCGACAACGATAGTTCAGGTATACATGCCGACGTCGCAAGCTGAAGATGAACAGATAGAGAAAGGGTAATGCAGTATGTAAAGGGGGACGAAAATCTAATAGTCATGGGCGACTGGAATAGCCTACAAATCGCAGGGGCAGAGTTCGATTCACTTCCGAGTCCGAGTTATCTTCAATCGATTACTGGGTCTCTATAATGTCCTAAACATTTTAACTCATCTCCGCTAACACACGTATCGTCGAAGTGGCGTCAAATAGAATGACTTCCACCAAACGGCCGAACAAACCCAGACGGAGTGTCCTGTCCTATAACGCAATACGATCATTTCATTTCATCTCAGGCCAATCCTCTGCTGATACTTTTGCAGATCATTGCACTCTTTCGGTGTTGTTACCTTCTTGTAGACAGCCGCGTCATCTGTGAGCAGCCTTACACAACAACCGATGCTTTCTACTATTGTTGTGTAAACAGTAACGACCCTATAACTCTGTCCTGGGGTACTCCTGAAATTACATTTGTCGGATTTTTTCTATTAAGAGCGAGGTGTTGAGTTCTTTGTGAGCCATAAAATCTAGTTCAACGCTCCAAATTTACGAGAATAGTATTGACATCTGATACCACCATCAACACAGATAGCCCTTCAAGGTAATAATTCATGTGGTCTTCTTATATTTTTAACAAAATTATGATTGTGTAGATGTGTGAATCACATTACATCTGCTCACGAGCAGTTAAATCCCTCTTTCCAACGTTAATGAACAAAGATTATACGTAGCAACTATTTATGGAACAAATATCCTTCTTTATTTTTAAGCAAAGCAGTAACTTAACGACGTTATAATTCCCTAGTCAGAAATAAAAGGTAACTTCTAAGTATTTTGATTCTTTTAAATCTGTTAAAGAATACAGAACTAGTTGTTTTTCCTCTTTTTCTTTACCAAACTCATTTCATTCATTCTAATCTGGTTGCGTCTTAATTCTTCCTTTTGTACTTCGTTTTTTAACCTCAGAATCCAATATGAGGTTGCAGATACTGAGATCTCTATGTATAAAATCATTTTTTTGTAGATTAGAATTTTTTTGCAGTTATTAATTCTGTTTTAAAGCTTTCTTTTCAAAGGGAAGCGAAACATATACCTTTTCTGTTTGCTGCTCTCTACATTCATCCAGAATATTATCCATTGAAACTACAAAGTTAAAAAGGTCAAAGATATATTTTAATGCTCTGAGACATATGGTATTTTTTTTTCTTTCATGTTCACACTATCCACTTCAGAGCTCCCCTCTGTTTCCCCAAAACTGCTCTTGGCCTTTCCTTATCAGCTACATAATTCAATACAAACGCTTTCACTTCGGGCACATTGTTTAAATACTAATGGTTTCCCACATAATTTGTTACAATAAATAGGCAAAGTTGAAGCAGCGCTCTTGTAAATTAAAAATAACGCTATCCCTCGTTATTTTGTAGTTCCGCAGTAGCACTAAGGAAAAGTTGGTATATACTTTGATTGGGTGTTTGTTGAGTTTATTACTAATGAAGTTACACAATGACTAGAACTATCCGGTAACAACAACAGAGTATCTCCCATTCCTCTTATAATTTGTAATTGAAACCTTCTCCGTACTCAGTTCGAGAAAATTGCAATCTTTCAATGAAATCTAGCCAGTCATTTGTCATCTCTTTGCCAGATGTTTTCAGTGAATGAGTAACCTGCGGGTACGGGCTAGGGCAATAGTCGGGCACATACTATATCGAAGTTGTTCAGGACGTTATGGGCACCATATGGTCTTGCGTTATGTTGTTGAATCGTAACTATCATGTCGCAAAAGCATTCAGGCGCCGACGCCACACGGCAACACACCACCGACGGGTTGGTTGCCAGCTAAGCCTCTGCGACTACGCTACGTTCTGGATCCGCTATTTGTAGCGCGACCTGCTGAGGGCCTTCGCGTACACCGGACCAAAGTGCAGAGGGCGTCTAAATTAGCAAGAGACGTCGCTCCTGCCACGAACCTTTTGTTGCATCCGCGAGTGTTACGTGCAGCCAGTGAGGAGGAAGTGTGCCTCCGCCGGGTGCTATTTAGGATCGCACCGGCGCCGATCACGGCAGCTATGACGCAGCCAGGAAAGAGAAGAGTCTGCTTCGGGTCCAGCGCCGCCTCGATCGCACTCCGCCTTCGCTGCCAAGAGACCACGGAAACCTGCTCGCGGGCGTGCTGGTATTCTGTCAGACGCATTTGGCAAGACAGTAGAAACTGTGAACTGATGCACATTGTAACCTACGTGTTAGTCTCAAACATTTAATAGTCAAACTAGCGGAGAAAGAACTCTGACTATAAAAGCTTTCATTGTGTTCTTTCCTTTACTACGACCTCCATTTCAAGTACTTGGGTTTAATCGTGAACTTATTTTCCTGTTAGAAACCCCACACACAGATACGTACCTCATGCACAGAATCGGGACTCGTATGAAGTGACTATATGGTACGACTCCTGTGACCAGTGAGTCGCAGAGAAAATAATCCATGATCGACGAAGCAACGGGGACTTAGGAAAAAGACTAGCACAGACCAAGTGTCCATTTCTAGCCAAGACAAACATAGACCTCAATTTTAGGAAGACATTTCTGAGAAGGTTCGTTTGGAACATGACATTCTATAATAGTGAATCGTCGACAGCTGGGAAGGCAAAATACAAGGGGATCGAAGCGTTCGAGATGTGATGGTACTGAAGAATATTGAAAATAGCATGGAGTTATGAGATACTGAATGAGGAGGTTCTCCGCAGAATCGGCGAAGAAAGGAACACATGGGAAACATTGACAAGAAGAAGGGACAGGCTGATGGGACATGTGTTAAGACATCAGGGAATACCTTTTGTGGTACTAGAGAAACCTAAAGAGGGCAGTCACTCCAGGGGAACACAGAGATTGAAATACATTCAATAAATAATTGACGACTTACGATGCAAGTGCTACTCTAACAAAAAAGAAAAGCGCAGGAAAAGAATTTGTGATGAACTGCATCAAACCATTCAGAAGACCGATGAAAAAAAAAACCTCTTTAGCTACGATGCCATACGCCATCATACACTGTATACGGAAGGAAAAAAAACGAAGAGGAACCAGCTGCATTATATCTTCTCTGCCACTTATTAAGATCAGGCTTGGTACTTGCTACAGCATTAGGCGCACTGATCAGCCTAATATTGTGATTACTAAGTGACGCATTCCCAGAAATTGAGAATGATCACATACTTATAAAGTTGGTTCTGCAGTATATCGTTCATAACATGCTCGTACTCTGATTTATGGCGCAGCTGCTCTCTAGTTGTGTCAGCTGCCGTATCCTGTCGTGATGGTTATGTCCGACATACTGCAGTTTTGTCAGTTACCAGGTGAGTTTCGTCCAGTTATTCTGAGAGTTTTTTTTCGAAGAGTTCCTGTTGATGACCGTTGCCGTGCTGTAGGTGTATTCTCGTGTGGAACACCACCAGCTACGAATTTCTACTCCCCCCGCCCCCCCTTCCCCTCCTCCATCAGACGTAGGTTCACTTAATAATACACTCCTGGAAATTGAAATAAGAACACCATGAATTCATTGTCCCAGGAAGGGGAAACTTTATTGACACATTCCTGGGGTCAGATACATCACATGATCACACTGACAGAACCACAGGCACATAGACACAGGCAACAGAGCATGCACAATGTCGGCACTAGTACAGTGTATATCCACCTTTCGCAGCAATGCAGACTGCTGTTCTTCCATGGAGACGATCGTAGAGATGCTGGATGTAGTCCTGTGGAACGGCTTGCCATGCCATTTCCACCTGGCGCCTCAGTTGGACCAGCGTTCGTGCTGGACGTGCAGACCGCGTGAGACGACGCTTCATCCAGTCTCAAACATGCTCAATGGGGGACAGATCCGGAGATCTTGCTGGCCAGAGTAGTTGACTTACACCTCCTAGAGCACGTTGGGTGGCACGGGATACATGCGGACGTGCATTGTCCTGTTGGAACAGCAAGTTCCCTTGCCGGCCTAGGAATGGTAGAACGATGGGTTCGATGACGGTTTGGATGTACCGTGCACTATTCAGTGTCCCCTCGACGATCACCAGAGGTGTACGGCCAGTGTAGGAGATCGCTCCCCACACCATGATGCCGGTTGTTGGCCCTGTGTGCCTCGGTCGTATGCAGTCCTGATTGTGGCGCTCACCTGCACGGCGCCAAACACGCATACGACCATCATTGGCACCAAGGCAGAAGCGACTCTCATCGCTGAAGACGACACGTCTCCATTCGTCCCTCCATTCACGCCTGTCGCGACACCACTGGAGGCGGGCTGCACGATGTTGGGGCGTGAGCGGAAGACGGCCTAACGGTGTGCGGGACCGTAGCCCAGCTTCATGGAGACGGTTGCGATTGGTCCTCGCCGATAACCCAGGAGCAACAGTGTCCCTAATTTGCTGGGAAGTGGGGTGCGGTCCGCTACGGCACTGCGTAGGATCCTACGGTCTTGGCGTGCATCCGTGCGTCGCTGCGGTCCGGGCGTGCATCCGTGCGTCGCTGCGGTCCGGTCCCAGGTCGACGGGCACGTGCACCTTCCGCCGACCACTGGCGACAACATCGATGTACTGTGGAGACCTCACGCCCCACGTGTTGAGCAATTCGGCGGTACGTCCACCCGGCCTCCCGCATGCCCACTATACGCCCTCGCTCAAAGTCCGTCAACTGCACATACGGTTCACGTCCACGCTGTCGCGGCATGCTACCAGTGTTAAAGACTGCGATGGAGCTCCGTATGCCACGGCAAACTGTCTGACACTGACGGCGGCGGTGCACAAATGCTGCGCAGCTAGCGCCATTCGACGGCCAACACCGCGGTTCCTGGTGTGTTCGCTGTGCCGTGCGTGTGATCATTGCTTGTACAGCCCTCTCGCAGTGTCCGGAGCAAGTATGGTGGGTCTGACACACCGGTCAATATGTTCTTTTTTCCATTTCCAGGAGTGTATAACGACGTAGTTCCACTACAAGTTGCGAATGCATAAAGCAGCGTAACTTATTGAGGGATGACGCATATTTCTGCTCTTCAAATCGAAATAAACGCTCTCAACAACTGTTATAATTAAGATAAAAAAAGCAGGATAATACGAGTAGTAAACTTAGTGTCTGATACGGTGCGGCTGTTATTAGACAACCTACTATAGCACTTAATGGACTGAAATTGCGTAACTTATGAGGTGGAATTGATAAGATGCGTGGTGCCGGGGCTAGCAGTGTATTTAACACTAAATTCTTCTCGAATCTTCAAATGGAAATGATGCTCTAAGCACCCCCACCTTTTCTAACTCCTACTTTTGCTGTTGCACATGGATTAAGAATAAACGCGAACTGACTGTAATCGACCCTGCAAGTGGAGTAGAAAAGAGTTTGGCACCTGCAATAATTAAATTGGATAGAAATTAAGGAAAGTTTCATTAACGTAGTGAGAAATGAAAGGGTTGCTCTACCGATTAACAGAATGAAAGTTCCGTCCAAAATAACAATTTGATTTATATGACTAAACTCAAAATAATAAACAGAACACACGAAACATTTACAATACATCAAACTGGATACTCAAATAAAGGCTCTGAAGGTCAAGTTGTCCATGAACTAGATTGTGACATTTATGACCAAGTGGTAAGTGGAGCCAATTCCTTGTAACTCAAATCTTAAGAGAAACTCCCAGCCAACCCAACATTAATTGCTGCTACAGTATTGATCACTCAGGCAATGAACACCCAAGACAGAACAAAGTTAGAAAAGACGAACAGGCGCGCTCTGCTGAGCTCTGATTATCACCTAGCAAAATTGCCTGCTTTGCCGGTGCTGCGGACGTACATTACCAAGCTGTCTTCTTAACTGCAAGGACACGATCTGACATACCAGAGGCGATGGCTGGTTGCTTAGACGTCCCGTCGTGGTGATGATAATGTCGTGAGTATAGCCCGAAACAAATTCTCCTGGTCTGGTTGTTCCAGACTAAAGACTTCCTAGCAACACAAATATGCCTCTGAGGGAGACGAAGAAGGCCCACCATACAATCACTGCCGGTATAGTGATTGATTTTAAGAAGCAAAGTCACACAGTAACTCCGATACAGTCAACTTTAGCCAAGACGGGCAACACAGGCCGCTTGTACGCAGACCGCTCAATTTCCAACTGTACTCAGAAAGTTACGTTGAAGTCGAAACTTCAGCAACTTCGTCAAACAGTTACAATCAAATAAAAGTACACTCCTGGAAATTGAAATAAGAACACCGTGAATTCATTGTGCCAGGAAGGGCAAACTTTTTTGACACATTCCTGGGGTCAGATACATCACATGATCACACTGACAGAACCACAGGCACATAGACACAGGCAACAGAGCATGCACAATGTCGGCACTAGTACAGTGTATATCCACCTTTCGCAGCAATGCAGGCTGCTATTCTCCCATGGAGACGATCGTAGAGATGCTGGATGTAGTCCTGTGGAACGGCTTGCCATGCCATTTCCACCTGGCGCCTAAGTTGGACCAGCGTTCGTGCTGGACGTGCAGACCGCGTGAGACGACGCTTCATCCAGTCCCAAACATGCTCAATGGGGGATAGATCCGGAGATCTTGCTGGCCAGGGTAGTTGACTTACACCTTCTAGAGCACGTTGGGTGGCACGGGATACATGCGGACGTGCATTGTCCTGTTGGAACAGCAAGTTCCCTTGCCGGCCTAGGAATGGTAGAACGATGGGTTCGATGACGGTTTGGATGTACCGTGCACTATTCAGTGTCCCCTCGACGATCACCAGAGGTGTACGGCCAGTGTAGGAGATCGCTCCCCACACCATGATGCCGGTTGTTGGCCCTGTGTGCCTCGGTCGTATGCAGTCCTGATTGTGGCGCTCACCTGCACGGCGCCAAACACGAATACGACCATCATTGGCACCAAGGCAGAAGCGACTCTCATCGCTGAAGACGACACGGCTCCATTCGTCCCTCCATTCACGCCTGTCGCGACACCACTGGAGGCGGGCTGCACGATGTTGGGGCGTGAGCGGAAGACGGCCTAACGGTGTGCGGGACCGTAGCCCAGCTTCATGGAGACGGTTGCGAATGGTCCTCGCCGATACCCCAGGAGCAACAGTGTCCCTAATTTGCTGGGAAGTGGGGTGCGGTCCCCTACGGTACTGCGTAGGATCCTACGGTCTTGGCGTGCATCCGTGCGTCGCTGCGGTCCGGTCCCTGGTCGACGGGCACGTGCACCTTCCACCGACCACTGGCGATAACATCGATGTACTGTGGAGACCTCACGCCCCACGTGTTGAGCAATTCGGCGGTACGTCCACCCGGCCTCCCGCATGCCCACTATACGCCCTCGCTCAAAGTCCGTCAACTGCACATACGGTTCACGTCCACGCTGTCGCGGCATGCTACCAGTGTTAAAGACTGCGATGGAGCTCCGTATGCCACGGGAAACTGGCTGACACTGACGGCGGCGGTGCACAAATGCTGCGCAGCTAGCGCCATTCGACGGCCAACACCGCGGTTCCTGGTGTGTCCGCTGTGCCGTGCGTGTGATCATTGCTTGTACAGCCCTCTCGCAGTGTCCGGAGCAAGTATGGTGGGTCTGACACACCGGTGTCAATGTGTTCTTCTTTCCATTTCCAGGAGTGTATATTAGACAGCCAACGGAAGGCTGTCCAGAGCAACGAGAGCTCAGTCTTGTAAGCTACGCCGACTGAAAGGCGAGAGCCGACTCTCACAAGAGCACCCGTACAAACCGAACACAGAACATTCCCTCCCCCACGACAGTGGCCATGGTTAAACTTTCCAATCAGCAACTCGAAAACCGGCGGAAAATTCCACTGTATTGCCGAAGCACTACCTTTCCACCAATGGAGATTCTTGGCGCCAATTTCTGTTCCGATTTTGCTACGTCACGGAGCTATGCCCTGAGCAAGCCAATCACAGTTACGATTTTGCAGAAAACTAGGGAATTTGCCCGCCAAGACTGCCTGGGAACACAAGTCTTTCCCACGCCTCGCTGGTAGCCCGCCAGAAACGGTTTTCACTAAGTTTCTGCGAAGTAACGGAATCTCTAGCCCAGCCGTTCCGTCAGGCCCCTGTGGGCGTGTCGCCGCCGCTCCTATGACAATGTCAGCGTCTGGAAAGCATTCACTCGACTCCTTCACACCCGTCGGCTTAACCCCTCCAAGATCAGCAGAGCCCGCCTGTCTCCGGACCACCTGGGTGACGAGAGACGCTGCGTGGGAAGTCCGCGTGTGAAGCAATGGCGACTTCTCACTGCATGCAATTAGAGAGAAAGATCGAATTACTCAGAGAAATATGAGAGGGGCTCATGCCACCTCTCAAAGAGCTGTTTCCTGTTATCAACTACACCATCCCTATAATAACCGCTACCCATGGTGAGCCGTGGCGGGACTGGCGCCAGTAGTATCCCTGACGTGAGTACGATCGATTTCCTAGTGCAGAGGTTTGTCTTTGGGCTTGGGCCGGCTCGAGATATAAGGGAGTGCCGACCACGAGTAAAAGCAGGACACAACGCTTGAGAATGGAACGCGACGGTGCGCGAGTCGACCATTGGTTGTTGGACAGAAGCGAAGACCTGGAGCCAGTCGGCGGTTGTCACGTGGTTGTACCGGTCACGTCGGGAGTTGGTCGGCGCTGTGCATTCTCCGGCAACCACGTGAGTTGTGGATCTGCCTACTTCCTTGGAGGGACACGCTGATATGGTCTTGCGAAGTGATGGTCTGGCATCTTTGCAAAATCGTCCCTGCATCAAGACAACTATTTAAGTACGCTAATTACTAAGAGCGCTTAGTTAACTGTTATTGTGATCGCTCTTGGTACAATAAGGCGTTGCACGACGTGTGATGTGATGCTTGTTCGATTTCATTTGAGACCTACTAGCCGGCCAGAGTGGCCGAGCGGTTCTAGACGCTTCAGTCTGGAACCGCGCGACCGCAACGGTCGCACGTTCGAATCCTGCCTCTGGCTTGGATGTATGTGATGTCCTTAGATTAGTTAGGTTTAAGTAGTTCTGAGTTCTAGGGGACTGATGACCTCAGATGTTAAGTCCCATAGTGCTCGGAGCCATTTGATTTTTTGAGACCTCCTACTAAATGTGTGCTGTGCTTCCGCACAATATTGATGTATTTGCAGATGTGTGTCATTAAGTTTTAATGAATGTCGGTTCTCGAGAGCCACTTCATTTCCCACTCGTATTGTTTGTTTATCAGTTACTGTTTTACTTAAAGGAAGCACTCGCGAGTCAAATTAGTTGTTGTTTAGCCTTGATTTTATAGAGTTAATTTACTGGTCACTCTTAAATGTTAAAGTTAAGAAAAGTTTTCTGACTTCTGTTGTTGGGAGTGGCCTGTGTTTCAGTGAGCTGAGGCAGTGGGCAACCGAAGCATGGGACTTCCCTTTAGATTGCAAGTTTGGTTTACGGGCAGTGGACTTCGGCTGAGCTCGTGTGTTCCTCTTTGGTTGTTTGGTAGCGTTTGCTTGGTTCACATTTTAGTGTCGCCCTCAACGTGGGGTTGCAGATGTAGCCACGTCCTGGTTCGAAGTATTACGTCTCTCAGTCGGTTCCACCATTCGTGGTTAAACTTCGGCCTCGCAAGCTTGGACCTTGCTTCTGTTGTTACACATTTATCATTGTTCAGAGTTGTTTGTTTAAGTCAGCCTCAGTGGCTTCTGTCAAATTTGGTGGGAAATCGTGGGCTGCATGTAATATTAATTGAAAGCGTCTTAAATAATCTCTTAATTAGAGTTTTCCTTAAAGTTATTTATTAACTTGCTTATGATTTATGTAATGAGTTTCTCTTAAATAATCTTGTCCGCGTGGCGTCTATCAAATTTTAAATGATATTGTTGCGGTTAATTAACAAACCCATTGGAATTGAAATGTTCACTTTATTAGGTCAGCCCTTCCACCCCGTTTAGATTTAAAGGTTAAACAAACAGGTGTTAAGCCATTCCGTTTCGCATGATAGTTGAGAACATGTTACGTCACTAATATGCTCAGACACTACCACACAGCAAGACTAGCAGAGTCAAACACAAACGTGCTGACTTAGAGGAAACGACTGCACAGTATCGAAGTCGTTTACATTGAGGGTTTGATTGGGACACGATTGTACAAGTCGTGTCTCAATTTATATTGGGAAACAGATACATTGACGAGCCAAAACATTATGACCTGCTTAATAACTTGATGGGCCATCTTTGCAACAAAATACAACAGCGTTTCTGCGCATCATCAATTCTAAAGATCGCTGGTAGATTTGCGAAGGTATGGGTCACCAGATGTCTTCGCACAAGACAGACAATTCCCGTAAATAAGTGGCCGCTCATTTGTGATAATTCAGACGGTTTCCATCAGAATCATATCAAACGAGTTTGATGGCCAACACGTCAACGTGAGTTCACAGGTAGGCAGGTCAGACCACTGCAGCACGAACAATTATCCTGCTGAAATATGATACCCCTATCGAGGAAGACATCAGGCATGAAGTGACGCAGGTGGTGGCAGCCGTCAGCTTTTCTTCGATTGGTACCATCTATCCCACGCAAGTGCAAAGTAATGTCTCTCATAGCATAATACGGCTCCTAGTGATCTTGGAGACGCCGTTTGCCTGGATGAGACGTTTGTGGAGACGTCCATCGACCTAGTGTAGCATAACGTGATTCATCGGACGAGCCAACACGTTTCCATAGATCCATCTACATCTACATCCATACTCCGCAAGCCACCTAACGGCGTGTGGCGGAGGGTACCCTGAGTACCTCTATCGGTTCTCCCTTCTATTCCAGTCTCGTATTGTTCGTGGAAAGAAGGATTGTCGGTATGCTTCTGTGTGGGCTCTAATCTCTCTGATTTTATCCTTATGGTCTCTTCACGAGATATACGTAGGAGGGAGCAATATACTGCTTGACTCTTCGGTGAAGGTATGTTCCCGAAACTTTAACAAAAGCCCGTACCGAGCTACTGAGCGTCTCTCCTGCAGTCTTCCACTGGAGTTTGTCTATCATCTCCGTAACGCTTTCGCGATTACTAAATGATCCTGTAACGAAGCGCGCTGCTCTCCGTTGGATCTTCTCTATCTCTTCTATCAACCCTATCTGGTACGAATCCCACACTGCTGAGCAGTATTCAAGCAGTGGGCGAACAAGCGTACTGTAACCTACTTCCTTTGTTTTCGGATTGCAATTCCTTAGGATTCTTCCAATGAATCTCAATCTGGCATCTGCTTTACCGACGATCAACTTTATATGATCATTCCATTTCAAATCACTCCTAATGCGTACTCCCAGATAATTTATGGAATTAACTGCTTCCAGTTGCTGACCTGCTATTTTGTAGCTAAATGATAAGGGATCTATCTTTCTACGTATTTGCAGCACATTATACTTGTCTACATTGAGATTCAATTGCCATTCCCTGCACCATGCGTCAATTCGCTGCAGATCCTCCTGCATTTCAGTACAATTTTCCATTGTTACAAACTCTCGATACATACAGCATCATCTGCAAATAGCCTCAGTGAACTTCCGATGTCATCCATCAGGCCATTTATGTATATTGTAAATAGCAAAGGTCCTATGACACTCCCTTGCGGTACACCTGAAATCACTCTTAGCTTCGGAAGACTTCTCTCCATTGAGAATGACATGCTGAGTTCTGTTATCTAGGAACTCCTCAGTTCAATCACGCAATTGGTCTGATAGTCCATATGCTCTTACTTTGTTCATTAAACGACTGTGGGGAACTGTGTCGAACGCCTTGCGGAAGTCAAGAAACACGGCATCTACCTCTGAACCTTCTTGAAAACGGGGATGTCCTGTGCCCTTTTCCAATCCTTTGGATCGCTACGCTCTTCTAGAGACCTACGGTACACCGCTGCAAGAAGGGGGGCAAGTTCCTTCGCGTACTCTGTGTAAAATCGAACTGGTATCCCATCAGGTCCAGCGGCCTTTCCTCTTTTGAGTGATTTTAATTGTTTCTCTATCCCTTTGTCGTCTATTTCGATATCTACCATTTTGTCATCTGTGCGACAATTTAGAGAAGGAACTACAGTGCAGTCTTCCTCTGTGAAACAGCTTTGGAAGAAGACATTTAGTATTTCGGCCTTTACTCTGTCATCCTCTGTTTCAGTACCATTTTGGTCACAGAGTGTCTGGACATTTTGTTTTGATCCACCTACCGCTTTGACGTAAGACCAAAATTTCTTAGGATTTTCTTCCAAGTCAATACATAGAACGTTAGTTTCGAATTCATTGAACGCTTCTCGCATAGCCCCCCTAACACTACATTTCGCTTCGCGTAATTTTTGTTTGTCTGCAAGGCTTTGGCTATGTTTATGTTTGCTGTGAAGTTCCCTTTGCTTCCGCAGCAGTTTTCTAACTCGGTTGTTGTACCACGGTGACTCTTTCCCATCTCTTACGATCTTGCTTGGCACATACTCATCTAACTCATATTGTACGATGGTTTTGAACTTTGTCCACTGATCCTCAACACTATCTGTACTTGAGACAAAACTTTTGTATTGAGCCGTCAGGTACTCTGTAATCTGCTTTTTGTCACTTTTGCTAAACAGAAAAATCTTCCTACCTTTTTTAATATTTCTATTTACGGCTGAAATCATCAATGCAGTAACCGCTTTATGATCGCTGATTCCCTGTTCTGCATTAACTGCTTCAAATAGTTCGGGTCTGTTTGTCACCAGAAGGTCTAATATGTTAAATCCACGAGTCGGTTCTCTGTTTAACTGCTCAAGGTAGTTTTCAGATAAAGCACTTGAAATAATTTTACTGGATTCTTTGTCCGTGCCACCTGTTATGAACGTTTGAGTCTCCGAGTCTATATCCGGCAAACTAAAATCTCCACCCAGAACTATAACATGGTGGGGAAATCTACTCGAAATATTTTCCAAATTATCCTTCAGGTGCTCAGCCACAGCAGCTGCTGAGCCCGGGGGCCTATAGAGACATCCAATTACCATGTCTGAGCCTGCTTTAACCGTGACCTTCACCTAAATCATTTCACATTTCGAATGTCCGCCAATTTCTTGTCTAATATCGATGATCCCGCGCGTATTGCAACCGTAACTGAGGATGTCGTTGTGTCAGCATGTGAACACGTAGGCGTCGCCTGAAGCCCAGACCCATTTTTCTACATTGTGCGCTGAGCAGCAGACTCCGAAATACTTGCGCGTGCACTAGTATTGTGCTCTTTGGGCAGAGATGCCACATATCGCCACCTATCCTACTTTACAAAGCAGGCAGACCTCTGAAATGAGAGAAGAGTCCTGAACGTCCAACCATTTAGCGTCTAGTGGTGGTTTTACTGACCTTCTCTCACTTTCTGTAAGCACTTGAGCGTTCGACCGGCTTCACCGTTTCCGAGATACTCGTTCTCAGGCTCTGGGTAGCAATAATCTGCCCCGTGTCAAAGTAGCGCTTCTCAGTAGATTTCCCCATTTACGGTCCGTATCATAGCTAGACTGATACATTAGTCGCCTGTGCTCCAGTTATACGTATTTATTTTAATTACCGCGTCACGTTCCCACAAAGCCACAGTGTGGCATCCGACTTCGCGGTGGACGGTGGTCATAATGTTTTGGCTTATCAGTTATAGTATACAATGACCACAGATCATCTAAGATATAGTGTGGCGTAACAGCTTCCAAGTTACAGATTTATGTCTGCGGGTGCAATGTTTGATGGCAATACCATCTGCTTCGGTAATTTGTAAAGACATCGATGGAAAAAAAATTTTAATTATATCTTTAACTTTAAGGGGAGATGGATGATTTAATTCGTTCAGCCATTTAGTAGGGTGCCGACTCAAATATTAATATATTCTAGATACTTCTAGATTCCTGTCAACAAATAACGAAGAACTACGCCAGGTCGTCATTCTACACACATCAAAAAAAGTTATGCATCACCTCGATTCCAAGAGTTCCAGAACCTGTACAAAAAATTGGAATAGAGATCAACATAAACAACATTTCCGTCCTTTTTATTGCTTATGAAAACCACACATTGCATGTTATACCATCATACAGCGAACATTCAGAGATATTGGTCCAGATTGCTGTACACGCCGGTATCTCTAATATCCAGTGGCACGTCCTCTTGCATTGATGCATGACTGTATTCGTCGTGGTATACTATCCACAAGTTAATCAAGGAACTGTTGATCGAAATTGTCCCAGTTCTCAACGGCGATTCGGCATAGATCTCTTAGAGTGATTGGTGGGTCACGTCGTCCATAAACAGCCTTTTTGAATCTATCCCAGACATGTCCGATAGGGTTCATGCCTGGAGAACATGCTGGCCACTCTAGTCGAGCGATGTCGTTATCCTGAAGGAAGTCATTTACAAGATGTGCACGTTGGGGACGCGAATTGTCATCCGTGAAAACGAATGCCTCGCACGTATGCGGCCGTTATGGTTGCACTGTCGGTCGGAGTATGGCATTTACGTATCGTACAGCCCGTACGCCTTCCATGACCACCAGCGGCGTACATCGGCCCCACATGATGCCAACCCAAAACATCAGGTAACCTCCACATTGCTGGACAGTGTTCTAAGGCGTTCAGCCTGACCCGGTTGACTCTAAATACGTCTCCGACGATTCTCTGGTTGAAGGCATATGCGACACTCATCGGTGAAGAGAACGTGATGCCTGAGCGGTCCATTCGCCATGTTGTTGGCCCATATGTACCGCGCTGCTTGGTGTCGTGGTTGCAAAGATGGACCTCACCATGAACGTAGGGAGTGAAGTTGCGCTTCATGCAGCCTATTGCGCACAGCTTGAGTCGTCACACGACGTCGTGTGGCTGCACGAAAAGCATTATTCAACATGGTGGCGTTGCTGTCAGGGTTCCGCCGAACCTTAATCCGTAGGTAGCGGTCATCCACTGCAGTAATAGCCCTTCGGTGGCCTCAGAAAGGCAAGTCATCGAATCGACAGTTCCTATCTTTCTTCATCTTCACCGTGTCCGAACAATATAGCTTTGGTTCGCTCCGCGACGACTAGACACTACTCTTGTTGAGAGCCCTTCCTGGCACAAACTAACAATGCGGACGCGATCGAACCGCGATATTTACCGCCTAGGCATGGTTGAACTACAGACAACACGAGCCGTGTACCTCCTTCCTGCCGACCGGAGTGACCGAGCGTTTCTAGGCGCTGCAGTCTGGAACCGCGCGACCGCTACGGTCGCAGGTTCCAATCCTGCCTCGGGCATGGATGTGTGTGATGTCCTTAGGTTAGTTAGGTTTAGGTAGTTCTAAGTTCTAGGGGACTGATGACCTCAGAAGTTAAGTCCCATAGTGCTCAGAGGCATTTGAACCATTTGAACCTCCTTCCTGGCGGAATGACTGGAACTCGGTTCAAAATGGCCCTGAGCACTATGTGACTGAACATCTGAGGTCATCAGTCCCCTGGACTTAGAACTACTTTATCCTATCTAACCTAAGGACATCACACACATTCTAACCTGCAACCGTAGGAGCAGCGCGGTTCCGGGCTGAAGGGTCTAGAACCGGTCAGCCACAACTGCCGGCTGACTGGAACTGATCGGCTGTCGTACCCCCATCGTCTAATAGGCGCTTCTCATGCATGGTTATTTACGTCTTTGGACGGGTTTGGTGACATCTCTGAACAGTCAAAGGGACTGCCTCTGTGATACAATATCCACAGTCAATGTCTATCTTCAGGAGTTCTGAGAACTGGGGTGATGCAAAACTTTTTTTAGTGTGAGTATATAATTGCTGAATATGGTGTTATATGAGTGTTTCGGCATGAGTCGATATCTGGTATCTCAGAACCGCTTTTGCTACTGACCTGTAAATGTAATCATTTCATATGCACCATATGCACTGTTGTAACAAAAGATCTTGAATGAAATGATAACATCTACAAGGGTGTACTAACTGTTTTTCTGGCAGTGTATATTGATATGAACAATGTGACAACACTCTTTTGCCTCTTGCTTCCACACATATCTTTTGTCCAGTGCTCTCTCATTGAGTGTGTAGAACCAGCAGCTGACATATTCCCTTTCGTGTGCGCTGATTAGAAACTGTAAGCCGAACGAGGCGGATGTAAAGCTGTGAGGACGGCTAGTGTATTGTGCTTGGGTAGATCAGCTGGAGAGATGTCCATCACGCACTGATCGATTTTTTTTATCTCTCTCTCCTCCTCTTCTTCTTCTTCTTCTTTTCTTTTACGGAACATGTGAAGATCAAGTGCCGTTCTCTTTATCGCGTGTATTTTGCCGTCTTAACAGCGTTTTTACCATGCCACCACTAAGTTGGTATATTCCCACATTAACATCGCGTACAGATTTAAGTGTCAGGAAGTCGTTTCTGAAAGTATTTGTATGGAGTGTAGCCATGTATGGAAGTGAAACATGGGTGATAAATAGTTTAAACAAGAAGGGAATAGAAGCTTTCGAAATGTGGTGCTACAGAAGAATGCTGAAGATTAGATGGATAGATCACATAACTAATGAGGAGGCATTGAATAGAATTGGAGAGAAGAGAAATTTGTGGCACAACTTGACCAGAAGAAGTGATCAGTTGGCAGAGCATATTCTGAGGCACCAAGAGATCACCAATTTAGTATTCGAGGGCAGCGTGGAGGGTAAAAATCGCAGAGGGAGACCAAGAGATGAATACACAAAACAGATTCAGAAGGATGTAGGTTGCAGTAAGTACTGGGAGATGAAAAACCTTGCACAGGATAGAGTACATGGAGAGCTGTATCAAACCAGTCTCAGGACTGAAGACCACAACAACAACAATGATACAAAACTTTTTTGATGTGTGTAGTATGCTGCAGACACCATAAGTCTG
The DNA here is from genome assembly GCF_023897955.1 of Schistocerca gregaria. NCBI lineage: Eukaryota > Metazoa > Arthropoda > Insecta > Orthoptera > Acrididae > Schistocerca > Schistocerca gregaria. Next base: position 741,034,527 of record NC_064920.1, on the reverse strand, counting down.
ACGATCTGAAACTTTCTACAAGCCATACTGATTAAAGAACAACATTTAGTATACATATAGAAAGCTAACCAATCATAATTAATTTCTTTACAACAGTGGAGTTAATCCTGCGAATGGATAGGGAACATAAACTGAATATGATTATTATGTCGGGCGGAGTCGTGGAGTGAAAGAGCAACGGAAGCGTGGCTTTGTTTACGGTACGAAAATGCAGTGACTGCATGGGTGAATGTTGTGGCTTTCGTGGCATAGGCTCAGACAGTTTTGTAGCCCTTCCGTAAAGAAAAGCAGCGCAGACTGTTTGTTAGCGTAACTGTTGCATGCAGGCATTAATATGTTGCTTTCTCTCCCCGATGCAATGCCAACAGTTTGAGGTAATTTAAAGGCATCTGACACGCAAGGTGCCTGGGTTGTTTATTCTCTCCACACCTCTTGAACTCAAAGAAATACACGCTGCTCACGGTTGCTGCATTAAGTATGCCTCTGCAGCTATGATGTAGGTTTACCAGAGCTAAGACGACAGTTACTAGTGCTACCTTAACTAGCTCTAGTGCGAAGCAGTAAGTTTACGTGGTGAATTTGTAGTTATTTAGCTCCACGAACTCACTGAAGGTATCGCAAATGAGACAGCGGTACTCTAAAATTACGCCAAGCTGTAAAATACGCATATTTTGACAGTACACAGGCGAAGATAATTCGATCAGTAGATAGAGGCGTTCTTTCTAAGTGGTAATTCTTCCTGAATTGACAGACAGGCATCATCAAACGAGATGTAAGAATGTTGTCAACTACTATACAACTCTGTGCAATTATTTTTGTGATTATTTTTTTATGCTTTGTGCATTCCCATGAAGTCGATGTTATTTTTAATGAGTCATTCTACCTGCGACCACTGGTTCGTATTTATAACTACGCTACTTCGCCTGTATCTTTTTCTGGTAAATGTTAACGATCTATGGTGTCAAGAGTAAGCTAAGTGTAATGTTACATTCCAAATAATTTTAAACAGAGAAAAGAATAAGCTGCAGTTATAAAATGAATCTTGGGGGCAGAAAAAAGAGCGTATCACTGGAAAAAGCCCTTACCAGCTGTACAGAATCTGAAGCATATGTCCAGCAGCTAGGCACATGAAAAGTATGAGTTCGTGAGAATGACACATGTGTCAAATGCTATAGTACGCATTTGAAGAAATTTAGAAATATTTCAGCTAAGCAAGTTAAATATAAACTACATAAATTTGACGACAGATGTCAGTTTTGGGTAAGCAGCGCTCCATAAAGCGAAATATTAAAATAACTAGAGTTTCAAATTATTAGGTAGATCACTGCATAGATAATCGCATTGCGCATGGTGTAGAAACTGTGTTGGATACTTCTCCATGTTACATCACTATCGATATCGAAAGTACAAACATTACCGTTTTAGAATTTCATCGATTTTAAAATATCACTCCCGAATAGATGGAGAAATTGGCAGAATTCCAAGCTTTCTGATGGATGATGGCACGCTGCTAAACGAAAACTCGCTTGTGAGGTCATGATATCCTAACTGATGTGTAATGAAATACTTGTCTTTGCCATATGTTTACACGATCGTGCCAGTATTCGGTAAGACCGCTTACCTGCGATAGCTAACAGCCCGCGGGGCCGAATTGTTGAATGTAATATACAGTCTGTAGTTTTTTTTATGTCCGTCTTTGTGACTGATGGTCTGCTGGACTTAAGCCGTTCACTTACGTAATAAAATGGAACACCTGCAGTGGTCGTTTTGATGTTATCTCTTTGTATTGCAAATAAGTTTCGGTGACTCAGTACACCATCTTCAGGTCTTAACTGACGCTGAGGGGGAGTTTCAATCATATACGCGATCCCATCAGTGGACACATCAATGAACTGGCTTCCACAGAACACTGTAAATGCGATGTTGTGTCTACAACCATCAGCTACCAACTAGAGTTGGTTGCAGACACAACACCACTTTTACAGTATCCTACGGAATCCATTTTATAGACGTGGCCACTGATGGGATCTGGTTGATAGTTGATGGTTGCAGACACAACATCGCTGTTACAGTATTCTACCACTGATGAGTCGTGTATAAAGTGGCTGCAGTACGATAAAATAACATCAAAACGACAGCTGCAGGTGTTTGATTTTACTGCGTAGAGCCTGTAGACGTCCTCTTTGTAATTTTTTTGAGTTGTTTCAGAATTTCATTCACCTCTGTGGTCTCCTGGAGTTTTGTAGCTCATCCACTTTTTCGTTTCACTATCGCTGATACGCTGTCTCAACCACACAAAGTTTTGTGACTCTGCATTGCAGGTGCCTCCCGATTATCCTGCATAAATGGCACTGCACTCCCAATACATTATGTACACTCGTTTCAAGAGATCCCTGGAGAAGCACATCTTCCTCTGTATACTGTAGCATTATAAAAAAATGTTCTGATGTCACAACGCTATTCGTTTGCCAAAGCCCTCTATACAACTACATTATTGGGCGCTGTGTCTCAGTTTCATTTTCTTTGGTTTTGTGTCTACTGGACTTCTCTCGGTCTGCTATTTTGTTCTCACATTCTTTGACGTGGAAAAAGTATTGTAGTTATCTCTTTTTCTCCTCGATTTTAGCGTCACTCGTCCGACGGGCTTGGACAGCTAACCCGAGCAGTTAGGAGCAGTTCTGAACTGATTATTGACTCGATTCAACGTATGTGTACCGGTCGATGTGACCAGATGACAAACATATCGTAGACTTAATAAAGCTTACAAAAGTTATGACGAAAATCTTTTAATAGTCCTGATCACAACTAAGTAACATTTTGCGATTACTAATTTCGGCTGTTCTAGCATCCTCATATCTAAGATGGGAACAGAAAATTCCACGTAAGGGGGAAAAAACTACAAAAATTTACAACTGTAGGAAGTATAAACGAGTCCAATGCAGGCCGGTTGTCAATTCGAGTGCAGTGTCGTAAGATTGGATAAAGACACATTGTCATCGACATAGCAGTACTTCACATACAGGGTCTCTCAGGAGGAATGGTCAATATTCATAGATATGACAGGAACAATCATTCGAACAAAAAAATCCAGTAAACATGGGCTGTAAAATGCATACCTAAAGAGCTCCAAGCACTTCTTCAATACTGGGAAACGAATCCCTTCAACAGCAGACCCTTTGATTTACATATTTTGAGACATTATAATTTTGGCCAAAACAAGAAAAAAGTGACCGTCAAACGTGTCCTCTAAAGTACGTGCCTTAAGAGTTATGAGCACTTGTTCGTATTCGCTGCTATGGAACACATCTCACCCGCTGAACAGGTGCTCAACAGCTCCTGAAGTATGCATTTTGGATCACTTGTTTACTAGACTTTTTTGCTGCAAATTATCGTTCCTGTGTGTTGTTCCTTATCAATGGTTGTAATTTTCTGAGCATAATGGTACACAGTAACTTGGAGGTTACATTCACCAAGCTGATGCCTAACACACCAATTTATTTCCCCACTTGTATATCGGGCATATTATCGCCAATTTCCATTCCTCTGGCAGTGTCTCATTCTTTCATATCAAATGGATCGGTTTGTATCCCTCTAAGTGCAAGATCTAATCACGTATTTGATTGATCATCCTATTATCCTGTTCTCCCCTCAAACCTTGTTGTTTATGAGCTTTTAATTGCCATTTTCACATCTTCTTCAGTCATTTCCCGCTCTTCTTCATCTAACCTTTTCTCCTTAGTGTCTGTAGGTGGCATCTCATCAGGGTCTTGGAAGTTCAAGAGTTCTGAGAATATTCTCTCCACCTGTCTACAGTTCTTTCCTTGTCATTTCGAAGTTGCCTTCTTACCTCTAATTAAAAAGATTAAGCTATGAAATCCACTTTTCCGATTTTTGATGAATTGAAAACTTTGAATTTTCTCGTTTCGAGAGTATTCGAGGGTGATCTGTTCCAATTTTTAAAAGCCATTCAGCAGCCAAGGTCAAATAAAATATTTCTTTATTTAAGACAACCGGTTTCTGTCATCTTCATGTCTGTAAGAAAGTGTATATACGTGGAAGATGTCTCATAAGTTAAGATGTAACATCTGACATAAAAGTTTTAGTTTGGTATTATAGAAACCGGAAGTGGTCCTGCACATTTAGAGACCTTAAAATGTTTTTTGTTGAAAAATATGTTTATTTCACGATGAATTTCACGCACAAGATGACAAGTGAATAAAAACAGCACATTACAAAACGTTCGCCATCGTTAAAATATTTAAAAACATAGAGGAACATGTGCAAAAGGCCACGTCCATATACATATTGCCCACACATGCTTATTACATCGTATAAGCACAGTACACAATAGTACGTCTGTGTGAATATGCTGGACATACTCTAAATAGTGTGATTCCTCTATAAATGGTGTATATTGTACAACCGACAGGTATTATTGCAAAGATAACATTTGTATACGTACATAGGTCAACAGAGCAGAGCATATGTAGCAAGTTTTTTTTAAGTAAAGCTGTGTCCAGCTAAGGATAGTCCAATGAGTGTCATGCTTTGTTGGTTTCTAGTGAACCTAAGCACTACCAGGTTTGGTTTTTCGTTGCCGTGGGTGCATGTTTCCCGGTGTCTCCCTCCCACCTACGGCAGTGAGCTTGTGCGCCCGTCGCACCTACGGCAGGCAAACGTCACAGCAGCAACGTAATAACCTATTGCAGAAAAATACCTTGATTCTGCTGTATTACATGCAGTAAACGCCAAAGAAACTGGTACAGACATGCCTGTTCGAATACAAAGATATGCAAACAGAGAGAATACGGCGCTGCGGTCGGTATCGGCTGCGTCTGGGGCTCTTCTTAGATCGGTTACTGCTGCTTACAAAGACAGGTTATCAAGATTTAAGTAAGTTTGAACGTGATGTTACAGTCGGCGCACGAGTGATGGGTCGCAGCATCTCCGAGAAAGCTATAAAGTGGGGATTTTCCCACACAACCATTTTACGAGTGTACTGTGAATATCAGGAATCCGGTAAAACAACAAATCTCTGACATCGCTGCTGCCGGAAAAAGATCCTGCAAGAACGGGACCAACGATGACTGAAGAGAATCGTTCAACTTGACAGAAGTGCAACATTCCAAAAACTGCTGCAGATTTCAGTGCTGAGCCATCAAGGCCCCCTCGTGTATCCTCGATGACAGCACGACAAAAGGCTTAACACCTCGCCAGGGCCTTCCAGCACCGAAAATGGACTGTTGATGAGTGAAAACATGTTGCCTGGTCGAACGAGTCTCGTTTCAGTTTGAATCGAGGGGACGGACGAGTACGGGTATGGAGACAACCTCATGGATCCACAGACCCTGCATGTCAGCAGGGGACTGTTCCAGCTGGTAGAGGCTTTGTAGTAGTGTGGGGCGTATGCAATCGGAGTTATATGGGACCCCTGATATGCCTAGATACGACTCTGACAGGTGACACGTACCTAAGCATCCTGTTTAATCACCTGCATCCATTCATGTCCATTGTGCATTCAGAAGGACATGGGCAACCCCAGCAGGACTATACGACACCCCACAAGTCCAGAACCACTACAGAGTGGCTCCAGGCAGAGTGTTCTGAGTTTAAACACTTCCGCTGGCCGCCAAACTCCCCAGACATGAACATTATTGAACATACCTGTGATTCCTTGCAACGTACTGTTTAAGATTGATCTCCCTTCTTACTCTTCGGGTTTATGGACAGCCCTACGAGATTCATGGTGTCAGTTCCCTCCGTCACTACTTCAGACATTATTCGAGTCCATGCCACGTCGAGTTGCAGCACATCTGCGTGCTCGTGGGTCTCTACACGATGTTAGACAGGTGTAACATTTTTTTTGACTCTTCAGTATAAGAACATGTAAAGGGTATTGTGAGAATTAAATATGAGTTTCAGTCGTTAGTAAAGTAAATTTTTGTAATCTTTACTATTCGTAAGGCCACTTACTAAAATAGTTAATTTTAAATATGAAAAAATCAGTTTTTACGATACGTTACATGGTTCTGATGTAAAAGCCATCTAGTGGCTGCAACACATTGTACAAATGCTATCTTGCAATAAGATCTGTCAGTTGCATTTTATACGCCATTTCATGTGGATCCGCACTGTTTAGAATATGTTCGGCATATGTAAACAGATGTGCTATTGTGTACTCTGAAATTCTGGTCGTATGTAAAGTACACAAGCGGCAAGATGCAGTCAATACCTTCGCTGCGCAGTGCCGATGGTACTGTTACCGACGACTGTGCCGCTAAAGCGGAGTTATTGAACGCAGTTTTCCGAAATTCCTTCACCAGGGAAGACGAATGGAATATTCCATAATTTGAAACACGAACATCTCCTAGCATGAGTTTCTTAGAAGTAGATACCTTAGGGGTTGCGAAGCAACTCAAATCGCTTGATACGGTCAAGTCTCCAGGTCCAGATTGTATACCGATTAGGTTCCTTTCAGATTACGCTGATACAATAGCTCCCTACTTAGCACTCATATACAACCGCTCGCTCACGGATAGATCTGTACCTACAGAGTGGAAAATTCCGCAGGTCGCACCAGTGTTTAAGAAGGGTAGTAGGAGTAATCCATCTAACTACAGACCTATATCATTGACGTCGGTTTGCAGTAGGGTTTTGGAGCATATACTGTATTCAAACATTATGAATCACCTCGAAGGGAACGATCTGTTGATACGTAATCAGCATGGCTTCAGAAAACATCGCTCTTGTGCAACGCTGCTAGCTCTTTATTCGCACGAAGTAATGGCCGCTATCGACAGGGGATCTCAAGTTGATTCCGTATTTCTAGATTTCCAGAAAGCTTTCGACACCGTTCCTCACAAGCGACTTCTAATCAAGCTGCAGGCCTATGGGGTATCGTCTCAGTTGTGCGACTGAATTCGTGATTTCCTGTCAGGAAGGTCGCAGTTCGTAGTAATAGACGGCAAATCATCGAGTAAAACTGAAGTGATATCAGGTGTTCTCAGGGAAGCGTCCTGGGACCTCTGCTGTTCCTGATCTATATAAATGACCTGGGTGACAATCTGAGCAGTTCTCTTAGGTTGTTCGCAGGTGATGCTGTAATTTACCATCGAGTAAGGTCATCCGAAGACCAGTATCAGTTTTAAAGCGGTTTAGAAAAGATTGCTGTATGGTGTGGCAGGTGGCAGTTGACGCTAAATAACGAAAAGTGTGAGGTGATCCACATGGGTTCCAAAAGAAATCCGTTGGAATTCGATTACTCGATAAATAGTACAATTCTCAAGGCTGTCAATTCAACTAAGTACATGGGTGTTAAAATTACGAACAACTTCAGTTGGAAAGACCACATAGATAATATTATGGGGAAGGCGAGCCAAAGGTTGCGTTTCATTGGCACGACACTTAGAAGATGCAACAAGTCCACTAAAGAGACAGCTTACACTACACTCGTTCGTCCTCTGTTAGAATAATGCTGCGCGGTGTGGGATCCTTCCCAGGTGGGATTGACGGAGGACATCGAAAGCGTGCAAAAAAGGGCAGCTCGTTTTGTGTTATCACGTAATAGGGGAGAGAGTGTGGCAGATATGATACGCGAATTGGGATGGAAGTCATTACAGCAAAGACGTTTTTCGTCGCGGCGAGATCTTTTTACGAAATTTCAGTCACCAACTTTCTCTTCCGAATGCGAAAATATTTTGTTGAGCCCAACCTACATAGGTAGGAATGATCATCAAAATAAAATAAGAGAAATCAGAGCTCGAACAGAAAGGTTTAGTTGTTCGTTTTTCCCGCGCGCTGTTAGGGAGTGGAATAGTAGAGAGATAGTATGATTGTGGTTCGATGAACCCTCTGTCAAGCACTTAAATGTGAATTGCAGAGTAGTCATGTAGATGTAGATGTGCATGTACGATGTAAAAAGCATTGTGAATAATATGTATATGGACATGGCATTTTGCACAAGGTGTTTTGCGTTTTTAAATATTTTAAACCTGACGAACATTTTTACAATGTGCTAATTTTTTAACCACTTGAGATCTTGTGCGTAAAGTTAAGCATGAAATGAAGATGTTTTACAACAAAAAGATTTTAAGGTATGTAAATTTATAGGTGCACTTCCAGTTTTTATAATACGAAACTAAAACTTTTATATCAAATGTTACATCTAAACTTACGAAACTTATTCCATTTACATTCACTTTCTTACAGACCTGAAGGTGACAGCAAAGTCTGTTGGAACCGGTTGTCTTAAATAAAGAAATATTTTATGAGATCTTGGCTGCTCAAAAATGGTTCAAATGGATCTAAGCACTATGGGACTCACCATCTGAGGTCATCAGTCCCCTATACTTAGAACTACTTAAAGCTAACTAAACGAAGGATATCACACACATCCATGCCCGAGGCAGAATTCGAACCTGCGACCATAGCAGCAGCCCGGTTCCGGACTGAAGCGCCTAGAACCGCTTGACCACAACGTCCGGCGATATTGGCTGCTGAATTGCATTGTCAACATATGTTGAATTCTTGTTAGGGATCTTTGCCTCAGCTTATTATATCAAACTGGTTAGATATATTCTCTGCTCTAGTCTCAAGGTGCCCTTCGTCTCCTTTCTGGTGTTGTGAAAATATTCTCTTTTCTGCTCATTCTCCCTGTCAGCAAGCCAGTTCTCCTGATATTCCTTCTCTTTTCTGTAGACTTCTGACATGTCTCGTTGAACCTCTTTCTTTCTTCCCAGCATATCCTCTGCTATACTTGGTACCGTGGACTTTATTTCTTTCCACTTTTCCTCCAGGTTTTCTCTTGCTTTCAGGTTTCATAAGACCTCAAAACTGTTTTTGATTTCTACAACATACTGTTCTTTAATTGCACTTAGTTCTCAACTTGACGTACCATAAATAGAACAAAATACGAAAATCCAACTTCCGTGTTGTCTCCCTGTGAGACTCACAAAAGGAAGCATCTGGCTGAGGCTCTGAAAGTTCTATCCTGTTCTGAAAAACATGGAGACGATTTTCTGGTTTTGATATGTCATAGACAATGGAATTTATGTAGCTGTACGCACGTCTAAAAATAGCGACAATTACCGACAACGAAAAACTACAGAATTTCAAGACGAAGCATGAGGACTTGATATACAGAAGGAAAAATACATTTTTACGTTGATTATTGTCTACAGATCAAACCTTCATTGTTGTTGTCGAAAGTAAGCTGCCACTGTAAAAGGTTGTGATTTACAATACAATAAGCAGAGTAGTGCTGTCCAGACTATTCTCTTGTTTCCAAGGCTGAAGGACTTTAAATTGGTATTATTAATTTCACTATGTGTGCGTAGTATAAAATGGAACAGAGAGTAGGCATGTCCCTTTGACGCTGACATGTAAAATTCGTAAAAAAAACTCTCAGAACACATGGATGTTACCAGCTAAACCAAGTGCAAGTATTATCACACTCACAAGTTAATATGAAAATATAAGCCATCAGAAATATTTTATTTGAGGATTTTTCACTTTTTTTTTTTTTTTTTTTGCCTTCAGTTTACAGTTTTCATACGTAACGCTGGGGAGCGTAGGCAGAAGGCTGGATATTACGGCAACAAAGACTGATATCACGAAATGGCTTCCTGTTTTTCTTTCGGTGGTCTTTCCACTATGAAAGAAATGTAGTTTACGCAGAATGTTAACCGAAATTGTAATGTAGAAGTTTTGTTGGTGACAGTGACGAGTCATCTCTACACAGATAAAGATACTTCCCGTAGACAGTTATTTCGATGGTGATGCGGGTACGGCGAACATTCTGAGAAATGCAGTAGCTAAACAACAGATCTACTACGCGTCTTACAAATTTTTAGCTGTCATCTCATGTTAGGTGCTTTGTACAAGTCTCTGTTCCTCTCTGTCTGAAAACGGGTACTGTATGTTTTTCACGGTTTTTAGCATGTGCTTTAAATCTGGTTGTTGAGTTGGAGTTTATCTTTTTCTGTAGTTGTTGGCGATTTATGGCTGTTTTCTCCTGTCAGTTTTGGTTACATTTTATGCTTGATGGATGACACTTATTTTTTAAATTTACTGTTTCTATTTTTAATCTCTGTTGCTAAGTCTTTAAGTCGCCTGTTTTTGCTGATTTTAATAGCCGTAAAGCAACTATTGAACGCTATTGGCATATGCATGAGTAATTTAATGCTAAACTGTGCCATCATCTCATTTTCGCTGTGCAGACTGATACTGTAGACTGAAATGTGACACTTCAATATCTTACGCGAGAAATAATAGCTGGGATGTGGCCTCAAAGCGATTGCTATTACTTCTAACAACATGTAGCTTACTCATTGTGATTCATAGGCTATTTGCATTTGTTTCTTAGTCACAGCAGGCGAGAACCTTACGGGTCTGCTCACGGCCTTGTTTATCGTCTTTCCTTTCAAATAATCTTCCTTTTTTCAAACAAACTCATGAAAGAAGAAAAATGCTCTCCCCGCTGACGCACTGGCGTGGGGGGGGGGGGGGGGCAGAGTGATCTCAGGCTGGATCTTTAAATGGATTAATAGGCTAGGTTATCAGAAAGACACCGATTTTCCGTGTCGACCACTGTGAAAAACACTGAAATTACGTAATGATACTATACATCATGTAAAACGTTACTTTATGTGTTAATGTCAGTCAAAAATTTGTATGAAATCATAAATCCAGCTACAGATTCCTAATCGGAACGCTAAAATTATGACTGAGTGTTTATCTTTCGCTCTGAAATGAAACGTGCACTGTTTTTCTTTTTATGCTTATTTATTTACGTTAATCATCACATTGCGTTGAACGAAGTGGTTAGCAACGTGCCCTGTACTAAAGATTTGATAGGGACATCGCTGGGTAAAGGTCCACTGTAAGTGCTTCCATGCATCGGCGACCTTCACCGATACGAATCCCTGTTGCTGCTGCATATTTTCTAATGTCAACCACCTACCTTCCATTAGTCTGTCGTCTCACTGTTCTATTATTTCTTGGAATCCAGAAAAGAAATTCCTGCCTACAGTCCACCGCACCTCCATTGCTTTTCTTCTCTTCCATTCTGATCTGTTCTCTAATCCATTTACTTGCTTTTCTATGTCCAATAGTAATTTGCAAAATGAATCTCTCCATTGGTCATTGAACCATCCTTAAATTTTGAAGGGTGTTCGTGTTAAAAAAATCACTTCTCACTGCCACGAGTAAAAAAAAAAAGTGATGTGAACTATTTTTAGACGTTCAGATTTATGTACAGTATAAGCTTCATTTTGAAAACTTCTTTTTTTTACCGAGAGCATTCAAGGAAACATTTTTACTTTCCTGTTTATTTGTTTTGATGTAAATCCAGTAGTTGTAGCTATCATTCCTCATCATTGATGAATTTAGCAACTATTTTTCTGATTTGACAATCTGACAAGTAAATATGTGGGTTCCAAGGCCAATTTCTGTAAATATGTTTTCAGACATTGAAACCCGTGCGAAAGCACAATTCCTTGGACTTCTAAAAGGCTACATACTCTAAAATAGATTTTTTTTTTAAACAGAACTGGTATTATTTTAGCGAAAGCTCAGTAATTAGTAGCTATTATTATTAAAATAACTCTTAAGAGTACTGCTCCAACAGCAGCTAACAGGTGTGGTAACCGACTTTCGCCTACGGTAGCAATGAAAGCAAAAGCCGTCGTCACCATCATCATCATCATCTTCATCATCATCGCCACCATCTTCAACTAGCGTGTCTTCTGGCCTGTTCCACCTCAGAGTTGTTCATGCCATCTTTTTAACGGACGTCCAACGTTCCTCTTGCCGGATGGGTTACATTGTATTGCCACTTTAGTTATTTAGTCGTTATTCCAGTATAGTCATTACTTCTCAGCTATATTTGCAATAGGTTCAACTTTTAATTCTTGTGTAATATCGGTATTACAAAGAGGAGGAACTTAGTCGGTACTTAGTAATTAGATATTACAAGCAATGCCGCCATCTGTGGTGTCTAGACATGGAAGTCTACAACACTATTTTAACACCTATATTGTTTTTGTTGTGGTCCTCGGTCCAGAGACTGGTTTGATGCAGCTCTCCATGCTACTCTATCCTGTGCAAGCCTCTTCATCTCCGAGTAACTACTACAGCCTACATCCTTCCGAATCTGTTCAGTGTATTCGTGTCTTCGTCTCCCTCTACGACTTTTACCCCCCGCGCTTCCCTCCAATACTAAATTGCTGATCCCTTGATGCCTCTTACCATCCGATCCCTTCTTTTAGTCAAGTTGTGTCACAAATTTCTTTTCTCCCCAATTATATTCAGTACCGCCTTGCTTTTGTTGATGTTCATTTTATATCCTCCTTTGAATACACTGTCCATTCCTTTCAAGTGCTCTTCCAGGTCCTTTGCTGTCTCTGATAAAATTACAATGTCACGGAAAACCTCAAATTTTTAATCTCTTCTCCATGGATTTTAATTCCTACTCCAAATTTATCTTTTATTTTCTTTACTGCTTGCTCAGCATACAGATTGAATAACATCGGAGATACGCTACAACCCTGCCTCACTCCCTTCTCAACCATTGCTTCCCTTTCATTCCATTCGACTCCTATAACTGCCATTTGGTTTCTGTACAAATAGTAAATAGCCTTTCGCTCCCTGTATTTTACCCCTGCCACCTTCATAATTTGAAAGAGAGTATTCCAGTCAACACTGTCAAAAGCTTTCTCCAGTTCTACAAATGTTATAAACGTAGGTTTGCCTTTCCTTAATCGATCTTTCAAGATTTGTCGTAGGGTCGTCTGCAAAGAATTCGTGTTAGTATTTTGCAGCCGTGACTTATCATAGTGATAGTTCGGTAATTTTCACACCTGTCGACATCTGCTTTTTCCTGGACTGGAATTATTAAATTCTTCTTGAAGTCTGTGGGTATTTCGCCTGTCTCATACATCTTGCTCACCAGATGGTAGAGTTTTGTCAGGGCTGGCTCTCCCAAGGCTATCACTAGTTCTAATGGAATGTTGTCTACTCCCGGGGTATTGTTTCAAATTATTCAAATGGCTCTGAACACTATGGGACTTAACTTCTGAGGTAGTGGTCGCGCGGTTCCAGACTCTTGTTTCTACTCAGGTCTTTCAGTGATCTGTCAAACTCTTCACGCAGTATCATATCTCCCATTTCATCAGCTACATCCTCTTCTATTACCATAATATTGTCAAGTACATCGACCTTGTATTGACCACCTTCCTGCCTTCCAGTTTTTTTTTTTTTTTTTTTTTTGTTAGAGTTGGTTTTCCATGTGAGTCCTTGATATTCATACAAGTGGTTCTCTTTTCTCCAAAGGTGTCTTTAATTTTCCTGTAGGCAGTATCTATCTTATCCTTAGTGATATATGCCTCTACATCCTTACATTCGTCCTGTAGCCATCCCTGCTTAGCCATTTTGCACTTCCTATCAATCTCATTTTTGAGAAGTTTTTATTCCTTTTTGTTTGCTTTGTTTGCAGCATTTTTATATTTTCTTCTTTCATCAATTAAATTCAATATCTCTTCTGTTACGGAAGGATTTCTACAATCCCTTGTATTTTTACCTGAATTTTCTGATATAGCAGGCAAAATATAAAGTAAAAAAATTAAATGCAAGATCCTTAAAACATTTAAGATCACAATTTCAACCTGCATAATTTTTGCCCTGGCTTGTTGCAAAAGCACTTTCCCAAAATACAACGGCACAAAATTGCCGATGGCCATATCAATGAGAAAATCCAACACTAAAGCTAACCACGGAATTTAGTCTTTCACACTGAGATTAGGCAATACAAATTCACTCTCAGGCACAACTGCATATACAGCCAAATATTCGTCTGACCAGAAATCTAAATAATCTGAAACACAGAGCCTTAACTCAGTTAATTACCCCCAAACAAATATTTCGGTAAACTACCAAGCACTGGCAATAGAGGTAGGCGTATCGTAGTGGGAGAAGTACTGATCACAGACACACGGTGCAGCAGATATTTGATGCTGGGAATATCCAGTGAGGCTCCCAGCACCCGGTCCCGCACAGCATGGAATGTTATATCCGGACAAACCAGCGGGCGCGGACACAAGGACGCCGTACTCAGCTCAGTGTGCTCGCGAAATGCCGTGGTCGCTAAATGCGCAATTGGCTGGGGAAGCATGAGGAGAGCGGCTGTGAGGGGGGGGGGGGGGGAAGGGGGGTTGAAGGGGAAATGCCGAGCGCTAGAAAGGAACTACAATTCTAAACTGAAGCCTACACTTGGGGAAATGCCGAGCGCTAGAAAGGAACTACAATTCTAAACTGAAGCCTACACTGACTTTTTTTTGTAAATATAAAGCGGAGCCACTCCACCCCCACATTTGTATGGTGACCTTCCAAAAAGATCTACTGTCACTTCTGCTTTCTTCAATAGCTAAAAAGAATTCCTCCGAAAAGGCAGCAATTTATTTTCGCCTGGCTTGTTAACCATTTGTAATTTCCAGAGAAGCGTCGTGAGTGGCGAATTTGAATAAAACCTATTTATTTCTCTGGTTGCCATGACAAAATTTGCTTCTTTTGCCAAAACACTGCGGAGTTTACACTGTCTCACCTCACTAACGTGTTGTGCAGACACAATTTCGAGAAAATTCTGAAATAGCGGTTTAATAAGTTTATTAAGTGAGGAACTGAGGAAAAGTAAAGTCAGAGGCTTATGAAAAAGCAGATCTTTGGTACAAAAAAATGTAATATCCTCACATATGTTGTTCCAAAACCCACAGCCTTTCTCGTTTCCCTAGCTATCGATGACCCTTAACAATTATATTCTTTCACCGAAAAGATCTGTAGTTATTGGAATAACGCAGTAGATAATGATGGTTTATATAAGAACGATATGGTAAAATACACTCCTCTTTGCGTACTGTCATTTGCCAAAGTCTCATTTCAATATTTGAAACATTTTATGAAATATGAGGAATGTTGTGGATATTTCACTCTGGCGTTATCGCTGGCACAGAGCAACAGCAAATGAGTGAACTGCAGCAGATCAGTTTACTCGAGATTTGTGACAGATACCTCTGGCGAAGTCTAAAGAAAAATTCAATATGTTAGCTAAATTTCATACGCAACAACATATTGTGTAATATGCACCAAACGCAAAATCATAGCAACCTCTATTTTTTATTGTACACTACCGAATTTCGGGCAATGTCTTACTTTCACGCAAATATCAGAATAATCGTGACCATTAACGAAATGATGGGCACGTCATCATGAACCTGACATATGAAGCTACAAGTAAAGCAGATACTATTTTTTCAGCGAATAGTTTCTGTAAAATCGTTTGAGAAAGATTGCCGGGTGCGCGTCTCGATTCTGTCGTAGCTGACGGGCCGAAAGCTTGAAAACACTAATTGACCTCCTCCCCTTTCGAACAAACGAATGAACTCGCCCAGCGCTTTGGACGAAAGATAGTCACGGTGCATTGGCCACCGTATACTGCGCGCGCTATAAGCAAAATCTTGACATAAACAGACGTAGCGGCCGTCTGACCAACTGTGTCCAAAACCCGGCCCGTGGCGCCCCTAGTCCGCTGTTGACCGCTGCTTACTTTAGGACTCGCTGTGCCAGAGGCGAACAGCGATAAGATACAGTCGATTCGCGCTGCCAGCAGTAGCGCCAGGGAATAATGCCCGAAACAAAAGCACACGAAATTGTTTGCGAGCACGTGGCTTTTCCTCCGCTTTTCCAGTTCACGATCATAGCATTCAACTATACCGCTTTAGAAGGATTGAAATGTCCCTGACTGATTTGTGACTCAGATGGTATCCAATGACTAGTTCAAAGTCACTCAACTATGCTGATCGACTCATGACGTTACTATGCTTCGCTAATGACAACACACAGTATGCCCGCATCTCATGGTCGTACGGTAGCGTTCTCGCTTCCCACGCCCGGGTTCCCGGGTTCGATTCCTGGCTGGGTCAGTGATTTTCTCTGCCTCGTGATGACTGGGTGTTGTGTGATGTCCGTAGGTTAGTTAGGTTTAAGTAGTTCTAAGTTCTAGGGGACTAATGACCTAAGATGTTAAGTCCCATAGTGCTCAGAGCCATTTGAACACACAGTACCTCCTGCCTTTTCTTTAAACTGGCGGGTCCCCTCTCGCGACGTGTTGTATAAGGTTCATATACTATTGATCAGACAAGGGGTTTCCAGTAATTAATGTCTTACGGAAAATTTTTCTAGGATAACTGTCGAGTTGAAGGAAACAACAGACTAGAAAAGGCAGCAATGAGAATACTGTATAGTGTCCACCCGAAGTTACCATTTAGACGCCTCTTCGACGCCTCTTAATCACATCTTCATTTATTAGCTGATAAAACTCCCCATAAACAATGCAACATTATCTGAAAAATTAGCAGTTTCCGCAAAACTACAACAGAAGAAAAAATTGTCTTCATCACTCGCTACTAAAGCTACCTGTGGCAGAAATACATTCAGTATGGAGCGCAAAAGTCTTTCATTTTCCCTGTAACATATAAGATCAGATACATAGCAAACTAAATTTTAAATCTGATCTTTAAGTGTTCCAACAACAGATCTTCAATTAAATGAAAATCTCTACAAAGGTGTGCTAACTGTTTTTCTGGCAGTGTATATTGACATGAATAGTCAATGTGACAATACTCTTTCGCCTCTTGCTTCTACATACGTCTTTTTCCCAATGTTCTCTCACTGGGTGTGTAGCTGACATATTCCCTTTCGTGTGCGCTGATTAGAAACTGTGTGCCGGACCAGGCGGAAGTAAAGCTGTGAGAACGGCTCGTGTGTTGTGCTTGGGTAGATAAGCTGGAGAGATGTTCATTACTCCCCCTCTACCTTTTTTTTCTTTTTTTTGCGGCACATGTGTTGATCAGGCGCTGTTCCCGTTATCGCGCGTATTTTGCGGTCTGAAAAGCGTTTTTACGACACCACCACTAAGTTGGTGTATTATCACCGTGGGAGGCGGGTGACTGATTCAGAACTAAAAATGACCAAATGTGTGTGAAACCTTATGGGACTTAACTGCTAAGGTCATCAGTCCCTAAGTTTACACACTACTTAACCTAAATTATCCTAAGGACAGACACACATACCCACGCCCGAGGGAGGACTCGAACCTCCCCCGGGACCAGTCGGAACTAAACATGACACTCTTACCCCTTGGACTTGGTCCGCCTCTCATCCTTTGCCACCTTGCTGGATTTTCAGGGTTTCGGATGGTTCGGCTGGTTTTAATTTGTTTTCCCAACGTGCAAAAACTATGGCATGCGACGGTGCAGTTCAGCGATGGGGAGGGGCCGTAGTGTGGGTGCATCGTGGTCAGAGCTTGGGATTCGACCACTGCCGGTCTTACCTCATCCACCCTATTGTTGACTGCGACCATTAAAATAACAAAAAACATTAATTACTTAAAAATACAGTTGCTGTACCTGTTTCACAGGGTTGAGAAACTGTAATTAGACTGTCACTTATAAATAAAAACTGATTTTTCTTTTTTTTTTAAGTCAGAAAAAAGCAAATTATAAACACCGCCAAAAATGTTGGTTGAGCACTTAAAAAACGCTACTGTCCTCATAAAGGCTATAAGTTCGTAATTTGTTAGGTGCTTAGAAAAAACTTGGTAGATCTCTTACTCACAACTGCAAAGGTCCCCTCGTTCGAATGCCGCTCTTGTACGCAGTTTTAATCTGCATTCTTCTACACTGCCAGGAAATTTCATTCCTGGTCATACGCCGCTGCAGAGTGAAAAATGATTCTGGAAATCATTCTCCAGGCTGTGGCTAAGCCATGTCTCCGAGTTGATGTTTGTTTATTTTGTGTATGTGCTGGAATTTTTGCCAGTACTAAATTCCAGCACCAGATATAAATGTTACGTGATTCACCCGTATTCTATATAGTCTATATATTGGGGGAATTTGGGAAATTTCGTGCAAGTTAGGATGAAAGAAAATATTACGTCGGATGGAAAGAATCATGTATTGATGCCAGCAGACCAACTGCAGCGATGTCAGAAAGAGAATATTGAGTTACGCCAGTCCAGTGTGAGACGGAAGTATTTCTAGGTGAAGCAAATGCAGAGATAAGCACGCAGGACACCCTCGTCGCACAGCCTTAGTTTTAGAAAGTAGACCTCATTGGGTATATCAGTATGTCTTTGGAATGCAAAAAAATTATTCTCCTTAGAGGTTGGCAGGTACCAAAATTAAATAGTCCATCTAATAAAAAAATATGGATACACGATTTGATTCTGGGACCTTCCCGTAGACACTCCGGCAGTTTACTAATATCTTTTTACCTTTGTCTGTTTCCCATCTACGGGGGCGAGTATTCTCTGATCCCAAGCGAGTATTGGCGAAATTGATCCAGAGGTAGGTGAACTAAATTACGAATATGATGGCAGAGGAGCGGCATAAGCCAACATTCAGTGAGCAGCGGCGACGCAGTGAGATTTTGTAAAAAAATAATTGTGGAATGTATAGCATTTCCGAGAGATATTCCAGAAATTCGAAGCGGGCTACGAACTTAACAGATGGTGCAGGGCTTGTGCGGGAGACTGGATGTGGGATGCTGGGCTCTCAGCATCGCAATAATAAACTTTTCGGGAGCTGTAAAACTTAGGCGGCGTTTGTTAGCAGTCGAACGTTTGATTATTGCTTGCGTGTTGGCAGAACCGTTTGTTTGGTACCCTAGATCACACCAGAAATTGTTGAGGCGGAATTAAAATAAGCTTGAAGACTGGAGGCCTGAGTAGGCGGAAAAGAAATTCTTATCGGTGCAATAGTCTACGGACTGCGGCAGTTGGCTGGGGCATGTCAGCTAGCTGCAGAAGGAAGCTGTACCTCTTGCTGTGAATGTCTGAAATTCATTTGAAATATGAAAGACAGTATGATAGAAAATGAGGTACTAAGGGTAACTGATGGAATATGCTTAACGCTGGAGTTTAAATAGTGGACCGGAATCCTAAAGGGATCAAAAGCTTTTTCTGGGTTTACATGAGCATTGAACACAGAAGAGAGTTTTTTTTCCTTAAAGTCAGCCGTAACTGTCATACAGTGGTTGCCATAACGTTAAGAGGAATTCGACTGATAGCTGCTAAAATTGTTGTTTGGTTGTTACACAACCGGTTTTGCGGCCAAAAACTTCATCATCAAGTGTGGTTTACATGAAAAAGAGTAATACACAGTGTCTCAACTTGCGAGCTGCTTCTGCGCTCCCCACACCGGGTTGTCCAGCCTTCACTCTGGTGGGGCAGTGACACCTTATACCATCCCACACAAACGATTCAAATGGCTCTGAGCACTATGGGGCTTAACTTCTGAGGTCATCAGTCCCCTAGAACTTAGAACTACTTAAACCTAACTAACCTAAGGACATCACACACATCCATGCCCGAGGCAGGATTCGAACCTGCGATCATAGTGATCGCGCGGGTCCAGACTGTAGCGCCTAGAACTATTCGGCCACTCTGGCCGGCCATCCCACACATTAGTTTGCTTTGTGCTCCGACTAATCACGTTAGTAGTGCCTATTTTACTGTCAATTCCGTTACAAAAAAGTAGTGTCCTTTCAATATGAAATATTTTGCTTCTTTTAGATGCAGGCAACTCTTAAAACAAGGATCTGTAATTACATGGTCCACCCACCAGCAATTTTCAAGAAATTGATGGATCACGTCTCTGTTACCCTTCATTCTCCAATGTAATTCAGATAATATTCACTAAATAAAATATAATGACTACCTGCGATGGGCACACCTATGGTCTTTTAACATTGCCACGATATTTTAGATGATGGTTATGAAGTCCCATACTCCTTCACAGAGCTCTGTAAGTAATATCGGCATAGGCGAAGGACAATGGAGGGTATGCATCACAGCCCAGTCAAATGTGATCATCGGTAAGGTATTCCCATGGTTTTAATGTGAGCTATTAACAACTACAATAATCATCATTTAAGACTGATTATGCCTTCCAGCGTTCATTCTGGAGCATAGTCCCCCTTATAAAATTCCCCCATGATCCCCTATTCAGTGCTAACATTGGTGCCTCTTCTGATGTTAAGCCTGTTACTTCAAAATCATTCTTAACCGAATCCAGGTACCTTCTCCTTGGTCTGCCCCGACTCCTCCTACCCTCTACTGCTGAACCCATGAGTCTCTTGGGTAACCTTGCTTCTCCCGTGCGTGTAACATGACCCCACCGTCTAAGCCTGTTAGCCCTGACTGCTACATCTGTATCGTTCATTCCCAGTTTTTCTTTGATTTCCTCATTGTGGACATCCTCCTGCCCTTGTTCCCATCTACTAGTGCCTGCAATCATCCTAGCTACTTTTATATCCGTAACCTCAACCTTATTGATAAGGTATCCTGAATCCACCCAGCTTTCGCTCCCATACAACAAAGTTGGTCGAAAGATTGAACGGTGCACAGATAACTTAGTCTTGGTACTGACTGACTTCCTTCTTGCAGCAGAGAATAGATCGTAGCTGAGCGCTCACTGCATTAGCTTTGCTACACCTCGCTTCCAGCGCTTTCACTATGTTGCCGTCCTGTGCGAATATGCATCCTAAGTACTTGAAACCGTCCACCTGTTTTAACTTTGTTCCTCCTATTTGGCACTCTATCCGTTTATATCTCTTTCCCACTGACATTACTTTCGTTTTGGAGATGCTAATCTTCATACCATAGTCCTTACATTTCTGATCTAGCTCTGAAATATTACTCTGCAAACTTTCAATCGAATCTGCCATCACAACTAAGTCAACCGCATATGCGAGACTGCTTACTTTGTGTTCACATATCTTAATCTCACCCAGCCAGTCTATCGTTTTCAATATATGATGCATAAATAATATGAACAACAGTGGAGACAGGTTGCAACCTTGTCTTTCCCCTGAAACTACTCTGAACCATGAACTCAATTTACCGTCAACTCTAACTGCTGCCTGTTTATCCATGTAAAGACCATTAATTGCTTGCAAAAGTTTGCCTCCTATTCCATAATCTCGTAGAACAGACAATAACTTCCTCCTAGGAACCCGGTCATATGCCTTTTCTAGATCTATAAAGCATAGATACAATTCCCTGGTCCACTCATAACACTTCTCCATTATTTGCCATAAGTTAAAGATCTGTTCCTGACAACCTCTAAGAGGCCTAAACCCACACTGATTTTCATCCAATTGGTCCTCAACTAACACTCGCACTTTCCTTTCAACAATATCTGAGAAGATTTTACCCACTACGCTGAGTAAAGAGATACCTCTGTAGTTGCTACAATCTTTTCTGTTTCCGTGTTTAAAGATTGGTGTGATTACTGCTTTTGTCCAGTCTGATGGAACCTGTCCCGACTCCCAGGCCATTTCAATTATCCTGTGTAGCCATTTAAGACCTGGCACTCCACTGTATTTGATGAGTTCTGACTTAATTTCATCCACCCCAGCTGCTTTATTGCACTGCAATCTATTGACCACTTTCTCCACTTCCTCAAATGTGATCCTATTTCCATCATCATTCCTATCCCATTGTACATCGAAATCTGAAACATTACTGATCGTATTTTCACCTATATTGAGCAACTGTTCAAAATATTCCCTCCATCTGCCCAAGGAATCCACAGGACTCACCAGCAGTTTTCCTCACCAGTCCAAAATACTTATCATTTCCTTCTTACTTCCCTTTCGAAGACTGCTAATTACACTCCAGAATGGTTTTCCAGCAGCTGACCCAAAGTCTCCAACCTGTTTCCAAAGTCTTCCCAAGATTTCTTCTTGGATTCTTCAAATATCTGTTTGGCTTTGTTTCTTTCTTCAACATAACTTTCTCTGTCTACCTGAGTTCTAGTATGTAGCCATTTTTGATAGGCATCTTTTTCCTTTTTTTACCAGGCTGCCTTGACTGTGTCATTCCACCAAGCTGTTTGCTTCATCCTACCTTTACACACTACTGTTCCAAGACATTCTTTAGCCACTTCTAGTACTGTGTCCCTGTACCTTGACCATTCCTTTTCCAATGACTGTAATTCACTACATTCAACTAACCGGTACCTTTCTGAGATCACTATTATGTACTTGTGCCTGATTTCCTTATGCTGAAGTCTCTCCACATATGGACCTGACCTCCTGCACTTTCGGCCTCACAATACCAATTTCACTGCAGATTAAATAATGATCAGTGTCATCAAAGAATCCCCTGAATACAAGTGTGTCCCTCACAGCCTTCCTGAATTCCTGATCTGTTATTATATAGTCAATGACAGATCTGGTTCCCCTGCCTTCCCAAGTATACCGGAAAATGTTATTATGCTTAAAAAAAGAGTTTGTGATTACTAAGCCCATACTGGCACAGAAATCCAAGAGTAGTTTCCCGTTCCTGTTGGCCTCCATATCCTCCCCAAATTTACCCATAACCTTTTCATACCCTTCTGTTCGATTTCCAATCCTGGCATTAAAATCACCCATGAGCAGAACACTGTCCTTGTCCTTTAACAACTACATCACTGAGTGCATCATAAAAACTATCCATCTTATCTTGATCTGTCCCTTCACAATGCGAATATGCTGACACAAATCCTAATTTTCTTGCAAGACACTGTCAAATCTATCCACATCAGTCTTTCGTTTAAATACCTTCTTGCAACTACGCTGGGTTCCATTTCTTTCCTGATGTAAAGCCCTAAACCCCATTGTGCTATTCCTGCTTTGATTCCTGACAGGTAGACCTTGTATTCTCCCACTTACTCTTCTTTCTCACCCCTTACTCGAATGTCACTGACAGCAAAAACGTCCAGCCTCATCTTACTTGCAGCCACTGCCAGCTCTAGCTTCTTCCCAGAGTAGGCCCCATTGATATTAATACGTAGCTCTCCATTTCATTGCCATTTGTTTGCCAAGTCGTATCTTAGGAGTAGCTGGTTTGTCAGTTAGAGGTGGGATTCCGTGACCTCCAAACGTCCGAGCCATTTTACTATGATTGTTGCCAGCATCATATTTAAAGTACCAGGGAAGCAGGTTGCTAGCCTTACTTGCCCCGAGTCCCATTGAGTTTTCGCCCTAACGGTTGAGACACTAACCGGTAGATTTGGTAGTCTTTGCCGTATGAGCACAAAGGTGGCCAGGACTCAGAATATATCCGAGATACCCAGGCTTATTCCAAAGTAACTGGTATCCCGAATGTCGGGACCACTTACTTGGCTACTGATACGTTGCCCGTGGTTCATGAACTAGGACATGACAACAGGAACCCACACCATAAACCGCAACTACAATAATGGCCATTAAAATTGCTACGCCACGAAGATGACGTGCTACAGACGCGAAATTTAACCGACAGGAAGAAAGTGCTGTGATATGCAAATGATTAGCTTTTCAGAGCATTCACACAAGGTTGGCGCCGTCGATGACACCTACAACGTGCTGACATCTGGAAAGTTTCCAACCAATTTCTCATACACAAACAGCCGTTCACAGGCGTTGCCTGGTGAAACGTTGTTGTGATGCCTCGTGTAAGGAGGAGAAATGCGTACCATCACGTTTCCGATTTTGATGAAGGTCGGGTTGTAGCCTATCGCAATTGCGGTTTATCGTACCGCGCCATTGCTGCTCGCGTTGGCCGAGATCCAATGACTATTAGCAGAATATGGAATCTGTGGGTTCAGGAGGGTAATAAGGAACACCGTGCTGGATCCCAACGGCCTCGTATCACTAGCAGTCGAGATGACAGGCATCTTATCCACATGGCTGTAACGGATCGTGCAGCCACGTCTCGATCCTCGAGTCAACAGATGGGAACTTTTGCAAGACAACAACCATCTCCACGAACAGTTCGACGACGTTTCCAGCAGAATGGGCTATCAACTCGGAGACCACGGCTGCTGTTACCCTTGACGCTGCATCACAGACAGTAGCGCCTGCGATGGTGTACTCCACGACGGACCTGGGTGCACGAGTGGCAAAACGTCATTTTTTCGGATGAATTCAGATTCTGTTTACAGCATCATGATGGTGGCATCCGTGTTTGGCGACATCGTGGCGAACGCACATTGGCAGCGTGTCTTCGTCATCGCCATACTGGCGTATCACCCGGCGTCATGGTATGGGGTGCCATTGGTTACATGTCTCGGTCACCTCTTGTTCGCATTGACGGCAATTTGAACAGTGGACGTTACATTTCAGATGTGTTACGAGCCCTGGGTCTACTCTTCATTCGATCCCTGCGAAACCCTACATTTCAGCAGGATAATGTACGACCGCATGTTGCAGGTCCTGTACAGGCCTTTCTGGAAGCAGAAAGTGTTCGACTGCTGCCGTGGCCTGCACATTCTCCAGATCTCTCACCAATTGAATACATTTGGTCAATGGTGGCCGAGCAACTGGCTCGTCACAATACCCCAGTCACTACTCTTGAAGAACTGTGGTATCGTGTTGAAGCTGCATGGGCAGCTGTTCCTGTACAAGCCATCCAAGCTCTGTTTGACCCAATGATCAGGCTTATCAAGGGCCTTATTACGGCCAGAGGTGGTTGTTCAGGGTACCGATTTCTCAGGATCTATGCAGCCAAATTGCGTAAAAGTGTAATCACATGTCAGTTCTAGTATAATATATTAGTCCAATGAATACTCGTTTATCATCTGCATTCCTTCTTGGTGTAGCAATTTTAATGGTCAGTAGTGTATATGTCGGTGGCCACGCGAGTTTGCAAGACATAAAACAAGTGATAGAAAATGCAAGGTGCATGTGTCCTCTTTATGAACACAATCATTGGCTTCCAATCCCATCCTCTCCTTTGATTTTGAGTTTTATTCTGTTCCTTACGTTGCACAAATGGTTGTAGCACCAGATAAAATTCTCTGCGGCGTAGCTGAGTCGCCGTTGGCAGAGAAGCAACAAGAGATGAGTAGCAAAATTCCAAGTAAGTGTATTAGTTTTCCCTTGCGTAGATTGAGTCTACAACCGCTAAACAGTTTACACCTGTTGGCAGGCGAGGATGCCGGCATACATACAGCCACCATTTTTTGAAAACTGCAAAAAGTTATACTACGGAGTGGTTGTGCGTCTAAGTGCACAATAAACTGTCAATGTTAGAAAAAAATGGAAAGATCAGGAGCAAGAGTAGTATTTTTTGCACACGCTCGCGAACAGCATGAGCCTGGGGGCATAGCACAGCAGACGCACTTGTCTGGTTCCGCTGTCCAGATATTCGGCTACTGCGAGGGGAGAGGCTGACCCCGTCCGCGCACCTGCTGCCCGCCGCTGCCTGCATTTGAAAGTCTAATCCAGCCGGCAAACACTGCCGGATAAAGTCTTCCCTGCTTGTAACGCCGGGTGTCCACGCAGAGCTTGTTCTACGCCGCTTTCTTACGAGTCTCCCGATATGCAAGCAGCTACACCATTCTTTATCTCACTGTGGAGATTTGTATCAGACGAGATGCGTACTCAGAATTAAGTTGAGAGTGCAGCTAATTGGACTGCTTATATGTTATCATAACGTTGACTGTATGGCTGGAGGTCTGTGCGGACAAGGCAAGTAATATTAACACCATATCAGGAAACCGCAAGTCTTTCACCCGCGTTCCATATTATAATATTGTAAACATCTTCAATCCGGTCGGTAGGCCGGAGGTCTGGCTGTAGTCTCACCTAACTTCTCTCCGTCTTTCCGATGTCCACACTACCACCTACCTTCATTCCAGATTCATCCCGACGGCTTAAATAATTACAACCATACTCTTCTCCACTACTGTCATGGCTACAATCTCAAATCCGGGAAACGATTATATTGTATGACGTTTTGAACTACTGCCTACTTACTAGTTTTCCTTGTACTTGTATAGATTTTATTTTTTGTTTTACTTTATTGTGTATCAGACCAACTACGTTTTACCCATGATATTTCACTGCACAGCAGCCGGCCGCGGTGGCCGAGCGGTTCTACGCTCTTCAGTCTGGAACCGCGCTGCTACTACGGTCGCGGGTTCGAATCCTGCCTTGGGCACGGATTGTGTGATGTCCTTAGGTTAGTTAGGTTTACGCAGTTCTAAGTTATAGGGAACTGATGACATCAGATGTTAAGTCCCATAGTGCTCAGAGCCATTTATGCACAGCAGAATTAAATAATCACTTCTTCTAAACACTGTGATTGTCTCCCATATCGAACCATAATTGTGAAATTTGGCGCAAAGGCGTCTACAACCTTCCTCTGTAACGCTACAAAAGTTTGGCGCCCTGCGACGTCACCATCGGGCTCTTCGGCCCTTCAAGCAGCAACGTATCGACAGACGCGGAAAACAAAGACACAGTTCGGAAGTTCACGTGAGCTGTAAAGTGAATTAACCATGTCACATTAGCACAAAATTTCACCAGAATTTTGCCCAACGCCACCTCTGGGGTGTCATTCGATGAGAAGGCTGCCGTGGCCTCTCTTGCCCACATTTCAACCCTTTTTTTGAGGCCTCTGCAGTGGAGGTCAGAACCACGACGTCTATTGTTACAGTCAAGTAGTTTTCTTATGGGTGGCACAGACGCACCGCCCCTCAGAATCGACACGAAAAGGCCTCAGAGGGTGGCATAAAGGGCGTCAATGAAATCACGCCCTTCCTTGGGGCTTTTATTCCCACACATTTGGCGGCCGAGACCGACAGTTTCAAGTTTAAAAAATAAAATGTTCAAATGAGTGTGAAATCTTATGGGACTTAACTGCTCTGGTCATCAGTCCCTAAGCTTACATACTTAACCTAAGTTATCCTATGGTCAAACACAGACATCCATGCCCGAGGAAGGGCTCGAACCTCCACCGGGACCAGCCGCACAGTCCATGACTGCAGCGCCCTAGACCGCTCTGCTAATCCCGCGCGGCTCAGTTCTCAGTGCGATGAGTAACAGCAAGACGTTTTTGACAACCTTTGAAACTGCTAACAGCCTCGGCCGTTTCAGTCCTTCTTTAAGGGCACTGTAGGGCTTCATCCCCACTGAACGTGATCGCATCCCTTTGGACTGCAGTGCGACCGTAATTTTTGCTTTCGTGTACAGGTTGGAACCACTACTGATCGTTCATAACCATTCGATGGAATTAGAACGAGATCCGAAGTAGCAGATTCTACTTATGCTTTTGCATCCCTCTCGTTTCTCCTCTCCTGTGGAGTGATCTTGCGAGAGCGCGACATTGACAAGTGCTTGAATAAAACGGCAGAGAATTCCTCCAACACCCTCAGTTCGGCAACACCCTCGGTGCCATGTACGCACCTTTGTGCCTTAGAAATGCATCTTCAGAACTTTCCACACCAAATTGGCCTCGCAGCTGCTCTAGCGCCTGACGTTTAGTCAACTGCTTCGACACCCGGTGAGTTTGGTTTGCCTACCTCCAGTTGCTGGAATAGCCACCAGGCTGGCGTCTAAGTATCTGACAAGTACATCTGTAACGGGCTCCACAGAGTTGCGTGGGTAGCATCGACGGTGCCACTCCCATAAGAAAACCTCGTGATAACAACGATGGGTTTCACGGTACTGCCTTTCACCGCAGAAACGTCAGAAGAAGGGGTGATATCTGTGACACGCCAGAGGTGGCGATCAGCAGAATTGTGGTGAAATTTGGTGCCAGTGTGACCCCATTAACTGCGTTTTTTCCGTATGTGTCGACACCCTGCTGTTTGAAGCGTCATTGAGTATGGATGTGTCGTCGTAGGGCGCCTCGCTTTCGTACCATTACAGAGGAAGGGTGTAGGCGCCGTTGGGACAATTTTCAAACAAATACGCCAGAATCGGGGACAATTAACAGGTTTCGAAAAACTGATCCCTAAATTTCGTTGTGTAGTGTATATGATTCTAATCCTCTGGTGATTGTAACCAATGCCTTCTGCCTTATATTCCAATTATGTTTCTCCGATACGTAGGCAGTTGGTTTGCAATGGCTACACAGCCGAAACACTGTAGTATGCAAAATAAAAATAAAATGTATGTAAAACAAATCCAATAGTGGATACCAAATTCTTGAAAGAAGTTTATCATGAGTGTAGACCCTCGTGCAACTTGGTTCGCGTGCACATTGTGTAATGGCAGACATCATATTCCGTCACTTGAACTTCCAAATTGAATACAGTGCCAAGTATTATAATCTGACCATGTTGGAAATTATCAGTATACATTACAACAGTAAGTGTACAACGTGCGTGCCGCTGAAACGCAGAAACGAGTTCCGATACGATCAAGGGAGTTATATGGTGTGGTAGCCCTCTATACCCGAGCCATGAAGAAGATTCCTGTTTTTATCAGAAGGGTGTGCTTTTGAACATATAAGGGTGGGAGGTTTCACCCTCTGGATATTTTCAGAACATTCGAGAGCGTTTAACAACATTCTAGAATGTTCCAGAATGTTCCACAATGATCTGTAATGTTCTGGTATGTTCGGGAGTAGTCTGGTACATTTGGGAAGATTACAAAATGTTCGGGAAACTCCCAGGTCACTGTGGAACATTCCGGAATATTTTCGAATGTTATGGAATGTTCTGGAACACTGTGGACCGTTCGAAGCCTTTTTGGTATGTAGTGAGTGAATAAAAATAAACAGTGTAGTGTGAGTAGTCAAAGTGATACAGTGACTGAATACACGTCCATCCACTCGATACAGTTTGAAACGATACTCTTTCGACCAGTCATCAACAGTTCAATGTCAGTGTTGACGGGACAGGTGAGGCGTAAAGCTTTGTGTCTTGCAGTCATCAGGAGCACACGAGTGGGCCTTGAGCTCCGTAAGCCCATATCGATGATGTTTCGTTGAATGGTTTGCACGTTGACACTTGTTGGAAATGGAAATGTGTGGTAAGTTCTATGGGACCAAACTGCTGAGGTCATCGGTCCCTAGGTTTACACACTACTTAAAAAAAATCTTTATCATTTATTATTATTATTATACATGATAACCCACTACCTAACTACATTAGTGGGTCCTAATAGTGATACAGGTATTGCAGCTATTTTACACTGACTACACTACGCTACACTACATTACTCTACACTACAGGTGATTTTGCTATTATTAATACTATACTTAATCTAAGACTTAAACCTAGCTGCAGCGTTACAAGTGTGCCAGTGCTACTATAATCTAGTACGTTGGCCGGGCCCACCGAGCTAACCCCAGTGGGCATGCCCCTGGTACTGGGTTGGCCATCAGTTGTTTTCGCTGCAGTCTATTCTAAGATGTTATCCTATCTTCTACTTCTATTCTAATATTTACATTGGTCATAATCGGGTGTGGTTCAGTCCGGTGTATTTGTACCCCCCCTCCCTCCTAGTCCAGGGCAAGGCGGATTCCAGTCGTAAGACGACTGGCCATGTCCTTACCCGGCGGTACAGGAGGGGTGCACTAAGTCGTAATCGGTATTATTTTATTACTTTTAGTGATTATCCCTTAGAAAGTTCTTAAGGACTTTCTTTGATACTTCGTTTGTCAGTTCGTTCAATATATTGAACGTGTTTTCATGCCTTATTAGGTTGTATGTATCATTATTTGGTAATTGCTGTCTGAGATCATGGGCTACATCATCGAAGAGGTGGCACTCGTACACCACATGTTCTGGGGTGCCTTGCATAGCACCACAGTCACACGCGGGTGTAGCCTGCTTCCCAAACCGACATAGATATGTTGGATATGGTCCATGTCCAGTAAGAAAGTGCAGCATACCTCTCGTTGGCGTGAAAAATGTGAATTTTGTTCGTTCTTCTACATCCGGAAGCAGCTCATAAGTTCTGCGTCCCGTATCCTCACTACTCCACTGTTCTTGTCACAGTTCCATCGCTCTCTTTTTAATGGCGTTCTTATCCCCCACGTAGACCCCAAGTATTTCCCTGATTTTATCCCGGTTTTCCCTCTTTATCCAGTACCAGGCGGCCTGCTCACGAATTTTGATGTCCAATGGACATATCCCCATTAGCACAAGAAGCGCTCCTCCTGGTGTAGTCCTGTAGGCCCCTGCTGAACGTAGAAGCATGTTCCGGTGCACTCTTCTTACAGCCATGGCAGGCATGACCCTCGTGAGTCTGTGTGCCCAGACCCCTGATCCGTATCCAACTATTGAGGTCAGGATGCTATTGTGGTATAATTTGATTAAGTTTGGTGGAAGGTGAAATCGTTTGTGACCAATTCCAATGAGGTTATTCAGTAATACCAGGGATTTTTGGGATACGGTATTAATATGTGATGCAAAGTTACACACTGCTTAATCTAACTGGAATTAACTTACGCTAAGGACAACACACACACCCATGCCCAAGGGATGACTCGAACCTCCAACGGGGGGAGCTCGCGAACCGTAGCAAGGCGCCCTAGACCGCACAGCACCCCGCGCGGCTGCACAGCATTAAAAATCTACAGCAATTTGAGGAAGGGTTGCACTTCTGTCACGTTGAATCATACTCTTCAGGCGTCGTTGGTCCCATTCTTGCAGAATCTATTTCCGGCTGCAGCGACGTCGAAGATTTGATGTTTTACCGGATTCCTGGTATTCACGGTACACTCGTGAAATTGTCCTAGGGGAAAATCCCTACTTCGTCGCTACCTCGGTCATGCTGTGTTCCATTGCCCGTGCACCGATTATAACACCATGTTCAGGCTCACTTAAACCTTGATAACCTGTCATTGTAGCAGCAGTAACTGATCTAACAACTGCGCCAGACACTCGTCTTATATAGTCGTTGCCGACTGCAGCCCCGTATTCTGCCTGTTTACATATCTCTTTATTTGAATATGCATACCTATACCAGTTTCTTTGGCGCTTTAGAGTACGTGTTGCGAGGTCAGGTTAAAATGGGGACACTCCCATGTGAAGCGAAATAGTACGTACAGCCAGCCCACTGTCACTATCTTTGAGAACCAGATGTACAGTGATGGTTAAGGGATTGTTCAAAGACGATTTTTATACACTACCTGATCAAAAGTATCCGGACGCCCCTATGTAATATGGCATTAGCTAATAGGTAGCCCGAAAGGTGACTCATCAGGATAAAAGGAGGAGAGGAATATTGTTTTGTCAGCATAGACTCTGTAACAACAGGATGAATCGATCAGGAAATCTCAGGAACTTCGATTTTATCTAGTAATTGGATACCTCTGAGTAACAAATCCAGTAGGGACCTTTCAGTCATTCTATTGCACCCAAGCTGTTGAGAATATGGTTGTAAGGTGGAAATACGAAGGAACAATCATAGCTTAATCCAAGACCAGACGGCTCTTAAGTACTGATTGGACTGCGACAGCAAACAACGCGTTGGACGAAATCAGCAGAAGAAATTATACGTGAGTTCCATGGTGCTGCCGGCAGTCTAGGCAGCACAATGACTGTGTGTACAGACGTCAAAAGAATGGGGTACAGTGGTTGACCAGCTCCTCATAAGTGTGACATTTCTCTACTCCGTGCTAAGTGACCCTTCAGGTGGAGTTATGTGCCACGCCACTGGAAATGTATAACTGAAAATGAGTGATTTAGCGTGATGGATCACTTTATACCCTGTGTCTAAGTAGTGGAAGGGTTTGGATTTGGCAAATATCTAGAGAACGTAATTTGTCGTCGTGTGTACTACCAACAGTCTAGTACAAGGAAGGTAGTGTAAGGGCACCCGTGTTCTGCGAGGTTAAGGTGCTCCTGTGCTTTAGAAAACGCTAAATACAAAAGGGTATGAACACATTTTGCAACATTGTGTACTGTGTAGACTAGAGGAACAGTTCGAATGCGATGATTGGTCACATTTTTTTATAGTCACTCACTCTTCACTCACTGTCCTCGTTCATTTCACACTCCTATCACGCATCATCATCTCATTGTTTCGACTGAAAGCACTTGACGTACACACTATCTAATGAAAATTCTCCAAGCACATATTAGAGGACAATATGGTGTGTGTCCATTTAGAGGACGTCCGCAGCTCGTGATCTTGCAGTAGCGCTCTCGCTTCCCGCGCACTGGGTCCCGGGTTAGACTCCCGGCGGGGTCAGGGGTTTTCCCTGCCTCCAGATGACTGGGTGTTGTTGTGCCGTTTCATCATCGTCATTCACCACCATTACGGTCGGAGGACGGCAATGGCACACCACCTCCGCTAGGACCTTGCCTAGTACGGCGGTGCGGGTCTCCCACATTGTCCCCTACGCTCCTCGGACTATGGGAGCTCATCATCATTATTTTAGGGGAGGGTATGCTTTGTGTGCACCCATTGCCTTTACGACGGCTTCAACTCCTTTGGGGATACTTCATGACATACCTAATGTCTGTGGAGGAATGGCTGCCCGTTCTTCTTCAAAAGTAGAAACCAAGGAAGGTAGTGATGTGATGTTGGACCCTGGAGTCTGAAGTGAAGTCCCATAGGTGTTTTCCATTGGGTTAGATTGCGACTCTCGGCGGGCCATTCCATTTTAAGAATGTTATTGTCCGTAAACTGATACCTCACTGCTGCTTTATGACAGGCTACAAATAATTCAACCTGTGTTGTTGTCGGTCCGGTCCAGGATAACGTCATAAATTTCCTTTTGATAGTCACTGAGGCGTCGTTTGTTGTGAGCAATATATTCAAGTAGTTCGTTGATGTTGTAGTTTTTTTTCTTTGTAATTTCGAGCCGGCCAGAGTGGCCGTGCGGTTCTAGGCGCTACACCCTGGAACCGAGCGACCGCTACGATCGCAGGTCCGAATCCTGCCTCGGGCATGGATGTGTGTGATGTCCTTAGGTTAGTTAGGTTTAAGTAGTTCTACGTTCTAGGCGACTGATGACCTCAGAAGTTAAGTCGCATAGTGCTCAGAGCCATTTTTTGTAATTTCGAACTTTAGCGCACTGCTAACATCTTTTCGTGGTACTTGCACCCCAGGTTGTGCCAAGGTCTGGTTCTTTATTGCTAAACATTTATCATTTAGGAGAATGAGCGTGTCATAGAAGATGTCGTCATGGAATTCGATGGTGAGTTCAGGGTGAGCTTGTCGGATATGATACAGTATGTCATGACTCAACTCTCTTTTAAGGAGTCCCATAGCTGTTTTAGATTCCATGGTTACAAGTTGTTAGATTTATGGCGAATATGTCTCTCATTTTAACGGCTGGGGCTGTGAGTCCGGTAGTGTTAATTCCAAGCGGTTGTCACTTTCCACTAGTCTTAAGCGTTGCCGTGATCACTTTACGTCTGTCATAGGTAACCGTCAACAGTCTTGAGATCTGTGAAACTTATTGGTCCCCTTATTTCGTGTAGCAACGTCCAACAACGCCAGTTTCCATGATTCCTGACTGATCTTCTACTGGAGTTCCTTGTTTTCGTCGTTGAAAGATTTTTCTTGTTGTGTACGACGTATAGTAGGTTGGGATGTCGACATATAGTAATGTTTTCACGAATGGATCCGTTTGGCATAGTTGGTAAAAATCTGATACCGTTGTGTTCCGTTGCGTTCAGAGGTGGCTCGCTTGCAATTCTTTGGCCGTGTCTTTTATGAAGTAAGCTCTCTGCTCATTCTCCAAATGTACTGCTAGATTTTGCATCGTTGGTTCGCATTCGTTTATGGGAAAACCGAAACGTGGCAGGTCTCCGTTACTGTTGATGCATCTTCCGATTTGGTACACTAGGATCTGGTCGTTTCTATTTTGTTGCTCGCCACCTTTGAATATTTGAAATCCTGCCATGACACCGACTTTTTTCTCGTACTTACAGACGTATTTGATGGCTTTCACTCAGTTTTACTGTTCGCGTTTATGTGTGCTTCGAACATTTTGGAAAGTAGTGCGTTATGTGGTGTCACCGCCAGACACTACACTTTCTAGGTGGTAGCCTTTAAATCAGCCGCCGTCCGTTAGTATACGTCGCACCCGCGTGTCGCCACTATCAGCGATAGCAGACCGAGCGCCGCCACACGGCAGGTCTAGAGAGACTTCCTTGCACTCGCCCAGTTGTACAGCCGACTTTGCTAGCGATGGTTCACTGACAAATTACGCTCTCATGTGCCGAGACGATAGTTAGCATAGCCTTCAGCTACGTTATTTGCTACGACCTAGCAAGGCGCTATGATCAGTTTCTATTGATATTGTAAATCATCTACCGTCAAGAGCGACGTTCGTCATTAATGGATTAAAGTGAAGTATTCCACCAGCTACGTTCGTTTCTCTCAATTCCAAATTCCCTTGTCATGTTCCAGACCTCACTCCAGCCTGCATGAGCTAAAACGTGTGCATTTCGGCCTCCTGTAGTAACACGGTGTTGGCTCTCCTGCCAACCACAACACGTTATATTGTACTACCCACTGATTATCGTCGCTACCTCGTATTCGTATTTTTGCTGTAATGCCACCGTTTTTTGGGTGATCGTCTTCTCTATATGGGATAGCCATCAACTCCAGTTTGCGTGTCGTCCAAGTATGGTTATGGGTATGTTTTTGTACATTTTCAATCACTCGGACATGTCGGGTTGGCGTTAAGGCCCACATGTTCCGTGAGTCATCTTTCTCACTACTGTGCCGTACAATTCCGGATCTTCCTCTGGACTGGAAAATTAAGCTTGGACGATTTCATCTATATCCGAGAGATAAATTCTGTCGAGTAGTCATATGAAATTGCGTGAGTGAGGCAGCCCTTGTTTTTGCCATTAGATAGTGTACATCCAGCACATAACGGTTCCAAATATGAGGTATTTTGTGATGATTTCAATAAATCTGATTCCTTTTTGACGGAAAACTCCGGATATTATGTCATGTCCTTGCATGGGGGCTTGTCCGTCTCTTAGTGGTTCTCTGATTTCTGGCCACGGCGAGTTGCATCTGAATGTTATGAAGAGTTCATGTCGTCCATATTAGGTCGTCCATATTCTTATGTAGGTCATGGCAGCTTGAGTGTATTCGTGCATGGGTCTCCAACTTTCAACATATGATGAGGGTAGATAACATTTTTCCAATGTCGTCAATATTTCCGTCCATTATGAGTGCGTCTCGAAGGTGGATGTATTCTTCCGCGCGTAGATTTTCTGATTCAGTCGTATGTAAAGCATCCGTTCCGCTTCTATTTTTGCATACATATCTACCAGGAATTGTTGGAATAAACATCGAGTATTGAGAATGTGATTGTATGTTTCATTACCTCTGATTTTTAAGCGGTAACCATAGAACTCCGAGGAAGGGCCCTTTTTTCGCATGTTTCAGGTTGGATTTGTTTCTCATTAAAACCATATCCGTGCTCTTCGTGCAAAAATGTTGATGTGCATTGTACAAAACTGCTACAGAGTGGATCCAGGACCACTCTTCTGGGTTTAAGCAGCTGACCACCAAACTCCCAAGACAAGAACATTACTGACCATGTAAGTCTGCAGGCTTTCGCGGTCGTTGTCACTGAAGTTAAAATCTTATGGGTTATTAGGCCGTGTTACATTTCTTGTAAAATGATCGACGTTTCGACCCCTCTGCTGGAAGCTCATTACAGCTCTACTGGTCACCGCTCCCCAGTTGCAGTAGCACTGGAGTTGAAGCAGGCCGTGACGACAGCGGCCGCTCAGTCCGGACGCTGGACGAGAGTCCGGCTCTCAGAACTAGGTGGCCGACGTGAGTCACAGGGCCGTAACTGGTCCCGGCGTGGGAATGGCGGCCCCGGCGCCGGCCGCGGGCCGTGACCCGGCGGCCGGCGCTTTACGAGTGCGGGTAACGAGCTATTAGTTGCCGAATACCCGCTGCACATGCATTTGCGAGCGCTCCGCGCCGCCGGCCGTCACTCCGCCTAACGTAATAAACGGCCCGCCGGCGGGTCGTGCGGCCGGCCGCGCCGGGCCTCACGACCGCGACTGCGGCCGCCGCTGCGTGCCCGCCTGGCCGGGGCTGGCGCCGGCTACCGCTGTGGTCGTGGCGCACGCCGCTAGCTGCCCCGACAACTTGCTCCGCTAATACAGGTGATCAAAGCTCGGTTCACACAAAGGAGTGGTGCGACGTCTGCAACAATCCGACACCGTGGGTTCGCTGTCATCGATCATCTTCCATTTAGTCTCGACTTGGTCCCATCCGATTTTCATCTGTGCTAATTTTAAATAATACCTGCAAGGACCTCACGTTGAAAGTGATGAAGCGGTGAAAGCAGAGGTGTGGTTGTGACTCCGTCATCAAAGTCAAACATTCTATTATGAAGACACCAACTACGTGGCCTCTCGTTAGGAGAAATGTGTTTGTCGTCAGGGTGAGCATGTTAAGAAAAAAATATGTAGACATGAAGAATAAAGAAGTAGAATGTTAATAAGGTTTATTTTATTTTTGAAAAGATTTAAAAGGTTCACTTAAAAAGTCGGAGACATTACTTTTCAGCATGTCCTCGTACACTGTTCGAACGCTGCGTTACACCTGATGTGCCCAAAGTGACGGGACAGCGGTATGCACACGTACACATCGTGGCAGTATTGCGTACACAAGGTATAAGAGGGCAGTGTATTGGTGGATATCCAATGTTCACTTGGATGACTAACGTGAAAATGCTTCCGACGTGATTATGGCCACACGATAGGAATTAGCAGATCTTAGACGCGGAATGGTAGATGGAGTTAGACGCAAGGGACATTCCATTTCAGAAATTGTTAAGGAATTCGATATTTCTGGATCTGCTGTGTCAAGAGTGTGCCGAGGGTACCAAATTTCAGGCATTGTCTCTCACCACGTACAAAGGAGTGGCCGACGTTCTTCAGATAACGACCGAGAGCAGCGGCGTTGTGTAGACTCGTCAGTGCTAATAGACAAGCAACATTTCATGTAACTCTGTGTGGGAAGTAGGCGAACGTATCCTCCGGACGTTGCGGTGAAATGTGGCACTAGTGGATTATAGCAGCAGACGATCGACACGAGTGTCTTTGATAACACCACGACATAGCCTCCAGCGCCCCTCCTCGGTTCGTGATCATTTCAACTGGACCCTATACGACTGGAAAACCGTGGCCTCGTTAGATGAGTAGAGATTTCAGTTGATAAGAGCTGATAGTAGAGTTAGTGTCTGATATAGACCCCATGAAGCTATGGGCCCAGTATGTCAACAAGGCACTGTGCGACTTAGTTGTGGCTCCATAATGGTGTGGGTTGTGTTTACACGGAATGTACCGCGTCCTCTGGTCCAACTGATCCGATCATTGACTGTAAAAGGCTATGTTCCGCTACTTGGAGCCATTCGTGAACCTCATGTTCACAGACAACGATGCGTCATGTCATCGCGCCACAGTTGTTCGCGATTGTTTTGAGAACTGAATGATTTGTCTACCCAGACCGCCCGATATGAATCCCATCGAACATTTATAGGACATAAGCGAAACGTTAGTTCGTACAGAAAATACTGCACCGGCAACACTCCCGCAATTATGGACGGCTATATAGGCGGCATGGCTCAATATTTCTGCAGGGGCTTACAAAGACATGTTGAGTTCATAGTACGTCGAGCTGCTGTACTAAACCAGGCAAAAGGAGATCCTCACTATATTGGGAGTTATAACACGTCATTTGTCGCCTGAGCGTACGTGCCTCTGCCAGTTTCTAAAGTGACATGGAGTAGGAAACGGTGGGAGTGAAAACTGTCTGAGGGTTGTACGCGTGCAAACTCTTAACAAAATATAAATCAAATTTATTAAACTGTATAATAGCACAGAGAGCATACACGTGAGGTAACAAACAAGGAAATAACACTCAGCTTGTCAGATGACGCCTGATTTATATAGTTACGGTATGGCGTACATTATCAGTTTTTCAGTCACAAGAATGTGTATACATATGGAAATATTAGTAAACTACTACGTGTGAACATTTCAACACAGCTGTACAGCACAATGAAACAAAATGACAGCAGCTACAGATGAAGTTCAAGGTATTCTATTCAGTTTATCACTCGACTCTTGGCTATCAGGAAATCTTCTAAAGGACCTTTCCAGGCACATACGGGACACGTTGATAGAACATGAGCAAGTGTCTGTCGTTCCATATAACAGTCGCCGGCCGTTGTGACAGAGCGGTTCTGGCGCTTCGGTCCAGAACCGCGCTGCTGCTACGGTCGCAGGGTAGAATCCTGCCTTCGGCATGGATGTGTGTGATGTCCTTAGGTTAGTTAGGTTTAAGTAGTTATAAGTCTAGGGGACTGATGACCCCGGATGTTAAGTCCCACAGTGCTTAGAGCCATTTGAGCCATTCACAGTCACAGGATACAGGAATAGATCGTTCAGTACTGGAGGCTCGGGGTTATTAGCATTCTTCTGGTATTCACGTAGCAGCGTGGTATTCCGTCTAATAAAAGGAAGTAGAATGTGGCTGAAGACTGGGAACCAGTGTGTGGGAATAGATCATGTCGACCTACTAAGAATGGGTGTAGCTTGGTTAGGTTGTACGTCTATTTTACATACGGATTCTTGAGGCGGACGACGTGCAGTACCCTGCTGTTGAGTGTACCAATCCGAATACTGATACTCGAAGAGTTCCTGCTGAGAATTTTCATGGGATAGCGTCCGTGACATTTCCTCTGGCTGATGCTAAACGACGGTCACTTACCGGACGAACCACACACCAACACGAGAAGGCAAGGATACCCAATGAAGGACTTTAATCCAGAACATTATAGAATGTAACCAAGCAAAGCCTACACATTTAGTTAATATTAGACGGACAACACAAATAGATAGACACAATAAACTGCAAGACATGTACCACAAGTACACGCTGTGGCATGTAAGTAAAAGACAAACGACAGCAACAAAATCGTCCTAAGCACAACTCAGTCAGATCTCGCCTCTACAAATTCCCGGTCAACAGTAGCCTCGTCGTGTCTCACAAATATAATTTCTAGGTAACTTAAGTAGGCCAGCACTGCCTCAACTGCTTGCTTGACTATATAGTACCAGTTGTCACAAACATCATTCTGGAACCGCTACGGTCGCAGTTTCGAATCCTGCCTCAGGCATTGATGTGTGTGATGTCCTTAGGTTAGTTAGGTTTAAGTAGTTCTAAGTTCTAGGGCACTGATGACATCAGATGCCAAGTCCCATAGTGCTCAGAGTCATTTGAACCATTTTTTTGTTGTTGCCACAAATACACTCTCTTCTAGCTCTCGTATCAAAAAACCCTCTACAGAAAGCACTTCATTGCCCCCAGCTACACCGTCTTCTTGTACGTGTAATGCCAAACACAGACCACTGCTCCAGCCGGAACATTGCCCTGTGTTGTCAGCAAGCCACAATCAGTCTTGCTGCCCCATCGCGCTCCTTGCATCGTACTGAATGGCTGTCCCGACGCCCAAGCTTGCTAGAAGAGGTCGCTTTCTCTGGCTAATTCCAACTGCCTTCTTCTCCGCTCCACCACAGCCCTCTGTTCGATGCAAAAAGTGGCCTCCCCGTCTACATGGAGCTCGCTGGCACGCCCTGCATGGCTCGGGCGTCGCACCGACGGCTTGTCTGCTGGTAGTATGGCCCCCAGGCACTGGCAGTAAGATGTTTTTACCACTACAGTTCCGGTCACCATATTGTGCTCTGCCGTGTCACATAGCTACACATCACGGGGGTGGTGCTGCATCGGCAGAGACTCACCGATACTTGCGCCCCCACCGAGGCAGGAAAACGGAAAGTTGCACTGGCTCCACTATCAGTTAGAGAGGGAGATGAATTGCACCTTAAATTACTAATTCACAGCACAGTTATTACAAACTCTATAGGAAAAGTAAGGACTACATGCTTACAAACTCATCGATAAAACATTAAAAGCCGCCAACTAGTAGCTTTTGATTCAAATGGTTCAAATGGCTCTCAGCACTATGAGACTTAACATCTGAGGTCATCAGTCCCCTAGAACTTAGAAATACTTAAACCTAACTAACCTAAGGACATCACACACATCCATGCCCGAGGCAGGATTCGAATCTGCGACCGTAGGGGTCGCGCGGTTCCAGATTTAAGCGCCTAGAACCGCTCGGCCACACCGGCCGGCAGTAGCTTTTGAGCGCTGTAGATTGTGTAGAACCAGTATCAGACAGTCCTATGACTTTTGACCACTAGCGTAAGTGCCAGCCGCTGTAGCCGAGCGGTTCTCGGCGCTTCATTCCGGAACCGCGCTGCTGCTGCGGTCGCAGGTTCGAATCCTGCCTCGGGCATGGATGCGTGGGATGTCCTTAGGTTAGTTAGGTTTAAGTAGTTCTATGTTCTAGGGGACTGATGACCTCAGATGTTAAGTCCCATAGTGCTTAGAGCTATTTGAACTAGCGTAAGATGTGGCTGTGCAGTGACGTGTGTATGCCAATTGGTGGTATGGTATCACAGATTTGGGCTATAGCTTGTGTAAATGCCTTTGACCACACCGTGAATTATGTATCCGATTTGCCTCTGCATCAACGGGAAGGATTGCTCTACCACTTGCAACCAAGAAACACGACGTAAGAAGCGTGATCGTCAAAAATGTCCTAACTGACCAAAAGACGAACCAGTCTCACACATTGTAAATGGTGAACCTTCTTAATAAAAATTTTCTGCATATATTGCTGAGTGAAATTGACTATACTGTCTCATTGCTTATTCTTTATTGTTTCAACACTGACCTACAGAATCCGTCCTGACTAACAGAACTCAAACTTTTCCTATTCATTTATTACTCACACCATTCAACGGTAACACGATCTGACTACTTTCAAATTAACTCAAAAGAGTGGCCATGAATAAGAAGAAATCCTAACAATAACCTATACATTTCATAAGTCACTTACCTCATAAAAATCTTCATTACACGAACTACAGCAATACAGCAAGCGCCAATACAGCCAGATAAATAAAAGATTCTAATTACTAACGACTCTATACTACTAATAGGCATGTGGTTGGCAAAGGAAAGATTTTGTTGCAGAGCAAACAATGTATTTACCTTAATAATGTGACAACCAATTCAAAAATTATTTATTCATCAGTAATAAATCTCAGTGACGGATATACATTCAGACCGTCCGCTCGCGCTAATTTCTCAAACCTCCAACATTGCTAATTATTAACCTCTAACCTTCATCACTGCTGACTACTCACTCCCAACTTCCATCGCTGCTGGCTGTTCGCCTCCAACTTCCATCACTGCTGGCGATAAACTTCCAGCTACCATCACCGCAGACTATTAACTTCCAACTGCTAGTGCGACCAGCAATAGAGTCTCTTACACAGTGTGCACAGCGCTGTCAGAGTTATTAATGCAGAGCGCTACACAGCGCTGCCAACATACAAACACATAGACAGCCTACGTACAATGGCACTATGATACAAACCTGACACGAACTGTTGTTGCAAAGAATGCAGTTGCATCGCAACCAGTTTTCGAGTGAACATTGCGAAGGTAACTGCATGCAATGGATATCTGGAGTCGGCTACCTAGCCAAAGGCCATTGTTTCTGTCTTTCTCGTCGGTCTTCCCATTGGCTTCATGCTGCCCGCCACATATTCCTATACTGAGCCAACCTCTTCATCTCAGAATAGAACTTTTACCAAAATCCTCAATTATTTGGTGAAAATATTCCACTCTTTTATCTTCCCCTACATTTTTGTCCCTTACAGGTCCCTCGAGAATCAAATCAGTTATTCCGTGATGTCTTGACACGTGTCCTACCATCCTAATCCTTCTTCTTGTCAATGTTCTCTCACATGTTCCTTTTCTCGCCGGTTCTGCTAAGAACCTACCCATTTATTATCTTGTCAGTCCACTTATTTTTCATATTACTTGTCTTTCCCCCACAGATTACCCCTATTTTCCCCAGAATTTTGAATATTTTGCAATATTTTACGTTTTAGAATGGTTTTTCTAGGTGTCTTGACTTTTTTTTAAATATTGATTCCATTATCAAGCGCAATGTCAGAACTGTGTCTCTGGCACCTACACCTTTTCTAAATCCAAAGTGAACGTCGTCTAACGGATTCTCAATTTTCTTTTCAGTTCTCCCGTATATTATTCTTGTTAAGAACTTAGCTACACAAGCTGTTAAGCTGGTTTTGCGACAGTTCTCAGATTTTTCTGCCCTTGCTATCTTCTGGATTGTGTGGATGACAATTTTCTGAAAGTGCAATGGCACATCTCCAGTCCCATCCATTCTGCGCATTAACTTGAATAATCATTTGGCATCACTTCCCATAATGACGAGATATTGCGAAGAAATGTTTGAAACCAAGTTTTCCAAAGTTCTGTTTAAATCTAATACTGGATTCCTCCCATGTGAAAGGGAGGCTGCAAGTCCTCGCCTGAGGAATTTGGGCCGCCGAGTTGCAAATGTTTTCATTTGACGCTACACTGGGCGACTTGCGTGTCGATGATGATGAAATGATGATGAGGGACGGAGAAAATCTCCGACCCCGCCGGGACTCGAATCAGGGCCTGCTGCACAGCAGTCAGAAGCGCTGATCGCCACTCAGCTAAGGGGGCGGACATCCACTTATGTGCTCCATATCGACTCTCATTTCTTCTTCTATCACATCACATAGTTTTTCTTCCTCGTACAGACCAATGTATTCTTCCCGCTTATGCGCTCTTTCCTCTGCGTTTATCAATGGAATCAGGTTGCACTCTGAGTGTTGACGTCCTAGCATTTAATTTCACCGACGGTTTGCGGCGGCGCCGGCTTTGGCTTATAGAAAATATCCACTCACATTTTGATGACTTCTTTTGTAGCTCACGCCTTTCTGAAGCAACGAACAGAGTTTCTCGACTAGAGAAGCTGTATAGAAAACAGCCTCACTAAACGTAACATCAGCGTGCATAAAATTTAAAGTTTCACACTTCGCTAATCATCGAATTAAAAAGAAAGTCTTAGCATAAAAACACACAGACAGTGCCACTTTGTGCAAACAAAATTATTTATCAAGTCCACACTAATTATGGTTGCTTAACTAACCCTTTTCAGGCTCAAACATGCGGCCCACCAGAAAGGTGGTCGCTAGTGGAAGATATTCACTGGAAAGCAACTCACTGGTGCGAAAGTGCCAAGTCATTTACACGCCGTCCCCAGCTCAGACGCCCACCGCTGTGGCCGAGCGCTTGTAGGCGCTTCAGTCCGGAGCCGCGCAGCTTCTATGGTCACAGGTTCGAATCCTGCCTCGGGCATGGATGTGTGTCATGTCTTTAGGTTAGTTAGGTTTAGTTAGTTCTAAGTCGAGGGGACTGATGACCTCAGATATTAAGTCCCATAGTGCTTAGAGCCATTTGAACCATTTTTGAACCCCAGATCAGGCGATCGCCTGCTGCTTCTGGGGACAAAGTCCCTGGTAGGTGACTAGATGCTTCATCTGACACTGCGCTGGTCTCTGCGTCAAACTTAACAACTGATGAAGATTGTGGTATTCGGCATCATGAATACACCCCAATAACGTCGTGAATAGAGCCGGTGAGCCTCTGAGAATATCTGAAAATGAGAGTTTGCTTTGGTGCTGTGTGCTGGCTTGTATTTGTCCAACAGCAACAGGACCACTACGAAAGAGACGACAAGCTGGGTGTCGCCTCTGGGTGGCGATGAATTCATTTCATCCTTCAGAGCCACTGGCTAGCTTCTTCAGCTTTGTCAGCTTCCTGACTCAGTGTTTTCTTCATTCTGAATACGCCTTTTTCTGAAGTTGCTCCTGCGATACTCCGCAATACGACACCATAGAGAGGAAAGCGAGCATATATACCTGAAGTCTAGGTACTGTTTCGGAAGAAGGCGTGGTGGAACAATATACGATGTAATCTAAACATAAGGAAGGATTATTACAGAGTACACATATAAAAGGTAAAAGAAACCGTCACCATTTCGAAACAGGAGAGGAAAATAATTAACACACAACAATCTTGAAAACCTATTTTAACACAACACAGATAACATATTTATATTTGTTTTTATTTTCTGTTTTTCGCCGTAATTATTTGTTGGTACAAGTGTGAAAATTTAACTAACTTCTTTGATACATATTTTC
This sequence comes from Schistocerca gregaria, assembly GCF_023897955.1. Classification (NCBI taxonomy): domain Eukaryota; kingdom Metazoa; phylum Arthropoda; class Insecta; order Orthoptera; family Acrididae; genus Schistocerca; species Schistocerca gregaria. The sequence goes on along the minus strand of NC_064920.1, from coordinate 740,990,593 downwards.
TTATTAAATTACCACAGTTTACAAAAGTATAAAAATATAGAAAAGGGAAAGGAAGAGAAATGGATTATGATTGTCATTCGATTGCTAATTATGCGACAGATCGATCGTCTTTATGTTGTTCGTGCCCCCATAACCAACACCACAACAAACTAGTCAATATGTACTTCCATATTCTGCTCTTCAACTGCTACTGTTTTTTAGTACTCAACAAAAGAAAACAACAAATCAGAAAAGATTCACATCCATTTTCCCTGGTCTCTCTTAAGGGACTTCCCTCTATGCTAGGTGATTAAAAGTATCCGGTCACCTGGCTGAAACTGACTTAAAAGTTCGTGGCGCCCTCCATCGATAATGCTAGAATTCAATATGGTGTTGGCCCACCCTTAACCTTGATGCCAGTTTCCACTCTCGCCGGCATACGTTCAATCAGGTGCTGGAAGGTTTCCTGGGGAATAGCAGCCCATTCTCTACGGAGTGCTGCACTGAGGAGAGGTACCGATGTCGGTAGGTGAGGCCTGGCACGAAGTCGGCGTTCCAAAACATCTCAGGGGTGTTCTATAGGATTCAGGTCAGGACCCTGTGCAGGCCAGCCCATTACAGGGATGTTATTGTCTTGTAACCACTTCACCACAGGCCGTGCGTTATGAACAGGTGCTCGATCGTGTTGAAAGCTGCAATCGCCATCCCCGATCTTCAATAATGAGAAGCAAGAAGGTGCTTAGAACATCAACGTAGGCCTGTGCTGAGATCTATGCAAAACAACAAGGGGTGAAAGCCCCCTCCTTCAAAAACACGATCACACTATAACACCACCGCCTCCGAATTTTACTGTTGGCACTACACACGCTCCCAGATGACGTTCACCGGGCATTCGCCATACCCACACCCTGCCGTTGGTCGCCATATTGTGCACCGTGATTCGTCACTCCACATAACGTTCTTTCACTGTTCATTAGTCCAATGTTTATACTCCTTACAGCAAGCGAGGCGTCGTTTGGCGTGATGTGTGGCTTATGAGCAGCCGCTCGACCATGAAATCCAAGTTTTCCCATCTCCCGCCTAACTGCCATAGTACTTGCAGTGGATCCTGATGCAGCTTGGAATTCCTGTGTGATGGTCTGTGCACATGTCTGCCTAATACTGATTACGACCCTCTTCAATTGTCGGCGGTCTCTGTGACTCAACAGACGAGGTCGGCCTGTACGCTTTTGTGCTGTACGTCTCCCTTCACGTTTCCACTTCACTATCACAGTGGACCTAGGGATGTTTCTAAGTGTGGAAATCTCCCATTCTGCTGAGGTCGCTGATATGGAGTACCTGGCGGTAGGTGGCAGACAATGCACCTGATATCAAAAACGTATGCTTTTGTGGGTGTGCGGATACATTCGATCACATTGTGTATGTCTTCTCTATCCCAGGCGCAAAATCACGACATTCTGTAATCATACAAGATAAGTGAAACATATTATGACTTCTTGGTCCAATCTCACCATCATTTCCAAAAGGGAAAATTCATTAGACGGCATAAATTCATGTGGTTCATTGTTTTTTCAACATCACACGAGTAGTGGACATATGGGCGTTTCGGAACAATCCTTTGAGTAAGCAAAACCAGCCACTTGCACCAGTCTCATTTAATGACCCTTGTGTAAACAAACTGTTCACTTGAGAGCATGTTTTATTTGTTTAGGTCATAATTTATAGACAATTATTGTCATGATAATTATCATAATTTATGTGCAAGATGGCTACCTAGGTTCTTGTTTACTCAGGTGCTCAAAGCTTTAAGTTTAAAGTGAAATTGTCATTTTTAATTATCGTAATTTATGACGCAAATAAATGACGTTCCCGGCTCCAGTGCTCCCACTGTGTGTGCTGAAATTAAAGTGATATTCTAAATTTCCAGCATAGTATAGCACCCGACAATATTGTTCTAGTTTTCGCTAATGTTTGGCAACCACGTTATTTTGTGCAACATACGATGCAAGAGCAATTGAACGGAATGGACAGTGTCTTGAAAGGAGGATATAAGATGAACATTAACAAAAGCAAAACGAGGATAATGGAATGTAGTCAAATTAAATCGGGTGATGCTGAGGGAATTAGATTAGGAAATGAGACACTTAAAGTAGTAAAGGAGTTTTGCTATATAGGAAGTAAAATAACTGATGATGGACGAAGTAGAGAGGATATAAAATGTAGACGCAATGGCAAGGAAAGCGTTTCTGAAGAAGAGAAATTTGTTAACATCGAATATAGATTTATGTATCAGGAAGTCGTTTCTGAAAGTATTTGTTTGGAGTGTAGCCATGTATGGAAGTGAAACATGGACGATAACTAGTTTGGACAAGAAGAGAATAGAAGCTTTCGAAATGTGGTGCTACAGAAGAATACTGAAGAGAAGGTGGATAGATCACGTAACTAATGAGGAGGTATTGAATAGGATTGGGGAGAAGAGAGGTTTGTGGCACAACTTGACTAGAAGAAAGGATCGGTTGGTAGGACATGTTTTGAGGCATCAAGGGATCACAAATTTAGCATTGGAGGGCAGCGTGAAGGGTAAAAATCGTAGAGGGAGACCGAGAGATGAGTACACTAAGCAGATTCAGAAGGATGTAGGTTGCAGTAGGTACTGGGAGATGAAGCAGCTTGCACTGGATAGAGTAGCATGGAGAGCTGCATCAAACCAGTCTCAGGACTGAAGACAACAACAACAACAACACGATGCCATTTATGGTTTCGTGGCTAATTTGTACTTATTTTTTAAAGAAGACGCACTTTTCATTGCAGTTTTACTGATTTCCTCCCATTTCTTAAAGAGATACATCTAAATATGGGTTTTGTTGCTTTTGTCCCCTACGTTTTAGAACGATACATGCGAATAATGGTATCGTGACTAATTTCACCGATTTTTTTATTTATTTTTTTGAATACGTGACACTGTAGTGTTTCCTTTCCTCGGCGTTCTGCCGTGAAAAATATAAAATAGAAATTGTGATTGGGTTTTGAATTTTGGTGGTTTCAGGTACGGATAAGGCGGACTTCGTATTATTGATTGAGATCGTGCAGTAATTTGACCGTGCATGAGAGGCCGGGTCGGCAACACTACAAAAAGCGACTGTACGGAAATAGCATCAGAAACTAATTGAAATTTACCTTACAATCTTGTTAGAAACGCAGTACTAATTACAATACAGTCTTCATGGCTGTCCTCCTAATTTCTCTTGTAGGACGACCCGTCATTCACTTTTCTCCGTCTGTTGAAAACTTCTTCATGTTGTCACTGTCATGATCAATTTACAAATTTGGCGATAACCACCTCGAATCACTATTGAAACAACCTCGCTTTGTAATATAATTTTAATTTCCACCCAAAAGCACATTCCACACAGCGCCGAAAAATACACGTCTTTCGTATCAAGACAAGAGAGAGAGAGTGTGTAATCAATTAGTTGTTAAAAACAAAAACCTACGCAAAAGTAAAAAGACGAACAAAATTATTTTTAAAAATTGGTCGTTGGCGCAGCGATCTTCTGCGTGCGCGATTGTAAATTATATCTTTGTATTGGCGGAGGCGCGGTATTCAAAGTACCATTACAACACATAAATACAGGTTTCGCTGCTATTTTATCGATTTCAGAGAAGTTATGGAAAATACATGACTTTATTATTTATTAAATATCACCTTAAACAGAAGAAGCTGTTTATAGTTTTCCAGCAAATAGTTGAAATTTTATCGATTATCTCCCAGTATTCCACAAAAAGCTACATTTTTTAGGAAGATACACGCAAAAATATCGATGAAACAGCCACCACATCGGGGTAATTTAATAAATTATATGAATAGTCGGCATTAAAAAAGTTGTATTCAGCAACAAAATACTTACGAAGCATACATTTCGCATAAATGAACCAATCCCGCATTATCAGCTCCTATTATACACACATAATAAGGTTATACTTGACTTGTATAAAGAAGTAGTGGCGTGAGCACTTCCACAGAGGGAGGTAGAGACCACACTCACGGCAGAGTCTTACGTTTCTGCTATCACCCGCCGCATCTATCCTTCACACGCAGTTCGCATTTTAGTACTGCCACGAGACAACCGCTGGGATAGTATTCGAATAAATACAGCGTCTGTATCCAAACAGACACCGAGGAAGGAAGGGGCTCATCAAGTTGAAATAACTGCTTAAGAATGGGGCTCTGCCACTAGCAGGAGTAACGCCCTTCCCCACCCCGCACGAAAGACAGAGATGCTTTGTGCGACCATCTGAGACTGGCTGCATTGCCGCCACCAGCTCTGCTCTGACTCCATGTCCTCTAGAAGGCGCGCACCTCACTGTCCAGCTCTGAGATCATTCGCCCTCCGCCCTCTACCCTACGTATTCGAGCACTCCGTATTCGTAAATTTGCACCCATCCTGCAAGATTGTGTACGTTTACAGAGGTATATGCTTCCACACAGTTTATGAAATTCACGTTCAATTGAAGTTTTACAATTCCAGTATTTATGTTCCCTCATTCCGATAGAATATGTTCCAGTTACATTCCAATTATGGCAGATATCTCTCCCTCCTTTTCAGTTCCACTATCATAGTGATCAGATATACACTGATGCTCATAAATTAAGGATAATACTGATACATGGGGAAACAACGCTCTGGTGGGTGGTTTGCAGGTTTAAATCACCTAGGGGTATGACTATGCGTTGCATTTGACCTGCGGTCGTCCCACGGTGACGCTAGCAGCAGTCCACATACGCAGGGGTGTGTCGGTGTATGAGAGAGTACGGTGCAGCGAGCAAGTGTGCAGACGTTTTCAGATGTGCTAATAGTGACTGTGTGTTGAAAATGGCTCAAAAAACACATATTGATGACGTTATGAGAGGTAGAATACTAGGGTGACTGGAGGCTGGTCAAACACAGCAGGTCGTAGCACGCGCCCTCCGTCTGCCACAAAGTGTGATCTCAAGATTATGGCAACGATTCCAGCAGACAGGAAATGTGTCCAGGCGCTACAGTATGGGACGTCCACAGTGTACAACACCACAAGAAGACCGATATTTCACTGTAAGTGCTCGCATACGGCCACGGAATACTGCAGGTAGCCTTGCTCAGGACCTTACCGCAGTCAATGGAACAGTTGTCTCCAGACACACAGTCTACAGACAACTGAAAAGACATGGTTTATTTGCCCGGAGACCTGCAAGGTGCATTCCACAGACCCCTCGTCACAGGAGAGCCCGTAAAGCCTGGTCTCAAGAACACAGTAAAAGCTCATTGGAACGGTGGTCCCAGGTTATGTTCACGTATTTGAAAGGGACCTGTAAGGGGGTCGTGGTTTGATGGTTTGGGGTGGGATTATGATTGTCTTTGCAGAGGTGCAGTGGGTCCCACCTTCCTCCTGTTGGATGATAAAGCATGGCCCCACCGAGCTGCCATTTTGGAGGAGTACACTGAAATAGAAGATATCAGGCGAATGGAGTGGCCTGCCTGTTCTCTAGACCTAAACCCCATCGAGCATGTCTGGGACGCTCTCGGTCGATGTATCGCTGCACGTCTTCAAATCCCTAGGACACTACAGGAGCTCCGATAAGCACTGGTGCAAGAATGGGAAGCTATACCCCAGCAGCTGCTCGACCACCTGATCCAGAGTATGCCAACCCGTTGTGCGGCCTGTATACATGTGCATGGTGATCCTATTCCATATTGATGTCGAGGTACATGCATAGGAAATAGTGGCGTTTTGTAGCATATGTGTTTCGGGACGATTTTCTCAACTTATCACCAATACCGTGGACCTACTGATCTGTGCCGCGTGTGTTTCCTATGTTCCTATGCTATTAGCGCCAGTTTTGTGTAGTGCCACGCTGTGTGGCACAACATTCTGCAATTATCCTTGATTTATGAGCATGGGTGTACATTGTATGCATCCTAGGAGTCGTCGAGCATATTTGTTAATCGTCAGCAACTATGAGGTTCATTCAAATGAAACCTGATCAGTGCGTTTACCTTTGCCTTACACGTAAGGTGGCACCATGTAACTGCAGGTATGGAGGCGCCATCTATTGGAAGAGAGACTGACGCGTGTGCACCGTTTGATGTTGCATAGCGCTAGTGTGGTGGTTCCACGCCGAAGAGAAGGTGGCCACACAAGTCATCGTCCACTGCCGAACATGCAGGCGAAAAAGCAGGAACAACGAGGAGTGATTCGATTTTTTGGCGGCAGAGATAGTTGGAGGCCGTGAAATGTATCGACGGACAAAGTCTGTGTACGGTGAGTACAGTCTGAGTCATTCAAGTGTTGTGGAATAGCGCAAACGATTCCTGGAGAGGCGCGAGTTACTGGAAGACGATGCGGTGAAGACGACATTGCAGGAGGTTCGGTAGGAAACGATGGAACATCCACCGTACAGACCCGACCTTTCACCGTGTGACTTTCATGTGTTTGGACCTCTAAAACAAGCTATTCGCGGACATCGATTCGCAACGGACGACGAAATATGAATGCGTCTATGTCTGGATCAGACAGCAGCCTACTGGCTTCTTCAAGGATGGAATCGACCGGTAATGGGATAATAGTGCCAACAGTTTTGGCGACTATTTTTCAGAATGTGTACTGTGTATAACTACTTTTTTGAGTTAATCAAATCGTTACCGTTACTTTACACTAGTGACAGGGTTTCATTTGAATGCCCCTTATAAAACCTTTCATGAACAGCGCACGGAAAAAGAGTGTGGCTGTCGGGCAGAATTTTTGTGCTTCAGAGAAATTCCCAACTACTTAAATACGCGTAAAGATTATAAGAATTTTTAACGTAACATGACTGTAGATCCACAACTGAGGCCTTGTGAATACCTCACCATATTGACATTTTTTCTCCGTAGCAAAGCCGCGCAGGATAGCCGCAGGGTCTAGGGCGTCTTGCTACGGTTCGCGCAGCTCCCTCCATCGGTAGTTAGAGTCCTTCCTCGAGCATTGGTGTGTGTGTTGTCCTTAGCGTAAGTTAGTTTAACTTAGATTAAGTAGTGTGTAAGCCTAGGGTCTGATGACCTCAGCAGTTTGCTCCCATAGGAACTTACCACCAATTTCCAGTTTTTCTCCTTAGAAAGACATGCACAGTAGGCTCTGCGGAGTCATCTGCACTGCCAAAGGCGTTGTGGTAATACACGGCATACACCAACAGCGCGTTGACTTCCCATCTATGCCGAATGCATCGTTGATTCTACATTACACAAGGCTTGTATATGTTTCCAGAGATACATGACTCCGTACGTTTCACGAAATTCACTTTCAGTCGCGGTTTGACAATTCCAGTATTTATTTTCCGTCATTCCGCAGAATATGTTCAAATTACACTCCAAAATACGGCAGTATTCAGTTTCTCTATCATAGTGATCAGACATACACTTTCTCACTCCTAGGAGTCGTCAAGCATGTCTGTTTTTCGTCTGCAACTAGAACCCTTAATGAGTTTCACGTGGAAAAAAAAGTTTGTTTTTAAGCGCTTAAAGTTTCGTTTCTGGTTTAGAGCACTCAGTAGTTTGATTGCAGGTAGACAGAAAGAGGGGAGTGGCTCATTTTACCTTCGGGTTGTGCTAAATCAGTCTCAGATTTGATATGAAAATAAAGACGCGTTAAAAAAACTTTACTTTTTAATCGGTACCTTCATGTCGCAGTCTGATACGAGGTGGGCCACTAACCATCCTTAACACATGAGAGCTGATCGTGGAGAACAACACTTTTCCTCCATTAAAAAAGTTCAACCATAGACATGTAGACGTACAATGCAGCAGCAATTTCGCCTTTCTTTCTTTTATATGTCACCTTAACATATTTAATAACAGAAAACGAAAAGACGGAGCTTCTCCTGCTGACTGTTCCTCGATAAAAACTTCGTATTAGGCCCTAATATTCGGCGTCACTTCGCGAGCGCGTGTGGGAGGGAGTAATATGCTTGCTCACAGCACTTAGAAGAAACTCACCTCTCTGGCACCCTTTTGTCAGAGTATCGCTTACTCGTCGTATTTTCACGAATCTTCCAGTCCTCTCTGAATGGCATTTGTATCTACCTGATTTTGGCTAGTAAGACTGCCTCTAGAACCACAGCTAATTCCCTTGGAATCCCTTCAAGTTGCGACAGCACTGTTCCATTAATTCGAAGGCTGCCCAGCCCTCTAGCGGTCACGGGCTATCTAGAGAACTATCACAACAAGAAAAATAGCACTCTAGCGTATACGAAGAACTTCACTACCATTTGACTGCTTACGCCCAGGAAATTTACGATTGGTGTTGCCTGTAGTGATTTGTGGTAATTGGCGTAATGGAATAGTAGGAGACCTCATTATATTCTTTCCACCTATTGCTCTTTCCTCTACATTTAAAGATAGGATTACCACAATTGCTTTTAATTTCAAAGATGATTTTTTTTACTTTTCTATAATCTTTCTTAGATTTATTCACATTTCTTCTGCAGCCATATTGCCTTGGATACCTTCCAGTATCTATTTTCTTCTTTCCTAAGAAATGTATGTAGCCATATTTCTGTCTTTCCGTTATCATTTTTGTACTTCCTCAATCAGTTCCTCGATCATTTGAGGTACAGCCACAAACTTTGTCATTTCGAGACGTGTGTGTGAGGGAATAATACATTTACTCGTAACACTTTGAAGAAGTGATAAAGAGATTACTTCTCAACCTCCCGTTTACCGAAGTATTGCTTATTCTCCCACATTCTCACGAATCTTCCAGTTTTCAATACTTGGTATTTGCATTTATCTGATATTGACGAGTAAGGCTGGATTAAGCCGTCCACTGCAAAGTCACAGAGCCCTGCTAATTCGTTCAAAATCTCATCACATAACATTATTACCGGTTATTTCGTTCCGTTTCCACACGTACATAATGATCGAGTAAAAATGATTGCCTATGTACCTCTGAATGTACCTTAATCTCCTCTATGAACGCTACACCAGATATGGTTTTCTTTAAGGGCTAAGAAAGCCTTACTACTGCATCTTTAGTATACGTGGACTGCACCAAGAAAATCTGATACAGAGAGTTTCATTTCACCGATATCTAAAAATTGAGTTTAAATATGTTCCAGTACGCGTCCAAGCCTCCTTTATCGTATTCCTGTGATCACTATGTTAGATATACGACAGCGTAATGGTGTCAGAGTCTTCGTTGGCAGCATAAAGTTTCATGAAAAATACACTATCTTTTTTGAAATGGGGCATCTAATAGTATTATGGAATTTCCAGTACACTATCCATTGAGTCATTCACAATGGTGCAAAAGCTTCGCATCTCGACTTGCAATTCAGAGCTACTTACTGCAAGAGCAGGGAATGATTCAGGGCTTATTCGCAGCAATGTCAATTTTGAACCCACACGCTATTCGACAGTGGACCGACCATTACACCGCATTCTGTCTAGTGCAGTATGCATATACGCAGTGGTAGTTATTTATTTAGAAGCAAACCCAGTACTTACAGGCTTATCAGACTATCGTACCATTGAGAGCCAATTTACCAACAAAAACAAGCCAGACCGAATCAGTGTCCATGTTTCCTCCAGCAACAGCTATTACCCTCTCAGCCCAATCTCATGCGCTGATCAAGTAAGAAAATGATTGTATATATACCTCCATATATATCCTAATCAACCCTTATTTTTCTGTCAGAGATAGGTGGTCTCTTCCAGAGATTTTTCGTTCCGTTGCATATTCAAACGTAGTATGCGACCCTATACTGTCCCAGCAGCATCCACATTACGCTTTTGCTTCTCATTTCAGCCATAGAACACGAACAGATATGGTCTCAGATGACTGATAAAAAATGACTAACTGTGTGTAGTAGTGAGCTGAAAAATCGATGATACTGTCCACTATTGCGTGTTAATGTCGAGATAGTAGCTGACAATGACGTCAGAATTACACTGGAAATTTAGAAGGTATGGTGAGGTACGGAGATAGGGTTCGTTCAGATGGAGTTGGAGAAGCTGTGCAGCAAACTGTGATACATCAGGGATCAGTTGACGGCTAAGTACGACACATTCTGTCTCTGCGTCCCCGTCTTCGACAGCTGCAGTTTTAGTGCATCAATACCCATTGTGCTTGGTGTTGCCTCGCTAAAATTAACAGCTCGAGAGTCATCTCACAGCGTATTTGTAAAGCATCAAAGTATCTTGAGCATGCGTTGTCTGCAGGAAGCGACATGTGCTGCAGTGGAGCTAGAGTATATCTGTGGTATTGTCTTGCTTAAGATATGTGAGCATTGAGATGGAGATGTGCTGTTCGTAATTTCGGTCACTCAGTCAAAGATCAACGGAAGTTCCATGCAAGATAGTATACCTACCCTAACAAGTTTTGGAAGCAATAAATGTGGAATTCAAAGCATACAAAAAAAAAACAATTATTTTCGAAATACTGTCGCATAGTTTCCAAACATCAGTCAGTGCTACTTAAGTATAGTGATGCCGTGTGTGGTACTCCCTCCCCCTCCCGCCATTGACGATCGTTTCATTAAAACTACTATGTAATCTGAAGCGTGTAACATAGGTTCCAAACGTCTGTCAGGGCTTTTTAAGTACAGTGACGCTGCCATCATTAACAAATGTTCCATTAAACTACAGCCATGCGCACCTCATATATCTCGCACTGATGTTTGGAATGAACTTCCCTGTCGCCAGCATTCAGACAGGATCAAACTCGAACAGTCAATTTCCATAGTTATAAATAGAGCTTAAAAACCAGTTTTTTTTTTTTTTTTTTTTTTTTTTTTTTTTTTTTTTTTTTTTTTTTTTTTTGTAGGAAAGTATGCAAACGCTTCTGCCAAACATTGCGTTCCCCGTCAGAGGTTCGAGTCCACCCTCGGGCATGGGTGTGTGTGTGTGTGTGTTGTCCTTAGCGTAACTTAATTTAAGTTGGGTTAAGTAGTGCGTAAGTCTTGGGACCGATGACCTCAGCAGTTTGGTCCTATAGAAACTTACCAACACCACCACCAAATATTAAATAGTCGCACATATCCATTCTGTTAAAAAATCTCGCCTTTTATCAGAATCCAAAAAGCAATAGCACAAGCTCATGGTCCATTTCAACGTTAACTAGTTCTGCTTTAGATGGAATTCTTAGATTCCCGCAGCCTCCATACACTTTCTCCTAATATACATCACGCTCCTGACTATGGAAACTGGTGCAATGTGTCTAGAGTGCATAGACTCCCCACTATTGAAGGACTGAGATTTGACATCATCCTGCCATCCAGTTTACAGTGCATACATTGCTAAACCAAGCAGTTTCTACCACCAATTTACATCTGATGCGTAATGTTTTTTACTAAAGTAATGACGCTTGGTCTTCGGCAGCACTCAGATTTCCTTTTCTCCCTACAGTTCACTAGGTTAATTGGGTGTACAAGTCGCAAAGTGCTTGTTAACGTATCATATGGAACTGTGTAGCACAGATCTTAACAATAATACACTGCTGGAAGACTGCATACGTTGAGAGAGCGGCGATAGTGTCTGTAAATTCTGTGCTTCGACATAAAAAAAAATCACCATTCTTCAATGCAAATCAGGAGGTGTTAAAACAGCAGTGTGATCATAGCTATCCTATTAAGAGCAGACCTAAGTGTGACTGATGTAGGTAAGAAACAATAAAATAATGCGTATTAACAGTAGTGCTTTATTCTTTACAGTGTGTATCGACAATGTATAAGAACATATAACAAAACAGTAGTTTGTCTTACAACATCGTTACTTGAGTCAAAAATGCTCTTACCGTAGCGAAATCAGGTCTCTGACACACAGCACAAGAGAAAGTTTAAAGCTACATTTAACACAAGCAGCAATATGACTGCATGGAAAAAACAGTTCTCCCATTTCTTCCTGGAATAAGATTTTACACAGACGAGCGTTGTTGGAAGCTCTCACAGCCACATGGTGTTCTGACGCAGCTTTCAAAATATTTGATGGAGATTTAATATTAGCTGCAATCTTTGCAGTAATTTTTGCATCTATATTCTGACAAATATCCACAGAAACCTTACCCTTCGCAAGAAGCACAAACACTTAAAAAACCACGCAGCATGTTCAACCCATGGGTTGTTCGTTTCATTTCAATGTTTCAACGCTCCACCACAATGGAAACACGCGATTTCCTCACCTTCACCGGTATAAAAGATTCGCTTAGTTTGCCAGGACGCTGCTTAATAGCTAAAGTCCAATCTTTTAAAGATGCCAGGCCCACCTCGTATGTTCTATAGTTAAGGTAAGCTAACCTAACCTCCTGCACATCACACACTGAACTACATAAGGATGTTGATTCAGGAGATGAATTGAGAGTATCTCCACTCTGCAAAAGTTACAAGTATTGCACAAAAGAAACAGTTCTACTCACCACAAATACACTTTCACAGATCTACCTCCACAACACCCTCAGCCACAGAGCGGCCTGCATTCAAAGCTCCCTTTATACAGGGTGTTACAAAAAGGTACGGTCAAACTTTCTGGAAATATTCCTCACACACAAAGAAAGAAAATATGTTATGTGGACATGTGTCCGGAAACGCTTACTTTCCATGTTAGAGCTCATTTTATTACTTCTCTTCAAATCACATTAATCATGGAATGGAAACACACAGCAACAGAATGTACAGGCGTGACTTCAAACACTTTGTTACAGGAAATGTTCAAAATGTCCTTCGTTAGCGAGGATACATGCATCCACCCTCCGTCGCATGGAATCCCTGATACGCTGATGCAGCCCTGGAGAATGGCGTATTGTATCACAGTCGTCCACAATAAGAGCACGAAGTCTCTACATTTGGTACCGGGTTTGCGCAGACAAGAGCTTCCAAATGCCCCCATAAATGAAAGTCAATAGGATTGAGGTCAGGAGAGCGTGGAGGCCATGGAATTGGCCCGCCTCTACCAATCCATCGGTCACCGAATCTGTTGTTGAGAAGCGTACGAACACTTCGACTGAAATGTGCAGGAGCTCCATCGTGCATGAACCACATGTTGTGTCGTACTTGAAAAGGCACATGTTTCAGCAGCACAGGTAGAGTATCCTGAATGAAATCATGATAACGTGCTCCATTAAGCGTAGGGGGAAGAACAAACTAAAATGAGCTCTAACATGGAAAGTAAGCGTTTCCGGACACATGTCCACATAACATATTTTCTTTCTTTGTGTGTGAGGAAAGTTTCCTGAAAGTTTGGCCGTACCTTTTTGTAACACCCTGTATATAAACTAGTCTATAGATTCAAGATGCCAACACTTCCGCTAACTTGATAATGACGTCACTTCTGGACGTGTATTCTAAAATTGCTTGTAAATGTAGTAAAACTCTAAATATCTAGCACAATTAGGCTGTTTTTCTGTATGTCTGTGTATCAGTTTCTCGCAGGGGGCCCCCACGGTACAGTGTAGGTCCGGTATAGGATTCAAATATGTATCCACAGTTAGCTGTGATCAGGATGGAGCTCACAGGTAGTCCGCCATGCTTTACGGCCGTGATAAGGTTGGAAGTTGCAAAAAAATTGTTTCAAATTGCTCTGAGCACTATGCGACTTAACTTCTGAGGTCATCAGTCGCCTAGAACGTAGAACTAATTAAACCTAACTAACCTAAGGACATTACACACATCTATGCCCGAGGCAGGATTCGAACCTGCGACCGTAGCGGTCCTTCGGTTCCAGACTGTAGCGCCCAGAACCGCACGGCCACTCCGGTCGGCTCGAAGTTGCATCACCCCCGATACATCCGGGGCGGTGACTGAAGGCGGATACACCAGTGGTAGATCTGGGGGGGGGGGGGGGGTTTCTATGATGAATCCACCCTCGGTGTATCAGTGGCGATGTCTGATGGTGGATTCGCCTGTGGTAGGTCCGGGGTAGAATCTGGGGCCCCCTCGAGAAACTGATAAACGTACTGACACAAAAATAGCTATCGGTTGGCACTCTGTTACAGCAGGAATTCGCAAAGCCGGTGCAAACTGCACCAAGCTGCGGATGGAAGCATGAGGGTTGGCACCAAAGCAGTTTGCCCTCACAAGGTGACGAACGACAGCAGAATCTGCCATCACAGAGCGACAGCTAAGTGGCCCAGGTACGAACTGCAGACCCACAAAGTAGGTAGCGTCCAATGTTTAGACGTTATCCAGCAGGTGGCACACGGGCTGGGAGACACAAAGTCAGCAACATTTAGACCCAGGGAGAATCGCAGCTGAAGAAGCCATCTTCTAGTGTTAATAGATTGATATTCGTTTCGGGACGTTGACTGGCGTGGATTTCCCCTCGTAGCTGACTCCTGGCATGTGTCTGATATTGCTTGTCTAAAATGTACAGTATTTGTGAGAGGTCGGTCAGCTGCTATTACTTAAACAGCACAACTGGGCCGCGAGGTGGAGTCGTGGGGCAATCGTGTCATCATCGCCTCGATAGCCCAATCCTTCCTCTATAAACCGAGCTATAGGATCCCTGGTGTCCTGTGACGGTATCGCATCTTTTCTCTTTGGGAGCCCCGGATGACAATTTCCGCAATGTCAGCATAATCTGAATCTAGCTTCTTGCACAAGAGCTTCTATCACTGAGCCTTCATGCGCCACCGTGCCGTGACATCTGTCTGCTGAGTCGTTCACTGGCCTCGTCCGCTGTGCTCAGCAGAGCCCTGCTGTATTGTGTGTAAAGTTAGTTGGGAGTCGCTAAGTGTTCCCATCCCAAGTACTGGATCGACTAATCAATTTTAGTCTCAAAAATTATTCGCAGTTTCTAACTTTAATACTTAATTTACTCTGTTAATTAATAAAGACTATAGCTCATTTTAAATTTTTGAATTCGGTCGATAATCATAATCGTATGAAATACTGAAAATCAAATTGTTGTTGCCCCTGAAAGTAGTTAAACAGGCAGCCTGCAGCTGGGACCCAGTGACCGTTTTAGCCATTTGGTAATATAGAAATACACTTTATGCAGAATACTGTATATTATAAATCAAAATTATATAGGATTAATAATTTATTGAATAACGGAAGTTGTAATTAATGATCACAAGTACTCTTGGGAGACATGAGTCCTCTTCTCTTTTCACTGTGGTGTTGCATGTGTTGCTGTGTGTAATTATGGATGACTCACAGTGAAGTGACGCTGAAAAATGGTTCAGATGGCTCTGAGCACTATGGGTCTTGTGAGGTGATCAGTCCCCTAGAACTTAGAACTACTTAAACCTAACTAACCTAAGGACATCACACACATCAATGCCCGAGGCAGGATTCGAACCTGCGACCGTAGCAGTCGCGCGGATCCGTACTGAACGCTTAGAACAAGCCGGCCTCTCTCCCGGCTCTCTTATCACACTACACGCAAGAGACGGCAGACGATAACGCCCTCCACGAATGGTTGGTATAACTTAAACGAAGTAGCTGGTGCTCGCTGAGACATAGTGGAAAGAAAGGTTTGGAGTTTTATCTAGGACACTGACGATCACTCTGCTAGAGGAATATTGGGTCTCCTTACCAATCAAACAATGATGATGAAACTTTCTCCCACCACATTCCTGGCATGCAACACTATATCAGTGTACGCTATTGACTTCTGCTACAAAGGTAGACTCCGTCCACTATATAACGGTCGTTATGATTTTTTCTGATTTGTCTTTCTGTAAAACTTGATGGTTAATGCTTCTAACGTGTGTAACTAAAGTTGTGGGTGCACGATGAAAATTCTTTTTAGTGTGCATTTGGAGAGAGAAAATTGAGGAAATTAGTTTTCACAATGTCTGGTTGCTATACTCATGATTCGAAGCTACTTTTTAAAATCGAATTATTGAGAAAGAACGAGTTTCAAAGAACAAAATACATGTCTAGCAACAATCTGGCGCCCAAAATTCTAGAAACTAAGTAGGGAAAAATCGGAAGAGTTCCTCCGTTCAAATAACTAGGCGAAACTATTTAGGACCCTGGCCAGGAAAAGACTGATTATGGAATTTCTCACAAAATGGAAACAGCCTTGCCTCCAGACTTTGAAAGTTGCTTGTTCAGTTGCCCAAAATATTTTTGCTTTCTAAAATCATCAATTTGTCTTTGCAGTTTTCTGCAAGTTTATCCTATTGCCAGCTTCGACTAGCCGAGCCAGACCCAGACTTTTTGAGATATCTCTTCGTGGTAGCACTGAAGCATACTGTATCTTTGATGTGGTGCTGGAGCCTTCAACCGAAGAGAATCGTTCGCCGTTGCCTGGTCACGACGTTGAGTAGTTTCGAATGGGCTCCCGGCATTTGATTTTGTGTCCTGGAGTTGGCATTAATTGGATTGTAGTCCTGTAATGTTGGAGATGTTGAGTGAAATCTTTACAATTCCTTGCAATGATAGTTAACAGGCGATGTGTGTGTTATTTTAGTAGAAAGATGTAAACATTCACACAGTTATTTTGCAATCATTCCGCATATAGACCTTGCAGTGCATTATAATGTGAAATAGTATCCATGTGTATGACGACACAAATACTCACAGATCGTTTGTCTGTTGTAAAATGGGAGCATATTTATAGGATCGAGTAATGTCTGTTCAGTTCATTGCATTAAGTATTCAGTCGTATCATCGTCTCCTGTTACAAATAATTTATTGTCTTGCTGGAAGACATATCTCGAAAATATAAGATTTCGTCGCTTTTTCAAGAATTTCAACTGATGTTACGTACACTGAGAAACCATGTATTCTTTGTAAACTATCTCTACTGTTTTGAGAAAAATAGCTATTTGTCGTATTTCTGTCAATTATTTCGCTCAATCTTAGCCATTTGTTCATTATTGAACGTAAAGTAGTTCCATTTAACACACCTGTGTCTCCTAGGGATTAGCCAATGTCCGCATAGTTAAATAATTCATTTGTTCACTGCTTTTTCAGACCATTAATAGTAAATATACAGTAACTTTAATGTGCAGGTAGGTAGATCATTGGACGTTGTTCTAAACGCAAATGACTTGAGAAGAATATGCAAAATGTTTCTCTGTATACCGGTAATACATTTTGTGGAACATATGATAGTGAGACGTTCCCTGGCTTCAATACTTTGTGCGAATTTTACATTTAACTGACGTCATGATCACACTGCCTTAGTAAAATGTTTCAGTATTCCATTTTTTGGAGTCTAGATTCAGTGATTACAAATGCGAGGAAACAGCCTCAGGGCAACCGCTTTTAACTATAACCTGAAAGTAAATACTTTTGAATAGTATTTTAACAGTCATTACCTACTATTTGAGTACTCGATTAATTAATGTCAGTGATGTGGGTCTATAATTCGGCGGATAACTTCTATTTATTTTGTTGTGTGTTTGCGTAACCCATGCAACATCCAAGTCCTTAGGTACAAATCATCCGTCGGGCGAGCTGTTGTACATGATTAATAGTTATGGAACTATTAAATCATCATACTACTGAAGGATATTAGAAGACCGCTAACCCGGTGGATGGACGGAAACATGGATTACTTGCGAAAAATGTGGCCTAGGAGATGGAGAGCACGAGTGTTGATCGTGATGACTAGGGGCCTATTCCTAAGAAGATTAAGGTTCACAATGAACTGGAGAGCCACTGAAGAAGAAATAAGAAAGCCCTCTCCTAACCTCATTTCACTTTTATGCTGTTGTTCGCACCGGTTCTTCTCCAGCCTCCGCAAAAACTACTTACAGCACTCATTAGCCAGGTCATTATGACGCCCTACTTAATAGCCGGTATGCCCTTTTTTGGCGAGGATAACAGCGTCGACTTGTGGTGGCATGGAAGCAATGAGGCCTTGGTAGGTCGCTGGATGGAGTTGGTGCCACATCTGCACACACAAGTAACCCAATTCCTGTAAAGTTCGGAGAGGGGGCCGATGAGCTCTGACGCCAAGTTCAGTCACATTTCAGATACGTTCGATCGGATTCAGATATGGCGAGTTGGGGCGCAGGCGCATCAATTGGAACTCCAAATGTGTTCCTCGAATCACATCATCGCATTCCTGGCCTTGTGACGTGACGCATTATGTTGCTGAAAAATGCCACTGCCATCGGGAAACATTATCAACATAAAGGGGAGTACGTTGTCTGCAACCAGCGTACGATACTCCTTGACCATCTTGGTGCCTTGCACGAGCTGCAAGTGACCCATGGACGCCCACGTGAATGTTTCCCAGAGGATAATGGAGCCTCCGTCAGCGCGTCTCCGTCCCGCAGTAGAGGTGTCAAGGGGCTGTTCCCCTGGAAGGTGACGGATTCGCGCGCTCCCATCGACATAATGAAGAAAGTACCGGGATTCATCAGGCCATGCAACGCTCTGCCACTGCGCCAACGTCCAGTGCCGATGGTCACGTGCCCATTTCAGTCGTAGTTATCGATGTCGTGGTGTTAACACTGGCACACGTATGAGTCATCGGCTGCGGAGGCCCTTCGTTATAAATGTTCGCTGCACTACATGTTCAGGCGCATTTGTACTCTGTCCAGCACTGAAGTCGGGTGTCAGTTCCCCGCATCTCACCGCCTGTCCTGTTTTAGCAGCCTGCTCAGCCTACGACGTCCGACGTCTGTACTGAGGCGTGGCCGCCCAACCCCATGACGTCTGGACGTGGTTTCACCTTGGTTTCGCCACTTGTTGCAGACACTCACCACAGCACTCCTCGAACAACCAAAAAGTCGTGCAGTTTCCGAAATGTTCGTGTCGAGCGTCCGGGCCATCACAGTCTGCTCTCGATCAGACTCAGATAGATCGTGTGACTTCCCCATTCCACACGCGGATATCACGCTTACTGATACCGCACGCTACGCGCGCGCGCGCGCGCGCGTGCGTGCGTGCGTGTGTGTGTGTGTGTGTGTGTGTGTGTATGTGTGTGTGTGTGTGTGTGTGTGTGTGTGTGTGTGTGTGTGTGTGTGTCTTACTATCAGTCATTACTCGCAGGGTAACGCTGCTATCGCCTGGGTGGATTTATATCGATAAGGGGTTGGTGATCTTAATATCCAGGTTGATAAGTGTATACTACTCGGATATAATTTTTATTTTGTAAATTAAGTCCAGTGGTACTGTGGGACGCGGTAGGAGTTACCGTGTCCTTGTAGGTTGCCAGCTGCTAAATTTCATGAGACGCAATATGCCAATACCATGAATAAACAGATTCTAGGCGCTTCAGTCCGGAACCGCACTGCTGCTACGGTTGCAGGTTAGAATCCTGTCCCGGGCATGGATGTGTGTGATGTCCTTAGGTTAGTTAGGTTTAAGCAGTTCTAAGTCTAGGGGACTGATGACCTCAGATGTTAAGTCCCTTAGATCCACTTGAACTATGAATAAACAGACAACAAATGCAGTTATAACCAATAATAAAATAGATAAAAGGAAAATTGAAGCCACTGATAAATGTATATAATAAATATATTAGATATTTATATATGTTCTAAATGATGTCTGGATATGTAGTTGAAACAAATTGGAGAATAAGGATATCCAATATATTTACCCTGATTTCAGGATTAAATATTACTTATTAATGATGGAAAAGTTTGTTTTTTGTCACATGTCTACTAGAGAATCCATGAAGTTTCTGTACAGCTCTGTCTTTCAACACTTTCGCCTCAAGGAGCGGCGTATGAGCTATATTGTAAAAATGTCTTCGCTCCGCAGGAGAAAGCTCAGTGTGTTGTGTTGCTAATAGAAACCACTGATTACTATGCAAAAAAGTGTCTCATTATTGAAAGAAAGCATCTGGCGTCAAGGTAATCAGCATATGGATGGAAACTTTTTGTCGAACGGGCTCGGTTCAGCAACGGATGAGCAGTGAGTCACTATCTTTTTCTTAGGGCACTATGCAGGCAGTAAAAACCACATTCACGAGGTCACCACAGAAACTGATTAGACAAACTTCGTGGAAGCTTCAAGCGTCAAGTACAGTGTATAGTGGTTCACAAACATTTTAAACTGTACGCGTAAAAGATGTAAATCGTTCAGGCATTAAAACTAAATGATCTCCCAAAGCATGAACAATTTGTAATGGACTGTCTGAACCGTTTCGATGCGGACATTGGTTTCTTGAAGAGTGTATGTTTTTCCAATGAGATTACATTTTATGTTTGTGCTCCAGTTAACCTCTTTAAGGATCGGATGTTGGAGTCAGAAAATCCTCATGTCACGAGAGAATGTTAATGTGCGATGTGAGTTAATGTGTTATCGAATGATTGGCCCCTTTGATGTTCCTTCAAAGCAGTGTAAGCGGATATATTCACCTAGACACGTTGGTGAATTATTCCATTACTCAGCTTTGAGCAAGATGGCTCTCCTCTCACTGGGCTCTAGAAGTCCGCGATTTTCTTAATGGAACCTTTCCCAGCAGATGGACTGGAAGAGACTGCCCAATTGCAATAGCCCACGGGATCACATGACGTTACACCCGTAGATTTCTTCCTTTGGGGATATGTGATAGATATTGTGTACTAAACAGCAGATCCCGATATTCAGACACCGCAACAACGCATCGGCAATGTCTCAAACATGTTCCAGAACGTGTTGCAAGAGTTTGAATACTGGCTTGATATTTCGCGTGTTACCAGGGGTGCAAATGTTGAAGTGATTTAAATGTTTAATTGTGTTACCACTAATAAATGTTTGTGTAAGGTACACAACTTAATGAGTAGAGGCATATGTGGTATAACGCATCTTTCATTTACTGTATCCAATAAAGACGCTGTTACATAACATGATGGAACCACTTAAATAAAAAAAAACCTAAAGCAGAAACCCATTATCTTCATCATGGCAACGACAAGAACAACCGTTACAAAATTGTCTCGAATGAAAACTGGTTTAGCCAGTGGCCAATCCCTAATACACTACTGGCCATTAAAATTACTACACCACGAAGATGATGTGCTACAGACGCGAAATTTAACCGACAGGAAGAAGTTGCTGTGATATGAAAATGATTAGCTTTTCAAAGCATTCATACAAGATTGGCGACACCTACAACGTGCTGACATGAGGAAAGTTTCCAACCAATTTCTCATACACAAACAGCAGTTGACCGGCGTTGCCTGGTGAAACGTTGTGATGCCTCGTGTAAGGAGGAGAAATGCGTACCATCACGTTTCCGACTTTGATAAAGGTCGGATTGTAGACTATCGCGATTGCACTTTATCGTATCGCTGCACTGCTGCTCGCGTTGGCCGAGATCCAATGACTGTTAGCAGAATATGGAATCGATGGTTTCAGGAGGATCATACGGAACGCCGTGCTGGATCCCAACGGCCTCGTGTCACTAGAAGTCGAGATGGCAGGCATCTTATCCGCATGGCAGTAACAGATCGTGCAGCCACGTCTCGATCCCTGAGTCAACAGATGGGGACGTTAGCAAGACAACAACCATCTGCACGAACAGTTCGACGACGTTTGCAGCAGCATGGACTATCAGCTCGGAGACCATGGCTGCGGCTACCCTTGACGCTTCATCACAGACAGGAGCGCCTGCTATGGTGTACTCAAGGACGAACCTGGGTGCACGAATGACAAAACTTCATTTTTCGGATGAATTCAGGTTCTGTTTACAGCATCATGATGGTCCAATCCGTGTTTGGCGGCATCGCGTTAAACGCGCATTGGAAGCGTGTATCGTCATCGCCATACTGACGTATCACCCGGTATGATGCTATGTATATTGCTCCCTCCTACGTATATCTCGCGAAGAGACCATGAGGATAACATCAGAGAGATTAGAGCCCACACAGAAGCATACCGACAATCCTTCTTTCCACGTACAATACGAGACTGGAATAGAGGGGAGAACCGATAGAGGTACTCAGGGTACCCTCCGCCACACACGTTCAGGTGGCTTGCGGAGTATGGATGTAGATGTAGAGATGTAGATGGGATGCCAGTGGTTCCACGTCTCGGTCACATCTTGTTCGCATTGACGGCACTTTGAACAGTGGACGTTACATTTCAGATGTGTTACGACCCGTGGCTCTACCCTTCATTCGATCCCTACATTTCTGCAGGATAATGGACGACCGTATGTTGCAGGTCCTGTATAGACCTTTCTGGATACAGAAAATGCCCTGCCCTGGCCAGCACATTCTCCAGATCTCTCACCAACTGAAAACGTCTGTTCAATGGTGGCCGAACAACTGGCTCGTCACAATACGCCAGTCACTACTCTTGATGAACTGTAGTATCGTGTTGAAGGTGCATGGGCAGCTGTACCTGTACACGCCATCCAAGCTCTGTTTGAGTCAATGCCCATGCGTATCAAGGCTGTTATTACGGCCAGATGTGGTTGCTCAGGATACTGATTTCTCAGGATCTATGCACCCAAATTGCGTGAAAATGTAATCACATGTCAGTTATAATATAATATATTTGTCCAATGAATACCCGTTTATCATCTGCATTTCTTCTTGGTGTAACAGTTTTAATGGCCAGTAGTGTATTTAAGGTTAAAATGGCTCTGAGCACTATGGGACATAACATCTGAGGTCATCAGTCCCCTAGAACTTAGAACTGCTTAAACCTAACTAACCTAAGGACATCACACACGTCCATGCCCGAAGCAGGATTCGAACCTGCGACCGTAGCGGTCGAGCGGTTCCAGACTGAAGCGCCTAGAACCGCACGGCCACATCGGCCGGCCTATATTTAAGGAAACAGGTTGATATGCGAAAAGGTTACATACAATATATATATATATATATATATATATATATATATATATATATATATATATATATATATATATACCAGCTTAGCCCACCTTGGCGGAAGGAAGATAAATACCAATCTTTGGAAGGCGATATGTGAACAACTGCCGGGAGTGCAAGGTTCTTAAACACTGCCAGGCCTAGACCTCGGACGACATTTCACTCCCGGCCAAGGCGCTGGCGTAATCAAAAGTTTTTGCCCGAATCACAAAGACGTTCCAATAGCTCTGAAACATAGAAACACTCGGTAGAACCTTTGAGTCGATATGTGGGTAAGCGTATAAAGGATCACGTTACACTACTGACAAAATCGCAACTTTGACCTTAAGTATTTTATACATGGACAACTGTAGTAATATAGAGTGCAGACTTTGATAACGTCAACATAAAATAATTTCATTACAAGAGATACAAAGCACTAATAAAACTTCTGAGAAAACTTTCAAATAATGGCCACCATTTAACTAGGCCAACTGAACTCTTCCACACAGTCTTAAAGTTCGACTATGAAAGTCTCACCACAATAATAAAGTTTAAATGTCTCTTAGTGCGTCGGTCAACGAAACACAATTACGCCCTCTTACTTCATTTCACGTACACAATACGAGGGAGCGGGTTCCGCAGCTTCACGGCTTCGCTTCAAATTTTGTTCTCAGCAAAGTCACAGAACTTGTATCTCAAAGCTGCCGATGTCGCCAAAACGCCCAACCAATTTCACGCCACAACGTGTGACGGTCATCACGCTCGTTAGCAGCCGTTGACACTCGTCTCCCCTCGAATGTCACGAGATCTCGAAGGTTACCCCTCGAATGCTAACAACCAATTCGCTTCGCCCGTCAACCCTGAAGAGAAGACACACGAAAAGCAAAGAAACCTTAGCTCAACCACAATCGATCTCAACGGTACATGAACAAAATAACACTGGCGCCAGCTCGACACGGCTCAGTTTTGTTATTAGGGAAACATTTATGGACCCTCCGTATTCGTCACTTCAGCTTTTTGTATTCCTTTACGCTATGAACTTTAGTATTTACTAGTGAAATTTATGGTAAACACCAGCCCAGGAATCAGGATTTCTTAACGCACAGTGTTTATTTATTTGATCGTGTCAGAAGCATCGTCCATAAAATCAGAAAAATTAACACATACATATCAAATATTTAAAAAACGTATAAAAGTATACAGATATATAAGCAGGGTCAAGCAGTTTTTTTTATTTTATGAAGTCTTGGACCAGAACCTGGCCACGTCCAGCGCTTCCGGGGTGGCATCCTTCAAGATGCAGGTGCTTGGGCACCGCACACACTGCGTGAGGTGGATGGTGGTTTGAGTGTGTCCACAGTCACACAGCGCCGGTTCATTTGAGAGGCCCCATTTGCGCATATTCTCTTTGGATCGTGTAACACCAGAGCGCAGCCTATTAAGAGATTCCCATGTCGTCCATCCTTCCATATGGCCGGGAGGGAGTTCTTCGTTTGGGACTAACCATTCCCCAAGGTGTTCGTTTTCTTCTCGCCACATTGCCAGCCTCACTGGCTGCGGTGTCCCGACGATGTTTCCTGCTGTGTGCAGGAAGCTTTTTTCTAGATTTTAGTCAACGGCGGGCTGGCTGGTGTTTGTACAGCGGATGGGCTGGTGAGGTGAACGCCTTTGTCTTTTCCTTCTTCCCTTTTAATATCTGGTGGGGCCACGCCTGCCCGGCAATACAATTTATCAGTCGGGGTCGGTCTCAGACAGCCTGTGATGATGCGGCAGGATTCATTAAGCGGTATGTCCACTTGCTTGGCGTGGCTAGAATTGTACCACACTGGGCACTCGTACTCCGCTGTTGAATAGCACAAAGCAAGAGCTGTGGTCATAAAATGAAGGCTTTCACGACCGGATGGTACTGTTGTTGATAATTCTTCCGGGTTATAAGGCCGTGGTCCATGGAATTCTTCAATTCCTAACGTTTCGTCCAATACTACGTTGGACATCTTCAGAGGTATGGCTGGTCCTGCTGAGTCCTGCCGACTGTCTAGTCGGGCGTCGGAGAGCGGCCTAAACACGGAGGAAAGCGGGCGTGGTCTAGCTTGCACATCGTAGCAGAGAGAAAACTAGTCAAAGATAAAATGTAACTATCGATAATAGTCCGTCATAGATAAAAATCACTTATCGATTGTGTAACGCCACTGTCCATATCTCGCTTAATTTCACGGCCTCTTCTTTTCTATTAAAATTATATTCATATTTATAAATTTCAATAGCCTCACTATACAGTCGTGGATAATAGTTCGTGGTAGCAATTAAAACTGTAGCTTCAGAAAACTTAACTACATGGTCAACTGACCGAAGTGCATGTTCCGCAACGGCCGATTTATCTATTTTTCCCAGTCGGCAAAGACTTTTATGCTCCTTTATCCTCATATTCACACTTCTTTTCGTAGTACCAATATAGACCTTGCCACAGGTACACGGAATTTTATACACACCGCTAGATGATAATGGTGGCCTTCTATCTTTAACAGAACGAAGTGCTTGTCCTATTTTTCTGATAGGTTTGAATACCGGTTTCACTTTATGTTTCAGCAAAATTTTGCCGATTCGATCTGTCACCCTACTAATAAAAGGTAAAGACACCGTGTTCCTCCATTTCTGCGTACCATCCTTGTCCTTTGGCCTGCTATAATTAGGTCTTACAACTCTATTAATTTCTTTTTTTGAGTACCCATTCTTTCCGAAGGCCTGTTTCAGATGATTCAGTTCCGTATCCAGATGTTCCGGCGTACAAATCCGTTTGCACTGTCCACTAAAATTCCGTGGACCACGGCCTTATAATCCGGAAGAATTATCAACAACAAGAGCTGTGGTTCTCACTATTCCAGGCTGTGCCGCCCACGTAGTGCCCGTTAGTTTGCACACAATGTCGTTTCTCGCGGCTGCTTTGTGTTTAGTGTTCATGCAGTGCTTTTTACAGGTGAGTGCTCTATCTAAGGTGACGCCTAAGTATTTTGGTGTTTCGCAATGTTCCAGGGGCACTCCTTCAAAATTAAGTTGTAGTCTTCTTGCAGATTGTCTGTTCTTTAGGTGGAAGACGCAGGTTTGGGTTTTCCCTGGGTTGGGTTTGAGATGGTTCCCCTTATAGTAGGTGGCAAACTGTTCCAGGGCTTCTGACAAGTTCTTTTCAACAGTTTCAAAGCTGTCTGCTTGAGCGGTAATGGCGCAATCATCTGCATATATGAAGCTTTCGGTGCCTTGGTGGAGGGTCTGGTCATTAGTATATGTGATGACTAACTGAAAACCTCAGCTACCAACAGGTTTTGTTGATATACCTCTATGTGGACAGCTGAAAATGTGTGCCCCGACCGGGACTCGAACCTGGGATCTCCTGCTTACATGGCAGACGCTCTAACCATCTCAGCCACCGAGGACACAGATGAATAGCGCGACTGCAGGTACTTGCCCCTTGCACGGTTCCCGTGAGACTCACATCCCCAACTGTCCACAATTCTACATATGTATGGTACCTTATAGACATTTGCCTTCATATATTAGTATATGTATTAAAAAGTGTTGGGGCCAGTACGCGTTCTTGGGGGAGGCCATTTTTCTGTATCCTCCACCGGCTTCTCTGTCCCTGAAAATCCACGACGAATCTTCGATTCTGGAGTAGGTTTCCAATCAGTAGGGTTAGTCTGTAGCACCTACTCACAACGCACAGTGAATGGCCGTATCTACAGCACAATGTTGCTACCGAGTGGTTGATTGTCTCGACTTCCCTCCGGCGGCCAGAAGGAGGTCTGGCTGCGAGGCGTGCCGCGTCCTCGACAGCAGCCGGTAGGCACGTGCAACACCCGCAGAGTCAGAGCGTCCGCCGCTCCGTGTGACTGGCGTCGGCTCTCGTCTTTTTGTGTTTACACTGGGGCGGACATTGCGCTTCACGACGCTTGTCTGCCGGAGATACACGCGCCGAGATATGGAACCAATCAGGGCGGCAGCGGCGCACCGGCCGTGTAATTAAATTCTCGCCGCTGTACGCCCACCCCTCCCCACCCCCTCCCCACCCCCTGTGCGCAGCCTCTGAGTTACTCGCGGGCCGGCATTGCAGCGGCTACCTCACCTCGTCCACAACTCCCTCACTGTGGACGCAAGGCAGCGCTTCTGAATTCACTACACCAACACGTCCACCACTGCTCACTGGTACTCTGATGAACACTAACCAGTCGATAATCAAGTAGGGGAATCGGTCCCAGTTCAGGGTAAAGTTACTTCGACTATCAAAATTTTATCAGTAAAGTAGCGAACCTTGCAATGCTTCGCAATCGCTAAATATGTAAGGGAGTTGCAAATATGCCACAATCTCCCTCTCGCCCCCTCTCTATCCCACTCCTCCTTTCTCCAAGCTCTGTCCACCTTCTCCTCTTCTATCACCTTCCAGTCTTCCCCAGTACATCTCTTCTCCAACCATCTCTCTGTCCATATCCTCCTCCCTCATCACTTTGTACATATCTTGCTTCTCCTTCTTTATATCCATTTCCTATCCCCTTCTCTGTCCCTCTCCTCCTCCCCACTCTCTCTCTGACCTTATCTATTGTTATTGCAAACGAAACCTTGATTGGGAATATCTACATCTACATCTACATTTATACTCCGCAAGCCACCCAACGGTCTGTGGCGGAGGGCACTTTACGTGCCACTGTCATTATCTCCCTTTCCTGTTCCAGTCGCGTATGGTTCGCGGGAAGAACGACTGTTTGAAAGCCTCCGTGCGCGCTCGAATCTCTCTAGTTTTACATTCGTGATCTTCTCGGGAGGTATAAGTAGGAGGAAGCAATATATTCGATACCTCATCCAGAAATGCACCCTCTCGAAACCTGGCGAGCAAGCTACACCGCGATGTCTTGCAGAGTCTGCCACTTGAGTTTGCTAAACATCTCCGTAAAGCTATCACGCTTACTAAATAATCCTGTGACGAAAGGCGCCGCTCTTCTTGGAGATGATAGATAAACTCCAGTGGAAGACTCTGCAGGAGAGACGCTCAGTAGCTCGGTACGGGCTTTTGTTAAAGTTTATAGAACATACCTTCACCGAAGAGTCAAGCAGTATATTGCTCCCTCCTACGTATATCTCGCGAAGAGACCATGAGGATAAAATCGGAGAGATTAGAGCCCACACAGAAGCATACCGACAGTCCTTCTTTCCACGTACAATACGAGACTGGAATAGAAGGGAGAACCGATAGAGGTACTCAGGGTACCCTCCGCCACTCACCGTCAGGTGGCTTGCGGAGTATGGATGTAGATATAGATATAGATAGATCTTCTCTATCTCCTCTGCCATCCTGACCTGGTACGGATCCCACACTGATGAGCAATACTCAGGTATAGGTCGTACGGATCTTTTGTAAGCCGCCTCCGTTGATGATGGACTACATTTTCTAAGGACTCTCCCAATGAATCTCAACCTGGCACTCGCCTTACCAACAATTAATTTTCAAAAAATGGTTCAAATGGCTCTGAGCACTATGGGACTCAACTGCTATGGTCATTAGTCCCCTAGAACTTAGAACTACTTAAACCTAACTAACCTAAGGACATCACACACATCCATGCCCGAGGCAGGATTCGAACCTGCGACCGTAGCAGTCGCACGGTTCCGGACTGCACGCCTAGAACCGCGAGACCACCGAGGCCGGCAATTAATTTTATATGATCATTCCACTTCAAATCGCTCCGCACGCACACTCCCTGATATTTTACAGAAGTAGCTGCTACCAGTGTTTGTTCCACCATCATACAATCATACAATAAAGGATCCTTCTTTCTATGTATTCGCAATACATTACGTTTGTCTATGTTAAAGGTCAGTTGCCACTCCCTGTACCAAGTGCCTATCCGCTGCAGATCTTCCTGCATTTCGCTGCAAATTTTCTACTGCTGCAACTTCTCTGTATACTACAGCATCATCCACGAAAAGCCGCATTTACTATTTACTAGGTCATTTATAAATATTGTGAAAAGCAATGGTCCCACAACACTCCCCTGTGGCACGCCAGAGGTTACTTTAACATCTGTAGACGTCTCTCAATTGAGAACAACATGCTGTGTCATGCTGAAATAGATCTATCAATTGTATTCCTTTACGCAAAATATTAATATTCAATTAGGAATTTGTCGTTTTTGTGAAAACATGTGACCGCAGAACTGTCAATCTATATACAGGGTGAGTCACCTAACATTACCGCTGGATGTATTTCGTAAACCACATCAAATACTGACGAATCGATTCCACAGACCGAACGTGAGGAGAGGGGCTAGTGTAATTGGTTAACACAAACCACAAAAAAAATGCATGAAGTATGTTTTTTAACACAAACCTACGTTTTTTTTAAATGGAACCCCGTTAGTTTTGTTAGCACATCTGAACATACAAACAAATACGTAATCAGTGCCGCTTGTTGCATTGTAAAATGTTAATCACATCCGGAGATATTGTAACCTAAAGTTGATGCTTGAGTACCACTCCTCCGCTGTTCGATCGTGTGTATCGGAGAGCACCGAATTTCGTAGGGATCCAAAGGGAACGGTGATGGAATTTAGGTACAGAAGAGACTGAAGCAGCACCTTACGTCCACATGCTAACACCTTTTTATTGGTCTTTTTCACTGACGCACATGTACATTACCATGAGGGGTGAGGTACACTTACACACGTGGTTTCCGTTTTCAATTACGGAGTGGAATAGTGTGTGTCACGACATGTCAGGCCAATAGATGTTCAAAGTGGTGGCCATCATTTGCTGCACACAATTGCAATCTCTCGCGTAATGAATGTCGTACACGCAACAGTACATCTGGTGTAATGTCGCCGCAGGCTGCCACAATACATTGTTTCGTATCCTCTAGAGTTGTAGGCACATCACGGTACACATTCTCCTTTAACGTACCCCACAGAGAGAAGTCCAGATCAGGAGAACGGGCTGACCAATTAATGCGTCCTCCACGTCCTTTGAAACGCCCGTCGAACATCCTGTCAAGGGTCAGCCTAGTGTTAATTGTGGAATGTGTAGGTGCACCATCATGCTGATACCACATACGTCGACGCGTTTCCACTGGGACATTTTCGAGCAACGTTGGCAGATCATTCTGTAGAAACGCGATGTATGTTGCAGCTGTTTGGGCCCCTGCAATGAAGTGAGGACCAATCAGGTGATCGCCAATGATTCCGCACCATACGTTTAAAGTCCACGGTCGCTGTCGCTCTACCTGTCTGAGCCAGCGAGGACTGTCCACGGACCAGTAATGCATGTTCCGTAGATTCACTGCCCCGTGGTTTGTGAGACCCGCTTCATCGGTAAACAGGTAGAACTGCAACGCATTCTCTGTTAATGCCCATTGACAGAATTGCACTCGATGATTAAAGCCATCACCACGTAACTGCTGATGTAGCGACACATGAAACGGGTGAAAGCGGTGACGATGCAGTATGCGCATGACACTACTTTGACTCAGTCCACCGGCTCTCACAATGTCCCGTGTACTCATGTGTGGGTTCATGGCAACAGCAGCTAACATACCAATTGCACCCGCTTCTCCTGTGACGGGCCTGTTACGGACCCGTTTGCGTGCTACGACCATACCTGTTGCATACAGTTGGCGGTAGATGTTTTGCAATGTTGGATGCTTTCTGTCCGGGTACCGTTCTGCATACACCCTACAAACTTCAGCTGCATTTCGTCGACACACGCCATAGACGAGTATCATCCCCGCCTTTTCAGAGTTCGAATACACCATGGTCACAGTTCCTACAACACTACACTATCACAGACGTCTGGTAACACGGTGTACTACAGTTGGTCAGCGTGCGGAGACGAATGCAGAATAACAATAGCAGCAAGCGCTACATGCGGACACTGCGACAGCTAGACCAACCCACAACAGTGCACTACAGCCACACTCGTAAACACGGTCGTCATCGTAAACATGTCCCTGCAGATGCTACTCGCTGAACGTGGCCCGTGTTTGTTACAACACGCAACTGAACGTCGGAAGTTTCAAGCGTCAACTTTAGGTTACAATATCTCCGGATGTAATTAACATTTTACAATGCAACAAACGGCACCGATTACGTATTTGTTTATATGTTCAGATGTGCTAACAAAACTAACGTGGTTCCATTTAAAAAACGTAGGTTTGTGTTAGAAAACATACTTCCGTGCATTTTTGTATCGTTTGTATTAAACAATTACACTAGCCCCTCTCCTCACGTTCGGTCTGTGGAATCGGTTCGTCAGTATTTGATGTCGTTTACGAAATATGTCTAGCGGTAACGTTATACCTATATGTCTCAGATGTGTATGATAGAATATTTTTCGAATATATATATATATATATATATATATATATATATATATATATATATATATATATATATATATATATATATATATTGTCCTGGAAATTACCAGCAAAACACCAAAATCAGGCAAAGTGGTTGATCCATTTTCAATTTATGATCTTTCATATATTCTATAGAGTTGAATTATTTATTTAGATTGTTGAAGTAATCGTCATCAAATTCCCAAATATACTGCCCTCCAGAATAGCTGTAACGCTTAGATTATTCTTGGTACCAAGAGATGGGCAAAACCCGACGTAGAAAGCTCTGAGATATTTAGCGAGTCAAGGAGTGTTTATAGGAAGGCCAAATTAGACGCCATAGGAGTGGGAGTGTTCATTGCAGTTGACAAAAATATTGTATCTATTGACGTTGAAACTGAGTGTGACAGTGAAGTTATCTGGTCGCGTATAACAGGTCCAGCTGAAATCAAGTTAACTGTTGGACGTTTTTACCATCCACTCGATTCCGCTGTGACCGTTCCAGATCTATTTAATGAAAGGCTACAGTTAGTGGTGCGAAAATCCCTGGATCATACAATAATAGTTGGAGGCGACTTTAACCTACCAAATACCTACTGGGACGTCTACGAATTCACTGCAGGGGGTGCTGACAGACAATTTTGCGAAGTAGTTTTGAACACGTTTTCCGAAAACTATATTGAGCATTAGATCCGGCAGGCCACACGCACTTAGACCTTGTAGCTACAAAAAAGCCGGACCTTATCGATAGCGTCGGTATAGATGGTTCAAATGGCTCTGAGCGCTATGGGACTTAACATCTGAGGTCATCAGTTCCCTAGAACTTAGAACTACTTAAACCTAACTAACCTAGGGACATCACACACATCCATGCCCGAGGCAGGATTCGAACCTGCGACCGTAGCAGTCGAGCGGTTCCGGACTAAAGCGCATAGAACCGCTTGGCAATAGCGGCCGTCGTCGTTATAGAGTCGGGGAGTAGTGATCATGATGTAGCCATGGCTACAAAAGTTAATAAATCAGTCAAGAGTGGTAGGAGAGTGTTTCTACTAGAAATAGGAGTAAGCAACTATTAGTATCTCACTTAAACAATATCATGGAAATATCCCTTATATCGGTTTGTAGCAGAACTCTGGAACATATTCTGAGGTCGTATAAAATAAATTTCCTACAGAACGGAAAGGTTGTGTACAGGAATCAGTATGGTTTTAGAAAGCATCGCTAGTGAACAACTAACCTTGCGCTTTTCCGATGGTATACTGCGGAGTATGGATGAAAGTTAACAGGCGGATTAGATATCTCTAGTTTATCGAAAAACATTTGACTCGCTACCCCACTGCAAACTCTCAACGAAGCTACGAGCATACGCAATAGGTTCACATATATGAGAGTGACTCTAAGGCTTCTGTTTTTCTGATGAAGGTGTGATGTACGTGAAGTTGTCGAAGGTAAGTGACTGCAGTGTGGTAGAAGATGACTTATACAAAATTTCTAGTTATTTTGATGAATGGCCGCTAGCTCTAAATTTTGAACAATGTGAGCTAATGATGATGAGTAGGGAAAACAAACCCGTAATCTTTGAGTGCAGCATCAGAAGTCACCTATTCGACACAGTCACATATTTTTGAAATCTGAGCTTAGCGCTGGAAAGCGATATGAAATGGAGCGACCATGTGAGAATTGTGGTAGAGAAGGTGAATGGTCGAAATCGGTTTCTTGGGAGAAATCTAGGAAAGTGTGGTTCTTTTGCAAATGAGGCTGCCTATACGACGCTAGTGCGACCTATTTTTGAGTATTGCTCGACTGTTTGGGATTCGCATCAGTGCGGATTAAAGGAAGACACCGAAACAATTCAGAGGCGGGCTGCAAAATTTGTTTCCGATAGATTCGAACGACCCGTAAATGTTACGGAAATGCTTCGGGAGCTCAAATGGGGATCCTTGGAGGGAAGGTGACGTTCTTTCCGAGGAACGCTATTGAGGAAATTCAGAGAACCGGCATTTGAACATGGCCGCTAGCGAACATTTCGGTTGAGGACCACAAAGATAGGAGACGAAATATTAAGTCTAGTACGGAGGCATATAACCAGTCGTTTCTCCCCCGGTCTGTATGTGGGTGGAACGGGAAAGGAGCGACTCGTAGTGGTACAGAGTGCCCACCTCTATGCAAAACACGGACGCTTATGGAGTATGTATGTAGATGTAGACTGCCCATTCTCTATACGTACATCGTTTCCACAAGTATCTTTTTCCTTCTATCAAGACGGGATCCTCAATGCAGCACGTCGCTGTAAGGCGTAAGTCTTGTTTGGTACTAAACATTTGAACTGTATTTACATTTTTCTTCCAACTATATTAGTACACCACTGGCCATTAAAATTGCTACACCACGAAGATGACGTGCTACAGACGCGAAATTTAACCGACGGGAAGAAGATGCTGTGATATGCAAATAATTAGCTTTTCAGAGCATTCACGCAAGGTTGGCGCCGGTGGGACACCTACAACGTGCTGACATGAGGAAAGTTTCCCACCGATTTCTCATACACAAACAGCAGTTGACCGGCGTTGCCTGGTGGAACGTTGTTGTGATGCCTAGTGTAAGGAGGAGAAATGCGTACCATCACGTTTCAGACTTTGATAAAGGTCGGATTGGAGCCTATCGCGATTGCGGTTTATCGTATCGCGACATTGCTGCTCCCGTCGGTCGAGATCCAATGACTGTTAGCAGAATATGGAATCGGTGGGTTCAGGAGGGTAATACGGATCCCCCGTGCTGGATCCCAACGGCCTCGTATCACTGGCAGTCGAGATGGCAGGCATCTTATCAGCATGGCTGTAACGGATCGTGCATCTACGTCTCGATCCCTGAGGCGTTTACCAGAGAACAACCATCTGCACGAACAGTTCGACGGCGTTTGCAGCAGCATGGACGATCAGTTCGGAGACCATGGCTGCGGTTACCGCTGACGCTATGGTGTACTCAACGACGAACATGGGTGCACGAATGGCAAAAGTCATTTTTTCGGATGAATCCAGATTCTGTTTACAGCATCATGATGGTCGCATCCGTGTTTTGCCGACATCGCGTTGAACGCACATTGGATGCTTGTATTCGTCATCACCATACTGGCGCATCACCCGGCGTGATGGTATGGCGTGCAATTGGTTACACGTCTCGGTCACCTCTTGTTCGCATTGACGGCACTTTGAACAGTGGACGTTAAATTTCAGATGTGTTACGACCCGTGGCTCTACCCTTCATTCGATCCCTGCGAAACCGTACATTTCAGCAGGATAATGCACTACCGAATGTTGCAGGTCATGTACGGGCCTTCCTGGATACAGAAAATGTTCGACTGCTGTCCTGGCCACCACATTCTCCAGAGCTCTCACCAGTCGGAAACGTCTGGTCAATGGTTACCGAGCAACTGGTTCGTCACAATACGCCAGTCAATACTCTGGATGAACTGTAGTATCGTGTTGAAGGTGCATGGGCAGCTGTACCTGTACACGCCATCCAAGATCTGTTTGACTCAATGCCCAGGCGTATCAAGGCCGTTATTACGGCCAGAGGTGGTTGTTCTGGGTACTGATTTCACAGGATCTATGCACCCAAATTGCGTGAAAATGTAATCACATGTCAGTTTTGGTATAATATATTTTTCCAATGAATATCCGTCTATCATCTGCATTTGTTCTTGGTGTAGCAATTTTAATGGCCAGTATTGTAGTTACACTCAGACTTCCTAAAGTTGCAATCTAAACTCTGTTTCTTCACTTCATTAACTTGGGAAAAATGCTAGGCTTCTTTAAATGTAGAAAGCAACACATGTAAATGCAGATGCATAAGAAAACAATCCTGCAATTTCCGAATAATGATATTAGTAGTGTGCAGCTTGACACATTCGTGGCGTAACGTTACAAAGCAATATGGAATAGAACAAGCACCGAAGAGTCGGCAGTAAAAAAGGCGCCTTTTTAGACTTCTGTGTAATGGAAGAATTTTTGGGAGGTACAGCATATGTACGAGGGGCGATAAGCAAATAATGCAACACTTTTTTCTTCTGAAAGCAAGTTGGCTTTATTCAGGATTCCAATAGGCCATGTTGTTTTGGCTGCAGAACCCTATGTTTCAACATGATCGTCGTTCATTGCTGCGGCATGACGACACCTTACTGCGAGGACCTTTATACATGCATGATACCACGCTGCTGGTCAACGTCGGTGCCGAAGTCTTGTTGCATCAATGACTTCTGCATCGTCCACGTGCTGCTTCCCGCGAAGTGCATCCTTCATTGAGTCAAAACTCTTCTGCTAGGCAGCGAGTAACCCAGAGGGCATAAACCTTTGAGTAGACCAACTGGCGGACGAGTGTGTGAACACTACCAACTGAGACGGCCACCTAAGCAGCGTGGTATTTTTTTGAAAGAAATCATATTTCCACCAGTGAGTGTTACAAGTTTTTATTACACTATTGCAATTTCGTCCTTAGGCCATTATCAACTGATATTATGGCTTTAAGCCATCTCAAAGTAATGTAAGCTGACATATTTGAATGTCGTTGCCAGTATTGTTAAATACACTCGTGACGTTGTTACACAGTGCGAGCAGACGTATTTGGGTGAAAGCGCTTGCTGGCACTGTTTAACAACGTCACGAGTGTATTTAACAGTACTGACAACGATATACAAATGTGTCTGCTTATATTACGTTGACTTGGCTTAAAGCCACAATATCAGTTGATAATAGCCTAAGGCCGAAATTGCAATAGTGTAATAAAAACTTTTAACAGTCACTAACAGAAAGATGATTGAGCCAGATCGCTGGTCGATCATCAGCGATCGCCTTGTTATCTTTGGCGCGTCCCCGGGCATGAGATCTTTGCGTTTTCGTCTGGGGCGCGCTGGACGGCGAGAGGCAGTCCGTTTGGGGCGGCCGGTGAGACTGGAGGAGCTGTGGCTCGGGCGTAAGCACGTGTGTGATGTCTGCTACGCTGGGGCTGTTTGCTAATCGTGACACTCCTGGGGCGGTTACTGGTTGCCTGGAAGGCATTTGATATCAGCTGTGTCAAGCCTCGCAGTGAGAGGGGAGTCCGGAATTGGTGTTGGCCTAGCTGTTTGTACAAATTGAGGTGCCTGTGTGAGAAGCACGGCGTGGGCCTGTCGGTTGCTTCGTCCTTCTGGCAGCCACCGCAAGCGGATGGATGTTCGGCCGGAATGTCTACAGTTTGTGGTGAACATAGTGGTCCTAGTCGCCGGTCCGAGTGGCCGTGCGGTTCTAGCCGCTACAGTCTGGAACCGAGAGACTGCTACGGTCGCAGGTTCGAATCCTGCCTCGGGCATGGACGTGTGTGATGTCCTTAGGTTAGTTAGGTTTAAGTAGGTCTAAGTTCTAGGCGACTGATGACCTCAGAAGTCGCATATTGCTCAGCCCCATTTGAGCCATTTGCTCCTAGTCTCACAGTCTGTGTTATTTGTGGGTGCCTACCCCTTGTCTGTAACTGCTTCCGGGTGTCCTGTAAGATTTCACAGCGAAACAGTGTTTTTGTGGCATTTTGTGTTTCTGGCTCAGCCTCCGCCTAGAAAGGGGAAATATTTGTGCCTCAACTGAAAGGGGGGGGGGGGGTGCGATTGCGTATCTTTTGGAATTCCTCAATGCTGTAAGTTAAACATAGTCAAAGAAATTGTTCTTTCAGAATAAGCGCCTGTTTCTTTGGACCAGTGCAGTTCAATCAGAAGTGGCGTAATGTTAATGAGTATTTGTTATTCGTCAAATGAAGTATATTTAATGTCTTGCAGTTTTTTGGGGCACGCAGCTGTGTTATTGAACTCATTTTGAAGGGTTCTGTCGGGTGAATGACTGATCCCCACTTCAGTATATTCTTTCAAGTAGTATTGTGAGGTTTTTTTTGGATATTATTCAATGGGGTGTATTGATTCAATTTTGTTCTTCTCTTTCTTTTGAATTACGGAGAATCGTTTAGTTTATCTGGTTATTGAGTTAACTCGCGCTTCACGCACTAAATCAGCTGATATTGAATTTTTTTTTTTTCATTCCTGTTTAATGTCAGACAGATTCAAATGTAACTTCATTTATGTTATTTGAAATAAATGTGTTGGATTGGCCTTAATGAATTATGTGCAATCGAAGTAAGGGACTCAGTCCTTCACTACTGTTTAACAGTGGCGTGTGGTCCACTGTGAGCCCCGTGCTCGGACCAGTGATGACCTTGAAAAAAAAATTTTGTAACTGTGAATCCCAGCTACAACAAGTTTATTCAGCGTGGTATTTGATTGTGATCCGTCTATCACCTCAAGTGAGAGTGTCCGCACGTTCCAACATTGCAGGAGTCACAGCTGTGTCCGGCCAGCCGGCACGTGGGAGGTCGGACACGTTTGCAAGACCTTATTGCTATGATAACAGATGCCTCGTCCAAAGATTTACCGTGGTTTTGTTCACTGCCACCTCTTGTAGACATTCTGCAAGCACCTATGAATATCTGCGATGCTCTGGTTCTATGCCAAGAAAGTCAATGACAGCTCGCTGCTTAGAACGCGTGGTGGAAGACTACGTGTAGCGCCGCGTCAAATCGAAATTTCATAAAACTATAGGGGCTGAAGCGGAAGTATTCCACGATGTCCCGTAACAAACCCGCATTATTTCAAAATGTACTGCTTTAATAATTGAACGCCTCTCACGTAACGAACCCGCCTAGATAACAGTGCGTGTTATGCATGCCAAAGACCCGCTTCCGGGACGGGGTTGTGTCGTACTTGTAAAGGCACATGTTGTAGAAGCACATGTAGAATATCCCGTATGAAATCATGATAACGTGCTCCATTGAGCGTAGGTGGAAGAACATGGGGCCCAATCAAGACATCACCAACAATGCCTGCCCAAACGTTCACAGAAAATCTGTGTTGATGACATGATAGCACAATTGCGTGCGGATTCTCGCCAGTCTACACATGTTGATTGTGAAAATTTACTATTTGTTCACGTTGGAAAGAAGCCTCATCCGTAAAGAGAACATTTGCACTGAAATGAGGAATGACACATTGTTGGATGAACCATTCTCAGAAGTGTACCCGTGGAGGCCAGTCAGCTGCTGATAGTGCCTGCACACGCTGTACATGGTACGGAAACAAATGGTTCTCCACTAGCACTCTCCATACAGTGGCGGGGTCAACGTTACCTTGTACAGCAGCAACTTCTCTGACGCTGACATTAGGGTTATTGTAAACTGCACGATGAATTGCCTCGTCCATTGCAGATGTCGTTCTAGGTCTTCCCCAGTCGCGAGTCATAGGCTGGAATGTTCCGTGCTCTCTAAGACGCCAATCAATTGCTTCGAACGTCTTCCTGTCGGGATACCTTCGTTCTGGAAATCTGTCTCGATACAAACGTACTGCGCCACGGCTATTGCCTCGTGCCAATCCATACATCAAATGTGCATCTGCCAACTCCGCATTTGTAAACATTGCACTGACTGCAAACCCAAGTTCGTGATGAACACTAACCTGTTGATGCTGCGTACTGATGTGCTTGATGCTGGTACTGTTGAGCAATGAGTCGCATGTCAACACAAGCACCGAAGTCAACATTACCTTCCTTCGATTGGGCCAACTGGCGGTGAATCGAGGAAGTACAGTACATACTGACGAAACTAAAATGAGCTCTAACATGGAAATTAAGCGTTTCCGGACACATGTCCACATAACATCTTTTCTTTATTTGTGTGTGAGGAATGTTTCCTGAAAGTTTGGCCTTACCTTTTTGTAACACCCTGCATACAACCTTTTTTTTCCAAGAAGAATAGTAGCACCCTTTTTAGTAGTTGCAGAGGAAACAGTATGGGTCATTGACTGGTGTGGCCTTGTAACAGCAACCAACATGCCCTTGCTATGCTGGTACTGCGAACGGTTGAAAGTAAGAGGGGACGACACCTGTAAGTTTTCCCAAGGACATGCGGCTGTACTGCAAATTACAACGGCATCTTCCTGGGTAAAATATTGTAGTGGTAAAATAGTCCCCCATGTGAGTGACACTCTGAAGGAACACACAGAAGGATCTCGTAATCAGGAGAAACAAAACTGGCGTTCTACTGATCCCAACAGATAGGTAGATAAAAAATCTAAAACCAGAAATGCATAGGATGAAGTTAGATATAGTGGAAAATAGCGAAGTTCTGCGCAGAAGAAAGAAGACTTTTGGTCACGTGAATACAGGGCTAGAAATACAAATTCAAACTGTGACAATGCAAGTTTTAATAATCAGTAAGAAAATAGGAATGCGGGTTAAGCTACTATAAATAGCATAGTGAAGGTACTATCGTAACCACAATAGTCACGAACCGCCTATCCACCACAGTAGTATAAGTTAATATGCCACCTAACTTCGCAGGCGATGAAGAGATTGAAAAAAAATGTATGTTGAAGTAAAATAAATTATTGATATAGTTAAGGAAGCAGAAAACTGAATTCGATAGTAGGATAAGGAAGAGAAGAAAAAGTAGTAGGTGAATTTGGAATGGGGCAAAGGAAGGAAAGAGGAAGCCGCCTGCTAGATTACTGACAAGAGTGTAATTTAATGGTGGCTGAACTCGATCTAAGAATCAGGAAAGATGGTTGTATACATGGAAGAGACCTGGAGACACCACGAGGTTTCAGAGTGAAAAGTAATGCTTCCACTTTCGTAACTCTTCAACAGTTGGCAGCATTGGTTTGTGACGAGTACTGCCTTGTTCCTAGCCTCTTCTCTACAGCTCCAGTTGGCGGTAAGTCTTAACAGTGAACGGTTGTGTTGTTACAGTGCAAAGTAAGGAACCCTGCACAGACTGTTGGTCAATGCGATTTAAGCAACGGGTAGTGATTGAATTCTTGACAGCCGAAGGTGTCACCCCAAAAGAGATTCATCAGAGAATGAAAGCATTTTATGATGACTGTGTTAATGTGAGTACTGTACGGCGTTGGACGAGTAAGTTTAAAGATGTTGAGGCCGGAACATCTGACCAACGTGACAAAAAAAGAGTTGGACGTCCTGTGACAGCAACCACCGAGTTTCGCAAGCAAAATTTTGACAGATTGACTAAGGACGATAATTGTATCACTCAGAGATAAATTGGAAGTACAATCAGCATTTCACAAGAACGTGTGGGTCACACTATTGCTTTGCTGGGCTATCGGAAGATTTGTGCACGATGGGTACCCCGGATGCTGACTTCTGAAATGAAATCTCACCACTGTACAGCATCCTCCATACAGTCCAGTTTTAGCGCTGTCTCACTTCCATCTGTTCCCGATAATGAAAGACGATCTGCTGCGACATCATTATGCTTTTGGAGAAGACGTTGAGAAAACTGTGTGACTGTGGATGCGGAAACAGAGTGTCGACTTCTTCCGTGACGGCTTGAGAAAACTTGTTCATCGTTGGCAGGAATGTATCAGATTGGCTGGTGATTTTGGGGAAAAGTGAATATTGGTAATTAAAGATCACATTCTAAGGATTATTTCTGCATTTGATTTATTATAAAATTCCCATCCAAACCGAACTAACGAAGATGGAGGCATTACTTTTCATTCAACCCTCGTATAACGATAAGACAGTGATTCCAAAAACAAATTTTAAACTTTTAGACATTTGCTGTGGCAAATGTTGAACCCGACCACAATTTGCTGGTTATGAACTGTAGCTCAGAACTGAAGAAATTGGTAAAGGCAGGAAATTAAGGACAAGGGACATGGATAAGTTGAAAGAACCAGAGGATTACAGAGTTTTTGAGGGAGTCTCAAACAACAGTCGACTGAAATACGGGAAAAGAATAAAGTTGAAGAGTGGGTAGCTTTCAAAAATGAAATAATGAAGGCAGCACAGGATCAAATAGGTAAAATCACATCACCTAGAAGAAATCCTTGTGTGTCACAGGACATACTGAATTTAACTGATGAAAGAAGAAAACATAAGAATGCAGCAAGTGACCCTGGGGAAAGGGGATACAAACGACTAATAAAATGAGACTGACAGGAATTGCAAAATGTCCAAGCAGGAATGACTGCGTGACAAATATAAGGATTTAAAAACATATGTCACTAGGAAAGAAATAGGTAATTCACTCGGGAAAACGGAAGAGGCCTTTGGAGAAGAGAGAAGCAGCTGTAAGAGTATCAAGAGCTCATATTGAAGATCAGGACTAAGCACAGAAGGAAAAGCTAAAACGTGTGAGGTGTATATAAAGCGTCTACGCAATGGGTTATGAACTTGAAGGCAATATTATACAAAGGGAAGAGGATGCACATGAACATGAGATCGGACATATGACACTGCGAGAAGAATTTGACAGAGCACTGAAAGATCTGAGTCGAAACAAGGCCCCTCGAGCAGATGATATTCCGCCAGAACTACTGATGCCCGCGCGGGATTAGCCGAGCGGTCTAGCGCTGCAGTCATGGACTTTGCGGCTGGTCCCGGTGGAGGTTCGAGTCCTTCCTCGGGCATGGGTGTGTGTGTCTTTGTCCTTAGGATAATTTAGGTTAAGTAGTGTGTAAGCTTAGGGACTGATGACCTTAGCAGTTAAGTCTCATAAGATTTCACACACATTTGAACACACATTTTTCAACTACTGATAGCCTTGGGCCAGACGGCCATGAAAAACTTTTCCATCTAAAGTGCAAGATGTATGAGACAGGCCAAATACCCTCAAACTTCAATAAGCATATAATAATTCCTATTCCAAAGGAGGAAGTGCTGAAAGGTGTGAATATTACTGATCTATCCGTTTAATAAGTCATGACTGCAAAATAAAAGAACGAATTCTTTACAGAAGAATGGAAAAACTGGTAGCAGACGAGCTCGAGGAAGATCAGATTGAATTCCGGAGAAATGTAGGAACACACGAGACAATACTGGCTCTACGACTTCTCTTAGACAATAGGTTAAGTAAAGACTAACCTACGTTAATAGCATTTGTACACGTACATAAAGCTTTTGACAATGATGATTTGAATTCTCTCTTTGAAATTCTGAAGGTAGAAGGGGTGAAATACAGGGACCGAAAGGTTATTTACTACTTGCAAAGAAGCCACATGCTAGTTATAAGAGTCTAGGGACATGAAAGGGAAACATTGGTTAAGAAGGCTCTCTGTTTTCAAAGTATGTAAGAGTATTAATCTTTCTCCAAAAGCTACCGACGAGGCTCCTATACTTTCTGGTGCCCACAGGTGGATGGGTTTTATTGCAAGATTTAGTTTGGCTATGTCTGTGCAAGGAACGGGGACTGGTTGGATTACTATTGCCTTTGTTCGTTCTAGTGACTCTAAGAAGAGTTCTTTGGATTCATTTCCAACCCGTGATGTAATCGCGTGGAAGACATTTAATATTGTACACCACTCTAATAAAGCCTATGGAGGAAGTTATCTGTCTAGTGATGAACCACTGGTTTTAAGAAGTCGTATTTGTCATAAACTTGAAAGTTCATAATCTGTATATGTATGGTGTAAGAGTGGTAGTTCCTTGGGTAATGATTTTAATGTGCAAGGAGATATTAAGTTTTATTGTTGTAATGTTTGATACTAATAAAGATTTATATTCCTTACCTTTATAAAAAAAACTACACATTGATCTTGCCAAAAGCCGAGAACCCATTTTTCTTGGTGTTGTAGCTCTCAGGGGCACTCTGGGATGCTCTCTGTGTGAGGCACCTCATGGGTTGCCGCTGTTGGCACAGTGCCCGCCGAGGCTCGCGACGTATTCAATCTGTACGCTGAGCAAGCAGTAAAGCAAGCCAAAGAAAAATTTTGAGTAGGAATTCAAATTCAAGGAGAAGAAATAAAAACTTCGCGGTTTTACCAATGACAAAAAAATGGAGATGAGCGTATGGTATCGTTGACCGGGAGGCCCCTATACGGGCAAGTTCGACCGCTAAGTATTAATCATATTTCATTGGACGCCACCTTAGGCGAGCGACTTGCGCGCCGGTAATGAGGATGAAATCATGATAAGGAAACACAACACCCAGCCCCAGAACGGAGAAGATCTCCAGCCCGGCCGGGAATCTAGCCGTGGCCCACTTGCATGGGAGGTGAGCACGTTACCATCCAGCTAAGCAGGCGGACTTGCCGATGACATTTTCGTTCTATAAGAGATGTCACAGGACTTGGAAGAGCAGCTGAACGGAATGGACAATGTCTTGAAAAGAAGACACAAGATGAACACAGACAAATGCAAAATATGTATAATGGAACTAGTCGAAGTATATCATGTCACGCTGAGGGAATTTTATAAGGAAACTAGAAACTAAAAGTTATAGAAGAGTTTTCCTATTTTGGAAAAAAGATAACAGATGATGGCGAAATAGAAAGGATATAAAGTGTAAACTGGCAATGACAAGAAAAGCGTTGGTGAAGAAGAGAATTTTGTTGACATCAACTATTGATTGAAGTGTTAGAAAGTCTTTTCTGAAGGTATTTGCTTGGATTGTACATGTACATCTGCATATATTCTGTGCAAGCCACAACGTTTCCTTTCCTGTCCCACTCGCAGACATAGCAAGCGGAAAACGACATTACACATTCCTCCGTATGAGCCCTTATTTCTCTTCTATTATCTTCGTGGTCCTTACGCGAAATGTATGTTGGCGGCAGTAGGATCGTTCTGCAGTCAGCTTCAAATGCCGGTTCCCTAAATTTTCTCAGTAGTGTACCTCGAAAAAACGACGCCTTGCCTCCAGAGATTCCTATTTGAGTTCCCGCTGTATTTCCGTAACAACCACATGTTGTTGGAACCTGCCAGTAATAAATCTAGCAGCCCACCTCTGAATTGCTTCGATGTCTTCCTTTGATACGACCTGGTGCGGATTACAAAAACTCCAACATTACTCGAGAACAGGTCGCACTAGCATCTTATATGTTATGTCCTTTACAGGTGAGCCGTACTTTCCTAGAATTCTACCAATAAACCGAAGTGAACCATTCGCCTTCCCTAACACAGTCTTCACGTGCTCATTCCATTTCATTTCGTCCTGAAACTTTATGCCAGGATGATTAAACGACGTGGCTGCGTCAAGCAGTATACTGCTTATGCTGTATCCGAACTTCATTGGTTTGTTTTTCCTACACATCTGCATTAACTTACGTTTTTCCTCATTTAGAACCAGCTGCCGTTTACAAGAGTAACTAGAAATTTTGTCTAAATCATCTTGCATCATCTCTCAGTTACTCGTCATCGTCACCTTCCTACACACTACAGCATTATTAGTAAGCAACCGCAGATTGCTGCTTGCCTTGTCCGCCAGGTCTTTTGTGTAAACAGAAAATAACAGCGGTCATATCACACTTTCCCTCGGCGCTCCTGACGATATCCTTCTCTCTAAAGAACATTCGCCCCCGAGGACAAGATACTGGATTCTATTACTTGAGAAGTGTTCGAGCCACACACTTATCTGGGAACCTATTCCATATGCTTGTACCTTCGTTAACAGTCGGCAGCGGGGTACTGCGTCGTCTGCTTTTCGGAAGTCTAGCAATAAAGAAACTTCCTTTTGGCCTTCGTGCTAGTTCGCAGTATATCATGTGAGGTGAAAGCAAGCTGAGCTTTTCGAAAACCGTGCTCATTCGTGGCCATAAACTTTTCGCTCTCGAGGAAATTTATTATATTCATACTTAGAATATGTTCTAGAATTCTGCAGCAAACTGATGTTAAGGATATTTGTCTGTAATGTTAAGTGACCGTTCTTTTACCATTGTTATGTATGGTAGTCAAAAGAAATGGCTCTACTCACTATGGGACTTAACATCTATGGTC
Source organism: Schistocerca gregaria (assembly GCF_023897955.1). Taxonomy (NCBI): domain Eukaryota; kingdom Metazoa; phylum Arthropoda; class Insecta; order Orthoptera; family Acrididae; genus Schistocerca; species Schistocerca gregaria. Next base: position 740,945,719 of record NC_064920.1, on the reverse strand, counting down.
ATCAGTCCCCTAGAACTTAGAACTACTTAAACCTAACTAACCTAAGGACAGCACACAACACCCAGTCAACATGAGGCAGAGAAAATCTCTGACCCCGCCGGGAATCGAACCCGGGAACCCGGGCGTGGGAAGGGAGAACGCTACCGCACGTATGGTAGTCACATGTCCTTTTAAAGCCATTTATGGAAGTGAAACATGAACAGTTTACACAAGAAGAGAATAGAGGCTTTTGAAATGTGAAAGCTGAATATTAGATGGATAGATCACGTATGTAATGAGGAGGTACTAAATAGAACTGGGGAGCCAGGAAATTTGTCGCGCAACTTGATTAAAAGAAAGAAAATTCCGAGACATCAAGGGATCACCAATAGGGTTCACATGGTTCATATGGCTCTAAGCACTATGGGACTTAACATCTGAGATCATCAGTCCCCTAGACTTAGAACTATTTAAACCTAACTAACCTAAAGATATCACACACATCCATGCCAGAGGCAGGATTCGAGCCTGCGGCCGCAGCAGCAGCTTGAATCCGGACTGCAGCGCCTAGAACAGCCCGACCACAGCCGCCGGCACACCCATAGGGAAGTGTGAGTGTGTGTGTGCGGGGGGGAGTAGGGTAAAAATCGTAAAGGGAGAGCAGTAGATGAGTATAGCAAGCAGATTCAGATGGATGTGGGCTGCAGTAGTTGTTTGGAGATGAAGAGGTTTGCACAGGATACAGTAGCATGGAGAAATCCATCAAACCAGTCTTCAGACAATAAGCAATTGTTTATTCATGAAAATATTTTCCTTCTTTACAACTAAATGAAAGGTAGTTTGTTTGTTACCATTATTAATTCCGACCCAAACGTCAGAACCCGTTTTCAAATGTCGTAATTTAGAGAGAGCGAGACGGAATAAGGTTAAATAGCGAGTGCCTTCATTCTGTCGACTCCACTGAGCACTGATTACGCTGCAGTATTTGCAGATATGAAATTGTGGCGTTGCCCTCTACGATGGCAGTGTAACACTATACTTTTAACGTAATATGTGACGGACTTTAAGATGAAATAGTTGTACGTTAGCTGAAAGAGCATTCTATAGTACTGCCGTTTGTGTCATCTTTAACGAGGCCGTCCGCTGATCACCCTATCTAGTGGAGATTGTGGCGCCTTCGATCATAGTGAACCCTGGCACCGGCTTCCACGAAAGCGTATGTAACAATGGAAACACTGAAACATTGGTGACGTGGATATCAAACTATTTCTACGTGTCAACTTTTTTGCTCAATATCGCAACTGCTGTAACATGTATGTTATTTTGCATTGGAAGCTGTACAATGGTTTGGAGTAAAAATTCATATTACTTATTCAAAATAAGAGACTTACTACAGCATAGCTTACATCTGAAGGAGATGCCCAATAGTATAACAACACAGAATTAGTACTGATTTGAATTTCATAGGTATGACGCAGTCGATTTGAAGTGCCTAGTATTTCTGTTGACTTCTAATACAGATCTTCAGTGGGTGCCTTATTGTGCTGTGCCTTTTGTAACAAGTTGTCCATGAACACGTAATAAGTGATGCCAGTTCATTGCTCCGGAAACATAAACACACAGGATGAGCGCTACTCGAAATCGAACCACTTCCTACACCGTGCAATTTTGCAACACTTGGACTATTAAAAAACCTCACCAGTTTCCTGTGCACAGGTTGTAAATTCTCTAACGACCCGCTGTCGATGTGCAGCGAGAAACCGGACAGAAACGATTGAGGAACATTAAGGATCTCACAGTAAAACGTGGTTTACAACCTGTCAGACTGTAACATCTTAATTGTGCATCAGAGCACTCGACAGAGTTCTATTGCACATAATGAGTAGCTTCGTGAGGTGGAGTTCTTCGTACCTACACATTTATCCTTTTAGATGTAAATTTACATCTGATTTCGTTCTGAAGAGTATAATGTTTCAGGTAAAAGTGCAAGGCAACTCAGGTTGTGAGTTGGTGTTTCTGTAACAGACTCGACCCACTGGGGGGAACTCAGTACAAGAAAACAAGGCTAGGACCGACTGATTCACCATTACAGAACTTACACATTAATTCAAATAACAAGAAAACTTGAAAAACGCAATATTTCAGCTCCAGTAACAATAGCTTAAAACAAAACAGTAGAAAAAGGCTCACAAATAATTTATTCAAACCACTCGAGAGTACAAGAGGAGCTTAACAATTTGAAAATTCTGTGCAAATACCGTTGCTTTTTAAAATATTGATTGAGAGTTCAATTCGTCACGTTAACTGTTTTATTGTAATACAAGTGGTTCAGCAGCATGCAGTTACATCCTCCGATGTATTTAAGGTTTAATTTCCAATGTTATCTAATCTGTCACTGGCTCTATTACGTTTTACTTCTGTCGGTGGTTGCATCAGCAATGCTTCTCATTACATCTTGGAAGACGCATTAAGCCATTTAGATAAAACATAGGACATTAGACCTTAAATACACCTGTGGATGTAACTGCATGCTACGAAACCGGTTGTACAAGTCTCTGAGCGACTTTTTAAAACATAACTTAGCAATCATAAAATCAGTGCGAGTATATGAACCGAAGATGAAGACAATTAGAAAAGCTAACCAAACTGGTAGCTTCAATTAATGGAATTCAGTGCTTCCGCTTTAGATCCCAGTCGATCTTGCCCAAGCTGTTTTTTAACATCCACCTGCTTCGTAATGTTGGCTCAACAGTCATCCACGTCATATATCAAATTAGCCATTGTATGTATTGTATTGTATGTTAACCCAGGAACGACGGAGAGGCTCCGTCCCCGCCGCAGCCGCAGTGATCCACAACCCCACGACCACTACCACAGTCGACTTCGCCCCTCCGCCGCCCCACACCGTGGGGTTCAGCCCCCGGTGGACACCCCAGGGAACGTCTGACGCCCGCATCTCGTGGTCGTGCGGTGGCGTTCTCGCTTCCCACGCCGGGTTCCCGGGTTCGATTCCCGGCGGGGTCAGGGGTTTTCTCTGCCTCGTGATGGCTGGGTGTTGAGTGATGTCCTTAGGTTAGTTAGGTTTAAGTAGTTCTAAGTTCTAGGGGACTGATGACCATAGATGTTAAGTCCCATAGTGCTCAGAGCCATTTGAGCCATTTTTGAACGTCTGACACCAGACGAGTGTAACCAATATGTTTGCGTGGTAGAGTAATGGTGGTATACACGTACGTGGAGAACGTGTTTGCGCAGCAATCGCCTACATAGTGTAACTGAGGCGGAATAAGGGGAACTAGCCCGCATTCGCCGAGGCAGATGGAAAAGCGCCTAAAAATCGTCCACAGACTGGCCGGTTCACCGGACCTCGACACAAATCTGCCGGACGGCTTCGTGCCGGGAACCGCACGGCCAACCGGGCAGGCTAAAATTAGCCATTACTCAAAGCTTTCGCTAAAACAGTTCAGTATGATATGCAGGACACAATAACACGTTAACAACATCATTTAAAGGTATCCCTCTCTAGTGAAGACGAATAGCTTCTGTAGAACAGAAACCTCTTAGGAAGACGTAAGTTTAGTAATAACATGTACTAAGCCAAATCAGACCCCACGGGCTACTGAGAACTAATTTAAAATAATACAATCCCATATCATGCAACAAAATGTGTGATCTGACAAATGGCAAGTTCGTCTTACAACAGGTTACCAACAACAGTTCAGTCACTCCAGGTAGGGGTGGACAGAATTAGCAGACACCAAATTACAGTACATGATCGAAAATCAATGTTCCACATCACATGCTAACTCATATACTTGCCGGTCACACAATAAAATGCCCAAAATTTCAGAATTCCCAGCCAAAACCGCCCATAAAACACCAGCGAGCCACATTTCAAAACGCCAACTTTGTAATCCGATCGATCCCACCACTGCTGATGCCCGTTGACTCCGCTGGCAACAACCCTCTCCTCATTTCACGGAGTCCCTTCCACCGCCTAGAGCCACGAAATATCACCGATTCCGCCAGAGGGATGAAACACCATCTCTGCCGAGCAGCTCCATGAAACAGAGCGGCACCAACCCTGTTACCAAAACAAAATGGTGCCACCCATGGTACAACATCTCGCCGATGGGATCGGGCGACTTGGCACTGTGGTTAAGGCAATGGACTCTTGTTCGGAAAAGAGGGTGTACATATTTTTTGCGGCCATCCTACTTCCTTCTACTATTCACAGACTGCGCTAGAAACGCGACTCGCATGATCTAGATATCGATGAAGAGATGCTATATTGCAGTTTCCGTAGTTTTAGAACACACGTCAGAAACAGTAGTAAACAGCGATTCAAACCCTTATGACTGAATAAACACTTTCACCAGTGGTGTTTGCACGGTATTGTACGGGAGAAGAGGAAGGCGCTGTCTTATTTGCTAACTATTGGGTTATCTAGCAGCGTGTTAGGGCAAGATCTTCCTGAGTTTTCTTAAGGAGCGGTGGTGTGTGACGGGAGTGAGCCTGATATAGGTCGAATTTTCACTCCTGATTAACTGTCGTTGCTCTGGTCCAGCTTTCCATAATTTCACGCGCATCTTGTCAAGTATACTACATTCCTCCGCTTAGCTTGAAAAGCCACCTGACATGAGAAGGGTCAGCGAGACGTAGAAAAAGAACTACTGTTGCCACGGCGACCAAACATTCTACAGGTGACGTCTCTGAAAACAGGGATTAAACTTCGAAGAAGAAGACTGTGAAAACAAACAAACTTTCTCCACGTCCGTCCTCGTAGCATCATATCGGGATTGAGATGACTGACTGCTATGAAGAACTACGGAATTGTAGACGTATTTAGCCACGTACCGATTACACTTTACTGCTATATTTCATGAAAGTAAATTTACAAGAGAATCCTTCCATAACTCATGGCAACTATGGAATACCTTACGATAATGCGACAACATGGGAATTCCACGATTTGCCTTGAACGGGTAAGGCAGTGTGTATTTGCGGTTGTAGTAGAGGACGTCGCAGCAAAGGGTGAAGTGAAACACACGCTTTGGAACTCTGTGCAAATTAATTAATTGAGCACAAGTACAAATGGAACAAATGGAACAAATGGTTCAAATGGCTCTGAGCGTTATGGGACTTAACATCTGAGGTCATCAGACCCCTAGAACTTAGAACTACTTAAACCTAACTAACCTAAGGACATCACATACATCCATGCCCGAGGTAGGATTCGAACCTGCGACCGTAGCGCTCGCGCGGTTCCAGACTGAAACGCCTAGAATCGCTCGGCCACTCCGGCCGGCAAATGGAACAATAATGAATGAATGAAAAATCATTTACTGGTAAAAATAGACCTACAGTGGATCCAGACAGAGTTGCCAACCATGGAGAAGGCACTGAATGTCGTTGGCAATGCCGTCAGTGTGTGTTATCTGTCGCTTCTTCAGTTGTAAAATGGGGCCCAAGTCGCATGGATTGGGGTCTGGTGAGAAGGGTTGGTGGGGGAATATTTCCCACTCCCACCGCTGAGCTCAATTCTTGATGACGTCTGCGGTGTGCAATGTATCGTTATCATCTAGTATGACGCAATATCCAGCTGTGCCGGACGTTTCCGCCGTCACCCGCAGGTGCTCGTAGACCCGCATGATACTGAGCAGCAATTCTGCCAGCGAGAAAGTCAATTTTCACGTACGCTTGCTGTTCCACTCTGCTTACATCCATCTTGTACCACGGCCAAGCTCACACAATGTTTCAGGCACTGGTAGAAAGGCATCCTCGTTTGCGGTCTCAATATGCCGGCTGATTCCGGGCACTCTTTCCAGCGGGTTTTCGATTGTATTTACTGCAATTACAGTGATGCCACATGTTCGCACGACATACCATAAATGCCATAACTTACGAACGACCCTCGTACGTCACGCTATACGACAAGTAGAGATAAATCAGGTTGTGACCATGAAACTTGGTGATCTTCTTAGCCCTCTTCTATAAATTTGCTCTTCAGTATGACATACTTTTCATAATGACGGATCACTTGACGGGAACCTTGTTCGTAGAAGCCCGCATTTTGGCTGTTCAGGGAACTCCCCATCACGAAAATCACCTCATCTCCGTTGTAGAAATACCTGTCATGTAATGGTTTCTTCATCTCAGGAAAGAGGAAGAAGTCACACTGTGTCACAGAAGGACAACACGGGGGGGGGGGGGGGGGAGAAGTAGTGGGCAAATTTTATGGCCCAAAGAAGTATCATGTGTGATTGTGCTGTGTGCAGAATGAGCTGCTTCGCTCTCGTGGAGCACAAACGTCCCACGGGGCAGCTTCCCGCCACCTTTCGGTTTCACAAACGCCCGCAGTTTGGTCAGGAGATCGGTGGTATGCACTTCTCACTGTTTGCTACTAACAGTGGTTGGAAAAAATATGGAAACACTACGGGAAATGCATACTTGAACATAAATACCGATGTTAGACAAGCCTGCATGTTGCGCTGTTGTATTTGGCCATCAGCAGCGCCAGGAATGTCTTGAATTCATTATAAGTGTGACAACAGTGTTCTGTGTAGTTGTGAGTGCATTGTGTCGGAGCTGAGCCAAATCTAACGTGCGCAAATTGTTGGTGCGTGATCAAAGTAACGGAAATGTTTCGTGTTTTAAGAGGCATCCAATTGAAGATTTATGCTGCATACATGGAAAGTGGAAACACAGCATCCCGCTAAATCACAACGCGGGCGAAAGCGTGTGTTGAGTGACCGTACAGACGCTCGTTGAAAAGGATTGTGTCGAAAAATAAGAGGACGACAGATGCAAAAGTCACTGCAGAAGTGAATGTAGCAGTCGCGAATTCTCTCACCACGGAAACAACACGGAATCGAATGAGATTTGTTTCAAACTGTATCTGACTTCTGGCCGAAATTACGTCTGGTGTGCGCGTCCTAAGCCTACTACGCAGATTGGAACATGGCGGGGTTCGGCTATGATTTGGGCAGCCATATCGTGGTATTCCAAGGGCCTTATGATTTCTCTGCAAAGGACTGTGTGAGCGTTTTGGATGATGTCGTCAACCCCATGGTACAATAGTTGTTCCGCAATGGTGATGTTGTGATCCAGGCCGACAAGGCCTCTGTTCACACATATCACTTCGTCCAGGATTGGTTTTGTGAACATCAGAATCAGTTGTCGCATCTCCCCTAGCCACCGCAGCCAACAGATCTCAGTACTATTAAGCCTTTGTGGATTACTTTGGAGACAAGGGTGTGTGATCGCTATCCACCTCCATCATGGGAATCTGAAATTCCCGTTGTTTAGCTGGCAGAGTGGTATAAGATTCCCCTAAATCTCTACAGGAGCTATATTTATCCGTTACAAGATGGCAGTGTTTTCAATTCCAACGGTTTTCCTACTCTGTATTAGGCATGGTAATGTGTACTGCTTTTGGTCCTTCGATATATTTATCCACCCCTTGTATGAGCATTTTCTGTTAACACTACACCATGGCAGTCTTAAAAGAAAGTCATCACATAGCCCGATAATGGTTGGATCATTGTCTTTATCGGAGGTAGATAATCCACATGTTACTACTGCTAGCGCTGTTCCTTTGTCCTTGTGACCCTAGTGATATACACACCACTCATCCATGATGACAAGGCGCTTAAAGAAGTCATCTGGATTGGTCCAACACATCTGCACCATTTGTGCGCCGCTAACACGGTTTTTTAGTCTTTTGGAAGGTGTGAGTAGTTGTGGAACCCAGCAGGCGGAGGCCTTTGTCATTTTGAAACCTGGTCCATCCGTGCTTCTAATTTTTGTTACTACCGCCTCGATTGCTATATGGTGGTTCTCGAGCATAATGGCCTCAACTTCTGTAACGGTTTACAGTTTATCGCTCGTCGTCAACTAAACATGTTTGACCCTACTACGTATGGACGCGAGCTAATCATTGAATGGTATCATGTGTTAGCGTAAAGTTCCACTAGCTCAGTATGGATATCTAAAGCGTTGTTCCCCGTCATTTACAGAAAAAAATATGGCCACACAATACTCTACATTCTCAGTGGGTTGCGCAGTTTTCTTTTGGCTCTTCTAGCGGCGACCTATGGTGCTGTGATGCAGAGACTTCAGTGACGGTATTTCTTTTGTGATTATTACACCACCTGACCACCTTTCACCTTTCTTAGTCTCCTTCTGTTTTGATTTTAATTATATGAACTAACATGTACAAGTAAAAATATCAGTTGGCGCCTGACGGAGAGGGTAAAGAACGAAGAAACTTAGGAAGATTGGGTTTTAACGACACGAAGAGACGCCGACCATAAGATCGTTAGAAAAATCACTAGCTCCGGTATACGAAATGATAGTCAAGGAAATCAGTTGTGTCCTTTTCAAAGAAATGATTCCCAACATTTGTCTTTAATTATTTAGGGAAACCATGGAAAATCTAAATCTGATTTGAACTTTCATCCTCCAAAATTTGAGTTATGGAACTATGATACCTTACACTTGCTCGACCACTCACTCTTCTGTGACGTTTGTGACACAGTGAACTACTTTTTTGAGTGGGAAGTCTGGGTTAGGTGACGAGAGGCGCTCGAGATGCATGTGCTTCGCGACGTGCACTACGGACGAGTGGCCTCGATCCAAGGCTCGGGCTTGGCTCCGTGTCGACTGCTGGCTGGCGACAGCACTCAGCCGTCTTGCACAGACGGCTAGGCCACCAGGCCGTGTGCATCTTTCAGAATTTGAAACTGACGGACATGACTGGCGGACGTCCGTGTTTCGACGGCTTAACAGCCATCTCCGCTGGTGTCAGTGACCGGGGGTGACAGGTATTCAATGTTTTCTATCTCACGCTAGCGGGTGAATGTTCGAAAGAAATCGTTGTGATGTGCCATGCTGACAACCCTTCTTACTGAAACTTCCTGGTAGATTAAAACTGTGTGCCCGACCGAGACTCGAACTCGGGACCTTTGCCTTTCGCGGGCAAGTGCCCTACCATCAGAGCTACCAAAGCACGACTCACGCCCGGTACTTACAACTTTACTTCTGCCAGTACCTCGTCTCCTACCTTCCAAACTTGACAGAAGCTCTCCTGCGAACCTTGCAGAACTAGCACTCCTGAAAGAAAGGATATTGCGGAGACATGGCAGAGTGCAAATCTCATTCTGGAAACATCCCCCAGGCTTTGGCTAAGCCATGTCTCCGCAATATCCTTTCTTTCAGGTGTGGTAGTTTCTGCAAGGTTCGCAGGAGAGCTTCTGTAAAGTTTGGAAGGTAGGAGACGAGGTACTGGCAGAAGTAAAGCTGTGAGTACCGGGCGTGAGTCGTGCTTCGGTAGCTCAGATGGTAGAGCACTTGCCCGCGAAAGGCAAAGGACATTCAGCCAGCGGCTGCGCTGGAGGTCGGACGTGCCGTGCTGTGTGCTGTGCTGCGTTAGCTCCGCGTGGTAAGTCTCTGCTCTTGCTGCAACGCGTCGCTGTCTATAGTATTTGTGTAGACATGAAAAAGAATTAAGAGATGTCGCAACCGCAACGAAAAGATACTTTGAAATTCACGTTTGATCGCAACTTTGTCCGACCGAGGTCATTTGATGTTAAACAGTGGTTAGAGGATGATGTTAAAATAGGACTTGATGATATTATCGGCATACATTTCTCGATTATGAACAGTGTGGTTTTCGTGAAACTTGCCAGTCCAGAATTGTGTGAAAGGATAGTTCGATCTTGTGGTGGCATTCTGAAATTTAAACATGCTGACGGAAATGTTGGGGAGGTTACCGTTGCCCATGCTGGTCTAGGTATTCGGACCGTGCGAGTCTTTAAACTTCCCTTTGAAATTACAAGTGACCAGATAAATGCTGTTATTGCTCCATACGGGAAAGTTTTGAGTAATATTGCCGAACGGTGGTCTGCTGCACACAAATTCCCTGTTTTGAATGGTGTGCGCCAATTAAAAGTCGAATTGCAGAAGCACATTCCGTCGTTTATAAACGTCTGCGGATATAGAGCTGTTGTGATGTATGATGACCAACCGAAAACGTGTGCTGTCTGCAATTTACCAGGCCACGTTCGTGCAGAATGTGTTCAAAGGCGAGTGGCGCAACTGCCTGCCGGCGATGCCGTCAGGCCCCCTGCTATGTCAACGCTGCCCGTGACATATGTCGCCGTAGCGCGCGGTTTTGCAAGTGCCACTGCGCCCCCCGAAGTTACTACGAATACCGACCCACAAGCGACCGACCAACCGACCGACTCAGGTGTAGCATCTGTAGACACTCAACCCTCCTGCGAAGACATATGTGCTCCTGCCCTTGTCGCCGTGGAATCGCCCAATGAGGCAATGGATACGGACGCGACCTCAGTCGCTTCGGGTAGTGCTCCTCTGCATCCTGGAGCTTCTTTAGGAGGTATCAAAAGCGTATCAGGTGCACAGAAAACGGACTCGCAACCAGCCGTTTCTAGTGGTGCTCCTCCGAATCCTGCAGCTGCCTTAGGCACTGACCACAGCCCGTCAAGTGCAATGAAATCAGACCTGGCGTCAGTCACTTCGAGTAGTGCTACTTTGCAACCTGAGGCTTCTTCAAGTACCGTCCAAAGTCCACCACGAGACGCATCTCCCAAGAAATCTAAAAAAAGGAGGATCGCGCGTCAAGGTGCAGAGCAGACTGCACCACAACTGCGTGAACAGGCTAAGCAAATAGGGGGCAAAATACGTCAATCTGCATCTGAGAACTTGCAGTGCAATCAGCAGTCATCTAACGAAGACCCTGTGTCCATGGATAGTACCTCAGGTTCTGCCAGTTTGCCCTCCGATGACGTAGCAATTACCCGAACCGAAGATAAAAATCACCAGCAAACACCTGAATATAGTGCACCACTTAATGACGAACCGATGACAGGGCTGTCGAATCCGTGGGCAGACGATGTCGACGACACTACAAAGGAGGACGCAATTATGGACACCACAGGAACCGTTACAGTCACCACGATGGCCACACCACGAGATGACGTCGCCTTGAATGTCATCGCCGCGACGGATACTGTCCCAGACACGGAGAAGCCGACTGATCCCTTCCCAAGTCATGAATATTTCTAGTCTGAACGGTTTTACTGACTTGTGTCCACATGTCTCTCGGGTCAGATTTCTTAATGTTTTTTTTCGAAATGATATGTTGCCAGAGTTTTTCCTAATTACACTCCCGTCTTGGCTAACGTAGTTCCGTTGCAGGCCTATAAGATCGCTACGCTGAACATCAATAAAATTTGTAGCCCATTTAATTTACAAAATTTAAAGGATTTCCTGTATGCAGCTGATGTGGACATTTTGTTTTTACAAGAAGTAACAAACATCAAACTTGACTTCATACAGGGGCATAATGCTATAGTCAATCCTGGAATTGGATGTGATTTGGGTACCGCATTTCTTTTCAAAGAGGGCGTCGTCATTACAGACGTAACAAAACTGCCTAACGGCAGAGGCATTGCCGGCACGCTTTATAACACCAGGATTATTAATGTCTATGCCCCATCTGGTTCTACCAATCGGTGCCAACGAGCACAGTTTTTTAAGGAGGGAATTGTTCCTTTGTTTGGTGTACACTGCACCCATACCATCCTTGGAGGCGACTTTAACAGTGTCATACATGCCAAAGACCAAACTCCGAACTACAACAAATCGCCGGACCTGGAACGTATCGTCACCGACCTCCGTTTAACTGATTCGTGGGAGCAGAAGCACGGCGCGGCACCCGGCTTTACCCACCTCACTAATCATTCAGCGAGCCGGTTGGATCGAATACATGTCTCGCCCAATCTGAAACACCGCATCCTGCAGTCTGAAGTTTGGCCAACCGCTTTTTCAGACCACGCTGCATATATATGCACATTAAATTTGGAACGACAAGGAACCTGTCGATATAAAGGGCCATGGAAACTTAATGTTTCACACTTAAAAGATTCTGCCTGTCGAGAAGCCTTTCTCACCACTTGGAGAGCCTGCGAGACCAAACTCATCTCTTACCACTCGACTTTGGATTGGTGGCTCAAATGCGCCAAACCTCAGATCCGGAGATGTTTCATCAACTACTCCCGGGAGAAGAGCTTTTGGCGGAAAAGAACGATAGAATTTTACTTTCATTGTCTCCGAGAACTCTACCTGCAAGGTGCTACAGTTATTGGGAACCATGGGAGAATTAAAAAAATCCAGGCAAAAATACTGACATTAAGGCGACAACAGCTTGAAGGATACCAAATAAGGTCAAGAGCAGAGACTGTGGCGCAAAAAGAAGCCACTTCGGTATATCATGTGATTCGTGAAACTAAACGAGGATTCCGCAAAATACTGACGGAGCTTAAAACTGATAATGGAACCACCTTGACAATGCACAACGACATAAAAGCAGAAATACTAACCCATTTCGACAACTTGTTTTCACATAAAGAGGTAGACGAAGAAGCACAGGACGATTTACTGACCCACCTGCAAGGACGCGTTGGTAACGCGTACGCGGAAGCTCTAATAGCGGAGGCGACCGAAGACGATGTACACTATGCTGTCTATCAAAGTGCAAAAAATAAATCCCCTGGAGCTGACGGCATACCAGCAGAATTTTATCAAGTCTTCTGGGAACATATAAAACATAGAATTACATGCATCTGTAATGAACTTCTGAACCTCAATAAGGAGATACCGAAAGATTTTCGCGAAGGTATGATAGTGTGCATCGCAAAAAAATCGGCTGGCAAGAAAATTGGAAATTTGAGACCAATCACTCTGCTGAACAGTGACTATAAAATTTTTTCGCGGCTCTTAGCCCACAGACTTAAAAATGTAATGGACAGCGTCACCGGCCCGTATCAGTCTAGCGTGGGCAAGGGTAGGAAAATTCAGCAGACGCTGTCCGACTACCGCAACATAATTTCAATAGCAGAAGTATGTCGACTAAAATGTGCCATCGTGTCGTTAGATTTCGATAAAGCCTTCGACAGGATCAGCCACTCCTACCTCCTGAAAACGATAGGCGCAATGGGTTTTCCGCCGAGATTCGTTGACCTCATACGACGTTTGGTAACGAATAACTCCTCCAGAATCATCACAAATGGACAGCCTAGCCGGCCAGTCGAGATCGCATGTTCCGTCAGGCAAGGTTGTCCGTTGTCCATGGCACTTTTTGCCATGGCCATCGAACCTTTGCTCGCTACCTTGGCTCAGCGGTTACAAGGATTGCAAATACGAGGAAACAAAATAATATGTAAAGCTTATGCGGACGATGTTGGGTTTCTCGTTATGAATGTAGCGGAAGTCGAGACGGCAATGCACATAATAGAAAAATACGAACGAGCGTCAGCCGCGAGGTTAAACAAAACCAAGTCCGGCATATTCAATATCGGACGTGGCATTGGCATGCGCACACACGGTCAGTTACGTGAGCTAACAGCCTTGAAGTGTCTCGGCATTGATTTCCGAAAAAATATACGTCAAACTATTGCGGCCAACTATAGACAAGTACTAACTACCATACGAGCTAGTGTACGGACACATAGTATTCGACAGTTAAATGAAATTCAGAGAGTGTCTTTAGCGAACGTCTCTATTACTTCCAAAGTCAATTATGTCGCCCAGATACTGCCAATACCCGCCGGCATCGCCAAACAAATTATGTCAGCAATAGGCTATTTTGTGAGCCGTGGCCACATATTTAAAATCCAGTATGACACTCTGACGCTCGCCACTAATAATGGCGGCTTAAACTTAACGAATGCTACTAAAAAGTCGCAGGCTCTGTACATCTCCAATACGTTTCAACAATGGAGACAATCCAGCAGCTGTATCGCCGCGCACTTGCTATCTGAAATAGCTCCAGATGACCTCTCTCCACCCATTAATGTGCAGCACATACCGAGCGGACTTTACCATTTACGATGGTTTTTAATAGAATATAGCTACCTACATTCAAGAATTCCGGAAAAAGACATGACAAACGTAAAAGAAATATATGGCAAATTGATGAGAGAAAAGAAGAACAACAAAATAGAACAAAACTATCCATGTTTTAATTGGAAAGTGATATGGGCAAATATTCATAACCGTAACTTAGCTACTCATCTGAAAGCAACATGGTACTTTGTTGTAAATAGGAAAGTTGCAACAAACTCGAAACTTCATACGATCCACTTAGCGGATTCGCCTTTGTGTGCAACGTGTAGTTTAATTGATAACGAAGAACATCGTTTCGTGTGTGACAAGGTTAAAGATATATGGCTGAATGTCCGACGAAAGCTGGCACTCATCCTTCGAACGTCACCTAACGCTATAACGCCTGCGGACTTTTTGACACCGGATGATGTACCCTTTCCTAACACGAAACGCAACGCAGTCAATTGGCTGAAAGCGGCAACGGTACATTACCTCTTCACGAAGGAAGAGAAAAGCCAAGAGGATTTTTGGATCTATCTGCTAACTGAGCATCACATGTTACTGAAGACTAGTAAATATAAAGAAACATACGCAAATTTTTTAATCAAGACCTTGATGTAAAAGAATTAACAAGAAATATCTGCGGACACAGAAGACAAACGTAAGAGAGTGTTCACCACTACTAACTTACTTTACAATCGTGAAAAAAAAAATAGTTTTTACCGGAATTGCCGTTCTTTGAGTTCAACGTTTATTAATTTATTTTTCAAGAAGCCATTATAAATAGTTGCTTCTCACCGAATATGGTTTGTTTTTTAAGCATTTTCAGAGAGAAGAGGCAGTTTCGGAATGCCCTCTGACGTTTCTTTGTCAAGGAAGCCTATTTGCTTTAAGTGAGACAACAAAAAACAGCGATGAAGAAGGAAACAAACTGAACATAACTTCTGTTTCTACCTACTGAAGAATTCATTCTTTTTTCACATTATCAATAAGCCCAAAGAAGGGGTACATTAGTTTCTCCACGATAAAGGGATTAACTTTGTCTCATCAGTTTATGGTTATGTACATGGCGTGAGAAGCCGACGCCGATAAAGGCGAATTATGGAGAGCGCAAGGATGGGCTAAAAGGGGTGATGGGAGGCCCAAAAAAAAGGGGGGGTATTAAAAAAAAAGATGGTAGAGCACTTGCCCGCGCAAGGCAAAGGTCCCGAGTTCGAGTCTCGGTCGGGCACACCGTTTTAATCTGCCAGGAAGTTTCATATCAGCGCACACTCCGCTGCAGAGTGAAAATCTCATTCTGGAACCCTTCTTACTGTGTGACAATGCACGCAGTCTAAACGTGGAGTGTTCCTTAGCGGTATGCTAACAGAACGCTACACTCAAGCTTCATTGTACCGTTCGCTGTTAGAACCACACCTCGCTCTACTCAACTCTATAGACAATTGAGGTTTTCTTTTACTTCCGTTACACTGGTACGCAGCGATTCTCTGTGAACAAATATTAAGAAAGAGTAGATGGTGTTAGGTCGAAATAAAAATAAAAGGTTTGTTGAAGTAATGCGGGTGAGATAAGGCTTTTTCTTATTATTCCATTGCCTTATGTAAAGTACTACTTCTGCATCTACAACTACACCTACATACATACTCCGAGATCCAACATGCTGTGCCTGGCGGAGAGTATGCTGTGCCACTAGTAGTCGTTTACTTTCATGTTCCACTAGCAGATAGAACGGTGGAAAAACGATTCTCCTTATGCCTCCGTATGAGCCCTAATTTCTCGTATCTTATCTTCGCGATCCTTACATGAAACGTATGTTGCCGTTCTGCAGCCAGCCTCTAATGTCGGTTCCCTAAATTTTCTCAGCAGTTTTCATCGAAAAGAACGTCGCCTGCCCTCCAGGGATTCCCATTTGAGTTGTGAAAGCGCCTCTGTAACAGTCGCGTGCATTGGTAAGAAATCTAGCAGCACGCTTCTGGATTGTTTCGATGTGTTCTTTTAATCCGACCTGGCGCGGATCCCAAACACTCAAGAATAGGTCGTACTAGCATCCTACATGCTGTCTCCTTTACAGATGAACCACATTTTCCCTGAATTGTCCTAAAAAAAGTCATCGATTCGCCTTCCCTACCACCGATCTCATATCCTCGATCCGTTTCATATCGCTTTGCAACGTTACACCTAGATATTTAAACGACTCGGCTGTGACAAGCGTGATACTACTAATTCCGTATCCGAACATAATGGGTTTCTTTAGTCTACTCTCCTGGGTTAACACATTTTCCTACTTTTAGAGTTAGCTACGTGTGCTATCGACAGTAAGGCATAGTTTCAAAGGTTGCCACTACCACCAGACACAGACGACAGCGCCCTCTAGAAGGTGCTGTCGAGTTTTACGTGCTCCGCGACTGCTTCGCCCTTTTCATCAGGTGCAGCCAGCCAGGAAACTTCGCTTCGCTTTGCTCTCCATACGACAGGTCGAAGACTTTGCATCTGTACAAAGTTACGTATTCTTTCTCGCACCAGTAAACAATTTTTAAACTCACTGCAGTACCGACGTATTTTACCTGCTCCTTCTGCTACCCACGCGCCGCCGCCTTCCAGGCGGAATACAAAACTACCATTCATGACACGAACTACAAATTTTTATAAGGCATCTCGTATCCTCCTATGGCCACTAAGGTTCGAGAAAGTCCTGTACACCATAGCATCATCAGCAGCAAATAACCGCAGATTTCTGCCCACTCTGTCCGTTAGATCATTTATGCGATGGTACAAAGAAAGTAATAGCGGTCCTGTCACACTTCCCAGGGGCACTCCTGAGAGTTTCCTTCTTCTGATGAACACTCGCCGACGTGAACAACAGACTGGGTTATATTACGTAATAAATCTTGGATCCACTCACATACACTCCTGGAAATGGAAAAAAGAACACATTGACACCGGTGTGTCAGACCCACCATACTTGCTCCGGACACTGCGAGAGGGCTGTACAAGCAATGATCACACGCACGGCACAGCGGACACGCCAGGAACCGCGTTGTTGGCCATCGAATGGCGCTAGCTGCGCAGCATTTGTGCACCGCCGCCGTCAGTGTCAGCCAGTTTGCCGTGGCATACGGAGCTCCGTCGCAGTCATTAACACTGGTAGCATGCCGCGACAGCGTGGACGTGAACCGTATGTGCAATTGACGGACTTTGAGCGATGGCGTATAGTGGGCATGCGGGAGGCCGGGTGGACGTACCACCGAATTGCTCAACACGTGGGGCGTGAGGTCTCCACAGTACATCGATGTTGTCGCCAGTGGTCGGCGGAAGGTGCACGTGCCCGTCGACCTGGGACCGGACCGCAGCGACGCACGGATGCACGCCAAGACCGTAGGATCCTACGCAGTGCCGTAGGGGACCGCACCGCCACTTCCCAGCAAATTAGGGACACTGTTGCTCCTGGGGTATCGGCGAGGACCATTCGCAACCGTCTCCATGAAGCTGGGCTACGGTCCCGCACATCGTTAGGCCGCCTTCCGCTCACGCCCCAACATCGTGCAGCCCGCCTCCAGTGGTGTCGCGACAGGCGTGAATGGAGGGACGAATGGAGACGTGTCGTCTTCAGCGATGAGAGTCGCTTCTGCCTTGGTGCCAATTATGGTCGTATGCGTGTTTGACGCCGTGCAGGTGAGCACCACAATCAGGACTGCATACGACCGAGGCACACAGGGCCAACACCCGGCATCATGGTGTGGGGAGCGATCTCCTACACTGGCCGTACACCTCTGGTGATCGTCGAGGGGACACTGAATAGTGCACGGTACATCCAAACCGTCATCGAACCCATCGTTCTACCATTCCTAGACCGGCAAGGGAACTTGCTGTTCCAACAGGACAATGCACGTCCGCATGTATCCCGTGCCACCCAACGTGCTCTAGAAGGTGTAAGTCAACTACCCTGGCCAGCAAGATCTCCGGATCTGTCCCCCATTGAGCATGTTTGGGACTGGATGAAGCGTCGTCTCACGCGGTCTGCACGTCCAGCACGAACGCTGGTCCAACTGAGGCGCCAGGTGGAAATGGCATGGCAAGCCGTTCCACAGGACTACATCCAGCATCTCTACGATCGTCTCCAAGGGAGAATAGCAGCCTGCATTGCTGCGAAAGGTGGATATACACTGTACTAGTGCCGACATTGTGCATGCTCTGTTGCCTGTGTCTATGTGCCTGTGGTTCTGTCAGTGTGATCATGTGATGTATCTGACCCCAGGAATGTGTCAATAAAGTTTCCCCTTCCTGGGACAATGAATTCACGGTGTTCTTATTTCAATTTCCAGGAGTGTATAAGGGAATCTACTCAGCACGATCGCAACGTCGTTAACAGTCTGAATTGGTCACTAAATGACGGGTCGAAAATATTTAACAACCTTATGTGTGTAGTGCCTTTTCCTTGCTCTGATTTCCTATCAGAACAGTAACATTCCCTCCATCAAGGCACTCCTTTGTCCACAGAAAAGGCATTGTGGCATTGGCCAAAATGCAGGCTCTGCATTCGCTTCAAGTGAAAGGGATGCTGATCACATCTAACTCGTCAAGAGCGCTGCTGGCGCTCATTACCCCATCAATAAGGAAGGGTAGCAAATTTCATTATACGAACGTAATGCAGAAGATGGTTGAGTTGCAGCGGCACGGAACTTCAGTGAGCTTTCCATGGATACCAGCGCTCGAAGTCGCGCACGTCGGTCTGCAAGAACACAACAAACAACAGGCGCTTGTTTAATCCCGATTTCAGTGCATCCAACCCTGCCCATAAGTAAAAGGCGTATAATTCACCAAAAGGGATACCAGCGGAGGACCGATACTGCAGATTGTGACTTTTAGGAGGATGCAGCATGTCTACGCACTATCTTTTTGGAACCGAAACGGATGGCTGTGTCTATCGAGTGAGGACACAATCGTCAGCACACTATCAGTTTTTTTTTTTTACCTAGGCGTTTTCAGTGGCAAGAAACGCATCGGAAGAGAGGTCATCAATACTATAATCTGCAGCCTGATTTTTCCTGAAGATCGACGTTTACCGTTGTACATACGGTAGACGGCCTGCAACTCGCAATGGAGTGTACTCCTAGGGAGAGCTTTGGTACCCCCAAATGAAGCTCCCTGTTATACTGCTACATTTACATACTACTAAATTTCCTGACGAGAGGTATCACATAACCAAAATATTACGTCGGATAAGCACATCAGAACATTTCAGTGTGTATGTAGTGTTCTTAACTTTATTCTTCGTCCATTTAAATTTATTTGTCGTAAGCTACCTTGCTGTAATTTTTTTTAATATTCAGATGTGCTACTTACGTAATAAGGCGCTGTCTCAATGTTATGCGTTCCAAACACCAATAAAAAATAAAAATAAGAGCTTAGTGGGGTGATGCTGAGTATAGCAGTCTAATACCTGCTGTGCTGAACATATTATTGCTATTGGGAAATGGGAATACATTTATCGTGGCCAGCTCCTGAATAGGAAGCAAAAGCAGACATTAATAGAACTTGTTGCAGAAACTGTGAGAAACGCCGCGGACACGTGAAATAGAATCCCTCGTTACTGGAATCAGTGGTTCACCATGTTCACGTTAGTCAAGTTGCAGACAGACAATCCTCATAAAAAACCATCAATCAGTTTTCAGAAAAAGGGAAAATTGGTTTGTTTCTTGATAACATTGTGGGTTTCTCAGTACTTGTTTAACTTAGTGATGAAGTACGCAAGAATTTCAGAAATTTAATTCTATCTCAACATATCTCACTCCTGGTTTTATTTATGTTTACTTGAGAGCAAATGCGCTGGGCGTTTGCAGTACGATGATCACGTATTGCGGGTGCCAAACAGAGCGACACGTATAGGCGTATGCAAAACAGTAACTGAGCAGCTGAAATGGTGTCTTACATATCCCTTGAAGTTTTAACAGCTCTCGCAGCACAATGCAGAACATGCATAAAATTATCTTACAATGGCGCAGCCGGTCGATGGCATCTGCGGTGCTGTGGCGCAACGAACGCAGAATAAGAAGGGAACCAATTATAGTTATGAAAAAGGACAGACGAGAGGCTTATATTACGTTACATATAGCCGTTAATGTTCTGAAGTGAACAGTTATCACATATTCCCTTGCGGAGAAAGAACGTTATTACATTTTGGAGAAGCCTGTGGCATGTAAAGTAAATAAACAAAATCGAGTATGTGAAAGATTTATAATTAACAGAGTCATTAGTATTGATCCGGCAGTACTGGCAGTCCATACAGCATTTGGATTAAGATTAATGGCAAAACAACTTGTTTCCCCAAGCGAAAACAAATACATTAATTTCCAATGATTTAATATATCCAGAAAAACTCAAGTTCTGTCGAAAATTAGAATTCAGATTTCTTAAACTTCCTCACTCCCTTATCTACCAAGCAGAAACACTACATTTTTAAAATTTTTTTTAGTAATTCGCCAATTTCTTTTGTAACTTTACTGAGTGTTGGTGTTATATGTTCGAATGTGTGTCAAATCTTATGGGACTTAACTGCTAAGGTCATCAATCCCTAAGCTTACACACTACTTAACCTAAATTATCCTAAGGACAAACACACACATCCATGCCCGAGGGAGGACTCGAACCTCTGCCGGAACGTTGGTGTTATAAATGATTGTTTTTTTCTTCTTTACTTTCAGAAAGACTGGAGGTCGAGTATACTCTTTACACTTCGTGTAAATTGTACCACTGCTAATGTGATGTGATTCCGAAATCATGAGACGCTGGAAAATTTTCAAGCGGTGTTTGGAACTACTCTGAGGTATAGTTACTAAGTTGCAGGAAGGATGAACTGATTTTATTGGTCCTTTTTCATGCCGCGAGGAGAAACTCAAGTAGACTCTGTCATGGAACTGATCACCAAATTGTCTCTGACGCTGATGTTATGCACCACATCGCAGAGTTGCGGAAGGTTGTGCAGCATTCCACAGCACGTCGACGTACACTTAGTCACGATCATAGTGGTTGTGATACTGAGTAGTTTTTTGAAGAAATAGTGTTCTACAGCAATAACAACGTACGACGATCGTAGGCGTGTCGGCTTTCATCATGAGTAACAACATTCCACGCTGAATGTTAACGCTACTGTTTACGGAACGTTGCCAATACCAGGTGCGAGTAGACGTTGTAGTGCCACGCCCCACAAGTGCTCACTGGATGACAGGTCCGGTGATCCTAGTGGCACGCTTTAAAACATCTGCGTTCACTAGCTTCGTTGGTTCCAGAAATAATAAGACCGTGTTTGTAGTTACGTGGCCTTGAGGCACAAGGACGATGGGAATTTCTCGCCCTAACGAGTTGTACGGACGACATGCACCAAAACTTCCCGAGAAGAAACTGAAACCAGTTAATAGCAAAAGCGTTTTAAAACAGTGGTTACGTGTGAGTATTTTTACAACCTATTTACAGCGACTGCGTGGGAGTGGTTTTGCAATATATTTATGTAAAATATGAAAATCGCAATTAATTCCGTTGATAATGGAAATTTCACAAACTAGTCGACTGTGGAGCTCTCGAAGGTAGAAACATCAGTCTGTGACACGCGAACTTCTGCGGAACACCCAGTATAGACTGTGATTCAGCTGCCCCCACCACACTACATCTGTTACAGGAACGCTGTCTAGACAGGCGACAGCCACATAATCGATAAGTTCCCTCTCAGAGCTTTGGTCGACACTCAGAGAATGGAACCACATTTTAAAAAATACAAGTGAGGATGGGCCTTGAGTTACACAGTATTTTTGGAGCAACATGAATCTTACTTCTACCGTGCTTATCCAAGTGTCGCCAGTCTTTCTTTGCGTGATTAGCAGTGTAGACACACATGTTTTGGATGTCTCTATTAGTTTATTCCGTTTATAGTACTTTATATTTTGTAAACGATTCAGAAACGTTGCCTTATAAAGTTTGTTTCGCATCGGAAACAACAGAATTAACAGGAGATATCAGAATGAGAAGTGTGGAAGTAACAAGTTTCCGGTATACACTCTCTGAAACATTTGCGAAAGATTACGTACTATAAGCGGAATAAACTTACAGAGACGTGCAAAACTTTGCTAACTTCACGGTTAAATACACAAAGAAAGATAGGGGACACTTGGATAAGTATGGTAGAAGAAAGGTTCAAATGGCTCTGAGCACTATGGGACGTAACTTCTGAGGTCATCAGTCCCCTAGAACTTATAACTACTTAAACCTAACTAATCTAAGGACATCACACACATCCATGCTCGAGGCAGGATTCGAAGCTGCGACCGTAGCGGCCGCGCGGTTCCAGACAGACGCGCCTAGTACCGCTCGACCACATCGGCCGGCCGGTAGAAGAAAGGTATATCTTGATTCAAAAATAACGTTTAACTCATGGCCAATGCTCATTTGTATTTTTTACACTATGATTCCATTTTCTAACAGTAGCCCAAACCTCTGAGAGGGAACTTATATCGATTACATGACTGTCACCTGTCTTTATAGGGATCCTGATACAGATGTAGTGTTAGTTGCTCCAGAGAAAGAGGGACGCGACACACAAGTGCCGATGGGTGAGCAAGAAGTGAATGCAAAGCCGTTTTCCTGCAGTATGTCTCTTTGGCAACAAAATGGGCTGTATGCTTTGTATGCCATGAAGCGTTCCCTCAGAGTTTGGAGTGTCATAAAGAATAACTGTAGCTCAATGCAGGCCATAGAATCATTCCCACAGCTGATCTCGTACATCGATTAACATCCGTAGCTGCGCCGGCCGGTGTGGCCGATCGGTTCTAGGCGCTTCAGTCTGGTACCGCGCGACCACTACGTTCGCAGGTTCGAATCCTGTCTCGGGCATGGATGTGTGTGATGTCCTTAGGTTAGTTAGGTTTAAGTAGTTATAAGTTCTAGGGCACTGAAGACCTAAGATTAAGTCCCATAGTGCTCAGATAAATGATGATGGCGTTCTCTTGGGTAAAATATTCCGGAGGTAAAATAGCCCCCCATTCGGTTCTCCGGACGGGGACTACTTAAGAGGACGTTGTTATCAGGAGAAAGAATGTAGACTGGCAATGGCAAGGAAAGCGTTTCTGAAGAAGAGAAATTTGTTAACATCGAGTATAGATTTAAGTGTCAGGAAGTCGTTTCTGAAAGTATTTGTATGGAGTGTAGTCATGTATGGAAGTGAAACATGGACAATAAATAGTTTGGACAGGAAGAGAATAGAAGCTTTAGAAATGTGGTGCTACTAAAAAATGCTGAAGATTAGATGGGCAGATCACATAACTAATGAGGAGGTATTGAATAAAATTGGGGAGAAGAGGAGTTTGTGGCACAACTTTACGAGAAGAAGGGACCGGTTGGTAGGACATGTTCTGAGGCACCAAGGGATCACAAATTTAGTTAGCATGGGAGGGCAGCGTGGAGGGTAGAAACCGTGGAGGGAGACCAAGAGATGAATACACTAGGCAGATTCAGAAGGATGTAGGTTGCAGTACGTACTGGGAGATGAAGAAACTTGCACAGGATAGTGTAGCATGGAGAGCTGCATCAAACCAGTCTTAGGACTGAAGACCACAACAACAACAACAGTGCTCAGAGCCATTTGAACCATTCCGTAGCTACCTGAGATACTCCAACAGTTGCCATTATACGGATCGACTTTCCACTCGCAAGCGACCGTCACGCCAGCCATGGTTCTCATCACAAAAGGCGAATTTCATCCATCTAGCTGCCTATTTGGTTGCACCACGAGCAGAGGGCTGTGCTGTGACGCGACGAGTGAGGAAGCCAGGTGTGGAGGACCACCAGTATGTATGCCATTTCCGTACCACAGCACCAATAGTAACACTAATGTACATGCGGCACCTCACGCCCAACTCCTTGCGCAATTCTAGGAAAGGACCATGCAGCTTCTAGCAGGGCCACAAAATACTGTCAAAATATTTCGGTTACACATGCAAACTGTGTTCGTTGATACCGAAATAGCATGTCTATAAAGTTGACTAATCTACTGTGTTACTTGGCACAGACTGTGTGGCGGGGCAGAGTCTGTGCGTAGTAATTGGAATGACTTGAGTTCTACTCCCACTTCGAGTGTAGTATTTTAGATACCGCTTTACTACAGGTGTATTCTACAGTAGCAGACTCATGGTAGAAACGGAAATACTGAACACGTCGATATCAACTGTCTGCTTTAATCCATAAAGGCATTAAAATGGTGGTAATAAATCACTCACCTAAATCTATATTCATCACACATTCGTAGGCATCACCAAACCATAACTGCTTCCAACACAGAGCTCGTGCGAAGCTGTAGGTCCGTCTGTCACCGCAAAAGACAAACCAGGAAATAACACAGACCCAAAATAATTATTACAACTGTTCTATGACTCTTTGTCCATGTATGATGTGCTACAATATTGTCCCCGACAGATCCTATATCCTTTATCAGCAGGTTTAGTTCGCCCACAAAACAACATATGTACATTTATAGGATGTGTATAAATGGAAGATATGCAAATCTATTGCAACAAGTAAATTCAGAATTAATTAGTGTGATGAGTAAATACAAATACGATTTAGGTTCTTTAAAAATTAAGAGATGTTAGACGATTGTATGGTATAGTAACTAAACGCCAATTTAACGAAGAAGAAATCGATCATGCTTTGACTGAATAGTTCATGGGCAACGTCCAGATTTTTCTGTCCAACAGGCACAATATTTCGGCAAACGAACACGTTGCCACCATCAGCTGCAGACCATTGACTGGCAGCCAAGGCGTTTTTATGTCTCCCCCTCCCCCATCCCTCCGATCTGCTGCTCTATCCGCCGTCCACATCAGTATCTTCTCCCCTATCCCTCCCACCGCCTCGATGGCTCACCCCAGGTTCTCGCCCAGCTGCGTGTACTGCTGGGACCTTTGCTGCATTTCCTCTTGCCCCTGGAATCAGTTTGTTGTGGGATACCTGCATCCTCTCCTTAATCAGAGTAACTGCAGATCCATGGCCTTACTAAGAATGGAAGACACTATCGCGATTGATCAGTTGTTCCCTGACTCGAATCTCGAAAGATTCTTTATTGCCACAGTCCCAGCATTTAGACATCCATGTTAGAACCTTAGTAAGATGATAACTCCTTAGTACGATGATAACTCATGACTGTCAGTTTGTTAACCTAGTGCAATTTGGCGCTCTGTTCGTGTTCTCGGCAACGATCGTCGACAGCATGCCCCATCTGACCTTTATACATGGTGATTCAGCTGTCCTTACCTATGGATTTTATGCATGCTGCAACCCCTTCAAAAGCCATGCAAGAGATTTTCATATTCTCTCGGTCGCTACTTGTAATGCAGTTAATTTTTGTCCTGGGATACGTTATCACTGGAGGCCACAGGTTTCAAGTTATTCGAGAAAAACACGTTTGAAGGTCTCTGTCTTAAGATTTTCTTGAACAATTCGAAAACTGTAGCCTCTATCGAAAACGAATCCCAGTCAAAATTTAACTACATTAAATTTCGTACGAAACAGTCCTGTTCATTTTTTCTGTGGACCTAATAGTTTGTGGGTAGCGAGCGAGAAGAGAATATGAAAATTTTACGCGTTGTATTTGAATGCATTGCAGGTTGCATAGACCCATAGGTAGGGGCAGCTGAATCACCCTCTATGTACACTCCTGGAAATTGAAATAAGAACACCGTGAATTCATTGTCCCAGGAAGGGGAAACTTTATTGACACATTCCTGGGGTCAGATACATCACATGATCACACTGACAGAACCACAGGCACATAGACACAGGCAACAGAGCATGCACAATGTCGGCGCTAGTACAGTGTATATCCACCTTTCGCAGCAATGCAGGCTGCTATTCTCCCATGGAGACGATCGTAGAGATGCTGGATGTAGTCCTGTGGAACGGCTTGCCATGCCATTTCCACCTGGCACCTCAGTTGGACCAGCGTTCGTGCTGGACGTACAGACCGCGTGAGACGACGCTTCATCCAGTCCCAAACATGCTCAGTGGGGGACAGATCCGGAGATTTTGCTGGCCAGGGTAGTTGACTTACACCTTCTAGAGCACGTTGGGTGGCACGGGATACATGCGGACGTGCATTGTCCTGTTGGAACAGCAAGTTCCCTTGCCGGTCTAGGAATGGTAGAACGATGGGTTCGATGACAGTTTGGATGTACCGCGCACTATTCAGTGTCCCCTCGACGATCACCAGAGGTGTACGGCCAGTGTAGGAGATCGCTCCCCACACCATGATGCCGGGTGTTGGCCCTGTGTGCCTCGGTCGTATGCAGTCCTGATAGTGGCGCTCACCTGCACGGCGCCAAACACGCATACGACCATAATTGGCACCAAGGCAGAAGCGACTCTCATCGCTGAAGACGACACGTCTCCATTCGTCCCTCCATTCACGCCTGTCGCGACACCACTGGAGGCGGGCTGCACGATGTTGGGGCGTGAGCGGAAGGCGGCCTAACGATGTGCGGGACCGTAGCCCAGCTTCATGGAGACGGTTGCGAATGGTCCTCGCCGATACCCCAGGAGCAACAGTGTCCCTAATTTGCTGGGAAGTGGCGGTGCGGTCCCCTACGGTACTGCGTAGGATCCTACGGTCTTGGCGTGCATCCGTGCGTCGCTGCGGTCCGGTCCCAGGTCGACGGGCACGTGCTCCTTCCGCCGACCACTGACGACAACATCGATGTACTGTGGAGACCTCACGCCCCACGTGTTGAGCAATTCGGCGGTACGTCCACCCGGCCTCCCGCATGCTCACTACACACCCTCGCTCAAAGTCCGTCAACTGCACATACGGTTCACGTCCACGCTGTCGCGGCATGCTACCAGTGTTAAAGACTGCGATGGAGCTCCGTATGCCACGGCAAACTGGCTGACACTGTCGGCGGCGGTGCACAAATGCTGCGCAGCTAGCGCCATTCGACGGCCAACACCGCGGTTCCTGGTGTGTCCGCTGTGCCGTGCGTGTGATCATTGCTTGTACAGCCCTCTCGCAGTGTCCGGAGCAAGTTTGGTTGGTCTGACACACCGGTGTCAATGTGTTCTTTTTTCCATTTCCAGGAGTGTATTACCAAGATTACAGGGTGTCTGATAGACTCCAGATTTACGTAGTGTGAGGTCACGTTGAACACTAACACTCAGTGACCATGTTTTGTAGGTAACGAGAAACTGCTTAACTGGGAGTTTCCAGAGAACTCGTTCAACTTTTATGGATAATACACCACAAAAAGGAAAAACCGCAATTTCCGAATCTTCCTGAGGTTCCTCTTCTGTTTCTGACGGTTGTACGGTGGATGTAATGCGTAGGGCTCGCAGAATTTCGCATCCTTCTAACTCATTCTTCCGGAACGTCTTCCTCATATGTTCAAGTTGTTGGTTGAGACTTTCATTGTCAGAAGAGATGGTGCGAGCCCTATACACCAGTGTTTTGAGCACCAGGTTCCTTTGCACCAGATAGTGGCAGCTGTCTTCTTGTAGGTATAAGTCGGTATGCATTTCCTTCCAGTTCATACTGTGACCCAATCTGCTGTTTGATCTTCTTTTTACAAGAACTTCCAGAAATAGGATCACTCCATTCACTACGACTTCCAAGGTAAAACAGATTTTGCGATTCCTCAGAGAAAGATGTATGAGAAAGTCATTCAGCTTATCTCTTCCATGTGGCCCTAAGACGAAGGTGACGCCTGTACACTGAAAGCAACAAATTGATTTCCATAGGGCTGATTCCAGGTTTCCTCCTCAAAATGTTCCAGATATACAGGGTGATTATGATTAAAGTTAAACTTTCAAACCGCTGAAGAAGTAATACCACTGGTCAGAATGATGTCAAATTGCAACGGAATTTATCGGAGAAGGGGGAAAACGTACGGCAAAAGAAAAATAAATAGTTACAAAATGTAGCAATAGATGGCGCTGTAAGCATCATAATTCAATAGTGGTCGACTACAAATGACAAGTGAATCATACAACAGTGCCCAAGGTGTACATTTGACACTAAACAAACTGTAATACTCAGTGTGCATCCATCCCACAAATTGACATTCGACAACTGTGCAACACAATGCCAGCCTTATGCAAGACTCGAACTCTGAAGCCCACTCGCTAAAGTCACGCGCGTAGGTTCAGTACCAAACCGACACACCGTCGTAAACACCTGACAGGTATTGGGATGATGATATGCGACAGAATCGCTGTACGTGCGGCGAGGTACGTCATCTAGTGATATCAAATGTTTAACATTTGTCATCCACTTGTGGGGTATTTCCCAGGATTTGCGACCCCATATATCTTATATTAAATTTCTTCTATCAGCGTCACCTACGTCGTTTCGGAGGTTTTTAAATATTAATGAGGATCCATGTATGACAGCACTGAGAGCCCGACTCACGGGAGCAGCAATATAATGGAACGATAAACCATAGGTTGGATCAGCCACGATCCTGCTGCATTCGGATTGCACCACAGTGTGGTAAACGTTTCTCCTTCATACGCCAGAGTTAACACGATCTTCTCACAAACAACCAGTATTCAGAGGTGACATTTGAATAAGAAAACGTTTGTGTCATCTTTCCTGGCGACATTCTCTCTCTCTCTCTCTCTCTCTCTCTCTCTCTATTCGTTTAGTCGGTTCCGACTCTTCGTGACCCCATGAACCAAATCACGCCACTTTTTCCTGTCCTGCACTTTCTCCCGTAGACCTTCCAGGTTGGAACCCATTGCTTCTGTGATGCCATCGATCCATCTCATCCTCTGACGTCCTACTCTTCTAGTTCCTTCAATCTCCCCGAGCATTAATGTTTTTCCCAACGAGGCAGGCCTCGCATTGTGTGTCATAAGTAGGTCAGCTTTTGTTTTAATATTAGACCCTCCAGGGAGAAATCTGGTTTTATTTGATCCAATATTGATCTGTTGTTCCTCTTTGCAGTCCATGGAACTCTACGAAGTTTCCTCCAACACCACAATTCGAAGGAGTCAATTCTTCGCCGTTCAGCTTTTCTAATGGTCCAGGTCTCACATCCATACATCACAACTGGAAAGACCATAGCCCTCACAATACGGATCTTTGTTGCTAGTGTTATATCTCTGGACTTAAACCTTGTCAAGGTTTGACATAGTCTGTCTACCGAGCAACAGGCGTCTCCGAATTTCATGGTTGCAGTCGGCATCAGCAGAAATCTGGGAACCGAGACAACTGCATGTGGTCGCTACCTCCATGGTTTCTCCTGCTATATCCCACGAATTGATAGGTGTAGTAGCCATAATTTTCGTTTTCTTCACATTCAGCCTAAGACCGGCCTTTTCACTTTCGTCTTTCACCTTCAGCAAGAGTGTTCTCAATTATTCTTCACTTTCTGCCAACAGGATCGTATCATCCGCGTACCCGAGGTTGTTTACATTTATTCCAGATATTTTAATTCCTGTTTCTCCTTCATCTAGCCGCGCATTCCTCATAACATGTTCTGCATACAGATTGAATACGTACGGTGACAGTATGCATGCATCCTTGCCGTACCCCTTTCTGAATCTTTATCCATTTCGTTGTTCCATACGTAGTTCTCACCGTGGCTTCTTGGTCAAAGTATAAATTCCGTATCAGATGAATGAGGTGATCTGGTACTCCCATGTTTTTCAGTACGTTCCATAATTTGTTGTGATCGACGCAGTCAAAGGCTTTGGCATAGTCAATAAAGCAAAGGTACACATCTTTCTGGAATTCTCTTGCTTTTTCCGTAATCCACCGAATGTTAGCAATTTGATCTCTAGTTCCTCTTCCTTTCCTAAATCCAGCTTGTTCTTCTGGTAGCTCTCGATCTAGATATTGGCTAAGTCTATTTTGTAAGATTTCCAACATAACTTTGGTAGCATGTGAAATAAGTGCGATTGTTCGGTAATCTGAGCATTCTTTACCTTCTGTTCTTTGTAATGGGGATGAATACTGATCTTTTCTAGTCTTCTGGCCACTGCTGCGTGATCCATATTTTTGACATATTGAGTGCACCACTTTCACTGCATCCTTTCCAGTAACTTTAAACAATTCTACTGGTATTTCATCATGCCCACTAGTTTTGTTATCAGCCATATTTTCAAGGGCCCACTGGATTTCGCTCTCCAAAATATCTGGCTCTAATTCTAAATTAACATTAACATCAGCAGTAGGAGCCCTGTCATTATTCAGTTCTTTCTTGTATAGGTCTTCTACATGTTCTGCCCATCTTTCCTTAACATCCTCTGACCTTTCCCATTTCTATCTTTTATCATTCCAATTTTTGCCTGGAATTTTCCTTTAATTTCTCCAATTTTCTTATAAAGATCTCTTGTCTTCCCCATTCCGTTACTATCTTCAACTTCCTTGCATTGATCATTAAATAATATATTTTTATCTCTTCTAGCTAATTTCTGAAAATCTTTATTTAATTCAAACATAGCTGATCTATCTCCCTTCATTTCTGCTTTCCTTCGTTCTTCTGCAACTTGCAGTGCCTCAACTGATAGCCATATAGCCTTCTTGCTGTTCCTTTTCTTGAGAATGTGTTTCTCTGCGGCCTCCTTGACAGTATTAGCTACTTCTGTCCACATGTCTTGTGAGCTTTTGTCCTCCAGCTCTAATACATTAAATCTGTTTTGCACCTCTACAGTGTAGTCGGAGGGTATAGAGTTAAGGTCGTATCTGCAACTTTGGATACTTTTTGCTACATCCTGAAGTTTCAGCCGAAATTTTGCAATCAGGAGCTCATGATCTGATCCGCAGTCAGCCCCAGGTCTTGTTGTAGCTGACTGAACCGCGCTCTTCCACTTCTGATTACAAAGTATGTAACCAATTTGGTTCCGGTGTTGGCCATCTGGCGAAGTACAGGTATATAGGCGTCGTTTTGGTAGTTGAAATAGTGTATTAGTAATTATCAATGAATTTTCTTGGCAGAATTCTAGGAGTCTCTGTCCTGCTTCATTTGTTGTACTAAGACCATATTTCCCTGTTATACCTTCTACGGCTTGATTTCCCACTTTTGCATTCCAGTCTCCAACTATGAAGACGATATCCTTTTGTGGTGTTGACAGTAGTAATTCTTGTAAATCCCCATAGAAGTGGTCAATAATTTCCTTTTCAGCATCAGTTGTTAGCACGTAAACTTGAATTACTGTGATGTTGGGGAGCTGACCTTGAAGTCTGATGGACATCATTCTATCATTTTTATATTTGCATCCCATTACAGCTTTTCTCACTTTATCACTAAGTATGAAGGCTACTCCATTACTTCTGTTGTAATCGTGCCCAGAATAATACACCATACGGCCATCCGAAGCAAATTCTCCCAAGCCAGTCCACCTTATTTCACTTCTCCCAATATGTCGATGTTAATTTTCTCCATTTCTCTTTTCACTATGTCTAGTTTTCCTTGATACATAGATCTTACATTCCATGTTCCTATGCAGTGCTTCTCTTTGGTGGCTTCCCATTGCCTTCCACTGTCTTCCACTGCTCACCGATTCAGTTTGCCGCTGGGGTTGGTTACCCAACCTTCCGCTGAGTAGCTCGGCTTAACAGGGGCACCAGGTGTAGGTAGGAAGTTGGAGAATTGAGGTGACAGAGGCTGTGAGAACTCTCTTGCTGAGTTCTTGTAATCGCGTATCACCCCCATTTTATGCCAGAGTCTCATGGTGTCTGCAGAGACCCCCCCCCCCCCCCCAGGTCATTTCCTGGGCCCCCTGCCGACATTACTCCTACATTATTTGTGAAGCTACTCTGAAATTCTAATGGTTTGCATATCAAGGCACGTAGAACAGTTCAAGCCAATGTGATGTTTCTCGCACGCCGCCTTCATTGTGGTGAAATTTTAATGCCGAGCAGTATAGTATTTTAGTCATTTTGTGGCACTTGCTTGCTCATTCGTGAGAGCGCACCAGACAGTGCTGAGGTGAGAGAAAGAGGCTGCCCCCCAGTGAGTGACGGCGGCTGTGCGCCTGCCGTCGTCCGGCGGCGGAGCTATGCGGCCGGTGTGCACCGTGGCGACACCTGCGGGCCGGCGTGTCCGCTAACAATGAGCGGGTAAAGCAAGCGGCAGGGCGGGGCCGCCGGCGCGGCTGATTTCCATAAGAACGCGGCCGTAATTTGGACGGCAGCGCCCGCGGCTTATCCTGCCCATCTGGGGGGCGGCGGCGGCGGCGGCCGGGGGCGGCGGCCCGGCAGATGATAAATGCACAAGGCCGGCCGGCCGTGATCTAGATGGACGCCGCAAGCCCCGGGCACCGGTGTCGCCTCGCCTCGCCTCCACACGTGGCGCTCCACAGACCAGGAATGTGCTCGCTGCCGGCCCCCTGCACCCAGGCTCTGCTGCCAGCAACCACTCAGCACACTGAACACAAAATTAGCCACCCGCAGGAGGCTCAGGCGGGGCTTAATTATTTATTTAGCGCCACATCACATATTTTAACCATACTTTTATGCCCTGACATACTCCCCAGATCTATTAATATAGTGAATGGGTAACTGAGATGTTCTTTTCATAATTCGTTCAAATGTTCAAATGTGTGTAAAATCTTATGGGACTTAACTGCTAAGGTCATCAGTACCTAAGCTTACACACTACTTAACCTAAATTATCCTAAGGACAAATACACACACCCATGCCCGAGGGAGGACTCGAACCTCCGCCGGGACCAGCCGCATAGTCCATGACTACAGCGCCATAATTCGTTTTTCTACTTGTACAATGCATGTGTAACTCCACATACTGTCTACAGTCAAGCTAGGAATTGGATTAGCTGTCCACTCTGTTAGTGAGAAAGCGTGTTTTTCCGTTTATTCAGCACAACAGCCTAGCAGAGAGAGATGGCAGAAGGAAGCAGGCAACCGTCCTTCGGCACAGCCATTCAAGTGTAGCTTAAAGTGGACTTCAGAACCCAAGCTGCCTCCAGACTCACTGTTTTCCCCGGCTTGGTTCAAATGGCTCTGAGCACTGTGGGACTTATATCTGATGTCCTCAGTCCCCTAGAACTTAGAACTACTTAAAAGTAACTAACTCAAGTACATCACATGCATCCATGCCCGAGGCAGGATTCGAACCTGTGACTGTAGCGGTCACGCAGTTCCAGATTGAAGCGCCTAGAAGCGCTCGGTCACAACGGCCGGCTTCCCCGGCTTGCGGCTGACCATGTTAACACAATGAAAGGTTGCGTGTGAAGCTCCTGCTAAGCGCTTCTGGAAAGTCACGATGGCTACGTGAACGAATGTCTCCCTTAGTTAAAAAAAAACTGCCATGGGAAATGATAGAAACAGCATCTCAATGGATGCTTTAAAACGTGGCTATATACGCAGTTAGCTTCCGTCATTGTTCCGGTGTACAAGTAAACAAAAAAATCTTACTCTTTCCAATGCTCTCTCAAAATCTTGAAATTTCATTGGGATGGTGGTTGCAACCTCAGAGAAACTTGGCTACAGATTGAACGGCGCTCGGAACCAGTGACGTGATTGGTGGATGGCATTGACCTTTCCCAAAGCTAGGGACAAGGTTTTTTTTACTTTTTTTTAAAAAAAAGGAAAAACGACCTTTGCTGAAGTTAAAAGCAATGACGGTAACATTAAGAGTGCAACAGTAACCCACTGTTAAAAGCACAGGAGAGAGCGGATAGGTGGAGAGAGTATATTCAAGGCCTGTCTGATGTGATAGAAAAAGAAACAGAAGTCGATTTAGAAGAGATAAGGCATCCAGTATTAGAATCAGAATTTAAAAGAGCTATGGAGGACTTAAGATCAAGTAAGGCAGAAGGGATAGATGACATTCGATCATAAGTTCTAAAATCATTGGGGGAAATGGCAGCGAAACGAGTATTCACATTGGTGTGTAGTATGTATGAGTCTGGGGACATACAACCTGACTTTGGAAAAATATCATCCATACAATTTCGAAGACTAAAAGAACTGACAAGTCCGAGAATTATTGCACAATCTGCTTAATACCTCATGCATCCAATTTGCTTACGAGAATAGTACACATAAGAATGGAAAAGAAAATCGAGGAAGAGTTTAAATTACGGTAAAGACACACTGACGTTGCTTCCAAAAACGACGGTCTTGCTGCACCCTCTTTGGACGTACATGGGGAGACTGGTCCCGAACGGTGTTGATTGCCGTACATGGCCGGTGTGCATAATGTCTTGAGTACTGGACAGTATTCGGCGAGATTTGGGCGACAGTGCTTTTCCACGGTATATTTCAGAGTGCATGGTATTTGTTAACTTCGCAGAGTAAGCCATTGCGGTAGGTGACGAATGCAGTTAGTTTTTTGATTTGTAGGCTACACTTCGCATCTTTGAACGGAGTTTGCTCTTCCGAGTTCACTTTTCCTTAGTGCTTTTGATATGTTTTTCGCTTGACCATTGGCAATATTCATTACGCGATCCCAAGATCGGATCCAGAATCGGAGTTAAACCTAACTGTTACATTAACTTTGCATTCTTTGTCATCTCGTTGAACGTTTTCCCCACATGAATGCACATTAAGGAAAATGAACAGCATCTTTTACAACCATACATGTCCAGTCAGTAGTTAAATGCCTTTCTTAACTAATACGTGGTGTCATGAGGTAATTGGTATGTGTATGCATGACTATTAACTCTTAAAAAAGGGGGGGCACACTGTTAAATACAGATTTAATAAAGCATTATCCATTGTGCGACTTGTTTTATTAATTTGTGAAATAAAATCGCATGTTTGCATACGAAGCGTAATTCCATTTTCCGGCTACGCCGCGAATTTCAATTTTGCATCTCAGGGGTATGCGCTACTACAACCACAACCACCCCACCTCACAACAAATCGTCCCACACTAAGACCATTGTTCAATACCAATGGTGAAACGACAGAAGGAAGTATGTGTTTCGAGTTAACTGTAGACACGCCGGCCGGGGTGACCGAGCGGTTCTTGCGCTACAGCCTGGAACTTCGCGAACGCTACGGTCGCATGTTCGAATCCTGCCTCGGGCATGGATGTGTATGATGTCCTTAGGTTAGTTAGGTTTAAGTAGTTCTAAGTTGTTGGGGACTGATGACCTTAGAAAATACCCATAGTGTTGAGAGCCATTTGAACCTGTAGACACGGTTATGCTGTGGCACAGATAACTGATGCGGCACAGCGCGGATGACACTACCCCAACAACGGAGGAATACGAATGAGAGGACGAGAACACAGCACTTACAGCAAAATGTGAACATTCACAGTGAAATTCCGTAGGCTACAAACAGTATAAATTTGCTCATTAGTAATATGAATTCTGCAGTGAATGAATACTCAGTAACCGAGATAGTGTGTTAAAACGATATAAAACTGAAAGCAAATAATGTAAAAAAGAACACTATTCGCTGAGAGCATGATCTTTAACACGCTATTCTTAAGCAAAACTGTTGTTCAGCAGACATTAAACATAAGAACAAAAAGTAACTTATAATGGCTACACAATAATTGCTGCCGATAACAGGAAGAAACGTAAACAGCTCTTTGAGGTTCACCTAGCAAAGTGTTTGGCAGATTTTAGATGTCATGTTTTGCAGGTGGTGCAGTTTATTCTTAATTCATTGGCTAATGGTTCCATATTAACGAAGCTACTACGGTATCATACGTGGGTTGGAACTATTTATTCAAACCGATACAGAATACATGTTTGCACCTGTTACTGTCCTTCAGAGTAGTCACCAGCGTTGTGTAGAATCCGTTGCCAGCGATGTGGGAGGCGTAGTATACCGTTCGCAGAGCCTGTTCTGTTGCTGGCGTGAATGGAGCGGTTTACTGCCTGTCTTATCTCTGGAACAGTTCTGAAGCGAATGCCACGGATTGGTTCCTTCATCTTCGGATTCAAATCAAAGTCACAAGGGCTTAAGTACAGGGAGTGTGGTGGATGGTATAGTAGTCCCAGTCCCATCGACCGAACAGAGCAGTCACTGCTTGCGTTGTATGCGTCCGCGCATTGTCGTGCAAAATGGTCGGTGGGTTGCGCAAGAAGTGTCGCCGCTTCTTTCACAAAGCTGTACCCAGGTGATGCTCCAAAAACGACCAGCTTTTCGAAGGATGCGGCGACACTTTCTGCGCAATCCACACATCATTTTGCACGATAACGTGCAGTCACATACAGCGCAAGTTGTGGCTGCTCAGTTCAGTCGATGGGACTGGGAAGTACTGTACCATCTACCATACACCCCGGATTTAAGTCCTCGTGACTTTGATTAGAATCTGAGGATGAAGGAACAACTCCGTGGCATTCGCTTCAGAACTGTTCCAGAGATAAGACAGGCAGTAGACCGCTCCATTCCCACCATCAACACAACAGGCTCTGCTAACGGTATACGACGCCTCCCACATCGCTGGCAACGGTTTCTACACAACGCTGGTGACTTCTCTGAAGGACAGTAAGAGGTGCAAACATGTAACTCTTTTGTATCGGTCTGAATAAATAGTTGCCACTATTTAAGTTCCATCCCTCGTGTATTTGTATGAGAATTATTGAAGAATAATTTTTAGAATGGACCTTTTAAATTAAGAGATAATTAGTAAAGTAACGAAGTGCTTATTCTAGTGAGGGCTCAATGAAACAAAGTCCATGTTGCTTGGAATGAAATTTACGTACGGCGCCCCACAGCAAAATCAGAGGACATGAAGAGGATGTTATAGATGGGCAGACGATACTGGAATATGTGGAGACTATCCAGATATTACTTGCTCATTACGTCATACCATGATCAAATCGTTGTCAGGCAGATCATAACCTAAACTTAATTTCTTCAGTGAAAGAACTGGTCGGCAGAGTGTGAATACCATCTACACTTCTGTATCCGACACACAACACAGGAAGTCATACACTAGATATTCAACAGAATATGCCTCATGCAACACCTTTCTGTAGATAATTTAATTTCTTCTGCAACACACTTGTCACCTCATTGTGGAGGCGATTAACAAGAGTAACAAACTATCAGTGCATCATACGTTCACGCTGCACTTCCTCCTCCCCCCCCCCCCTGCCCTCAAATGAGTTGTTAATTTCTCATAAATTATGATCATGGATGCTACCTAATATTTTGTTGTCTGAAGATAGTTCTCCGTTTCAGCTAAACCCCTTTGATGAAGAAATGTTGCAATCTTTTAAGTGTTTGACGTGTCGTAAATCGGCACAAAAGCTTACAGATATGTTTTGGACAAGTGCACTTACCTCCATATATTATTTCTCATTAGCTCTCGTTTGGATGAAAACTATTTAAGCAAAACCAGAACGACAAAGAAACAAGGACACCAGCGATTTCACTGTTGGCAGCATCTCGGAGGAGCTCATAAAGCCTATAAGAAATCGGAAAATGGTAAAGTAATGGGTTTAGATTATATGGGGAGGAGCAAATAAAATATTTTGAGATCAGAACAAAAATGCATGCGTTTTACCATATCGCTTTAACCCTAGATGATGAACCCTTGTCCCTTATTCATGTTACTGGCGTCCTATGGGAGACTTACATTAGTATCTAGAGACTATCGTCGCAATCGTCAACAAAGTTTTGGGCGCAATACGGTACGAGGTCTCACTGCATGACGCACAACGAGCAACGTTACGGATGGGCAGACGTTGTTGTAGTGTGTGGAGGCTGTCCAAGTGCTGCTCATCTCTGATACGGAACTACCATAGCTTTTAGCAGTGTACTGATAGGTCTCAGCTGCAGATTACTACCCAACACAATCTCTTTTCAGACACTTTCTGTCACAGTTACTGTTTTTGCGCGTTCAGTGATTTCTTTATGCACTTTACGACCTAATGAATGATCAAGTTAAATAATGGTCACACTCCAAATAACGTGAGTTAGAAGGAAACATCTTTTATAGTTAGCAACAATTTGAACAAATACTCCTCATTTACCTTGCTGCAAATGACATTAAAATTGCTACAATGTTCATTGTTGTGGTAATAATGTTAAATCTGCAGATATTTGCGTAGCAAATCGTGGCGTCTGTCGTGAGTATGAAATTACACACACTACATCGATTCTTTCTGTTATAATTAGTTAAATAATCTATTCATTGTAAGCCTTCATCGACTGTTATGAATTACGACTATTAGTTATTTGAACTAATAGGCGTGGCACTATGTTTAATTTGCGTTCCACATGGACCAACGCCCCCACAAAACAATGACTTAAGATTGATGTTAAGGTCCAATTACACAGATGTCTAGACTGACATTTGTAAATCATTTGTACTGTCCCGAAAAAAAACGCCTTTGGAGGATTACAATTCTGTCTGCTTTTACTAAAATTAGGCAACTACGTCTACATAACTACTCTGCAATTTATACTGAAATGCCTAGCAGAGAGTCCATCGAACCAATTTCACTCTATTTCTCTACCATTGACCTCTTCAGCAGTGTGTGGGAATAACGAACACTTAGATCTACCAGTGGTTTCTCCCATATTATTAAAGTGATCATGTGTGTCAACAAAATATTTTCGCATACGGAGAAGACTTTGACTAAAAGTTCGTGAAAAGCCGCAACGAAAAACATCTTTGTCTCAACCATTGCCAGTCATACCCACATATCACATCCATCAAACTCCCCCCTATTTCACGATGATAAAAAAACGAGCTTCTCTTCTTTTAACTTTTTCCATGTCCTCTGTCAATTCTATCTGGTAAATATCCCATACTACACAGCAGTACTCTTAGATTAGGTTAGATTAGATTAATTATTCATTCCATAGACCCATAAAAGAGAGACTCCTCCTGGTTGTGGAACATGTCAGATAAACACATTACAAAAATGTAATTAGAAAAACTTGAGTTTCATTAATTTTAGTGATCCTCAGTCAATAAACAGTAAAATTATGTACATGAATTAAACTTAAACTTCTAATATTTACCGGTTTAATACTTACATCTGCTTTCATTAAATCCATCATTCAGACATTTGCTAGTTTCTTGTTTATTACAACCAAATATTTTCAGAAATTAAAGTAAATTATTCATTTCAGTGATCCTCAGTTAAGAACAGTCAGATCATGCACAAGATTTAAAATTAAACTTCCACTATTTACAGACTTAAGACTCACATCTTCTTTCCGTACATCCATCATTCACACAGTAGGTAGTTACTTGGCTGTTACAACCAAGTGTTGTCAAAAATTTAAGTATAATAAATTTTCATTTAAATGGTCTACTGCACTTGTTGAGAAATTCGTGGATGGAATACAAGGAGTTGGCCACCAAAAATTCTTTTAAATTATTTTTAAATTGTGCCTTGTCTGAAACTAAACTCTTAATGGTTGCTGGTAACTTATTGAAAATATGCGTTGCTGAATACTGGACTCTTTTCTGGACAAGAGTAAGTGATTATAAATATTTCTGTATATTGTTCTTATTCCCAGTATTGATACTGTGTACTAAGCAGTTAGTTGGACAAAGAGATGTATTATTTACAACAAACTTCATTAAGGAATAAATATACTTAGAAGCTGTGGTTAATATGCCCAATTCTTTGAATAGGTTTCGATATGATGTTCTTGGATTTACACTACTCATTACTCTTACTATACGCTTCTGTACTCTAAAATTTTTTTCTCTGTTTGTGGAGCAAAATGTGATACCATATGACAGAATTGAGTGAAAATAAATAAAATATGCCAGTTTTTTTTATATTTATGTCTCCTATGTCTGACATCATTCGCATTGCAAACACAGACTTGTTTAGGCGCTTTAGCAGTTCGTTAGTATGTTGCTCCCAACTGAATTTATTATCAAATTGTAATCCCAAGAATTTTACATTCTCAACTTCTCCTATTTCCATGTCGTCATATTTTATACACACACCAGAAGGAAATCTCTTGGAAGTTCTGAACTGCATACAGTGGGTCTTTTCAAAGTTTAATGACAGTAAATTGTCTATGAAACACTTAGTAAAAATTTGATTAGCTGCCCTTTCTAAATTTATATTGGATTTACTATTTATCATAATGTTTGTATCATCTGCAAATAAGACAAACTTGGCATCTGTTAATGTAACAGATGACAGGTCATTAATATACACAAGAAACAGTAGTGGACCTAGTATGGAACCTTGAGGAACACCACTGTAATTTCTTCCTAGTCAGATGATGTCTGATTGCCTACAGCTGAAGTGTTATGTAATGACACCCTTTGTTTTCTATTAGTAAGATATGACTGAAACCACTTTGCAGCACTACCAGTAACGATATAATATTTTAATTTACTTAAAAGAATGCTGTGATTCACACAGTCAAACGCCTTTGACAGGTCAAATGATATGCCAGTTGCCTCTAATTTGTTGTCCAATGAATTAAGGACATTTTCGCTGTAAGTCTAAACAGCTTTCTCAATATCAGAACCCTTAAGAAAACCAAATTGTGACTTTGACAGTATGTTATTTTCACTAAGGTCCTCTTGCAGAGGACAGTCAAATGTAGTGTAGGCAGTTGCTTTAGCGCATTTGTTGCATCTACTAAGTGTTCTTCTAACAAAACGCTGTCTTTGGTTCACCTTCACTTCTGAATTAACTATGTGATCGTCCCAGTTTAAGGTGTTTGTAATTGTTATTCCTAGGCACTTTATTAAATTGAAAGCGTTTAGATTTGTGTGATTTATTGTGTAACCGAAATTTACCGAATTCCTTTTGGTATAGCTACATGTGGATGGCCTCACAGTTTTCATTACTTAGATTCAGTTGCCACTTTTTGCACCATGCAAATCTGTTGTTTAAATTATTTTGCAATTGATTTCGATGTTATGATGAGTTTACTAAACGATAAATGACAGAATCATCTGCACACAGTCTTAAATGGCTGCTCAGATTGTCTCTTACATCATTTTATAGATTAAAATGGCCTACATCACTGCTGTTTTACTCGGTGACTTTCGGTCAACTATATGGACGGTTCTGACAGGAAGATACGAATCCACTCGCACGAATAAGCCGATACTTCATAGACAAGCAATCTGAATAGAAGACGCTTGTGAGGGAAGGCATCGAAAACGTTTTAGAAATCTAGACGCATGCAATCAATTTGAGATCCCTTTTGGTAGCACTCGTTATATCGTGAGAATAAAGAGCTAATCGTAATGCACAAGAACCATATCTTCATATTCCCTGCTGACTGCATGTCAATAAATCGATTTCTTCGAGGTAATTCACAATGTTCAAACACAGCACATGCCCCAAAAACCTACTGCAAATCGACTTCATTATTCCTATTTCTTTTCTCGAGTACTGGTGTGCTCTGTGCAATTTTCCAGTTTTTAGGTACGGATCATTCGTAGAGCGAGCAGTTGTATAAGACGGTTGAGTATTCAGTCCAATGAATTCTCCCTGCTGCTGCACCTAGAACTAATTAATTCTTTATAGACGATTTTGGGCACATCTGGTTAATATTGGTTCACAAAACCTATACGTTAGTCTGTGACACTTCAACGGCTCACAGCCGCTGAATGTCCCAGAAAGCAAGCACTCATCCTGAGAGGAAATACCAGACATACACTATGTGATCAAAAGTATCCGGGCACCTGCCTGAAAATTACGTACAAGTTCGTGCCGCCCTTCATCGGTAATGCTGGAATTCTATATGGTGTTGGCTCAACCTTAGCCTTGATGACAGTTTCCACTCTCGCAGGCATACGTCCAGTCAGGTGTTTTATAGGATTCAGGTCAGGACTCTGTAGGCCAGTCCATTACAGGGATGTTATTGTCGTGTTACTACTCCGCCACAGGCCGTGCATTATGAACAGATGCTCGATCGTGCCGAAAGATGCAATCGCCCTCCTCACATTGGTCTTCAACAATGGGAAGCAAGAAGGTGCTTAAAACATCAATGTAGACCTGCGCTGTGACAGTGCCACGCAAAACAACAAGAGTTGCAAGCCCCCTCCATGAAATACACGACCACACCATAACACCACCGCCCCAGAATGTTACTGTTGGCACTACGCACGCTGGCAGATGACGTTCACCGAGCATTCGCCACACCCACACGCTACCATCAGACCGCCACATTGTATACTGTGATTCGTTACTCCACACAACGCTTTCCCACTGTTCAATCAACCAATTTTTACGCTCCTTACACCTTACACCAAGCGAGGAGTAGTTTGGCATTTACCGGCGTGATGTGTGGATTATGAGCAGCCGCTTGACCATGAAATTCAACTTTTCGCACCTCCTGCCTAACTGTCAAAATACTTATATTGGATCCTGATGCAGTTTGGAATTCCTGTGTGATGGTCGGGATAGATGTCTGCCTATGACACATTACGACCCTCTTCAATTGTCGGCGGTCTCTGACAGTCAACAGACGAGGTCGGCCTGCACGATTTTGTGTTGTACGTGTCCCTTCAGTTTTCCATCGTGGACCTAGGGATGTTTAGTAGTGTGGAAATCTCGCTTACAGACGTATGACACAAGTGACACCCAATCACCTGACCACGTTCGAAGTCCGTGAGTTCCATAGAGTGCCCCATTCTGCTCTCTCAGGATGTCTAATGGGTACTGAGGTCGCTGATGTGAAGTACCTGCCAGTAGGTGGCAGCACAATGCACCTAATATGAAAAACGTATGTTGTTTGGGGATGTCCGGATACTTTTGATTACATGGAGCATACACACTTAAATTAGTTTCGTAGTTTGTGTTCCCTGTAGCCCTCTTCAAGCTATCTCAGGGAGTCTATAACTCTCTTTCAGTCTGTGTAGTGGCTGTATCAAACGAATTCTTAGAAAAAGGGGTGTGGGAATCAGGGAGACAAACAATACCATTAATATCGTTATTACTGCAAACTCTCGCACCCATCCTTTCCTATGTATTGCCATTATTGACCCTACTTGAGCCGTGGCGCTACATTTTACTTCGATTGGGTCTTTCCTGGCGCCACTGGCTCGAGTTTGCTATCAATTTACAATTTGTTCAGTAAGCATTTTTGGTCGAATTTGGCTCGGGAGGAAGTGTGTCTCTGGGTGGGAAGACAGTTGGTCTGGGACAGCGATGTTGCACGGTTAGAGCCGAGTTGTTT
This sequence comes from Schistocerca gregaria, assembly GCF_023897955.1. Classification (NCBI taxonomy): domain Eukaryota; kingdom Metazoa; phylum Arthropoda; class Insecta; order Orthoptera; family Acrididae; genus Schistocerca; species Schistocerca gregaria. Next base: position 740,902,749 of record NC_064920.1, on the reverse strand, counting down.
GTGACATCGGGTTCCTATATGAGAGCTGAGTTAGGCTGTACAAGCCAAGTTGGTCTGCGAAAGCTGCATCTGTTCGACACAGGAAATTGGCTTTTGGACGAGTGGTGTGTGGGGCGTATCGGTCCGTTGGTGAGGTCTGCCCTCGTCGCGTCTGACGGCTTGTGCGGACCTACCGCTCGGGAAAGGGGCAACTATGTGACCATCCGGTCGTTGGTTAGTGACATCGCAATTCATCGCGCTGTATTTTTTTTTTTTTTTCAAATCTCATTTTGTTCGCATTTGTTCGTTATATCTGCTCGGGGCGGACGTCGTGAGGAATCCGATTAAGTTCGTTGATGATCGATTAACTCAGTTTTTTTTATTACAGGGGGTACGTAACCGTCTGACCGAACACGCTGAGCTACCGTGCTGGCTTTTGTATGGAGTGCCACTTCATGTTGCTCACAGCCTGGTTCGTCTGCTTCACCCTAGACCGATCTGCCGGCTACGCCATCGAAATGTGGTGCTACAGAAGAATGCTGAAGATTAGATGGGTAGATCACATAACTAATGAGGAGGTTTTGAATAGGATTGGGGAGAAGAGAAGTTTGTGGCACAACTTGACTAGAAGAAGGGATCGGTTGGTAGGACATGTTCTGAGGCACCAAGGGATCACCAGTTTAGTATTGGAGGGCAGCGTGGAGGGCAGAAATCGTGCAGGGAGACCAAGACATGAATACACTAAGCGGATTCAGAAGGATGTAGGTTGCAGTAGGTACTGGGAGATGAAGAAGGTCGCACAGGATAGAGTAGCACGGAGAGCTGCATCAAACCAGTCTCAGGACTGAAGACCACAACAACAACGTTATTAAAAGCACGTTATATTTCTTCAAACTGTGGCCTTAAGATTTAAACTGCAAATTTCACCCGACCTTTTACATAGCTGGCTCTTTTCTTCTTATTATTATTATTAAAAGCATGTTATATTTCCCCAAACTGTGACATTAACATTTAAATTGCAAAGTTTTAAATATTATTGGCAAAAGAATGTTATGTTTCTTTTAAAATGTGGTCTCAGATTTAAGTTGCAGCATTTATTTCTTTCATTTTAAGTTAAATTTGAACTTATCAGTAAATTGTTATTTGCATGAAATACCAGCCAGTTGTTGTATGTGCCTGGTCCTTTCCGTTTTTCTTAACTCCCCATTGCCCCGTTCACTACTCTTAGCCTTAACAAAGTACCTCTCTTCTCCTTCATCCTAAATATCTTATCCTTCACGTGACAAATTACCTTAATGGCCTATTGTGTCTATTTACTACATCGTCAAAAATAAGTATCTGAGTTCCGAGAGAACAGCTTAGCGTGAAATATTTACAAAAGTAGGTCCGTGATAAGGTCTGGCCGGCCGCGATGGCCGAGCGGTTCTAGGCGCTTCAGTCTGGAATCGCGCGACCTCTACGATCGCAGGTTCGAATCCTGCCTCGGGTATGGATGTGTGTGATGTCCTTAGGTTAGTTAGGTTTAAGTAGTGCTAAGTTCTATGGGAATGATGACCTCAGATGTTAAGTCCCATAGTGCTCAGAGCCGTTTGAACCACTTTTTTTTATAAGGTCACTACAATCTCAACATAATGATCGGAGAACTATCTCTTAAACCCTGAACGTCACTTCTCATCCCTGAGAGATCCGTGCAGTGATTCATGAACCCTATCATACCACTGATGTCTTTGCTTAACCACAGGATATACCAGCTACATTAAGCCCTGAACACAACTACGTAACATGTTGTACTTCTCTACCCGTCATAACCCCCTAAAATCTTGTAACTTCTCTAATGATTTGAACAGTTATATTACATAATTTTCTGCAGTCATGCCTACAGAAATTCGAGGGACACAGAACGGTATAACAATGACGTCACAGCCAGGGATCCATCTCGCATCCTTGGTATCTCAGCGCGTTGCTAAGCTGCTTTGAGCCAGTGCCACATGAGGTAAATACAACAAACACAAGCCACAAGATACTGCTGCGACACTGATCTATGCTTCATATCATCAGCACTTCAACACGGTTTACAGCCAACTACCTCTCTAGAAAACAGAATAAGCAAGAGTGCAGCACCAAAACGGACTTCACCCAGGCACATCACCCAGGCACTCCGTGGACATCGAACTGCATAGTTACTAGCGTAGATCATTGGAGAACTAACTTTCCTAAGTAACATATACCGTTTGAAATAAACTATACCTGTAATCCCCTACTATCTACAGCAGCATAAGCTTCCCTCGTACCCACGGCCCCCCAAAGTATACCTAGCGCACCACATTTTGTGAATCTGTGCACTCGACCAGATGACGTGGTAGGTTCCACTGTGTACACACAGCCGATGACATTGGCTCATGCCTTGTGCCCTTTCCAGGTACCATAATCGAATCTACACCAGACATAATGAATAGTAGAACAGCAGGAAGAGGACAAATCCAGCAACAACAGATATTAGCATCCCACAAGCGGTTTATAATGTACATGCTGCTACCTAGTTGTGTTGCCCTTTGTTTCTGCAAACGTAAAGCCAACACTGCAATCTCCGTCAGCACTTCTGACACCAGTTGTAGCAGGTATAAGTGTGCTCTGCTGGAGGATGGTGGATCAGGGTAAGTCAGAAGCCACTCGAACAGAGTAGAATCCCTTTTTATTACAAGCTAAAGCCCTCATTTGGCAGTGAGTGGAAAGTGGATCTCGACTCATGGTGTCGGCCGGTGTGGCCGATCGGTTCTAGGCGCTTCAGTCTGGAACCGCGCTACCGCTACGGTCGCAGGTTCGAATCCTGCCTCGGGCCTGGATGTATGTGATGTCCTGATGTTAGTTAGGTTTAAGTAGGTCTAAGTTCTAGCGGACTGATGACCTCAGAGGTTGAGTCCCATAGTACTCAGAGCCATTTGAACCATTCGACTCACGGACTTCATGGCAGTGAAGCATTGTAGTAGGAAACCACATTCTACTACGCTCAGTGAAGCCAGGCATGACAAGAACTTGTGCCTTAAACAATTTAGCAGGTAGCTGAGTTGCAACAGGATAGGTGCCCTTGGCTCTCATTGCCCAGTGGGTGAGGGAGTCTCAGTCCAAAGCGGCCATGACAAGTGAGGGGTGCAAACGTCTAGAGAGAGAACTTTGGACTGGAAGCTGCCTGGTGGTGACTGGCACTTGGAGGCGCCCCACTGGCAGGGAGAGCCATTATTCGAATGTCGGCCCATCAGGTGGAGAGTGGTCTCCCTGGCCGGGCAGTCATATCTGGATGCTCACAGGGTAGCAGTGACCTCGTGGCAGAGGTCTACACTATGTTGGATTGCGACTCTATGACTCCTGCTTCGATGCCTGTCCAGCACGGCCGGACGACTAGTAATTATTCGTACCAAAACTGGTTTGTTGTGGTATTGCAACTGCAGAGGTCAGGTATGCTGCACACAAAAGTGCCCCTGTTTGCAGTAACCGACCCTGTAACACCTGGTGAGCACTGTGTCGGAATTCTCGGTCAGTGTATTGCTGTAAGTGGCACGTTTTACTACATGGAGTCCATCTGTCTAGGCTCATGTCGTTACAAAACAAAGTGTAGCCACAGCACCAACTGGCGAAAATGCTGGGAACTCTGAAAATCGTCGTCCCTTGTCGAGGATGGAAAAGAGATCCCAGCTAACAAAGGAATGCAGGACATGGTGACTGATATCCGTATTATATTATTCCTCGTAACTGTCATTTACGAAGAATAGGTAATGGTTGAGCTCATTTGGTGTGTCGGCGTTGAGTTTCATCACCGGTATCCTACTTCTGAAGAGGAGTGTTGTCATTTAGTGCAGAATTTCATAACTTTATGGTAGTTGCTTCTGACACTAATAGGTGATTTGCAGTTTTGTTCTTCAGATTACACTGTATGCACAGATTAAAGATGTTATTTTCAGTTTGCAGTACGTTTCACGAAAAAAAAATTGATAGAGTTGTTAATTTACGATGTTTTGTTTGTAGTCGATGCATTTTTCATCAGTAACATTTTTCATTAGTAACCATGTTCCAGCACCTAGCCTAATTAGAGAGTCTCTAATAAAACTCACTGGCTTTTACTTTTTTTGTACCGTTTAAGGTGCCGTGTCTTTGGGACACAAGCAGTTGAACATTAAAAAGGGATTCTTCCACGTGATGGTATAACTTAAGCTGGACGTCAATGCAGAATATGTTTGACAGCGCTGTGACCTTCAAGTTACTTCCTCGATGGTAAAGAATAAGCCTGCTAAATTCATTTGTATTTTCTTGTTTTTCCGATAATAATCTCAGTTAATTTAACTTAAGGTGTGGCATCAAGTTGGTAAACTTAAATTTTATTTCCAGAAAGATAATTCTACACAAAATCTACAACTAATCTTGTATTTTACATTGTGAATTACCTGCCTTAGCCACCACTGGAGCAGCGAGGGAGAGACATATCTCAAATGACTGCCACCTGATGTTTTGGGGTGAAAATATTTTGAGTCCGATGAAATAGTTATGCAACTTGGAAATGGATATTTTTCTAGCCCTCCAGCATCGAACTTCAAGGATAAAAGGACATTGAAGCAAATTCAGTACCCTGTTACGGGCCTACATTAGCAAGTACAGTTTTGCACAAAAAGCGCTTTCCCTGCCTGTTGAAGAACTGGTAATATTTCCGCTATACATGGAGCAATAATAAATCTCTCAGCTGGCATGAAACCCATGAGCTGAAAACACCGTGCGTCGTCTGGCGCGTCAGGCTTCCCTGCCACGCAAGCTTCCTTTCGCATCCATTGCATTAGTTCCCGTTCGTAAGTCTACTAAGTCAGTACTTAGTGTCAACTCTCTATACCTACTGAGTTAGAAAAAGAGTTTTCTGTCTCCATTACCACAGCCACTCACCTTGGTATTTCACAACACTCTTTCCTACGCACACATTACGCACTTCTTTCAGAAACCTGTTTGAAAACTGCGTTCTGCTCGCCACCATATTATTGTCCAGTGACAGCCAACACCCCCCCCCCCCCCATGTTTCCCCTCTTACTGTTGGTATAATACATTACTGCCTTAATCACATAACGTTACTGTTGGGTTGTTTTTGGGGAAGGAGACCAGACAGCGAGGTCATCGGTCTCATCGGATTAGGGAAGGAAGAGGAAGGAAGTCGGTCGTGCCCTTTCGAGGGAACCATCCCGGCATTTGCCTGGAGCGATTTAGGGCAATCACGGAAAACCTTAATCAGGATGGCCCCACGGGGGACTGAACCGTCGTCCTCCCTAATGCGAGTCCAGTGTGCTAGCCATTGTGCCTCCTCTGCTCGGTAATATTACTATGTTAATGGCTTCCTCACCCATTGCTTAGTGAAATAATTACATAGTTGTGAAAGATAAAAGACATTATGTAAACGTTGTGGAACTTTCACTGCATGTTTTCCCATAAATGTTGATAAACCATTTTTTATCTAACTTCATTTGCACTTTATCATCGGATGTTAAGTTTCTGGAAGGTTGCTGTATGACCTGATCGCACAATGAAAGCTAGCCAACAGCTATATTACATACGATTTGTAGTAAGGCGCTCGTAATATCTGCTTATTTATTTCATTAAGTGCATTCTTAACAGTTACATGCTGCTAATCTTACATTTCAAGTCATTCATAATTTGCAATCTTAACAGTTACATGTTCCTAATCTTACATTTTAAATCCTTTATCGTTTTTTATGTAACACAGACATAGTGGTACCATTTCCTCTGTGCATTCCATTCAGTCTAAAGAAAATTGAAGGCTTGAAAAAATCCACAACTTTTATAGCGTCACAGTAGGTGCATTGCTGTAGTTACACACGGTAATACTGCTCAACGATACGATAGTTAAACTGGAAACACATTGGTGTATTGAACCCTTTGGTTAGTAATGCGCAAAAGTTGCAGCGGCAATACTGTGATGATATAAATCACAAACGAGAAATATCGAAAACCAAGAGCGAAACTTTCTCAGAGATATTATCAGAACATGAAAAATAAATTTTGTTGGAAAATAAAATAACTGGAAATTAGGTAGCGATGGGATAAAAGAATCAGGTAGGAGACGGTGATTACGATTTAACAGTAACTTAGAGCAGTCTCTCAACAACCTAAAAATAATAATAATTTTAGCTTTATCAGTATCCAATGTCTCGTGCAGTTTCCGACATCTTGTTTCCTGCCATCGGTGTATACCAACAAGTGACGGGACTCATCAGTCAACATTACTTTTCTCCATAGTTCAAGAAGTGATGAGTCTCTTCCTGCGCCCATGTTGTTCCCAGTGCCCAGTGATGTACACTTAGCGAAGATAAACTTGTAAGATTGTTGCCTGGGTACCCCAAATGGTTAAAGTCGTTCTGGATGGTTTCGGTGCTCACCGATTGATTGTTGGCAAACATTGAAATGGTGAGTGACTTGCTGTGGCCCGTCTGTCTGTGACAACTGACGGCGATTACTGTCGTCAGTTCGTTGATACCTACTGCAGATGGCTCCCAGTAGAGATACCCATAGTTACTCCCCTGACACGGCACGCAAGAAACCCAATGACCGCACGACATCAAAGACTGATTGGCTCCACTACTTGGCCAGTATAAAATGCGCTGATATCGAGCATTTTGCTCTTTCTGTACTCGACTATCAGGCGACGGCAAGTACAAGATCCAAGGACATTTTTGTGCTTGGTCTTGCCGTTCATCGCCGCATAACGAGAGCGCTCCCTCAAACTTACCAGTTATGTGTAATTCAGGTGCTCATCTGATAACGCCAGGGGAGTAGATATGGAAGAGTCGATAACCAGCCCACAGTTTGAAGGACGAA